>NC_089503.1:312639536-313264536 GCF_036850995.1 Saccopteryx leptura
AATTGTAGCCATTATCATTATTTTTATTATTATACTTTAGTATGTAGTATTTATTGATCTGAGCTACCTGCTGGAAGAGATATCATTTTCAGCTCTAAACTTCTATAACACTTACTTTTTTTTTTTATAACACTTACTTTTGATATGTCTCACTTAACTCTATTTCATAGGGTGATTGTGAGAATTAAATAAAAAAGCACAGAAAGCCCAGCTTCTGGCACACAACAGTGCTTCCCCCTATCGCACCCAGAATGGAATTTTTCCTGCCAACATAGAGGTGAAGAAAAAATAAAGTGTTTGTATAGTTCAAAGTGACGATGAACATCAAGGGACAGAATAACATTTTCATTTGTTAACAAGTCACAGCCTATCTTTGACCCAGTAACTGGATTCATGGAATTCTTCTTAAATAATCAGAAAAGTATAAAATACTGCATATATTGGCCCTGGCCGGTTGGCTCAGCGGTAGAGCGTCGGCCTAGCGTGCGGAGGACCCGGGTTCGATTCCCGGCCAGGGCACACAGGAGAAGCGCCCATTTGCTTCTCCACCCCTCCGCCGCACTTTCCTCTCTGTCTCTCTCTTCCCCTCCCGCAGCCAAGGCTCCATTGGAGCAAAGATGGCCCGGGCGCTGGGGATGGCTCTGTGGCCTCTGCCTCAGGCGCTAGAGTGGCTCTGGTTGCAACATGGCGACGCCCAGGATGGGCAGAGCATCGCCCCCTGGTGGGCAGAGCGTCGCCCCTGGTGGGCGTGCCGGGTGGATTCCGGTCGGGCGCATGCGGGAGTCTGTCTGACTGTCTCTCCCCGTTTCCAGCTTCAGAGAAATGAAAAAAAAAATAAATAAATAAAATAAAATACTGCATATATTAAGGGTTTTATCATTTTTATAATAGCTAAAAACTGGAAACAACCTAGAATTCCATCAATAGGAGTATAAATGATACACTCACACTGCAATTCTACAGAGCAACTAAAATTAAGAGATACATATTTGTTGACATCAGATTATATTTGAGATGAAAATTTACAAAATTAGGCATAGACTGATCTCATTAAAATCCCTATCTATAAATATATTTGTGTATGTATACATTTAAGCAAGTCTGAAAAACAGATAAACTGGAAATATTAGCAGTGACTTCTAGGCAGTAGACATATAGGCATATATTTATAAAAATATAGAGGATTATATCTTAATTCTCTTCATTCTTTTCTAGATTTTCTAAAGTTTTTATGATTGTGTATTATAAGAAAAAACAAAAGCTATAAGAAAAACTTGTTTTAAAATTTATTTATTTATTTTCGAGAGAGGAAGGGGGAAATACCAGTTTGTTGTCCCACCTATTTATGTATTCACTGGTTGATTCTCGTATGTGCACTGACTGAAGATTTAACCTGCAACCTTGGTGTGTCAGGACGATGCTCTAACATCTAACCAAATGGGCAACCCGGTCAGGGCCTATGAGAAAAAAATTTTTTTTTTTTTTTTCATTTTCTTTTCTGAAGCTGGAAACAGGGAGAGACAGTCAGACAGACTCCCGCATGCGCCCGACCGGGATCCACCCGGCACGCCCACCATGGGGCAACGCTCTGCCCACCAGGGGGCGATGCTCTGCCCATCCTGGGCGTCGCCATGTTGCGACCATCCTGGGTGTCGCCATATTGCGACCAGAGCCACTCTAGCGCCTGGGGCAGAGGCCACAGAGCCATCCCCAGCGCCCGGGCCATCTTTGCTCCAATGGAGCCTGGCTGCGGGAGGGGAAGAGAGAGACAGAGAGGAAGGCACGGCGGAGGGGTGGAGAAGCAAATGGGCGCTTCTCCTATGTGCCCTGGCCGGGAATCGAACCCGGGTCCTCCGCACGCTAGGCCGACGCTCTACCGCTGAGCCAACCGGCCAGGGCGAGAAAAATTTTAAACTGAAATTAAAATAACACAGCTATCTCTAAGCAGTACTAATGAGTGAAAGATTATTAAATAGAATATCGGGAATTCTGATTTCCTGTTTTTGCTCCCAATCCTTTGCTATGGGACCTGAGCCACACGTGTGTCTCAATTTCTCTATCTATACAATGTAAGTTATTAAAATAAATCTCACAGTAGAGAATAAAATGAGAATAAATGCACTGGAAAGTCTGTAAATGTCACACCTATAAACTAATTGCAAATTTAAAAAGAAATAAAGAGGACTTTCTCAAGTTTAAAAAAAAATGTTTCCATTGATTTGAGAGGATCATGAACTTGTTCTACTTAGTTGTTCCATTTAGTTGTGCACTTACTGGTTGCAACCTTGGCATGATGACCCTCTATTCACTGTGCCATCTGGGCAGGGCCAGAGTTTCTCAATTTCTAAATTCCCCTTCTATTTCCACTGCTTAAAATTAAAAAAATTTATTGATTGAGAGAAATTGATCTGCTGTTCACTTAGTTAAGCATTCGCTAGTTGATTCTTGTATGTGCCCTGATAGGGGATCAAACACACAACCTTGGCGCATTGGGATGATGCTCTAACCAAGGGGTCCCCAAACTTTTTACACAGGGGGCCAGTTCACTGGCCCTCAGACCATTGGAGGGCCAGACTATTAAAAAAACTATGAACATGCCCTGGCTGGTTGGCTCAGCGGTAGAGCGTCGGCCTGGCGTGCGGGGGACCCGGGTTCGATTCCCGGCCAGGGCACATAGGAGAAGCGCCCATTTGCTTCTCCACTTCCCCCTCCTTCCTCTCTGTCTCTCTCTTCCCCTCCCGCAGCCAAGGCTCCATTGGAGCAAAGATGGCCAGGGCGCTGGGGATGGCTCCTTGGCCTCTGCCCCAGGCACTAGAGTGGCTCTGGTCGCGGCAGAGCGACGCCCCAGAGGGGCAGAGCATCGCCCCCTGGTGGGCAGAGCATCACCCCTGGTGGGCAGAGCATCACCCCTGGTGGGCGTGCTGGGTGGATCCCGGTCAGGCGCATGCAGGAGTCTGTCTGTCTCTCCCCGTTTCCAGCTTCAGAAAAAAACAAAAAAATAAATAAATTAGTTTAAAAAAACTATGAACAAATCCCTATGCACACTGCACATATCTTAAAGTAAAAAAACAAAATGGAAACAAATATAATATTTAAAATAAAGAACAAGTAAATTTAAATCAACAAACTGACCAGTATTTCAATGGGAACTATGGGCCTGCTTTTGGCTAATGACATGGTCAATGTCCGGTTCCATATTTGTCAATGCTAGCCGGAACAAGTGATATGATGCGCTTCTGGAACCCTGACGCGTGCGTCTCGTGTCACCGGAAGTAGTACTCTATGTGAGCAACGCCGTGCTTTGTGGCGCCACCACAAACAGTACTCCAGAAGCACAGGATGCACCCTGTGCTCCTCTCACTGACCACCAATGAAAGAGGTGCCCCTTCCAGAAGTGTGGCGGGGCCGGATAAATGGCCTCAGGGGGCCGCATGCGGCCCACAGGCCATAGTTTGGGGACCCCTCTGCTCTAATCCAATGCGCTAACTGGCCAGAGCCCTTTTCCACTGCTTTTATAATTTTTGTGTGTGACAGAGACAGAGAGAGAGGAGGGACAGATGGGGACAGACAAACAGGGAGAGAGATGAGAAGCATCAATTCTTTGTTGTGGCACCTTAGTTGTTCACTGACTGCTTTCTCATATGTGCCTTGACTGGGGGGGGCTGCAGCAGACCGAGTGACCCCTTGCTCAAGTCAGCGACCTTGGGCTCAAACTGGTAAGTCTTGCTCAAACTGAGATGAGCCCGCACTCAAGCTGGCGACCTCAGTCAGGGTTTCAAACCTGGGTCCTCCGTGTCCCAGTCCGATGCTCTATCCACTGCGCCACCACCTGGTCAGGCTGCTTTTATAATTTTTAACCTGGCAACAAATACATGATAAAGTGCTAAAGGGTCATCTCTGGTTCTTCAATCTTAGTCTCTGATATGTGTATATATTTATCTTTAATTTCCTTTTTGTTCTTTAGATTTTTAAAATTTATTCATGTTAGAGAGAGGAGAGAAAAAAAGAGAGGGAGGAAAAGAGAGAGAGAGAGAGATAAGGGGGGTAGGAAGGAATGGGAAATATCAACTTGTAGTAGTTGCTTCCCATACGTACCTTGACCAGGCAAGCCCATGGTTTCAAACCAGCAACCTCAGCATTCCAGGTTGAGGCTTTATCCACTGCACTACCACAGGTCAGGCGTATCTTTAATTTCTGTCCTGCTGTAGAACACTTATGGTAGTCAGTTGTATTTGAATTAAAAAATAATAATAATAAAGTACTCAGGGTTTTAGCTTCAAGTAGGCTCTAAACTACTTCCAAGTAAACATTTTCACATTGATTAGATAAGGTGCAAGTCCAGACCCTGACAGTGACAGCAATTCAGTTAGCCTAAATTGCTCTTGCTGGCTAATCTTCAGAGGTAGGACTAAACAATTCATGTTATATCTAATTTTCAAAGTATGTTTAAAAATATTTTAAATTCAGAATACAGAAAATATACAGGGTTTGGCAAAAGCAGCTTTACAGTTGCTTGAATGGAAAATAATACAATAATTAATAATAATGCAAGAATAAACTGATTCACGTACTGACAACGGCAAACTTACTTCTGCCCCTCCCTGTATCTTCTTTCTTTAGACCCAAGTCTAACCATAGACAAAACTGTTTAGGACGGAGTCCTGACCACCTTTTCTCCCTTTGTTGCATGCAGGCTTTCAATGGCCTGATGCTCTTCCCATTCCCCCATTCCAACATGTGTTCAACTTAGAAAATTCAAATCAGTGTACAAACAAGAAAGTATTCTCTTCTTTCTTCTTTGAGAATGCTATTTATTTCTACTGTTAAGGAGGTTCTCTACCCACTTTGTGGTATGTTCCTTTCAAATGTTGCCTTCTGATCACACAGACCAAGACAGTGTTAGGCTGGCCTCTCCATAATCCCAAAGCAACCCTTGAACATTTACATTTCTCATCAGACCTCATCAGTAATAAAATTCCAAACTGTTTTTTGTCTGACTCCCATGCTGAACAATGAGCTACACTAGGGTAGAGACTGAGTATTATTCCTCTGGATAATCCCAGCAATTGGCATAGCGGTAGGTGTTGAAACTGATTTCTTGGATAATAGAATGTTATTCCTAAAATAGAAATTTGTAATTTTATGTGGTGCTCATACAACATGCACACAGGGAATCACCTATTTGACTGACCATCTAATCTCTGTCAATGGTTCAACAGAAACTAAAGCAAAATAAGAATGAAGTACACGTGAAAAAATCAGATAAATGATATCACTGAGGCAGATAATTTCAGTGACTACAATTAAATAATAAAATGAATCTTTAAGAGGTTAAAAAAGCCAAGTGACTAGCAAAATATAGTATACTACAAAGAAGTGAGAAATAATTAATTTAAAGAAATGTGAAAAACTGATCACCACCAAGAACATCAGAGTATATCAGAGTATAAAAATTTTAAGAACATGTAAACTATTTTTTTTGAGAGAGAGAGAGGGAGGGAGGAATGGATGAGGGAGGGAGAAAGAGAAAGAAAGGGAGAGAGAGAAGCATCAATTCATTGTTCCACTTGCTTCTCATACATGCTCTGACCTGGGCTCAAACCAGAGACCTTGGGGTTGAGCCAGCACCCTCAGGATTGAGCAGAGGACCCTGAGATTGAGCCAGTGACCTTCTGCTCTGCCTTGTCCATTGTGCCACCAGCCAGGACAAAACATATAAACCATTAATTAACAGATTGATTTGACTGGTAAAAGGCCAGCAATGTCTTAAGCTAAAAACACTCATGCAACAACTGACTACCTACCACGAGTGAGATACTCTGCTACTTGACTCATTTCCTGCCCTGAAAGAACTTGATACCTAGGGGAAGACAGAGATAAGACAGACCACTGAAATTCAAAATATGGTGTAGCAGGTACAATGATAGACATAGAACAAACTATTTTAGGAGTGGAACGGTCTTTAGTGGTTGGAGAGCTATCCTTAGATGTCACATTTGGCTCCATGAAGTCGTTATTCTTTAGTTTTTCTAGAGCCACAATGAGACAGTAGTTCAGCCGGTGACTTTTTGCTATTGAACCAGTTGTATTTTACTGATTAACTGACAAATGTTTGGGGGACTTAATTGAAATACTGAATAAAACTTAAAATTACTGGTTGACCAGGCAGTGGCGCAGTGGATAGAGCGTTGGTCTGGGATGCGAGGACCCAGGTTCGAGACCCTGAGGTCGCCAGCTTGAGCACAGGCTTATCTAATTTGAGCAAAGGTCACCAGCTAGCACCCAAGGTCGCTGGCTTGAGCAAGGGGTTACTCAGTCTGCTGAAGCCCCACAGTCAAGGCACATATGAGAAAGCAATCAATGAACAACTAAGTGCCACAACAAAAAACTGATGATTGATGCTTCTCATCTCTCTGTGTTCTGGTCTGTCTGTCCCTATAATATCCCTCTCTCTGACTCTCATTCTGTCTCTGAAAAAAACCCCCCAAAAACCCCCCACTCCAACTTAAAATTACTGGGTTTGGTTTTTAAGGACATACACCAAAAGGCTCTCAGAAATGTTCACAATTAAAACAAATGGAAACAGCCTGACCAGGCAGTGGCGCAGTGGATAGAGCGTCAGACTGGGACACAGAAGACCCAGGTTTGAAACCCCGAGGTCGCCGGCTTTAGCGTGAGATCATAGACATGACTCCATGGTCGCTGGCTTGAGCCCAAGGTTGCTGGCTTGGAGTCCAAGGTCGGTGGCTTGAGCAAGGGGTTACTCACTATGCTGTAGCCCCCAGTCGAGGCACATATGAGAATGCAATCAATGAACAGCTAAGGAGCTGCAATGAAGAATTGATGCTTCTCGACCTGACCAGGTGGTGACACAGTGAATATAGCATCGGACTGGGATGTGGAGGACCCAGGTTCGAGACCCCGAGGTCGCCAGCTTGAGCGTGGGCTCATCTGGTTTGAGCAAGGCTCACCAGCTTGAGCCCAAGGTCGCTGGCTCGAGCAAGGGGTCATTTGGTCTGTTGTAGCCCCCCGGTCAAGGCACATATGAGAAATCAATGAACAACTAAGGACCCACAATGAAGAATTGATGTTTCTCATCTCTCTCCCTTCCTGTCTGTCCCTCTCTCTGTCTCTGTCAACACACACACATACACACACACACACACACACACACACACACACACACACACACACAGAAAGAGAGAGAGAAAACAACAAATGGAAAGAGAAAACACTTACCCCAAAGGAAAACCTATTGGATTTTCTTGGTTCAAACAGTATTATCTGATGGGTATTTTGGTGACAGATGTGAACTAGACTTATTGTGGTGATCATTTTGCAACATATACATATATTGAATCAGTATGTTGTATACCTGAAACTAATGTTTTATGTCAATTGTATCTCAATGAAGAAAAACAGCATTTATATGTCATGTACTATGCCAGATGTGTGCACTCACATGCACACACATTTATATCCTCATCTGTCTAATAGAAGAGTACCTCACAAGGCTGTTCTGAGGATTAAGGACATACTATTGGGCAGGTGAGGATATAGACTCACAAAGGTGAAGAAGTTGCCTGACCAGGCGGTGGAGCAGTGGATAGAGCATCGGACTGGGATGCGAAAGACCCAGGTTCGAGACCCCGAGGTCGCCACTGGAGCGCAGGCTCATCTGGTTTGAGCAAAAGCTCACCAGCTTGAGCCCAAGGTCGCTGGCTCAAGCAAGGGGTTACTCAATCTGCTGAAGGCCCACCAAGGCACATATGAGAAAGCAATCAATGAACAACTAAGGTGTTGCAACCCGCAACGAAAAACTAATGATTGATGCTTCTCATCTCTCCATTCCTGTCTGCCTGTCCCTGTCTATCCCTCTCTCTGACTCTCTCTCTCTGTTAAAAAAAAGAAAAAAAAAAAAAAAAAAAAAAAAAAAGGTGAAGAAGTGACTTGTCTGTAGCCGTGATGCTATTTAGTGAAAGAATAAAAATCAGAACCCAGGTCTGACTCAAGATGCAGAGTGCTTTCCGTTGAACTGTATCAATCCAATCATCTGTATCCCTCATCCATAATATTTTAACAATAGTTGCAGCTAAATTTATCTAGCTCTTCTCATGTATCAAGCACTGTCCTAAACAATTTCTGTATATGATCTTATTTAACCCCTCACAATCACACTGTGAGGTAGTTTTATCAAGATCTCCACTTCACAGTTGAGAAAACTGAGTTTTATACAAGTTCAATAACTGCTTTGCTTCCACAGTTGGTAAGGAATAGGACCAGAGTTGAACCCAGGTAATTCCAGAACTTGTTCTTTTAATCACTACATTAGACTGCAGGAAACTCACTTTAGTCCTGGCTCCAACAGGGCAAGTCATTTGATTAGTTCTGTATCAATTTCCTTGTTAATTAAATAGGGATATTGTTACTTGTACATACTTATTTCACAGAGATATTGGGATTATAAAATGAGAAAGCGTATAAGCTTTAAAAGAAAAATTGCTACATAAATCTAGACACTGTCACAAGTTTCACTCAGATCTTCCCTTTCCCAGGATCATAAAGGGATTTAGCTGACACCATTAGCTCTCAAACATCCTCTGAAGTGGGTGGTGAGTATTATTATCTTCACTTATCAAAAAGCCCAAGCATAAGATGATGTAATTTGCTAGTCAGTGGCAGAGCTGGGAATAAAACCCAAGATTCTAACTCCCACTCCTTATGTTCTTATGGTAAATCCTACTTCCGTGTTTCAAACTTAAATGTAAAACAGACATGGGTAGGAATATCAGTGTCTACTTCAAAACAGATTAAATACTTATAGAAATCAAATTTTCTACTGCAGTGATACTAATATGATCTCTAAGATTCTTAGTCCTCTCATTCTAGAGAAACTACATAACGAATCAAAAAGAAAAATTTCAATTTCCAAACTCTTTAGTTTTCTCTAACTTGTTAATCAAAGGTTATAAAACTGGGTGAGTCATTACCTAGTTTCAATTAGTGAGTCTATGAGCTTCCATAGGGAACACGAAACCTCAATATTAAATTGTTCCCTCACAAAATCAGAAAAAAAAGCATCAAATACATCCTTGCATCTAAACACTGTAACTATATAATTTGGCTTGGAAATTATTCAAACTTACTGATCCCTAATACCCTGAGATCAAAACTCAAGATCCAAAGAGAACTATATAATTAAAACAAAAACAAAAGTACACATGGCACCTTTATGACCATTCTTCTGTATAAAAGTCACAATCAGTCTTGTGCTTACCATTCAAGCCCCACCACAGACACAAAAAACCTTCAAGTAAAATAAAAAGTAGTAATGGGCCAATTCTGCCTACCATTCTGTCTTAAATAGGGAACAAGTGTTCAGTCTAGCCCCCAGATTATTAGCTTTTCCTAATTCTTGTTTTCTAGAACACAATGATTTTGCAGTCATTACTAGTTTGATCATCATATATTTTGAAATCATCACAGTGGCCAGAGAGAAAATAAAGAGAAAAATTTCTATTCTCAAAATGGAACTAAATACTGGAGTCCACAGACACTTTGTTATTACTCTTTCTAACTCTGACTGAATTATATTTATAAATAAAAAATGGTCAGTTTGGTTATAGAGACAAAAACTAAGTCACAGGAACCTGAAGAGCTGTTTTATTAATGTCAAGAGTTTGCTCTTTGCCTTGGCCAGGTGGCTCAGTGGACAGAGTGTCATCCTGGCGTGCTGAGGTTTGAACTCCAGTCAGGGCAGGGCACAAACAAGAAGCAACCAATAACACACATTAAATGAAATAATGAGTTGATGTTTTACCCTCTAACTCCCCACTCCCATCAATGGAAAAATTAAAAAAAAAAAAAAGTGTGTTTCTTCAGTGGCTTTGAGAGGTCTAAATTCACTCCTAGCTACATAATAGTCCTACTTCTGTAACCAGTGCTATGAGGGAAAAGTAAATGATGACATAGGATTCCTGTTTTCTTTCAGAGGTTGTTTTAATACATTAGTCCATCTTTCCTTTGAGAAAAATCTTTGCCTTGGTTTCTGTAATTGAAAACAATCATATATTCTGTTGGGTCAAGTGCACTAATGTCTCTCAGACTTTAATGTGAGTTACAAATCATCTGTAGATCTTGTTAAAAAGCAGAATGCAATTCAGGTCTGGGATTTCATGTCCAACTAAATCCCAGGTGATGTCAAAGTTACTGCTTGATGCACCACATTTTGACTAGCAGGACTCTAAGGAATGTTTCCAAACAGAAATAACCTCAATCAGATGTTTACTGTCAAAACAAAACAAAGCAAAGCAAAAAACCACCTCTTTTAAGAGTCCACAAAGGAAGATAATTTCCAGAGCCTAAACAAGACAGTTGCTCCCTTCCCCTTTTCTGTGATTTTTACAAGCTAGTTGAAAACCCAATTGTGATATCTTAATAAAAGGCATGTCCTTGGAGCTGACCACTTATTGGGGCTAGACTTGATTAAGGCTTGCTTGGATAAACATAAAACCTCAAACCTTTTGTAATAAAAAAGTTGATTCAAAATAAATATTTTAAAATTATGTCAAGTACTAATGAATAAGTGATGTTTATAAATAGTTTATCAGAGAATCATTTAGGATTAATAATTTTCATTTCTCCCACAAAATAAATAGCTCATGTAACTGAAGAAGACCCCTTTCTTTAAGCAGAAAAAAAAAGCCTAACAAAATAAAATCATGCTTTCACAGCATAGTCATATTATTTTGTGAGGAAAATACCAAGATGAAGACATTAAAAGCATATGAGGAGAATTTCATAGTATTAAGTTTATCCTAGAACCTGGGGGAAGGCTGAGAGAAAGAACAGCTGGTGAATTTAAGAAAAATTTTTAACTGGAAAAGATTATGCATGAGAGCAATACAACAGTCTGTTCTCCTTAAGAAACCTAACTAACTCACATGAGCTTTCAATCTTAAGTTTCCAATAATGCTGTCTCTTCATATGACCATTAGTCCAACCTCCCTCACAAAATTCAACCAACCATCATAAAAATTAAGTTGGTGACAGGTTCAGCTGGCTCTACTCCATATTTACCCTTAAATGCTTTTGTAGCCAACGAGGATAAAAATTCATGGTGGAAATAGCAAGAGTAAAAAAAGAATCACTTCTCTTCACACATAAGGAAACCCCTATCTTGAGCACCTTTCTTCACTCTACAGGTTAAGATGTGTCAATGCTTGGGTGCACTCTTCAGTCCCATAACTGTGAAGGTAGCAGCCGTCAGTTTCTCATACACAAGGAACATGAGAGCAGCAGTGAGGACCGTCTGCAGAAGTTTGGCTTCAAGGCCTTTGTAGAGTCCAATTATCCCAAATCGCCTAAAAGGAAAGAAGTTTGAATAAAATAAAAGGTTTTCTTCATAAAAATCAACTCCTGCATCAAAGAAACAGGCTACTTTAACAGCTCAGCTACTTTGCAAAGATTTATCCTCTGGATCAAAACAAGCAATGGAAGTTTGAGATTATGACAGACTTCTGTTGTCAAAGTACTTATTATCTTTAAAAGTATTTAAGGACAAGCCCTGGCCCGTTGGCTCAGCGGTAGAGCGTCGGCCTAGCGTGCGGAGGACCCGGGTTCGATTCCCGGCCAGGGCACACAGGAGAAGCGCCCATTTGCTTCTCCACCCCTCCGCCGCGCCTTCCTCTCTGTCTCTCTCTTCCCCTCCTACAGCTAAGGCTCCACTGGAGCAGAGATGGCCTGGGCACTGGGGATGGCTCTGTGGCCTCTGCCTCAGGCGCTAGAGTGGCTCTGGTCGCAACATGGCGACGCCCATGATGGGCAGAGCATCGCCCCCTGGTGGGCAGAGCGTCGTCCCATGGTGGGCGTGCCGGGTGGATCCCGGTCGGGCGCATGCGGGAGTCTGACTGTCTCTCCCTGTTTCCAGCTTCAGAAAAATGCAAAAAAAAAAAAAAAAAAAAAAAAGTATTTAAGGACAGATTCAAGTTTAGCATTCACGACCCACCGAATCCTTTGTCTTTAAGATCAACATTAATTAGCGAAATGCTGACAATATCTTAAAACAATCTTAATGCCAAGATCTGAGATCTAACTAAGAATGTTAGATCTTTCACACTACCCCAACCCAGTTATGTCAACTTAGTTCTTAAATGGTAGGAAAGCTGCAAATTGGTTTCAATCATTTTAGCCTAAATGGAACTAGGCAGAGTGACAGAAATGAAAGCTACCTAATTTTCAGTCTTCCCATACATTTGATCTTCTAACTCAGTGGTACTCAAATTCAGTGTACATTAGAATCACTTGAAGGGCTTGTTAAACCAGATTGCTGGGTTTCTGATTTATTAAGCCTGGATGAAACTCAAGAATTTGCATTTCTGGCCCTGGCTAGTTGGCTCAGTGATAGAATGTCGGCCCAGCATGTGGACGTCCCAGGTTCAGTTCCTGGTCAGGGCACCCAGGAAAAGCAACTACCTGCTTCTCTACCCTCCCCATTCTCTTTCTCTCTTCTCCTGCAGCCATGGCTTGATTGGTTCGAGTGCATTGCCCCTGGTTGTGGGCATGGCCCGAGATGGGCAGGGCATTGGCCCCAGACAGGGGTTGCTGGGTAGATCCTGGTCGGAACGCATGCAGGAGTCTGTCTTTCCATCTCCCCTCATCTCCGTTGGAAAAGAAAAAGGAAAAAATATATATAATAATTCCTTTTCTTTTTTCTTTGAGAGAGAGAGAGAGACAGACAGGAAGGGAGAGCAATGAGTAGCATCAACTCAGTTGTGGCACTTTAGCTGTTCATTGTTTTTCAGACGTGCCTTGACCAGGGGGGTTCCAGCAGAGCCAGTGACTTTGAACTCAAGCCAGTTACCATGGGATCATGTTGATGATTTCACGCTCAAGCCGGTGACCCTGTGCTCAAGCTGGTGAGCCTGCATTCAAGTTGGATGAGCCTGCACTCAAGCCAGCCACATCAGGGTTTCAAACCAGAGATGGAGCATCCCAGGCTGACACTCCATCCACTGCGCCACCACCAGTCAGGAAATAATTCCTTTTTAAATTTTTTAAAAAAGATTTTATTTATTGACTTTACAGAGAGAGGAGAGTGAGAGTGAGAGGAGAGAGAAGTATCAACTCATAGTTGCTTCATTTTAACTGTTTGTTGATTGCTTGTTGTATGTGTCTTGACCAGGCAAGCACAGGGTCTCAAACCAGCAACCTCAGCATTCTAGGTGAGCACTTTACCCACTGTGCCACCACAGGCCAGGCTAATTTCTTTTTTTCATTTCTCAGTAATATTCCATTATATAGAGATATCACAATTTATGTATCTATTCACCTGATGAACATCTGAGTTGTTTCCAGTTTTAGACGCTTACAAATTTCACTTCTCTTGACTAAACACCTTGAAGTGGAATGACTGGGTGCTAAGGGAAATGTATATCTAACTTTTTAAGAAAAGACCACCAGCCTGACCAGGCGGTGGTGCAGTGGATTCAGCATCGGACTGAGATGCGGAGGAGTCAGGTTCGAGACCCCAAGGTTGCCAGCTTGAGCACGGGCTCATCTGGTTTGAGCAAGGCTCACCAGCTTGAGCCCAAGGTCACTGGCTCAAGCAAGGGGTTACTCGGTCTGCTGTGGCCCCACAGCCAAGGCACATATGAGAAAGCAATCAATGAACAACTAAGGTGTCGCAACAAAAAACTGATTGATTGATGCTTCTCATCTCTCTCCGTTCCTGTCTGTCCCTATCTATTCCTCTCTCTGACTCTCTCTCTGTCTCTGGGAAGAAAAAAAAAGAAAGAAAAGAAAAGGCCACCAAAAAACTGAGTGTACCAACCATCAGCATGAAAGTCTTGATTGCTCCATATTCTTGCCAACACTTGGTATGGTGAGCATTTAATTTTTTACTTTATACCAATTTGATTTTATTTTTTATTCCAAGCATGTTCTATTTTTATTTCTTCAAATTATCTTAGATCTAGGAACACTAATATAGCAGTTCTGCCTTCAAAGGAGGCCCCTGCCTTATTTTATGTCTGTCTCTAAGGATGTTTCTTTAAATGAAACAGAAACGATGACAGTACATGCCTCATAGTACTAGTGTCAGGATTAAGTGAGACTACCCACATAAAGCATTGAGCTCAGTGTCTGCCACAAAGCAAACACTCAAAAATGTTAGTCACTTTTATCATCATTACTGTCACCATTGTTATGATAATTGTTATTACTCTTCCTGCTCTCCCCTTCCTTCTTTGCTATGGCTACTGCTCCATAATGTCTGCATATTTCTATCTATGAGAGAGAGCACAGGATATGCCATTGACAGAGCACTCCTCAGGCAGAACAATCTCAATATTAGCTTTTGAAGGGTTCCCGTTCTAGAGTTCTGCATATTTGTAACTAATAAAGAGTAACGACCTGCATTTTTCCCTAATTTCCCAAAGTGCTATCATATTGCACCAAGCCCTTAAAATGAGAAATGTCAGAGCACAGTATCCAAGGGAGAGGTTTCCAGGCTGCCACTGTGTAGGCAGTAGTGTAGGTTAAGCAAATCCCACCATTTCTGGCAGAAAAACTGCTGAAAGAGAGGACAGAATGTGAAGCATTGACAAGCTCACTTTACTCGCTGATGAAGAAGATAGAGAACATTGCGAAGACTCCCCAGTGTTCTGTTTTCTGGGTTGAGCCTGTGACGTCCAAACTGGGGAAGAACAAAAAGACTGTTTAGTACTGCTTTCTTTAATACTTAATTTCTACCTGCAAAGGGACTTCTGTTGGGAGTGGTTTATACCATACAGTCATAAAAATATACAATTAGTATGTAGATTTCATTAATTCCCCCAATTTTCAATTTCAATGAAATAAGTGAAAATAAAAAATATTTCAATGAAGCAAGCATGAGAATTTTCACTTTATAGAGAATTATGGGGAAAACTCTACCTCGAAAGAAAAAAAGCATGCCCACAATATAGATATTGATGATGGCTTAACTTCTAGTCCTCTAAGAAGTTCAGATAAATACTAATCATTTAGAACCACTGCAGTCTATGCTCTTCACTTTATATGTTTACATTATAAAAGTGTCAAAATATTATATACATTATTTGAATGCTACTGAATTCCTTAATATTAAGTACCAATTTTTATTTATTTATTTTTGTTCATGTTTCTTTTATTGATTTGAGAGAGAAAAGATGGGAGAGGGAGAAAAAGACAGGAACTTCAGTCTGCTCCTGTATGTGCCCTGACCGAGGATCAAACCGAGCAACCTCTGAACTTTGGGATGATGTTCTAACCAACCGAGCTATCCAGCCAGGGCTTAAGTACCAATTTTTAAATAGTATGTTAATAAAAATACTTTTAACATAAGGTAATAATTTTTTGAACTGAAATACTCTCACTACCACACCCATTTTATCCATTAGTAAGTCCTTTGAATTATATTCTCCAAAACAGATCATGACTCCCTGTCTCATCTCTCCTTAGGCCACCAACACACTTCTCACCTGCATTACTAAAACGCCTCCTACCTGACCCCTTAACTCCCATCTTTTCTCTTAGCCTGACTAATATATCACAATAGCCACACTAATCTAGAATTGTAAATCAGAACCAATTACTTCCTAGTGTAAAACCCTTGAAAGTCTTTCCATGAATTTAAGAATAAACTCTAGACATTCCCTGCTACTTTTTTAGTCTCAGGCTGAGCCATTCTCCAGTCACAGTGGCCCCTTTTTGGTTCCTAGGATTCACCAAGTTCTTAGCATATCATGTTCCCTCTACCTAGAATGCTCTTTGCACAGCTAGGTCCTTATCTCTCTTTAAGTCTTGACTTACATATGCCTCCTCTGAGGAGCCCATTCCCAATCATCCTATCTAAGAAGATCCCCATGATGCATATCTCCACTTGCTGCTTACTTCCTTTGTAGCTCTCTTCTTAATTTGTTATTACTCATTTATTTTTCTTATTTACCTGATCATTCTCTCTTCTATTACCTCCATTAATTCCTCTTGAATAAGCTAAAGGAATCAACCTCTGATTTTGTAAAGGATAATCTGCCCTAGGACACCAAGCAAATCAACTTGAATGAAGAAGAAGCCAATTTATACTTTCCTGAGTTCTTTAAGAACCTCGCCTCCACATTTGTGTTTTCTGAGACATTATGTTACCTAAAAAATTGCAAATGTACCCTGGCCAGATGGCTCAGTGGATAGAGCATTGTCCCAGTGTGCCGAGGTCATGGGTTTGATCCCTGGTCAGGGTACATAGGAGAAGTAACCAATGAGTGCACAACTAAATGGAACAACGTAGCACGAGTTCATTCTTCTCTCTCTCTCCCTTCCCCTCTTTCACTTTCTACCCCTTCTTTTTTCTCTCTCTCTCAAATCAATGGAAAAATTAAAATAAATAAAAATAATGTGTTCATGAAAATTAAAAACATAATAATATAAAATAGAAATTGCAAGTGTAAAATTTGTTCCAAACCAAATAAGAAATCAACTGATAGTCAGCCTGTTTAGCAGAATATAACACAAACAGAAAAATGAATGAGGAATGCTCTCGCCTACCAAATGATCACCCTATTGCGTTATTAATATTAACAATGCTTGAAACAGAGAAACCACATACTTTAGAATGCTGTTTGACTAAATGCAAGAAGCACCCCAGCACTCACCCTCAGAATCGATTGCACTGTCTGCATAGGATAGGTGACTGTGGTGGCAATTGCTTTGGCTACTGCACCAATGATGAACACATCCAAAGAGGAAAGCTGGGAAGCAAAGAAAGAGGAATCGTGTCAATCTAAACAACAAGAACAGAAGACTACTATTTGCTGCTTTCAAAATTAGGGATTACCTTCATTCGTTTCTTTAAAAGCTGCCGTTTTAAACCTTCATAGAACATGAATTGGATGGCGGGATTGAAGACTAACAACAAGGAGGGAAACGTGCCATTCCATAAAGACAAGATTCCTTCATCTCGAATAATCTGGTGAAAAGCATCTAAGCAAGAAATCAAGGACATTGGATGACAATCTTTTAACTAGAGAAGAAAAGATGAGTTCTATTCAAATGTACCCAGAATAGATACCAGACAGGTTCAATCAAGATTTCCTTCTTGTAATGATATTTTAGGGGCAAGTTCATCAGTTAACTCCTTTTTTTTATTTAAGGTATCTATCTTTTCTTTATTTATTGATTTTTAGAGAAAGAGGAAGGGAGAGAGAAACATCGATTTGTTTTTCCATTTATTCATGCATTCATGGGATGACTCTTGTATGTGCCCCGACTGGGGATTGAACCCGCAATCTTTTTTTTTTTTTCATTTTTCCGAAGCTGGAAACGGGGAGGCAGTCAGACAGACTCCCGCATGTGCCCGACCGGGATCCACCCGGCATGCCCATCAGGGGGCGATGCTCTGCCCCTCTGGAGTGTCGCTCTGTTGCATCCAGAGCCATTCTAGCGCCTGAGGCAGAGGCCACAGAGCCATCCTCAGCGCCCGGGCCATCTTTGCTCCAATGGAGCCTCGGCTGCGGGAGGGGAAGAGAGAGACAGAGAGGAAGGAGAGGGGGAGGAGTGGAGAAGCAGATGGGTGCTTCTCCTGTGTGCCCTGGCCGGGAATCGAACCCGGGACTCCTGCACGCCAGGCCGACGCTCTACCGCTGAGCCAACCGGCCAGGGCCTGAACCTGCAATCTTGCTGTACCGGATGACACTCTAACCAACTGAGCTACCTGGCTAGGGCACCAGTTAACTACTTTTTGGTAATTGTCAGACACTGACAGTCACCAAGTTATTTAGAGACAACTTTAATCATAGAGAACTCCTGCTGACAATCTGGGGTCAGAATGTCAAGTTTTCCTAAGTAATCACATCACCACTGGGAAATCTGTATTACAAAGAATTGTGAAGTGATAGTCCATGTGTTTTATAATAAAGGCCAGTAAAACAAAAGATAAGACAGTTCTTGGAGTCCATTTTATAGGATTGACTTGCAAGAAAATCACTGTTCTCATTACAAACATGGGAAAAAAGAACCTGACAGAGTGATACTATCAAAAAGCAGGAGTTCACAGATACCAGATATTAATCTGGTATCTTTACACAAAGATAACACTAGAAAAAAAAGTATAGTAGATTATTCTTCAGACATATTCACCCCCTCCTACTCACACTCCATGATAGCAGTTACTTTTCTAGCCCTTGTCCTTGGGCTTGGCCATGTGATATGCTTTGGCTAAGAGGATGGTAGCAGACAAAGTGCAAACAGGGGCTTAAAATATGCTTGTACTATTGAGTGTGCCCTCTTGAGGATCGCCATCTAAGAAGAACATACTCAAGCTGGTCCTAGGGAGATGAGACACATGGAGCTGAGACTCCCAGGCTGGAGTCGGCTGTGATGAGTCAGATCCCTGTCAGTCCACAGACACATGAGGGAAACAAATGCTAACTACTGGATGTTGAGATTTGAAGTTGTCTTTTATATAGAATTATCTTGGCAATAAATTCCAGATACAATGAAAAAAGAAAACCCTTACATAGAAACTCACCCAGAGACACTTACCAATAATACCTTTGTAGTTGGTTGGTACAATATCTTCATTTCTAAATTTTGCCCCTTGCAGCTTTAGTCTGGTGTTTACCACCCAGAGTGGAGTTGTCAGCAACACATTCACCACTCCTTTAAAAAGAACAAGAGGGGAGACAAAGGAAAGCAAAATGTAACCTTTTAGGCATTGCCGTCTTATATTAGAGCTACATACAAATGTTCCATTTATACTTCTGCCACTGACCTACTACTAGGAGACCTAAGGCAAGGTGTCTCTTTGTGCCCAGGTACAACACAAGCCACTACTGTTAGAAGCAATTCAGATGCCTTGCTAATAGCAAAATGGCTGGCAATAGTACCTTTCCACACAAAAAGAGTAATAATTTTCTTCATTTGTGTAACTGGAGGCAATCTATTTGTCTACTTATATAGCATCCAAAGTAGCAATTTTGATATAGTTTTAAATCATTTTTCAAAAACAGCTGTAAGAGACAGAAAGTAGCTAGCTTATTGATCACATGCTAATTTCATGACAACATCAATAAAACACACAATTTACAACTCTCCCATAAGTAGCTCATGTGGTTTCAAGTGAGTATGGATCTGGTATAATGAGTGACAAGTGGGAGAATGTGGTGACACTGGAAAGTACTTCAATGGGGACTAGAGTATTGTAGAAGAGTTACTCGTCACTTAGGGGATTAGGACAGGCAGGCAGCAAGCAGTAGTTATCAACTGTCAACAAAACACCTGAAACAACTTCACAAGCATCATGATCCTTACAAGCTTAAAGATGGGGATCTTGGCCCCCCCCAAAGTTGCCTCAGAGTGGAACAATACAATGAGCCAGGTGCTTCTTTTTTGAAAACACATGATCCCAATTTAACACCATCTTGAAGACATTAATATATTCCTCATCAGTCCTGAAATGATTTAAAAAACAACAACCAGATAGAATTGTAACAAAGTGCCTGATACACACATGGCATATACTTTATAAATATTTGTTTAAAAATATTGAACAAATATACCAAGGAACAAATTCAGCAAACAACCATACATAGAGCTATCTGGATCTAGCCATGCTAGTGAAGAACCAAGAGTTGCAATCCTAAAGAAGAGAATTCTCTTTTACTAAAAGTCATTTTAACACTATAGGAGAATGCTTTAATTTAAGGAATCTCAAAACATACTATACAGAAAACACAGTCTAATCAAGAATAAGCTATGCAACAGCCAAGAAATTAAAATTGTTTTTATTTGTCACATATAGTTAGGTACAAAAAAATGTTTTGCTACCTCTTTCTTAGAAGCATTATGAGAATGCATTTCTCAAAATAAAAGACATTATCAAATAATTTTAGGAATCATATCTGTCATATTTTTACAGTCACATAAAGCCAAGAAGTCATCTTTAGTTATGACTCAACATACTCATACATTGTCACTTGAAGCATTGATCATAATCTGAGTCTTTTTTTTTTTTTTTGTATTTTTCTGAAGTTGGAAATGAGGAGGCAGTTAGACTCCCGCATGCGCCCGACCGGGATCCACCCGGCACGCCCACCAGAGGGCGATGCTCTGCCCATCTGGGGCATCGCTCTGTTGCAACCAGAGCCATTCTAGTGCCTGAGGCAGAGGCCATAGAGCCATCCTCAGCGCCCGGGCAAACTTTGCTCCAATGGAGCCTTGGCTGCGGGAGGGGAAGAGAGAGACAGAGAGGAAGGAGGGGGGGGTGGAGAAGCAGATGGGCGCTTCTCCTGTGTGCCCTGGCCGGGAATCGAACCCGGGACTCCTTCATACCAGGCCGACACTCTACCACTGAGCCAACCGGCCAGGGCAATCTGAGTAAGTCTTAACTAGATATTCTTGCTGGCCTCATTTTTAAAAAGAACTCATGCGCAAGAGGCCAAGATAGAAGAATATCAACGCATGCCCATCTGCCCAGATTTTATAATGTATTATGATTCAATGCAAGGTACACATCACTTAACAGAAAAATAAATAGGCAGAAAAACCAGACTACAAAGGGTTACTGAGCAAACCACATTTTTTTAAAATGATAAAGACAGAAGAGCTCTTAGAACTGGAGATCATAAGCATCCATGGATACTGTGGACAGGCACAGTCTATCTAAACAAATGAAATAGAATGCCCATTAAAAAAAGTCTTTAAAAGAGCCCTGACTGGTTGATTCAGTATAGAGAGCGTCACCTGGCACGTGGATGTTCCAGGTTTGATCCTTGGTCAGGGCAAACAGATAAGTAACATCTGCTTCTCTTTCCCTCCCTCTCCCCCTTCTCTCTCTCTTCCTCTCTCACAGCCAGTGGCTTGACTGGTTCAAGTGTCAGCCGTGGGTGCTGAGGATAGCTCAGCTGGTCCAAGCATCAGCCTCAGATGCTGAGGATAGCTTGGCTGATTCGAGCATCTGCACCAAACAGGGGTTGCCAGGTGGGTCCTGGTCTAGGCGCACGTGGAGTGTGTCTCTCTATCTCCCCTCCTCTCACCAAAACAAAACAAAACAAAACAAAAATCTTTTTTTTTTTTTTTTAACAAGGACAGAGAGAGTCAGAGAGAGGGATAGATAGGGACAGACAGACAGGAACGGAGAGAGATGAGAAGCATCAATCATCAGTTTTTCGTTGCGAGACCTTAGTTGTTCATTGATTGCTTTTTCATATGTGCCTTGACTGCGGGCCTTCAGCAGACCAAGTAACCCCTTGCTCGAGCCAGCGACCTTGGGTCCAAGCTGGTGAGCTTTTTTTCTTTTTTTTTGCTCAAGCCAGATGAGCCCGTGCTCAAGCTGGCGACCTTGAGGTCTCGAACCTGGGTCCTCCGCATCCCAGTATAACGCTCTATCCACTGTGCCAGTGCCTGGTCAGGCACAAAACAAAAATCTTTAGAAATCAAATTTCTGCCCTGTCTGGATAATGCAGTTGGTTAGAACATTGTCCTGAAGCAAAAGTGTTGACAGTTCGATCTCCAGTCAGGGCACATACAGGAACAGATCAATGTTCCTCTCTCTTCCTTCCTCTCTCTCTAATATCAATAAAATAAACATAAAAAAAAGAAAACAAATTTCCTTCATGTTCTATTAAAGAGGTAGGCACACACAAAAATTTCAGAGAATGCAGCCAAGATTAAGATTTAACCATTATTGCCCTGGCCGGTTGGCTCAGCGGTAGAGCGTCGGCCTAGCGTGCGGAGGACCCAGGTTCGATTCCCGGCCAGGGCACACAGGAGAAGCGCCCATTTGCTTCTCCACCCCTCCGCCGCGCCTTCCTCTCTGTCTCTCTCTTCCCCTCCTACAGCCAAGGCTCCATTGGAGCAGAGATGGCCCGGGCACTGGGGATGGCTCTGTGGCCTCTGCCTCAGGCGCTAGAGTGGCTCTGGTCGCAACATGGCGACGCCCATGATGGGCAGAGCATCGCCCCCTGGTGGGCAGAGCGTCGCCCCTGGTGGGCGTGCCGGGTGGATCCCGGTCGGGCGCATGCGGGAGTCTGTCTGACTGTCTCTCCCTGTTTCCAGCTTCAGAAAAATGAAAAAAAAAAAAAAAAAGAGAAAAAGATTTAACCATTATTTAAAATTCTGCTTTCATATCCCCTTTATTAACATGAGTTGAAAACTTAGAGGATACCAAGGACAATTTCAAGTACAAAAATACACTACATCATTTAAAGAGAATATCAAGTCCTTGTAAGAACATTTTGTATTTCAAAGCTTTTTATCCTCTAAGCCAAAATAGATAGAGAGGTATTTTTTAAACACTATAATTTTATGAGTTCTGAGAAAAGACATGCAAAATACTTGAGGACTCAAAACTTTGCTAGAAACTTACAACCCATGTTATCAAGCAAAGGACAACATTTCATGTTGGAAAAACAACTATAAATGGTCATGATGAGCAATTCCAACTCTTACTAATGCACAATGGATAAGGCTGAAGGATGAAGAATGTGTTTGCTTATTTATGAGCCAGTGCAGAAAATTCTTTTTCCAGTTCCAAGCTGTGGCAGTTACTTCAGCTCTAAGATGGGAATACTAATACTTCACCTACTTAATGATAGGAGATTGATTTTCTTTTCATCTGAATGATTCTTTTTTTGTAAAAAATCATTTACAGGAAAACAGAACCAAAATGAAGAGATGAACAGTAATGGACCTACTCAGAAATTATTCACTGACTCAAGGGATAATTAGAACATTGCTATTTACTTCTGAAATCTTCAAAACAAATAGTTTTACAGCAGCAAGTCTCCTTCCATAAGGACAGAAAACAAAAGTCAGCTATGCACTTCTGGGAATTTGCACAATGACTACCGATATATGAAAATGGCAGATCGCCTGACCAGGCGGTGGCGCAGTGGACTGGGATGCTGAAGAACCCAGGTTTGAGACCCCGAGGTCGCCAGCTTGAGCGCAGGCTCATCTGGTGTGAGCAAAAAGCTCACCAACTTGGGACCCAAGGTCGCTGACTTGAGCAAGGGGTTACTTGGTCTGCTGAAGGCCCACGGTCAAGGCACATATGAGAAAGCAATCAGCCTGACCTGTGGTGGCGCAGTGGATAAAGCGTCGACCTGGAAATGCTGAGTTCGCTGGTTCGGAACCCTGGGCTTGCCTGGTCAAGGCACATATGGGAGTTGATGCTTCCTGCTCCTCCCCCCTGTCTCTCTCCTCTCTCTCTCCCTCTCTCTGTCTCTCTCTCCTCTCTAAAAATGAATAAATAAAATAAAATAAAAATACAACAATCTTTAAAAAAAAAAAAAAAAAGAAAGCAATCAGTGAACAACTAAGGTGTTGCACTGATGATTAATGCTTCTCATCTCTTTCCGTTCCTGTCTGTCTGTCCCTGTCTATCCCTCTCTCTGACTCGCTCTGTCTCTGAATAAATAAAAATTAAAAAAAGAAAGAAAATGGCAGATCAAAGCCATAAATCTAACCATTTGTCTCTCTATGAAAGAATGCACTAGATACACAAAAGGAACAAAATCTGCATTACCAGAGTTAAGGCTGGAGGACAGGAAATGAATATGAACCGTCACATCAATAATTCCACTGGCATTCGGCCCTGGCCGGTTGGCTCAGTGGTAGAGCATCGGACTGGCGTGCAGAAGTCCCAGGTTCGATTCCTGGCCAGGGCACACAGAAGAAGCGCCCATCTGCTTCTCCACCCCTCCCCCTCTCCTTCCTCTCTGTCTCTCTCTTCCCCTCCTGCAGCCGAGGCTCCATTGGAGCAAAGATGGCCCGGGTGCTGGGGATGGCTCCTCGGCCTCTGCCCCAGGCACTAGAGTGGCTCTGGTCGCAACAGAGCAACACCCCGGAGGGGCAGGGCATCGCCCCCTGGTGGGTAGAGCGTCGCCCCCTGGTGGGAGTGCCGGGTGGATCCTGGTCGGGCGCATGCGGGAGTCTGTCTGACTGTCTCTCCCCGTTTCCAGCTTCAGAAAAATACAGAAAAAAATAAAATAAAATAAAATAATTCCACTGGCATTCAAAAAAGAGTTATTTGTAAAAATCCCAATTTCATAAAAATGGTCAGTATCTTCTTCATTTAAGTTATCTGTTAGGTTCTTTTCCCAAATTCTTCCCCAGAGTGTCAAGCTATATGGGCTTTCTTCTGTAAAAATTAATTAATTAAATTTCCTATGTTTCAGGCAGAATTTGAATAACAATACAAGGGTGGGCAAAGTAGGTTTACAGTTGTTTGTACGGAAAAAGACAGCAAGTTATGATAACACAAAAATAAAATCTGTTTTGTGTACTCACAAACGTAAACCTATTTTTGCCCACTCCTGTACTGTTCCTAGTTTCCGTTAGAAATAATGAAACTTATTTCTACAGTGATTATAATACAATGACAGGGCTCACAGCAGAAAGAAAAGGCCATTCTAATTATTGTAAGAATGCATAGGAATTAAGATATAAAAACACGTTAGGAGTTTAAAACTCACAAAAATAACTTCCAAGAAATTCCCTATCTTCAGAAATTTTTTTTTTGTTTTGTATTTTTCTGAAGTTGGAAACGGGGAGGCAGTCAGACTCCCGCATGCGCCCAACTGGGATCCACCCGGCACGCCCACCAGGGGGCGATGCTCTGCCCATCCGGGGCGTCGCTTTGTTGCAACCAGAGCCACTCTAGCACCTGAGGCAGAGGCCATAGAGCCATCCTCAGTACCCGGGCAAACTTTGCTCCAATGGAGCCTTGGCTGCGGGAGGGGAAAAGAGAGACAGAGAGGAAGGACAGGGTGAGGGGTGGAAAAGCAGATGGGTGCTTCTCCTGTGTGCCCTGGCCGGGAATCGAACCCAGGACTCCAGCATGCCAGGCCGACGCTCTACCACTAAGCCAACCGGCCAGGGCTTCAGAAATTCATTTGACCAAGGGTCTCAACTGTGACACTACTGACATGTTGGGCTAGATAATCCTTTATTTGGGTGTGTGTGAGGGGTGTAAGTTAGTTAGTAGTATCCCTGGCTTCTACCCACTAGATGCCAGTACCACACACGCTAGTTGTGACAACCAAAAAATATCTCCAGACATTTGCCATATTGTTCCCTGTGAGTCAAATCAGCCTCATTTGAGAGCCACTGTTCTAATCCAATCACCAAGTGATTATTCACCTTCTTTTTGAAACTTTCTAAAGACAGAAATTCACTCACCCCAATGATCTTTTGTGTGTGTGTGTGTGTGTGACAGAGACAGAGAGAGTCAGAGAGAAGGATAGATAGAGATAGATAGGAAGGGAGAGAGATGAGAAACATCAATTCTTCATTGCAGCTCCTTAGTTGTTCATTGATTGATTTCTCATATGTGCCTTGACAGGGGGGCTATGCAAACCGAGTGACCCCTTGCTTGAGCCAGCAACCTTGGGCTCAAGCTGGTGAGTTTTTGTTGTTTTTTTTAACAGAGACAGAGAGAGAGTCAGAGATAGGGATAGATAGAAACAGACAGACAGTAACGAAGAGAGATGAGAAGCATCAATCACTAGTTTTTCGTTGCTACACCTTAGTTGTTCATTGATTGCTTTCTCATATGTGCCTTGACCGTGGGGCTACAGCAGACCGAGTAACCCCTTTCTCGAGCCAGTGACAGTGGGTCCAAGCTGGTGAGCTTTGCTCAAACCAGACGAGCCCGCGCTCAAGCTGGCGACCTTGGGGTCTTGAACTTGGGTCCTCTGCTGCCCAGTCCGACATTCTATCTACTGCGCCACCGCCTGGTCAGGCCCAATGATCTATTTTTTACAATGATCTATATTTATTGATATTAAATCTATCTTCTTAAACAACTGGAAACATATATGAATATCTCTTACTTAAGAGAGATTTTTACTTAAGGCATGAATTTGCAATTCTGAAATGACTTTATGTGTATTGTGACCCTGACCCAGTTCCTTTGGTCACTATAAACAAGCACAGTCCCTTTTCTGCAAGTCCTTCATTCATGATTGGCTCTGTCAAATATATATTGTGTCTAGTATCTATGCAACCAACCCTGTTTTAGGTGCTGATACTACAGCAGTAAATAAAAATAAAATAGCTAACCTCATGAAGCTTACATTCTAATGGTGTAATGAGACAAAAATAAAGAAATAAAATGTGTAGGATGTCTATTTCAGACATTGTGGCCATTTATGGGAAAGACTTTAAAGGTGATGAAGTGGGCCAGGCAGTTACTAGGCAGATGAAACAGCAGGTACATAGGCCCTGAGGCAGAAGCACGCCAGGAGTGTTCAGGGAGTCTAGACCAGTGTGGCTGCAGTGGTGTGAGTGAAGAGAACACTAGGAGGGCCAGTCTACAGGGCTTTGGAGGACAAAGTAAGGACTTTAGCTTTACTCTGTGCAAGATGGAAAACAACTAAAGAGCTTTGAAAAAAGAAATAATATGATCCTGCTTATTGTTTTAACATGATCACATGGCTGTTGTGTTGAATATAGACTGAAGGGGACAAACAATAAAACAGGACATCAGTCAGGAGGCTCTGAAGATAATCCAGTCAAGATTTTTATGGTGTTTAAGCTCAGGCTGTAGTGGTGACATGCTAGACAGAATATGAAGAGACAAAAGGATTTGCTCATAGATTAGGGATGGGGTCAGAGAAAAAAGGGGTAAATTCAAGATTTTTAGTAGGGCAACTAGAAGACTAGAGTTGCCACTTAGTAAAATGCAAATTACAGAAGCAGTCCATTAAATTTCATTCATTCATTCAACAATTAATCAGAAACTTACATGTATTAGGCACTGTGTTAAAACACTGGGAATGCAGAAATTACAAAAATGTAATCTCTGCCTTGAAGCAGTTCACTGTCTAGAAAAAGGTAAAGATGCCTGACCAGGCGGTGGCGCAGTGAATAGAGTGTCAGCCTGGGATGCTGAGGACCCAAGTTCAAAACCCCATGGTCGCTGGCTTGAGTGAAGAGGTTACTGCCTCTACTGGAGCCCCCAGTCAAGGCACATATGAAAAGGAATCAATGAACAACTAAAGTGCCACAACCATGAGTTGATACTTCTCTCTCTCCCTTCCTGTATGTCCCTATCTGCCCCTCTCTCTGTCTCTGTCTCTCTTGATAAAAACAAAGAAACACAAATAATTCGATTTATAAAAGGCCAACAAGCAAATGATGCTCAAAATCATTAACCATCAGAGAAATGCAAATCAAAACTACAGTGAAATGTTGCTTTACATTCATTCATTTGGATGAATGGCTACTATAAAAAAAACAAACCCAGAAAATAACAAGTGATGAGGATGTGAATAAACTTGAACCCCTATGCACTGCTGGAGGGATGATAAAATATCAATAGCATTTCTGCTGTAGAAAACAGTATAGTGGTTCCTCCCAAAAATTTAAAAAAGACTGTGTGATCCAGCAATCTTACTTCTGGGTATATATACAAAATAACTGAAAGCAGGGACTCAGAGAGGTATTTGCACAACCCATGTTCATATCAGCAACTATTCACAGTAGCCAAGAGGTAAAAACAACCTAAATATCCATCAATAGAGGAATGGATAAACAAAATGTGGTATATATGTACAATAAAATATTATTAGCAGCCTTAAAACAGAAGGAAACGCTGTTATATCCTACAAAATGAATGAACCTTGAGGACATTATGCAGAGTGAAATATGCTGGCCACAAAGACACATATACTGTATGATTCCACTTATATGAGGTATCTAAAGTAGTCAAATTCATAGAAACAGAAAGTAGAATGGTGGTTACCAGGGATAAGGGGAAAGGAAAGTTTTTATTTAATGGGTCTAATGTTTTGCATTTATAAGATGACAATGTTCTGGAGATCTGTTTCATACCAATGTGCATAAACTTACTATTGAAGTATACACTTAAAAAATTTTAAGATGGTAAATTTTGTTATGAGCTTTTAACACAAACACACACACAAACACACATGTCAGAAAACAATATTCTTTGTAGCATAACTTTGTGCTAAAATAACCTCTTGCAGGGGTCTCCAAACTTTTTACACAGGGGGCCAGTTCACTGTCCCTCAGACCGTTGGAGGGCCGCCACATACAATGCTCCTCTCACTGACCACCAATGAAAGAGGTGCCCCTTCCGGAAGTGAGGCAGGGGGCTGGATAAATGGCCTCAGGGGGCCGCATGCGGCCCGCAGGCCGTAGTTTGGGGATGCCTGTGAGGATATTTGGACAAGACAAATGTTAAAATATAAATATATTTTATACTCAGAAAATCTTGTTACCTGCAACAAATCCAACTACCAGATCTTTTCCAGTAGTAGAACGTTGACCTTTGACCCAGACTGTTTTGAGGCTATTAAAAGTGTAGAAATAGACAAAATTGGAGCAGCAGAGACTGGAGATAACTGGAAACCACCCTCGATATGGGGCCAGGCTAGGGAAAAAACACAATAAGCAAAGTAAAGATGTTGGACAAAAGCCATAGAAATGGGCAAAGTCTTAGGAAAGGCTGATCATCATTCACATATTGTCAAGTTCACTCCTACACTACAAGGAATTCCACACTATCTACACATCTTACATTCTGAAGGACGCCCAAACCAAGAAATCCTTTCCAGCACTAATGATGCCAAAGAAACACATTCAATGGCTAATTTACTGCTTTCCTTTATTAATTATTATGTAAAATAAAGACAATTTCCTCATGGCTCTTAGTTAATACAGCATTACTCACATTTTATTACAGGGCAAGAACAATCAAAATGAAGTAAATATAAAAAATATGTGCAAAGATGCCTGACCGGGTAGTGGTACAGTGGATAGAGCGTGGGACTGGGATGCCGAGGACCCAGGTTCGAGACCCCAAGGTCGCCAGTTTGAGTACGGGCTCATCTGATTTGAGCAAAGCTCACCAGCTTGGACCCAAGGTCACTGGCTCGAGCAAGGGGTTACTCAGTCTGCTGAAGGCCCACGGTCAAGGCACATGTGAGAAAGCAATCAATGAACAACTAAGGTGTCACAATGTGCAATGAAAAACTAATAATTGATGCTTCTCATCTCTCCATTCCTGTCTGTCTGTCCCTGTCTATCCCTCTCTCTGACTGTCTCTGTCTCTGTAAAAAAAAAAAAAATGTGTAAAGAAAGTGACGGAGGCATATTGTAAGGGCACAGGAACCAGACTAAGAGGTTCCCACTGGCCAAACCTGGAGCAATCTGAGCACCAAAATAATAAAGTATAGTAACCAGTTGTAAATTACTTATGAAACAGAAATTTCTGAGCTGATACTGATACTAAATACAGAATCTCCTCATAGACTGCTTATAGTAACAACAGAGGAAAAATAAAATTATTCAGTGGCTATATCAAATCTAAAAAATCATCATTAACCAAGGAAGATCCGTTGGACAATATGTCTCCAGTTGTGATACCCTGAAAAACACACAGTATCACCTATGCATTATTCTGGCCCAGAATGCACAGTCTCAATCTAATCATGAAGAAACATGAGGCAAACTTAAAATGAGAAGCGTTTTAATTTTTAAAAAGGGGGAGGAGAACTGACTATATTCTTTAAAAATGTCAATGTCATAGTAGTAAAGGGCTTTGATATATGGTAACAAACTTATTCTCAAATTATCTGGAAAAAATCTGTAAGTGGCATGTGTGGTGTGTGTGTAATAAAGAGAGAAAGGGAGGGAAAAGAGAAGGAATGGTGAATGCCTGAGCAAGTGGCAAAATAAATGAAAAAAGTGTTAACAATAGGTGTATCTGGGTTTTAAAGCATTTACTCATATTCGCTATACTCTTCAGTTTTGCAACTTTTTGAAAATTTGAAATTATTTCCAAATAAAGAGTTAAAAATAAAAGAAGCACATAATATGTCTGAATGTATTTGATAGGAATGAACTAAACAACTATTACCTTCCTTGGTTTACTGTAGATAAAACAAAATACTGGTTTCATGAAAGACTCTACCATCAAGAATGGTGAACCACAGAACTTGAAGGAAATGAAAATAACTATGTACTTACAAGTCGGCAATTACAAATTCATAACACTATAAGGATGTGAGAATGGACAGAAAACCTGTAGGCCTATGAATCTAGTATGGAGATGCTTCGTCAAACAAAGATGTAGGCGGTAGTACTCACATGCCTTCTTCTTTAATGATCTCCAGAAGCACCATGTGTGTGGTTTTGGACTTTCTTTTCTCATCAACTACAAGACAAAAGACTATTCATTATTCATGAACCACAGCATTTTAATTCAATATCCAATATCCAAAGTAAAAGATGTGATGAGAAATTTATTTCTTATATTTGTAAGGCTCTCTTGTCTTTTCCCCCAAGTTATATATTCTCATTTTTATCTTAACATCTTATAAAGTAGAGAGGAAGTAAACTACTATCTCCCCTTTATTTATTTATTTTTAATTTGAGAGAGAGAGAGAGAGAGAGGGACAGACAGGAAGGGAACGAGACGAGAAGAATCAACTCATAGCTGCAGCATCTTAGTTGTTCATTGATTACTTTCACAGATGTGCCTTGACCAGGGGGATCCAGCTGAGCCAGTGACCCCTTGCTCAAGCCAGTGAGTGACCTTGGGATTCAAGCCAGCAACCTTTGCACTCAAGCCAGCGACCATGGGGTCGCATCTATGATCCCAGGCTCAAGCCACATGAGCCCACGTTTAAGCTGGTGACCTCAGAATTTCGAACCTGGGACCTCAGTATCCCAAGCTGATGCTCTATCCACTGAACCACTGCCTGGTCAGGCCTACTATTTCCCTTTTAGAGAAGCAGCTACAGACACAAAAGCTTTGAAGGACACATAGTTGGCACCGAAGTCAGGATTAAAACTCAAGTTTCCAAAGTTTTAGTCTTGTGCTTTTCCTAATCTAACAAATAAAAGGACTAAAAAAATGAGAGTTCTGTTCTTGGTATTCTTACTGAAAACAAAACCTACCTCAATTAACTTCAAATTTAATATCCACCTTTGAAGAATCTTTTGAAAACATAAAAATGTGGAAATGAACCAATTTCTTAAGAATTAAATTGGTACCTTTATGGCTTGTAGGATGGCAAATTAGGAAACCTATATAGAAGGAAACCTGGCAATATCTATCAAAATTACAAACATTATTTACTCTTTGATCCAGCAATCCCATTTCTAGGAATTTACCCCATAGAACTTAAAAAAACAAAGTAGCATATGAACAAGTCTGTTCTACAAAAGAGAAGAAACAACCCAACAATCCCCAATGAGGGAGGGCAAACAGGTTAGGGTGCCTTCACACCATGGAACATTCTAAGCTAGAAGGAAGGACGAGGCTCCCAGTGCACTGATTTGGAAGGCATTTAAAATAAGATGTTAAGTGAAAAATGCAAGGTACATAACAGTGTGAATAGTATGCTTTTTGTGTAAGGAAGAAAAGTATGTATTCTTATTTGCTTGTTACACCACACAGACTCTGCAAAGCTATTTGAAAAACTCATAAGGGCATTATCTGCAGGGAAGTGAAAAGGGAAGAAGGAGCAGACTAGAGTGAGATTTTTCATTGTACTGTATATATTTTTATATATTTTGTTTTTGAGTTGAGTCAAATAAAATTATTTCCTATCCTAAACCTCTAAAATTAATTTAAAATAGTAGTCATGAAGGGTTTTAACATAGAAATTAGTTTATTCAAAGCTCATCTTACTCTTATCTCCTCATGTACATTTTGGCATAGTTGTATAATTTCTTTTTTTTAATGTTTCCATTGATCTGTGTGTGTGTGTGTGTGTGTGAGAGAGAGAGAGAGAGAGAGAGAGAGAGAGAAGGAGGGAGGAAAGAAAGAAGAGAGAGGGAAAGAAAAGCACCAACTCGTTTCACTTAGTTGTTCCATTTAGTTGTGTACTCATTGTTTCTCATATGTGCACTGACCAGGGATGAAACTCGTGACCTCTGGCGCACAGGGTCGATGCTTTATTCACTAAACCACCCAGGCAGGGCAACAGGTTTATGGTTTCAAGTAGAAAGATACTGACAAAAAACAAAACAAACCAAAACAAAACGACAAGCAGTAGTTATAGAGTTGCACAGTCCTATAAAGCAAAAGAGGTAAACTAGACCTGACTGTTAGTGGCACAGTGAATAGAGTGTTGACTTGGGACGCTGAAGTCCCAGTGTTCAAAACCCCAACATCGCTGGCTTGAGCACAGGTTCATCCACCTTGAGTGCAGGGTCACTGCCTTGGGATCATCAACATGATCCTATGGTCACTGGCTTGAGCCCAAGGTCGCTGGCTTGAGCAAAAGATCACAACCCTCCCACAAGGCACATATGAGAAACAATCAATGAACAACTAAAGTGCTGCAACTAGGTGTTGCTGCTTCTCATCTCTTTCCTTTCCTGTCTCTCTTGCTAAAAAAAAAATCATAATATTTGTTAGAAAAAATCTCAATCATTCAAAACTATTAGTGCAAGCCCACTCAGTTGTCTTGAAATAGAAAATGGCTAAGGCTATGACTCATCCATTAATGCTCCTCTGTTAATTAGGAAATAGCAATGATGCTGAGTATTTCAAGTCAGTGGAAATGGACATCAGATCTCTAACAAAACAGAATATCCTTGTTAATTTTTAATTTAGAACCTACTGAGAAATATGTTTGCTTCCTGACACCAAAAAAACCCAGGAATACAGTGACTACAAAAGATACTCACCTTGAAGTCGAAGTCGAGCTGTATCTAAAGGAAAAAACACTGTCATTGCAGTCACGCTGCCCTGGAAGATTAGAACAGCCGTTAGTCATTACACATCACAAGACAATGAGCCACAACTTTTAAAGAAACAAAAGTTCACTATTAATGATGGGTCAAATCAGGTTTTCAGTGAACGATACAATATTTTAACCCATTGAGATTGTTATTGTTCAAACTTCTGTAGTTATGTACTTAAACATAAGCATTAAATTTTCTAGAAGAAATACTGTTCTATCTCTCTGATATTGAAGAAAAGAATGTGATGGGTCCCTGGAAATGATGATTTTAGGTGTTTACAACCTAGGCCACATGTCAAAGATAGAGGTAAATGGATTTTAAGTTAACCTTCCTGAGCTCAGTTCTCCTATGCTCTGAAACCAAAATATGCAGTAATCAGATACATACTTCTAGTCCAGGGGTCGGGAACCTTTTTGGCTGAGAGAGCCATGAACACCACATATTTTAAAATGTAATTCTGCGGCCTGATCAGGCAGTGGCGCAGTAGATAGAGCGTCGGACTGGGACACAGAGGACCCAGGTTCAAGACCCCAAGGTCGCCAGCTTGAATGCGGGCTCTCTGGTTTGAGCAAAAAGCTCACCAGCTTCAACCCAAGGTCGCTGGCTCAAGCAAGGGGTTACTCAGTCTGCTGAAGACCCACGGTCAAGGCATCAATGAGAAGGCAATCAATGAACAACTAAGGTGTTGCAGTGTGCAATGAAAAACTAATGATTGATGCTTCTCATCTCTCCATTCCTGTCTATCTGTCCCTATCCCTCTCTCTGACTCTCTCTCTGTCTCTGTTAAAAAAAAAAAAAAGTAATTCTGAGAGAGCCATACAACGACCAGTGCATGTTACGCATTATCCAATAAAAATTTGGTGTTGTCCTGGAGGACAGCTGTGATTGGCTCCAGCCACCCGCAACCATGAACATGAGCAGTAGGAAATGAATGGATTGTAATACATGAGAATGTTTTATGTTTTTAATGTTATTTTTTTTATTAAAGATTTGTCTGCACGTCAGATGCAGCCATCAAAAGAGCCACATCTGGCTCATGAGCCATAGGTTTCTGACCCCTGTTCCAGTCTCTGTGCTTAATCAAAATATTCACCACAAAGTAAAAGAAGTGTAAGGATCATATTGTGCTATATAATGGTTTTGTTTGCTGTGCTTTAAATAAAATACTGGCACTCTCTCCGCTAAAAGTTCCATAAATAACTCATCTAAGGTAACACAATGACAAAAATTACCAAGAAAAAAAAAGAAGCCAACAACTAGTCTTTCCATTGACAAGACCCTACAAATAAAAACAACAAGTATATAGTTAGGAATGAAATTATACACATGAACTCTCTCATGGGTTTATGGTTCTCAATCCAGATGCCAGCCCATATGATGGTACATATTCTCAGGCAGAAGATCAAGTTTTAAGAATGCTGTCCAAAGGATAGGTTGCTGGTTTGATCCTTGGTCAGGGCACACTGGGGGACTCCAACGGAGCCAATGACTCCTTGCTCAAGCCAGTGACCTTGGGCTTGAAGCCAACGACCTTCGGACTCAAGCCAGCAATCATGGGGTCATGTCTATGATCCCATACTCAAGTTGGTGACCGTGTGATCAAGCCAGATGAGCCCACACTCAAGCGGGTAATCTTGGGGTTTTGAGCCCAGGTCTTCAGCATCCCAGGTCAATGCTCTATTCACAGTACTACCACTAGTCTGGTCCATTTCCTGATTCTTTTTTTTTTTTTAAAGAGACAGAGAGAGAGTCAGAGTGAGGGATAGACAGGGACAGACAGGAACGGAGAGATGAGAAACATCAATCATTAGTTTTTCGTTGCACATTGCGACACCTTAGTTGTTAATTGATTGCTTTCTCATATGTGCCTTGACCATGGGCCTTCAGCAGACCGAGTAACCCCTTGCTTGAGCCAGCGACCTTGGGTCCAAGCTGATGAATTTTTGCTCAAACTAGATGAGCTTATGTTCAAGCTGGCAACCCTCGAGGTCTCGAACCTGGGTCTTCCGCATCCCAGTCTGACACTCTATCCACTGTGCCACCGCCTGGTCAGGCCATTTCCTGATTCTTGCTGTTGTCTACACTTATATTCACAATGCCTTGTTTCTCTGTGAGTTTAGTTAGTTGGATTGAGCTACTCATTTTCTTAGGATTTTATTTTTCAGCATTCTTTCAGACCTCACGAAGATAAGTACTTCCAGAAAGTACATCTGCTAGGCATTTTGGGGCTCCAGATTTATTGGTTGATCCCTTACTGGACTTCTCATCTTGGACAGACAAGGCTCTTTCCCTTCTTTTCTGTATCTCTATAAGCTACAAATCTAAAGTTCATGTTTATCAGGTTAAGCAATTTCTGCAGGGCAAAAACTGCTATCCTTGACCCTGGGTCCTGCCTTTACTCATTCTCCATTCTGAGAGTTCCTTATATTCTTGTCACCTTATTGATACTTTTAACAAGTTATTTAAAAAAAATTTTTTTTTTGATGAACAGTAAGGGAGTCAGAGAGAGGGATAGGGTCAGACAGACAGTAAGGGAGAGAGATGAGAAGCATCAATTCTTCATTGCATCTTCTTAGTTGTTCATTGATTGCTTTCTCATATGTGCCTTGACTGGGGGGCTACAGCAGGCCAAATGACCCCATGCTCAAGCCAGCGACCTTTGGGCTCAAGCCAGCGACCATGGGATCATGCCTATGATCCCATGCTCAAGCCAGCAACCTCAGGGTTTCGAATCTGGGTCCTCCACGTGCCAATCTGATGGTCTATCCACTGTGCTACAGCCTGGTCAGGCCAGAATATTCTTTAAATAAAGTTAGCATAAAGGGAAGGGGAATGAGCAGCAGCTAAGGAGAAAAGCAGTCTCCAGACCAGACTGGTATGGTTTTATGACAAGGCGGGCTAAGCATGATTGAAAGTTGAAAGGAAGCCATGGAGAAAGATTAAAGCTGTAAGAAAGAGGTGGCCTGACCTGTGGTGGTGCAGCGATTAAAAGTGTTGACTTGGGTGCCTGACCAGGCGGTGGCGCAGTGGATAGAGCGTTGGACTGAGATGTGGAAGGACCCAGGTTCGAGACCCCGAGGCTGCCAGCTTGAGCACAGGCTCATCTGGCTTGGGCAAAAGCTCACCAGCTTAGACCCAGGGTCACTGGCTCCAGCAAGGGGTTACTCAATCTGCTGAAGGCCCGCAGTCAAGGCACATATGAGAAAGCAATCAATGAACAACTAAGAAGTCGCAACGCGCAACGAAAAGCTAATGATTGCTGAGCCTGACCTGTGGTGGCGCAGTGGATAAAGTGTTGACCTGGAAATGCTGAGGTCGCCGGTTTGAAACCCTGGGCTTATCTGGTCAAGGCACATATGGGAGTTGATGCTTCCAGCTCCTCCCCCCTGTCTCTCTCTCCTCTCTCTCTCTCTGACTCTCTCTCTCTCCTCTCTAAAATGAATAAATAATAAAAAAAAAAAAATTTTTTTTAAAAAAAAGAAAAGCTAATGATTGGGCCCTGGCCGGTTGGCTCAGCGGTAGAGTGTCAGCCTGGTGTGCGGGGGACCCGGGTTCGATTCCCGGCCAGGGCACATAGGAGAAGCGCCCATTTGCTTCTCCACCCCCCCCCTTCCTCTCTGTCTCTCTCTTCCCCTCCCGCAGCCAAGGCTCCATTGGAGCAAAGATGGCCCGGGCGCTGGGGATGGCTCCTTGGCCTCTGCCCCAGGCGCTAGAGTGGCTCTGGTCGCGGCAGAGCGTCACCCCTGGTGGGCGTGCCAGGTGGATCCTGGTCGGGCGCATGCGGGAGTCTGTCTGACTGTCTCTACCCGTTTCCAGCTTCAGAAAAATACAAAAAAAAAAAAAAAAAAAGCTAATGATTGATGCTTCTCATCTCTCTGTTCCTGTCTGTCTGTCCCTGTCTCTCCCTCTCTCTGTCTCTGTAAAAAAAAAAAAAAAAAAAAAAAAAAGTGTTGACTTGGAATGCTGAGGTCATCAGTTCAAAAACACATGGTTGTCCAGCTAGGCACATACGAGAAGCAATTAGCACAAACTGATGCTTCCCGTTCCTCCCTCCGCCTTTCTCTCTCTATCCTCTCTCCAAAATCCATAAATAAAATCTTTTAAAAAAAGTAAAAATTAATGGAGCAAAGTCTCAAAAGGTAATTGGGGTTGGGGCCATGGGTGAGGACAGAGATCAAAGGCAGCAGAGATAGATGCGTCTCAGTTTTTCTAAGACAAGTAGAATGTACAAATATGATATTTGTGTACAATTGCAATTGATTCTGTAATAAGGAAAAATAAGTGAGAAAGCTCATCTCATGTAGCCCCTATTTTATCTACGGAGTAAAAGGTGAGATCTGCTACTAGTGAAGGGAATAGGTAGAGTTGGCCAAATGGATGACAGAAAACTTCAATTCCATTGGATACACCAAGATTGCGGGTTTGATCCCTGGTTAGGGCACATACGAGAATCAACCAATGAATGCATAACAAGCGGAACAACACACTGATGTTTCTTTCTCTTTCATTCTCCTTCCTCTCTCTCTAAAATCAATAACCAAAATTTTAAAAATTATTAAAAAGTATATCTGAAAAAGAAATTATTAATTATGGCCTTACTACACTATCCCAAGCATTGTGCTAGGTGCTCTACAAGTGTTACCACATTTACTTCTCAGGAGAACCCAGTAAGGTGTTATTATCCCCATTTAATAAAAAGTTTGAAAAATAATTATAATAAAGATTGCATAACTAGACTTAGGATGATGGGCACACACTGTAATATATAGATCAGGGGTAGTCAACCTTTTTTATACCTACCGCCCACTTTTGTATCTTTGTTAGTAGTAAAATTTTCTAACTGCCCACCGGTTCCACAGTAATGGTGATTTATAAAGTAGGGAAGTAACTTTACTTTATAAAATTTATAAAGCAAAGTTACAGCAAGTTAAAGCATATAATAATAATTACTCACCAAGTAATTTATGTTGAATTTTCGCTAAGTTTGGCAAAATAAATCTTTATAAAACAACTTACTATAGTTAAATCTTTTTATTTATACTTTGGTTGCTCTGCTACCACCCACCATGAAAGCTGGAACGCCCATTAGTGGGCTGTAGGGACCAGGTTAACTACCACGGATATAGATGATGTATCACAGAATTGTACGCTTGTCACCTATATATTAACCAACGTAGGCCAATAAAGTCATAAAAAAATAAATGACAGCTAAAAAAAAAAGACTACATAAAATCTTTAGGATTGATTTTGGAAGTCTTTTTAATGATATGGTATAATAGATTATTTACATGAGGCCATTAACTGTACCACATATAGAAGTCATCAATTAGAAAAACAGTATTACCCTGAAACAATACAATTTTGGTTTTTAAATACAGTACTCAGGATTGCAATTATTCCATGTTGTGCCAGAAAACACTCAAAATCATTCATTTACTTTAATTTTTAAAATGTGTGTGTCTGTGTGCATGCGCATGACAGCATACTTGATGTGAGAGTGTTGAACTTGGAAAGAAGTAAAAAAGCAAACATAAAACATTAACTCTAAAAAGTTGTAAGTCAACATCTAAACAATGATCCAACAATCCTTTGGGGAGAAGAAGCAACTAAGTCAGGCAGCCCTAGATTTTATTATACATCGTCACGAAAATGGGCACAGTCACAATTACAAGCCATGCTGCCTAGCTCAAGTGCTCTTAACCACTATGCTAAACTGACTCTCCTCAATCATCTCAAAGCTTTAGTTGAACATCATGCTCAGGACACTAAAGTAAACATGAACCATCACCACAATATTATACCGTTGAAAGTAATGCCACTCTTGTCAACTGTAGTGACATTTTTGTGGTGAATTTTTTTTCTTTTGGTAGGAATCAGAAGAAAATAGGGCCCATGTTGTGTGGTTTTAACCTTACTTAATATAGAGGACTGCAAAAAGAGATGAGAACCATTTTTGAGCATGAATAACAAAATACAATGCAAATTCTCACTCAGATATATGCTAGGAACAGTACTGCCCCAAGGGGAAGCAGGAGAAAAAAATTATTCTCACAAGGCTATGTACTGGATATTCTAACAAAGCCAGAAAGAAAAAACCATAGCAAATTCAGGGTAAATAATTTCAAGTAGAACTTTTAACAAAAGAAAAATAGGCAAAGAGAAAAAAATGGCAATTTCTCTGTAGGTCAAATAGAAATACATCATCTCTCCCCCCCAGTCCCTGTCTAAAGCAAGGGTAGAAAACTATGGCCAGGCCCTGACCGGTTGGCTCAGCAGTAGAGCGTCGGCCTGGTGTGCAGGGGACCCGGGGTTCGATTCCCGGCCAGGGTGCACGGGAGAGGCGCCCGTTTGCTTCTCCACCCCCCCTCCTCCTTCCTCTTTGTCTCTCTCTTCCCCTCCCACAGCCGAGGCTCCATTGGAGCAAGGATGGCCCGGGCGCTGGGGATGGCTCCTTGGCCTCTGCCCCAGGTGCTAGAGTGGCTCTGGTCTTGGCAGAGCATCGCCCTCTGGTGGGCAGAGCGTCGCCCCTGGTGGGCATGCCGGGTGGATCCCGGTCGGGCGCATGCGGGAGTCTGTCTGACTGTCTCTCCCGGTTTCCAGCTTCAGAAAAATACAAAAAAAAAAAAAAAAGAAAAGAAAACTATGGCCAATATCTAATCCAGTGCTTGGTTTGGTAAATAGGATTTCCTTGGAACACAGTTCTGCCCATTCAGTTAGTCACTGTTATTAATGGCTGAGTTCACACTATCATAGCAGACTGAGTAGTGGCATCAGAGACTTTACATAAAGTGTAAAATATTTACTACCTGCTTCCTTACAGAAAGTTTGTCAACTCATTTCTTTTATAACACTTAACACTATCTAAAATTATTGGGTTTTGTTTGTTTACTCAACTATTGTCTGACTCCCCCACTGGAATGCAAACTTCATGAAGAAAAACTCTGTTCTCCACTCTATTTTTAGCACTAGAACATAGAAAGCACTCAATAAAGGTGTTAAATAATTGGCATTTATTGAGAGAAAAACAACAACAACAAAGATTTCCCATTCTCTCTTAGATATACTCCCAACTATTCACCCTACCATTCTATTGAAATGGGTCTTCTCGTTCCAATCTTTAGTATATGTGCTATCAAAGTGAGCACCAAAATGGTCTTCTCAAGTAACCATTGGATTTTTCATGTTGATGAACATGCTTATATATCCAATGATTAATTCTTAGTCATCTGCTTGACCAGGCGGTGGCACAGTGGATGGAAGGTCAGACTGGGACCTGGAGGACCCAGGTTCAAAGCCCCAAGGTTGCCAGCTTGAGCACAGGCTCATCTGGTTTGAGCAAGGCTCACCAGGTTAAGTCCAAGGTCACTGGCTTGAGCAAGGGGTCACTCGGTCTGCTGTAGCCCCCCCCCCAATCAAGGCACATATGAGAAAGCAATCAATGAACAACTAAGGTGCCGCAATGAAGAACTGATGCTTCTCATCTCTCCCCCTTTCTGTCTGTCTGTCCCTATCTCTGTCATACACACACAAAAAAATTCTTAGTCATCTTATTTGATCCATCAGTAGCATCCGACCAAGGTGGTCTATACCCTCTCCATGTGACTTTCAGAATGTCATTTTCTTTTAGGTTTCCTCCTACCCTACTTTCTTTGTCTCCTTTGCTGGTGTTCTCTCACTTCCCTAACCTCTTACTGTTTGTGCTCCAAGACTTGGTTTCTGAGACTTTTCTCTCAGTCTACATCCATTTTCTTGGTAAAGTCATCTAAAATCATGACTACTTTTAGGCATTTCAAATGTAACTAGTCCAAAACCAAAATGCAATTCATATTTCCTTCAAAACTTGCTCCATCATGATCTTTACTAGCTCAGTAAGTGGGAATATCATCCTTCCAGTTGCTGAAGCCAAAAACTTTTGGGAGTCAACCAACCCTCATTCTGTTAAACCCCATATCCAATTCACCATCAAACTCTGACAGCACCACCTTATTCCAGGTTTCCCTGGCCCGATAGCTCAGTTAATTAAAGCTTTATCCCAAAGCAGAGACTGCAGAGGTTACTGGTTCAATCCCCAGTCAGGGCACATACAGGAACAGATCAATGTTCCTTTCTCTCTCTCTCTTCTTCTCTAAAATCAATAAATAAAAATTAAAAAAAAATATATATATATATATATATAGTACAGGTTAACGATCACTTTTTACCACCTCCACAGCTACCATCCTTGCCCACTTATAGCCCACTTTCAACAGAACAGCCACAGTGACCATGTTTAAAATGTAAATGAGCAAGCTGCTACATGCTGTAAGCCTCCAATAGAGATACATGCTGTAAGCTCTCTTTCCCACTCACAAGACAAATCACACAATTTGGCCCCCTGTAACCTATTTGCCTTTTTGTTTCCTTCTTTCCAGGAACATCGGCCTCCATGCCCATCCTAAAGCATGTCAAGCAAGCTTCCCACTCAGCCTCTATACAATGGCTGAAAGGCTCTTTTGGTTTAATGAATGATCTAAGATTCCTGAATCAGGTACTCCCATGAACTACTACTGTGTCACCTAATTCTCATAACTCTGTGAAGTAACTATCAATATACCCTCTTTATAGATTGGGAAAGTGTGGTTTACAGGCCACCTATCTAACAAATAATGGAGTTGGGGTTCAGCCCTGATGAGATGAGTCTGCACAGAATGTAAGTTCTCCAGGAGTTTGGGGAGCTAAAAGGAGAGGATTAGTGATATTCCTCTGAAGTTACAGATTCGAACTGTTACAGGCGTATGTTGACAGCTAGAGGAGGATATGAGAAAGAAGATGAGAACCAGGAAGGTGAGCTACCCAAGTCAAGAGTGGAAAGTTTTAAGGAAAAGGGAGGGATGTCAAACGGAATTGAGACATCCAGAAGCCCAAGAACCCTGCACATACCTCACAGTAAACCACACCTGTGGTAGACAGCAACTCTGGCCTTGACTTAAAAAACAAACAAACTACCAATAATTTTTGTCAGAGATATCGTATTAGGTAGGCACTTCCATGTGCCTGCAGCAAATGTGTGAAAATTGGTTGTAGTTAAGCACGTGATTGTGCAACACAACATCACACCTTGGTTTTTCCCTGGCCCAAGTAAGATGAGTTTGTGGTGCGGTGAAGGTGTGGTAGAAGGAAGAGAGGTCTTTAATTTTCAGAAGGCAAATAAAACAGCAATTATCTTCTGCCCAACTCCCTGTGAGTATGTGGGACCACCGCCGTCTATATCGCAGATAGTATTTCAGGAGGCCAGAGCTGTCGCCAGGAGTGAAGAGTGAGTGTCGGCCCTCACACCAAATTCTTAAAGCAACTTCCCGCCTACGCCCCCTTTCTTTCCGTCCCACAGCCACAACAGGCGACCCTAGACCCTACCCAACACGATCTCTCTCATCCCCATCCCCGACATATCCCGGGAAGTAACCTCAGAGAAACCCCACACCCCGCAGCGGCCCTAGCGTGAAGACCCCGCCTCACCACGGCTCCGGCCACAGCGTGGACCAAGCTTTCGTAGGACAGCACGGAAGCCATTGGTGCGGTTCCCTCAGGTAGGCCCACACTTTTCCTACAGGAGCCACGGCCAGCCAAGAGAGAACAGCCAGAGCCCAGGGCGAAGCGTCACAAACTCCACCCGCTTAGGCTCGCCTCCAGAACTACTACTTCCGGGTCGCAGGGCGCCCCATCTCGCAGCTAGAGGCTGCTGGGGCGGGAAATAGAAAGGTGAGTCTGGGAACGCCCCTATAGCTCTGATTGGCTTCCGGAGCGTACGGGGCGGAGCAGCGCAGTGCTGACTTCCTGACGAGAAGGGGTTGGGTACTCTAGGTTGCCGAGACCTGGTCACTCAGGCTTCACACGTACTCACGTAATAGTGGGGACTTCAGTAAGTCTGGACGGCCTCCTTTTTCTCCACTTTCCTCCACTACAAGCTGATGACTGGCAAGATGGGGGACTCAAATCTTCCTGTCTCTCTGTGGCTTAATTAGCATTTTTTCTTGCTAGTATATTTTGAAAATAACATTTTGGCAAGAATAAATAAAATGTCAATTGGATTAGGTTCTCTCCCCTGAAAAACCCGGGGTGTGATGGGAAGCGAACTTGAGTTTCTGAAAGTCATAATGATCACATGGAGGTGGAACATACTTGTTGGCAAGTAGGAAAGTCTTTAACCTCTTGGTTTCCTCCTTTATGAAATAAGTGTTAATACAAAAACTAATGACTTGCTGTGAGGATTATAAAAAAGTTAATTTATGTCGGTGTACTTTATAAAATACTTCAAAAAATTTTCCGTGTTGCAAAGTGAAGAGCCAAATTAAACAGAACTACAGATGCCATATTTCTGACCTAACACTGTATTTTTTTAGATTTTATTTATTCATTTTAGATAGGAGAGAGAGAGAAGGGGGGAACAGGAAGCATCAGCTTCTATACGTGCCTTGACCAGGCAAGCCCAGGGTTTCGAACTGTCAACCTAAGCATTCCAAGTCGACCCTCTATCCACTGCACCACCACAGGCCAGGCCCCTAACACTGTATTGTGAGACACAGTGTTTCAAGACTCCAATTTCACTTCCTTACTAGGGTACCAATGTCACGTGTCTCTACCAGTTTCAGTACCAGCAAGTTTTATAATACCCTCACTGATCATTCTTTAGTGTGTACTACCTACCGGGGTTAGTGCCTGATGCCCTTTTATCACATTTACTTCTCAGGAAAGTGCCTTAACAATTCACCTGGTCATGTTTTCTTCTTTATTGATTGGATGAATGGTTTTAGGGGAAAAGCGAAGCATCGATTTGTTATTCCAGTTATTTACACATTCATTGGTTGATTCCTGTTTGTACCCTGACCAGGGATCAAAGCCTCAACCTTGCTCTAACCAACCAAGCTACCCCAGCCAGCACAAACTGGTCATGTTTTCACAAAATTTTCAGAAAATATTTTGCTCTTGGTTAAGATCTCTTTGTATTTAAGATACTCTTCATTTAGGCTGGTGCTACACTGACTGCAAGCTAAGTAAAAGGTTAGTTGGGGAAAAACATACCTAGTTGGATTTACTAGTATCTATATGTATGGTTGTTACTGATAGACACCTTTTGTAAGACTGGCTTCCAGGATTAATCCCAGCACTCCTTTGGGTGATGACATCCAGGTACAGACCCAAAGGCCAATGAAGATAGAATTCTCGCTCTAGAACAGACAAGCTGGTCTGTTATAAAAGTTAAGCAGAGGACAAGTTCTAATTGACTCCCACTCAAACTGGAAGCTCTCAAGAATACAGGGTAGAGGAAAAAAAATATATATATATTTTTTGTCCTGGCTGGACAGCTTGGTTAGATAAGAGCAACATCCCAAATACAAAGGTTGCTGGTTTGATCCTCGGTCAGGGCAGATTGATGTATTTTTCGCTCTATAAGACGCACTCTCCTCTCCCCCAAAGTGGAGGGAAAATGTCTGTGTGTCTTACAGAGCAAAAAATATGGCATTTTATTAATATTTTAACTTCATTTGGTTCAGAATATTTTTTTTCTTATTTTCCTCCTTAAAACCCCAGGTGTGTCTTATAGAGTGAAAAATACGGTATCTCTCTACCTTTCCTTTTCTAAACTCAATAAATTTTAAAAAAAATTCAGGGTGGGGCAAAAGTAAGTTTACAGCATGGAAAATACTTTTGTGGTACTCACAAATGTAAACCTACTTTTGCCCCACCCTGTATTCTGGATTATGTAGATACAGATTTATAGACACTTATGGGCACTTTCCCATTTTGATGGTAACTGAATGCTTTTTTCCATACTCCCATTTGTAGAGCATGAATCTAGAGCAGAAAGCATGTACAGCTATCAAAAAATATTTTGATTAAGATAAAATTATCTTCGCCCTGGCTAGGTAGCTCAGTTGGTTAGAGCATCATCTCAAAATGTAGAATTTGCCGGTTCAATCCTGAGTCAGGGCACCTACAGGAACAGATCGAAGTTCTTGTGTGTTTCACTGTCCCTTCCTTTCTCATTAAAATCAATAAAAATTTAAAAAATATATTAAAGATAGAGCTGTTTTCTATTGTACTGAAAACACTATAAAATTGTCATGAGTATGCAGTGAAAAATGTAGCATTTACATAGGTGCACCATGTACTAAATGGAACTCTGTAGTTCTGATGTAGGTACATCATTAATGGAACTCTATATTTGTATTTTTTTTTTAATTTTTTTGCAAGAGACACATACACAGAGAGACAGGAAAAGAGAGAGATGAAAAGCCATCACCTCAGTTGAGGCACCTTAGTTGTTCAGTGATTGCTTCTCATATGTACCTTGACCTGAGGGCTTCAGCCAAAAATCCCTTGACCTTGGGATTCGAGCCACAGACCTTTGGGCTCAAGCTAGCGACCATAGGGTTATGTCTATGATCCCACACTCAAGCTAGCAACCCCATGCTCAAGCTGGTGAGACCCAACCTGAGGGTTTTGAACATGGCTCCTCAGTGTCCCAGGCCGACACTGTAGCCACTGCTTCGTCAGGCAGTTGTACTTATTTCCAATGTTTAGAAATCATGATTTTGCTTGTTTTAAACATTTTTACATCTAATTGAGTATTCACAATTACCTATTTTCCTCAGAAGGTTCCCTAAATCATAGAAACATAAACAAAAAATTCAGCATCATCCTGTTCACACCCATACCATTAGTACAAAGTAAGTTAAAAGAACCTAGCCAGGGCCCTGGATGGTTTGCTCAGTTTCAGAGCAGCAGCTCATAGTGAATGTCCTGGGTTCAATTTCCAGTCAGGGCACACAGGAGAAGCGACCATCTCCCCTTCCCCCCTGCTGTCTCTTTCCATCTCTCCCTCCCTCCCTCCTGCAGCCATGGCTCGAACAGCTCAAGTGAGCTGGCCCTGGCACTGAGGATGGCTCCATGGACTCTGCCTCAGGAGCTAGAAAAAAAAAAAGGCTCCTGTTGCAAAGAGGAACAGCCCGAGATGAGCAGAGAATCACCCCCTAGTGGGTTTGCCCAGTGGATCCTGGTGGGGTGCAGGCAGGATTGTCTGCCTTCCCTCCTCTCACCAAAATGAAAAAAACAAACAAAAAACTAGCCAGAACTGATTTCATGTATGTGGCTTTGATCTGGTCATATGTTTTCACAAAGTTTGCAGGGGGGGGGGGGGGAGGATATATATATATATATATATATATATATATATAGTGTGTGTGTGTGAGAGAGACAGAAACAGAGAGAGGGACAGATAGGGACAGACAGGAAGGGAGAGAGATGAGAAGCATCAATTCTTTGTTGCAGCACCTCAGTTGTTCATTACTTCTCACATGTACCTTAACCAGGGGGCTACAGCAGACCGAGTGACCCTTTGCTCAAGCCAGCAACCTTGGGCTCAAGCTGGTGAGCCTTGCTCAAACCAGATGAGCCCGCACTCAAGCTAGTGACCTCGGTGTTTTGAACCTGGGCCCTCTGCATCCCAGTCCGACGCTCTATCCACTGCACCACCACCTGGTCAGGCTGCAGAAAGTCTTTTAATCACCATTGGTTAAATGGTCTCTATACTACAATGTCCTAGTGATCTGGGTAAATTTAAAGACATTCTAATTGATACACCATATACCTAGATTTTATAGAGCACCATTTATATTATTTACCTCCTTGCTACTCTACTCTAATCCTTAGAATCCAGTTTTAAAATTTGGATCTTACCTTAAAAGAATGTCAAGTATTTCATTGTTAGACTTCATAGAAAATGATGAATGTCCACTACCATCAGCACTAAACACTAGGTCTCACTAAATAATTGCCAACAGACACTACTCACAAAAATTAGTTTATCACTTCATATTCATTTTGAAATATCCCCTAATTTTTGTGGGCAGTATATTTAAAACTTCTGCCAACTTGATATGCCATACTGTTTAAATGTCATTTCTAATTTTCCAAGCTATTCTTAAGTATACTTGTTGCACCTTTACTTTCAAGGACTCTCTCTCTCTCAAACTGTATTAATAATGCTATGTTGGTTAATGTTGGTACAAATTCCTAAAAACATTGGTACAAACTTTAAAAATTACTGTATCATAATTTCTTTTCAATTGAGAGGTGGGAGACAGAGAGGCAAACACCTGGATACACCCTGGGGATCTACCAGCAAGCCCCCTAAAGGGCGATGCTTTGCCTATCTGGGGCCACCGTTCTGTTGCTCAGCAACCAAGCTATTTCAGCACCTGAGGTGAGGTCATGGAGCCACTCTCAGTGCCCAGAGCTAAACTGCTCGAACCATTCAAGCCATGGCTGAAGGAGAGGAGAGAGAAAAAGAGAAAGAAAAGGGAGGGGGGAGTGAGAGGAAGGGTGGAGAAGCAGATGGTAGTTTCTCTTGTGTGCCCTGACTGGGAATCGAACCCGGGACATCCACACGCTGGGCAGACACTCTACCACGGAACCAACCGGCCAGGGCCACATAATATTTAAACTATTTTTTTCTTGTCCCTATTATTGGGTTTGTCACAAGTGGACCAAGTATTTCATTTATGTTAGATTCCTATTAGGAGACACCATGTTGAATGTGTATTACCAGCACACCCCATGATGTGTGATATTCCTTTCAAATGTACATTTTAATTGTTTTGAATTTCTTGAAGTAATGAACAATTTTGCAAGAAGCAACCTCATACAGAAAGGGGCAGCAGAGTATGTATAAGATAAAGAGGAAGACCTTTGAAACCACAAGCTTGGTGAAAATTTCAGCTTTACAAAATTCACAGGTGTTATTCTGGGCAATTAAGTGTTTCAGTCTCATTTGTGTAAAATGGAGATACAAGAACTTAACTTACGGTCATTATCAGAATTGAGTCAATAGTTGCAAACTGATTACAAAGTGCTTGGCACAGACCAAGTACTACTTGATACATGAGCCTATTTGGGTGCATTACTTTCAGGTACAATAAAATCTCTAAACTATGTTGTTTCTCCTATATCCCATTAGGCTTATATTTCCTAGTGTGGCAAACTGCTAGATGTTACTCTAGGTCTTTTCTCCATTTCTTTTGTGGTAATAATTCTTTTGTTGGGCATGTGACCACACAGCTATAGACCATTATTTTCTAGTTTACCTTGCAGCTAAATATGGTCTCAAGACAAAAAAAAAGCTGACCACCTTGGCTAGATAGCTCAGCTGATTAAAGTATTGACCAAAAGCACAGAGGTTGCCAGTTCAACCCTGGTCAGAGCACATACAGGAATAAGATGTTCCTGTTTCTTTCCTTTCCCCTCTATAGAAATCAATTTTAAAAAAAGCTGATTAATATGATATGAGAATAAAATGCTAATTCCATGTATTGGCCTCATTATTTTGGCATATGCTTCCTTGGAGCCCTCTCCCGTTTCTCAAGATAGAAGATGTGTAGCAGAGCAAGCACCTTTGGACCCAGAAAGGGACACTACCTGAGTATGGTATAACTACTTACCTCTGGACTGCCACCTGAAAGAAAACGAAGTGTTTTTTAGGCTAATGTATTTTGGGGGCCTTTTTAACAGCACTTTATAATCTGAAGCCTACTCTTTTTTTTTTTTTTACAGGGACAGAGAGAGTCAGAGAGAGGGATAGAAAGGGACAGACAGGAACGAAGAGAGACGAGAAGCATCAATCATCAGTTTTTCGTTATGACACCTTAGTTGTTCATTGATTGCCTTCTCATATGTGCCTTGACCGCGGCCCTTCAGCAGACTGAGTAACCCCCCTTGCTTGAGCCAGCAACCTTGGGTCCAAGCTGGTGAGCTTTTTGCTCAAGCCAGATGAGCCTGTGCTCAACCTGGTGACCTCGGGGTCTTGAACCTGGGTCCTTCCGCATCACAGTCTGACGCTCTATCCACTGCACCACCACATAGGCATTCTGCAGCCTACTATACCCAGTAAACGAGTGCTAGAGACAAAGGAAATAGAACATATGCTGGGTAAAAAGGGGGGCGGGAGTCAATATCCAGTTTGAAATCATACTTTATTTTTAATGTAGCTAGAAATATCCAATCACTATATATTTTTAAGCAGAAAAAAAAGTCCTTTACTTTTCCTTCTTACAGCATTATTAGCACAAGAAAAGAACATTTCTCTTTATAAGTGGTACTGAGTTTCTTTGTATTTATGGAACTTAAAAGTCTAAAAAGCAAAGAACACATTTTCAGAAGATCAATTTTACTTTTACCCATTTATGGTAATATTTGCAATGTTAGAATGTACTTGGGTAATATGTAGTTAAGTAATTCAAATCAAATGAATTCAAAAGCAAATGCTCTTGGATTATTCACAGCATACACTGGAAATTTTTAAAAAGGCAAACACACATTAACAAAAAGAACACTGGCAAGGTCAAACGCAAGTTTATATGTTGAATATTTTTAAAGGGTTTAAAAAGCAGGCTCAATTAGCATACAACTTTTTCTCACTTATATAACAGGTGCTTTTCTATCTGCTGTGTACAGTAAAGGGTTAGACTCTGAATCAACTTATGATTTCAGGTATGTGCTATTTCAAAATGTGTTCCATGGAATTTAGTCACTGCGCCTACCATTATTCTTCAAATAAAGTACAGAGGGCCTCATCCCTTGAAACTAATTTTAAACAGTAGCATTTTAATAGAAAAACAGGTAGAAACCTAGAAATTCCTGGTACAGTGCCTGGACTCAGTCTTATTTAATACAAGAATTGAATATTTAATACAGGAACAGAAAATTTATCATTTTTTTTTTATTCTTGGAGAGAGGAGAGGTGCAATATAGTTGCAGTATTTAAGAGCTGAATAGGACAACAATGAATCTTGTATAGTACCAACAGTTCTACAATAAAGAACCATGGATCTCATCAACTTTATAATTCATGCTGGATCAAAAACTTAGGTTTCCCTGTATGTATCTCTTAAGTGAAACCTCACACTCTCCAAAATACAAAGAAAATATCGGCATTTCCTAAGTAGAAGACCATACCAAATACCAAAGGAAGTCCCTCCTTCCAATATCTTTTGATATCATAAGACTTCACTGAAGTATAAATCTAACACTTAAATATGAAATCTCTTGGCCAAGTAGGAAACTACAACTGTTATTGGGTATTATCTGACATAGTCACTGTATGTGTTACATATATAATTAAACCCAGCAGTAAATTTGCTTGCACTTAACACTGTGAATGATAGCAGTGATGATGCCAGTGAAAAAGGACTACCTTTAGTTCAAGAGTAAGGGGGGAAAACACATCAACAGCTGACAAAGGGTTGGGGTAATTCTCTGACCAGAGAAGATAATTTTAAACATAGAAATATAAAAAGAAAAGTATTCTCTGAATTCCCCTATGTGGAAAATATGAACATTTATTTTATGTATCAGACAAGAACACGGCTACGTAATCCAACTCTACTGCAGCATTATAAAAATCATTCCTTCACCACAGTGTAAGATTTAAATGCATGTGCACAAGGGTACATGTTATATAAAATGTAGTAAGATCGCTGCTACCCTGCCAGGTACTTCCAGTCCCTACCCAGGTCCTACTGCTAGACTAGTGGTCCCAAGTAGTTTTATTCAAATAAATCATTTTTTAAAAAAATAAAGCATTTAAAAAGAGAAATCAAATGCCTCAGTAACCATATCTCCAACTCAAACTTTATCTACTTAAATGTTGTATTTGTCTCCCACTAAGAAATCTTTATTTCACTCAAACTGACAAATAACCCTCCCATACTGAAGTATTTTTTGCCCAATTCAAAGGAAACACCAAAATGATTAGTAAAGAAAAATGTAGGGTTTAAGACACCCTTTTAATTTGTTTTTAAATATTTTAAAGGTTTAAAGTGTATAATTCCTAATAGGAAAAGTTATCTGAATGAATACCCTAATGGCAAATCACTGTAAAATGTTACAGCTGCACTTGGGGCAGAGGGGTAGGGATTCTCTTCAAAGCACCCCAGCTTCCTTCATGAGAAGGTCAGAGGTACATTGGTGTGTGTTATTGCGACATCCATCGGGTGATTCAAGTTGCTTTTCTTTCAGCAAAGGCTCTGTCAGAAGGGTTTTATGCCTGACCTCCGAATTTGGCCGACAATTTACTGATGAGATTCATAACCTTTGGGTTGCTCTGATATTTTGACATATTTGCCGGGTTCTGAGCCACATCCTGGAAGGCCACCATAACTTCTGGATCCTGAAAAAAAGGTGTTTTATCGATAATTTTTAAAAAATACTTTTAAATGCTATGGGTCGACAAGTTTATTATTAATTAGACCCATAATTCTGTCATGGCCAAGTTATTCAGGGTTTAAACAAGGCCCTCAAGTATAAATATTATTAATGTGTACTTACAAGTTAAACTCAATTATGTCACTTTAATGAAAAAAGCATACACAATTTTGATACAAAGACAACTAGATATAATTACCAAGTATTACAAAGTATTTCCTATAAACCAATTTTTAAAAACTTTAGCTACTCATTCTGAAAGAAAGTGAATGTCACAAGTGCAGCTAGCTATTTGGTAATTAAGAACAATTAATAATTGGCTAACAGAGTAACCTTTGTCCCCACACAGAATTATGAAAGAAACGCCTGAGTGATATCAAGTTTCACTCTGTTTTTCTAAGTCTTACCTGCATAGCTGCAAGAACCTCTGGATCACTAAGAATTTCATTGAGCCCAGGCATTCCTGCCATTCCAGGCATGCCCCCTCCCATTCCTGGCATTCCTCCAGGAAAATTACCAGGCATTCCCCCAGGAAAGCCACCTGCAAAATAAAAAAACAAAACACTGTATAGACAGCAACCTAATGGGATACTATTTTCTACTGTGGACAAAAAAAGGGGTTTCATAGAAAGTAACTTCACAGAGTGATTAGATCATAAATTCCTAAATGGGCAGGCCACAGTGGGTAGTTAGCAAGGCACGTACCTTCTATAGTAAAAGGTTCATCTTTGCCAGCCCTGTCCATTGTTTTTGTGTATTTAGGTTAACAAACCTTTGAAATAAGTAGCAGCCATTCTCAAAACAGCACATATCTTGTAAATTCTTCCGTAAATCCAGCCAGGGCACACAGGAGAAGCTCCCATCTGCTTCTCCACCCTTCCCCCCCCCCCCTTTCTCTCTTTATCTCTTTTCCCCTCCCGCAGCCAAGGCTCCATTGGAGCAAAGTTGGCCTGGGTGCTGAGGATGGCTCCATGGCCTCCACCTCAGGTGCTAGAATGGCTCCAGTTGCAATGGAGCAACACCCCAGATGAGCAGAGCATTGCCCCCTAGCTGGCATGCAGGAGTGTCTGCCACCCAATTCTCACTTCACAAAAATACAAATTAAAAAAAAAAAAGGTTTCCACTGATATGAAAAGAGAAAGGAGAGAGAAACTGGAGGCAGAGGAAAAGAGAAGGGGAGAAGAAAAGGGGGTGGGGGGGAGAGGCAGAGAGAAGAGGGGGAGGGGGGAGAGATTAAGAAGGGGAGGGAGAGAGGGAAGGGAAGAAAAGGGGAGGGAAGGGGAGAGAGGAGGAAGAGAGAAGTGTTAACTCCTTTTACTTAGTAGTTCCATTTATCCGTGCATTAATCCATCGCTTCTCCTATGTGCCCTGACCCACAACCTCAGTGTGCCGAGACGACACTTGATCTACTGAGTCACCCAGCCAGGGCCGAAAGTCTGTATTTTTAACTAGTACTCCCAGAGTTTCTTCTTTATACTGAGAAAAATGTTCTAGCAAAAAGGATTTCATTCTCCCATAATCTTTCTAAGATTATAAACCTAAATTATAAGGTCAACCAGAAAGTTCTGTCCATTTCTATCACAAGTTTCGACACATAAGCACGTTTATTTGGCGCATGTATGCCTATTTTTATCACTTAATGTATACATACTGACGTAGCAAATTAACTAAAACAAAGTTGATTCACGTTAGTCTTATGTGTGAAGTGATAGTGTACCCATGGCTACTGATAAAGTTCATTTACGCCACTGTAATTTTTACAAATTTCAACAAGAAAGAAATGCTACAGAAGCATGTCTGTCACATCCACCATATTCCCCGGACTTAGTACCCTCAGACTATCATTTGTTTTTGTCCTTAACAAAAATTTTTGAAGGAAAAAAAAAAAAAATTTGAAGGGCAAAAAATTCAAAAATGAAGAAGGTATCAAACAAGCACTGGTTCAATTTTTCGCATCAAAAGATAAAACATTTTTCAAAAATGGGATATACAAATTGCCCTCACGCTGGCAAGAAATCATTAATAATAATGGCAATTATATTATTTAATAAAGTTTATTGACGGTAAGAAAAATTTGTATTTTGTTTTATTCCAAAAACGGACAGAACTTTCCGGTAGACCTTATATTTTCTACTCAGTTTCTCACTACTTTTTATGTCTACTGGAAGTACTCTGAAATAACAATTATACCAATATAGGGACATCTAAAGGGAAATATAGGTAGCATTAATGTATTCTACAGATCAAGAATCACCACAACCAAGTCACTAAAAAACAGAAACATGAATTAAAAAGTTATTAACAGCTCAATATTTTAAACATGCCCATGAATTATTAATAATCACAGGCCCTGGCTGGCTGGCTCAGTGGTAGTGTGTCGGCCTGGTGTGTAGAAGTCCTGGGTTTGATTCCCGATCAGGTCACCCTTCCCCCCTCTTCTCCTCCTGTATCCATGGTTTGATTTATTCAAGCATGTTGGCCCCAGGGCACTGAGGATGGCTCCATGAAGCCTCCACCTCAGGCATTAAATAGTTTGGTTGTGAGCATGTCCTCAGATGGACAGAGCACAGGCACAAATGGGGGTTGCAGGGTGGATCCCAGTTGGAGCACATACAGTTGTCTATCTCCCCTTCTCTTACTTGAAAAAGGAGAAATAAAAAATAAATAAAAATTAAAAATAATTAACAATCACAGATAAGATCTAAGGGGTCTGAAAACATCTAGCTTCTCCTGCTGCTCCTACTAACTCTGAAAAACTACCCATAAAAAATTACTGGCCCAGCCCTGGCCGGTTGGCTCAGCGGTAGAGCGTCGGCCTAGCGTGCGGAGGACCCGGGTTCAATTCCCGGCCAGGGCACATAGGAGAAGCGCCCATTTGCTTCTCCACCCCTCCCCCTCTCCTTCCTCTCTGTCTCTCTCTTCCCCTCCCGCAGCCAAGGCTCCATGGGAGCAAAGATGGCCCGGGCGCTGGGGATGGCTCTGTGGCCTCTGCCTCAGGCGCTAGAGTGGCTCTGGTCGCAATATGGCGACGCCCAGGATGGGCAGAGCATCGCCCCCTGGTGGGCAGAGCGTCGCCCCATGGTGGGCGTGCCGGGTGGATCCCGGTCGGGCGCATGCGGGAGTCTGTCTGACTGTCTCTCCGTTTCCAGCTTCAGAAAAATGAAAAAAAAAAAAAAAAAAAAAAAAAATTACTGGCCCAATATAATAATTAACCATCTGTTTGTTAAATCTAGGAAAACTACTTAACAAAAATTTATCTCCAGTATTAGTCCATATTAGTGGTCATTTTCTAAAACAAAGATATCTGACATAAGATCATTTATATTTTAAATAGGAATAAACTATAAGCAAAAATTTTCTTACCTTTTCTTCAAACTGCAAATCATCCTAATATGTGCTCTTTGTTTTTAACTGCTTGACACATGACCTTTCAGAATAGAGGCTACCTTTTTAGCCAATGGCATATAAGCATAAGTGTGTTTACCTGCCTCCATTAACCCTCCTTAAAAGAAAGCTGGTTACTACTAAACAGCTGATTTTCCATTAGAATTATGAACTTAAAAAAATCTCTTCCTGGTTTTTATATAAATTTCACACTGCCTCATTTGGGAAGTATTCATTCTCTGAGTGTCCTTATAACTGCTCTTCTGCTTATTATATAGACCTTCTACCTATTATATAGGACTATGATATCACTCAAAGCTTTGCCTTCATAGTAATTTCTGATTACTTGACATTTACAAGAAAAAAGTGTCTATTATTTTTACACTGGACTTAAAACATTTTTTTGTGCCTAAAAATTCCACACAGTGCTTTTATCTACTATATCTCATGAATATCAATGAAATAAATTCCATTATAGCTATTCAGAAATTGAATCCATCACATTATAAATTTATTTTAAGAGATGAGAAGCATCAACTCAAAATTGTAGCACCTTATTTGTTCATTGATTGCTTTCTCTTATGTCTTTTTTTTTTACAGAGACAGAGCGAGAGTCAGAGAGAGGGACAGACAGGAATGGAGAGATGAGAACCATCAATCATTAGTTTTTCATTGTGCATTGCAACACCTTAATTGTTCATTAACTGCCTTCTCATACCTCAGCAGACCAAGTAACCCCTTGCTCGAGCCAGAGACCTTGGGCTCAAGCTGGCGACCTTGGGGTCTCGAACTTGGGTCTTCCACATCCCAGTCCGATGCTCTATCCACTGCGCCACCGCCCGCTCAGGCACTCTCTTATGTGTTTTGACAGGGTGGCTTTAGCCAAGCCAGTGACCCCTTTTTCAAGCCAGCGACCTCAGGATTTCAAACCTGGGTCCTCAGCATCCCAGGCCGATGCTCTATCTACGGCAACACTACCCGGTCAGGCTGTTACAGTCTTTAATTTTTATTTATTTTTTTCTTCTTTCTCCAAGTGAGAGTGGGGGAGATAAGAGAGACTCCCACATGCGCCCCAACTGGGATCCACTGGGCAACCCCATCTGGGGCTACGGTCACAACTGAGATATTTTTAGTGCCTGAGGCAGAGGATCCATGGAGCCATCCTTAGCACTCGGGGTCAATGTACTTCAACCAACTGAATCATGGCTGTGGGAGAAAAAGACGGAGAGAGAGGGAAAGAGAGAAGAGGAGGAGGTGGAGGGGTGGAAAAGCAAATGTTCTCTTCTCCTGTGTGCCCTGACTAGGAGTTGAACCCAGGACATCCACATGCTGGGCTGACACTCTACCACTGAGCAAACCAGCCAGGGCTATTGTCTTTTAATGAAGTACAATGCTTGGGTCTAAATAAATGTCAGCTCTTTATAAAAAGTACACTGCTCAAAGTGTGAGGAAAATAATATACTGTATTTCCACTATCATAAAATTTTTATTAGAAGGAAACTTACTTTACTTTCTTTTTAATTTTTACTTACTGATTTTATCAAGAGAGGAATGGAGAGAAAAACACATATTAAGCTGCTCCTATATACACCCTGACCAGGGATCGAACCAGCAACCTCTGTGCTTTGGAATGACAACCTAACCAACCGAGCTATCCAGCCAGGGCCAGAATAAAACTCTCTACAGGCTAACATTCTAAAGATTCTTCAGTGCCCCAGAAACTAATGATATTAAACACAATAAACATATCAGAGCCCCCAAATCAAAATATTCTCCAATTCCTTACAATACTAATCAGTTTTTAAAATACCTGGAAAAGAGCCATACTGAGCTCCTGATTGTCGTCTGGCTTCTTCTTCCTTTAATAAAAAATAAATAAATAAATAATGTAATTGGGAGGGGAAAAGGTCTGCTGTCCAGCCCTATGCAAAATCATGAAAAAAAGAAAAGGTAAAATAAGATAGTTATAGGATTTAATAAGAATGACAATTTTCAAATGGAAATAATGGACTAAAGGATATCGACATCACAATGCACCCCCCACCCCAAATTTCCAACTAGATTCTCAATGAGCATTACTTTCGGTAATTCCAAGTAGTGTTTTAGTTTTATTTAAGGAAAAAAAAATACCTGGAAAGTAATTTACAATACTGATATGTCTTCCCATGCTTATAACAACTAAATTATTATTTTTAGATTCCAAAATAAAAGCATCTAGTTAGATTACTAAAACTGCCATGACTTTTGTTTCCCAAGTTTATTTTTAGCATATTTTCCATATATAACTCAACCACATATACAACTAGAAATTTTCTGATTTGTTTTTTTCTTTTTTTGTGTGTGACAGAGACAGAGACACGAATATATCAGAAGGAAGGAAGAGCGATGAGAAGCATCAGTTCTTTGCTGCATATCCTCAGTTGTCATTGACTGCTTTCTCATATGTGCCTTGGCCAGGGGGCTACAGCAGAGCGAGTGACCCCTTGCTCAAACAAACGACCTTGGGCTTCAAACCAGTGACCTTTGGGCTTAAACCAGTGACCGTGGGGTCACATCTATAATCCCATGCTCAAGCCAGCGACCCACGCTTAAAGCTAGTGAGCCCGCACTCAAGCCAGTGACCTCGGGGTTTTGAACCTGGGTCCTCTGCATCCAGTCTGACGCTCTATCTATTGTGCCACTGCCTGGTCAGGCTGTTTTTGCTGTTTTCTTAAACACAAAGTAAAAGCAAATATATATAAAGTTCCCTCATAACCAGTTTATAAAGTCACTAAGGAAATATATAAATGTAAAAATTACTTTTGAAGATTATAAACTATAATTCCTGCAATCAAATATAATGCTTAAAATATTAAATTTAAAAAATGTAGGATGTAATGTTCTATCATTATAATACAGCTTTATGTCCTTTTATTCAACAATGTTAAGTGGATGAAAACTGATAGAATCAACGCAAAAGGCTAATATAGCAAAAAAACTAGAAGAGGCTTTACAAAAGCAGCAGCAATACAGGATGGGACATAGGTGGCTTTACAGTTGCTTGTATGGAAAAGAATACAATAATAAATCAATAATAATACTAGAATAAACTGTTTCACATATAGCTGTAAATCTATTCTTGTCCCACCTGTATTGTAGATAAATTATGGGGTAACTTTTCTTTTTTTTCTAAATTTTATATACCTTTGTAACTAAAAACAAATACTAGTCAATTTTAAATAGCCATGACTAAAATCCTGGAATAGAAGGAATCACAAAATTTAACAATCTGGGTGAGCAGCTTCAAGAATACAGATAATACTGCCAAGTTTTCATTATTTGACCAGGGGAAAAAAACCCTAATTCTAGGAGAATGCAAGACTATAAATTGATAAAATATATACTCACATAAGAATTTAAAAACTATAAGAGATCCCCCACAAATTGAATAAAGGGGAAAAAACTTGCATACAAAACTATAGGCAGCATTAAATAAGAACCAGTAATTAGAACAATGTCCAAACAGCTCTACTCTACTATTTCCCTTTAATGGTTTAAATTACAAACTTTACCCTCTGGGCTCTCTCATGTTCTTCCCGAGCCTTCTTAACCCTTTCCATTCTTTCTTTGATCTCTCGCTCTTCACGTTTCCGTTCATACTTTCTTCGATGTTCTGCAATTTTCTGGGCCTAGGAAAAAAGAGCCACAAAAAAAAAGTTCTAGAAATTGAAAAAAGTCAACATATACCTACAGTTTTGTTAAAGAATTACTTTTCTTTGTGGAGTGGTGTTTAAGACAGTTCTTTCTTCCCTTATTTTAGATTATTTATTTATTCATTTTGAGAGACAGGGAGAGAGAGAAAAAGAGATGGGAACAGGAGCAGGAAGTATCAACTCCTATATGTGCTGTGACCAGGCAATCCTGGGGTTTCGAACCAGTGACCTCAGCGTTCCAGGTCGACACTTTATCCATGGCACCACCATAGGTCAGGTACTTTTTCTTTTTTTGAGAGAGAAAGGGAGAGGGGTGTAGTGGCAGGGAGAAAGATATCGATTTGTTGTTCCACTTATCTATGCGTTCAATGATTGATTCTTTTTTTTTTTTTTTTTTTTCATTTTTCTGAAGCTGGAAACGGGGAGAGACAGTCAGACAGACTCCCGCATGCGCCCGACCGGGATCCACCCGGCACGCCCAACATGGGGCGACGCTCTGCCCACCAGGGGGCGATGCTCTGCCCATCCTGGGCATCGCCATATTGCGACCAGAGCCACTCTAGCGCCTGGGGCAGAGGCCACAGAGCCATCCCCAGCGCCCGGGCCATCTTTGCTCCAATGGAGCCTTGGCTGCGGGAGGGGAAGAGAGAGACAGAGAGGAAAGTGCGGCGGAGGGGTGGAGAAGCAAATGGGCGCTTCTCCTGTGTGCCCTGGCCGGGAATCGAACCCGGGTCCTCCGCACACTAGGCCGACGCTCTACCGCTGAGCCAACCGGCCAGGGCAATGATTGATTCTTGTATGTGCTCTGACCGGGGACTGAACCCACAACCTTGACATAGAAGAAAAACGCTGTAACCAACTGAGCTACCCAGCCAGAGCTAAGACTTAGTCCTGAATAATGACAGATTTACCTGAGAGTAAAAGACCTGCCATAATTCAGACTTCAACAAGTCCAATGAAACAGAGAAAAGGGGCTAGGATTTGAGGTTGGAAGTGTTATAAATCTCAATTAACCAGGGCTAGAAGACAAGTAGGTTTCACATTTCAAGACAATTCTTATCTGATACCTGCCATGGGAAAGCAAAGACTGTAAACATATGTACAAGTTATTTGCCGTTCTAATTATACTTAACTTTCTTCATCCATCAAGTAAGGAGTAGGGAAGGACAAACATGTAAGTCTTATAAAAATGCTATAATAATTAAGAGAGAAAATATATGCACCAGGCATTAGGTACAATGTCCATGACAAATATCTGGACTCTATTATTTATTCAGAGACTAAATAAATGTGATAGATTCATACTTTTGCTTGTTTATGATGTTTTAAGAACTTCATGTCCTAAAATATCTCACAAATAACCTTGCTGAGTTGAATTAGCCCATTTAAGAAAAACAAACAGTCTGACCTGTGGTGGCGCAGTGAATAAAGCGTCGACCTGGAAATGCTGAGGTCGCCGGTTTGAAACCCTGGGCTTGCTTGGTCAAGGCAAATATGGGAGTTGATGCTTCCAGCTCCTCCCCCCTTCTCTCTCTCTGTCTCTCCTCTCTCTCTCTCTGTCTCTCCCTCTCCTCTCTAAAAAGGAATAAATAAAATTTTAAAAAACCCAAAAGACCCTTAAAAAAAAAAAACACAAACAAAACAAAAGTCTCGAATAGTAGTAGCTAAGTTAAAGTCTGCATTATCTTAAAACCTTTGGCAAAAAATTCTTGGTAGTGCAACTTCCCACAATGCTAAAGGATTTAGCATGTGAATACATTAAAATTAATTTAACTAATTAAGACAGAAATCATCTTAAAATAATATTCTAGCTTTTGAATTCAATATTATTTTTAAAAGGTTGAAACTTGTTAACTACCACAGCGTCCTCATGGTTTATACCAAGGCTATATATACCCACAATTAAGAACAGACTAAACTCGCCCTGGCCGGTTGGCTCAGCGGTAGAGCGTCGGCCTGACGTGCGGGGGGACCCGGGTTCGATTCCCGGCCAGGGCACATAGGAGAAGCGCCCATTTGCTTCTCCACCCCCCCTCCTTCCTCTCTGTCTCTCTCTTCCCCTCCCGCAGCCAAGGCTCCATTGGAGCAAAGATGGCCCGGGCGCTGGGGATGGCTCCTTGGCCTCTGCCCCAGGCGCTAGAGTGGCTCTGGTCGTGCAGAGCGACACCCCGGAGGGGCAGAGCATCGCCCCCTGGTGGGCGTGCCAGGTGGATCCTGGTCGGGCGCATGCGGGAGTCTGTCTGACTGTCTCTCCTCGTTTCCAGCTTCAGAAAAAATACAAAAAAAAAAAAAAAAAAAAAAAGAACAGACTAAACTCAATCTTGGCTCACATTTTATGGATTTCTTATTTGCCCCCCCCTTTAATTTCTTTTTGGTTATAATTCTATTGTAGTCTTGCAAACAAAACAATAGAGCTTGCTATAATACTGCATGAAAAATGAAAGCATGAAAATCTACTGAGATGTCCTGAGTTGAGCACAAACTTCAGCGATGGTAGGTGATAACTTCCAATGTCTTCGCATCTGCTTTGCAGATGAGCTGCTGCCTGGGCTACATAACAGAGCCATAGAGCATTACAGTAACGACTTTCCATCTACTTGAACATACCCTCGGTTGAACTTCTTTCAGCATTGCACTAGCATCATCATCATAATCCAATTTACACGCAAGGGCAAGATCATGGGCTGCTTCTTCCCAATGGCCCAGAAGCCTGAAACAGATTTAAACTCATTTTAGGAGTCTTTTATACATATTCACTACCAAAGCAAGGTGTCTTTCTTCCTTATGATAAAAAAGGATTGTTACAAAAGAGGTTTAAGTTAAATACAGAACCATAAATTTTCATGAACCAATTCAATTATTATGTTGCACTTTAAACCTCCTCTTCTAAAATATTTTTAAAAACTTGACAGAAATAAATATATGTGTGCACATTTTATTTTAAAAGGAGAGAAAAGATAAATCAGAAACTAAGATTGGTGAAGATAGGTAAGAATAAAGAAAGGGGATAGCGCCTGACCAGGCGTCAGGTGGTGGCACAGTGGATAGAGCGTCGGACTAGGATGCGGAAGTACCCAGGTTCGAGACCCTGAGGTCGCCAGCTTGAGTGTGGGCTCATCTGGCTTGAGCAAAAAAAGCTCACCAGCTTGGACTCAAGGTCGCTGGCTCAAGCAAGGGGATACTCGGTCTGCTGAAGGCCTGCGGTCAAGGCACATATGAGAAAGCAATCAATGAACAACTAAGGAGTCACAATGAAAAACTGATGATTGATGCTTCTCATCTCTCTCTGACCCTATCTATCCCTCTCTCTGACTCTCTGTCCCTGTAAAAAAAAAAGGGGGGGGGGATAGCAATGAAAATGTGACTTTGTTGGGTATACCTATTAACTCAAACTCGTCTTGACTCTTTAAAAATGAAAATGCTTTAGCCTGACCTGGCGGTGGCACAGTGGCAAAAGCATCAGACTGGGACACAGAGGACCCGGGTTTGAAACCCTGAGGTCACTGGCTTGAATGTGGGCTCACCAGCTTGAGCGTAGGGTCACTGACTTGAGCGTGGAATCATAGACATGACACCATGGTCACTGACTTGAACCCAAAGGTCACTGGCTTGAAGCTCAAGGTCGCTGGCTTGAGTCCAAGGTTGCTGGTTTGAGCAAGGGAGTCACTCACTCTGCTGTAGCCCCCTGGTCAAGGCACATATGAGAAAGCAATCAATGAACAACTAAGATGCCACAACGAAGAATTGATGCTTCTCATATCCCTTTCTGCCTATCTGTCCCTCTTTCTGACTCGGTCTCTGTTGAAAAAGAAAAAAAAAAGAAAATGCTTTACATACTCAAAGAAGAATATTAAATTAGAAAAGATGGAAATACGTAGAACATTTCCTAAACCCAATTACAGAAATAAAAAACTGTTTATTGCATTGACAACATAAATCACATAAAATAAATAATTTCAATTTAAAACAGTATTTTAACAGTATATCTTCAGTGGAATATAATTAAGAACTGCAACAAAAAAAAATTTAAACTTTACTTCGAAAGTATCTCTAAGGTATGATTTTGAAACAATTTTATGTATATGGCAGGATAACACACAAGTAGGTCAATATATTAGGGAGAAAGATTTTGACTTGAAGATAACTGTCAAAAATATAAAATGCATAGGCCCTAGATCATTGGCTCAGCGGTAGAGCGTCAGCCTGGCGTGTGGAATTCCCAGGTTTGATTCCCAGTCAGAGCACACAAGGGAAGTGCCCATCTGCTTCTCCACCCTTCCCCCTCTCCTTCCTCCTTCTCTCTTCCCCTCCTGCAGCCAAGGTTCCAGTGGAGCAAAACTGGCCCAGGCGTTGAGGATGGCTCCATGGTCTCCGCCTCAGGCACTAGAATGGCTCCCGCTGCAATGGATCAACATCCCAGATGGGCAGAGAAATGCCCCCTGGTGGGCATGATGGTGGATCTCGGTCAGGTGCATGTGGGAGTCTGTCTCACTGCCTCCCCACTTCTGACTTTGGAAAAAATACAAAAAAAAAAAAAAAAAAAGAAAGAAAAACAAATACATATAATGTTGAATTTTAATTAGAAAATCAATATAAACTCAAAATTCCATAACTTTTTTCCTTAAAACCGTTGTTTTTTCTAACTGTCCATTGAAACAACAAAAAGAAGGATATTCCAGAAACAATGAACACATCTGCAATGAACATATCTAGTGGCCAAACTTAAGCTTCTATACATATAATCACCCCTAAAATAAAACATGGTTTTCTGGAGAAATGGTCTATTTCAAGTCTGGGAAATGCTATGCTTTACAATAAGGTAAGGAAATGCTCAAATATTACTGGGGTCTCAAGAGGATCAATGACAACGCACAAGCTTTCCTTTTTTTTCCCTTTTGTATTTTTCTGAAGTGAGAAGTAGGGGGTGGCAGACAGACAGACTCCCACATATGCCTGACCGGGATCCACTTGGCAAACCCATTAGGGGGTGATGCTCTGCCCATTTTGGCCGTTGCTCTGTTGCAACCGGACCATTCTAGCGCCTGAGGCAGATGTCATGGAGCCATCCTCAACGCCCAGGCCAACTTTGCTCCAATGGAGCCTTAGCTGCAGGAGGGGAGTGGTGGAGAAGAAGATGGGCACTTCTCCTGCATGCCCTGGCTGGGAAGTGAACCCAGGATTTCCACAAGCTGGGCTGATGCTCTACCACTGAGTCAACTGGCCAGGGCCCATACCTTTCTTATACTGATGGAGCATTAATAAATTTTACTCCAGGCCCTGGCCAGTTGGCCCAGGCTGACACTCTATCCACTGCGCCACTGCCTGGTCAGGTAGTACAGCACTTTCTATCCATGTTAAGAAGTCAATGTCATTGGACAGTTCACCCCCAAACAAAACACCCATTTGTATACCACTATTTTGCTTCCAGAAATGATTACTATTCTGGATTAAATTCACCTCTTTCTTGCCCCTTTTTTTTACTTTTCAGGTGACTTAGTATTGACTGAAATAGTTGGAGGCTAGTGAATTCCTTCTTCTATGACATATTGGTTGTTTAAATGTTAACTTGCAAAGAAAAAGCCTGAAAATAGAAAATTTATAAGGACACTGATACAAGGTAAGGAACAGAGTGAAGAAATAAAATGGAGTCACTATGGTCAAGCTTCTAAATTATTAGCTTCAAGTGTCTGAGGAAAGAATTATTCTTATTTTAACTGACTCCAGGAACTTAATTTTTCATTTTTTTTGGTGACAGAGAGAGGGACAAATAGGGACAGACAGGAAGTGAGATGAGAAGCCATCAATTCTTTGTTGTGGCTCCTTAGTTGTTCATTGACTGCTTTCTCCTCTGTGCCTTGACCAGAGGGCTACAGCAGAGCAAGTGACCCCTTGTTCAAGCCAGTGACCATGGGGCATGACTATGATCCCACACTCAAGCCAGCGACCCCACACTCATGGTGGAGAGCACATGCTCAAGCTGATGACCTCAGAGTTTCAAACCTGGGTCCTCTGTGTCCCAGTCCAACACTCTACCCACTGCGCAACCACCTGGTCAGGCAGGAACTTAAAATTCTCAACTTTCCAGTCCCACATCAATACCTGGTTGTACGTCAGTGCATTGTGCATCAATGTCTGGACCTACATCAAACCTTCAGCTTGACCAGGAGGTAGTGCAGTGGATGGAGCATCAGCCAGAGATGCTGAGGACCCAGGTTTGAAGACCTGAGGTCGCCTGCTTAAGCGTGGGCTCATCTGGCTTGCGTGCAGGATCATAGACATAACTCTATGATCGATGCCTTGGGCCCAAAAGTCGCTGGCTTGAAGCCCAAGGTCGCTGACTTGAGCAAGGGGTCACTGGTTTGACTAGAGCTCCCTGGTCAAGGCACATATAAGAAAGCAATCAACTGGTAACTAAGGTGACACAACTATGACTTGATGCTTCTCATCTCTCTCCTTTCCTGTCTGTGTCTGTCTGTCCCACTGAAGGTGCAAAAAACTAAAAACAAACAAAAAACTCCAAAAACCTTCAGAATGACCTCAAGAAGAAAATGTTGTTAGACCATAGGACATCTGATGATCACCCTCTTGGATCAACCTGGCAGCTAAGTATACAAAGCTGGTTCTTCTCAAGAATGTACTTCTTTTTTACTGTAAGAACCCTCAGCTTTTTTTTTTTCTTTAAAACACTCTGGGTAGGCCCTGGCAAGTTGGCTCAGCGGTAGAGCGTTGGCCGGGCGTGCGGGGGACCCAGGTTCGATTCCCAGCCAGGGCACATAGGAGAAGCGCCCATTTGCTTCTCCACCCCCCCCCTTTCCTCTCTGTCTCTCTCTTCCCCTCCCGCAGCCAAGGCTCCATTGGAGCAAAGATGGCCCGGGCACTGGGGATGGCTCCTTGGCCTCTGCCCCAGGCGCTAGAGTGGCTCTGGTAACGGCAGAGCGACGCCCCTGAGGGGCAGAGCATCACCCCCTGAGGGGCAGAGCATCACCCCCTGGTGGGCAGAGCATCGCCCCTGGTGGGCATGCCGGGTGGATCCCGGTCGGGCGCATGCAGGAGTCTGTCTGACTGTCTCTCCGTTTCCAGCTTCAGAAAAATACAAAAAAAAAAAAAAAAAAAAAAAAAAATATATATATATATATATATATATATAAAAATATATAAAAAACACTCTGGGTATTACTTAGTTGTATTTCTGGTTTGCCAACCCACTAAGATCCATGAATAGATCTTTGTCATTTATTTCTAGACCAAGTCCCAACTCTGTGTTTCGTTGACAAAGGCCACTCTCTTTCATTAAGAGATAATTTTGAGAAAAATCTGTACCTTAATATTGGTTATAAGTGGTCAAAAACTGTTAACAGTGATTTTTTTTTTGGGGGGGGGGGAAAGGCGGCATGAAAAGAATTTTTATTTATTCCTTACAATATTCTCTCAATTCTTCATATTAAATACATGTAAGTATTACTTTTAAATTAAATTCCTAGGCAATTTTGTTTTTTTAAGAAAATTTAATAAAAAACATCAGGTTAAAAAAGTTCTGAAAATAAATCTCATTGCTTACCTGTGTGCCTTCCCTCGCCACTTATACGGCTGTGCTGAGTCTGGATTTATTTCAATAGCTCTGTCACAGTCTCGGATGGCAGCATTTGGCTTCTGTAATTTGATGAAGACACTAAAAAATAAGTGTGATATTAAAAAGTATTCATTTAAAATAATAACACCTTTGGAACTGCTACAGATGCAAGTCTTTTAAAATAAATGATCAGAAATTATTCACCAGAAGATGCTATTTTGTTTAGAGTTCTCACCTGGCTCTCTTGGCATAAAGAATGGCCAAGCGAGGATTCAGCTTAATAGCATCAGTGAACAAGTCAATGGCCTTCTGTAGTTCACCTAAAATAAAACAAAGTTATTGAGAAATAGAGAATAAAAAACATTAAAAAAATTGTCGATCTCTTGTCTAATTTGTCTTTCAAATTTTTCATTTTCATCTTATTTATTGATTGATTTTAGAGCAAGAGAAAGGGAGACAGGGAGGGAGGTAAAGAAGAAGTGAGGGGCCCTGGCCGATTGGCTCAGTGGTAGAGCGTCGGCCTGGCGTGCAGAAGTCCCGGGTTCGATTCCCGGCCAGGGCACACAGGAGAAGCGCCCATCTGCTTCTCCACCCCTCCCCCTCTCCTTCCTCTCTGTCTCTCTCTTCCCCTCCCGCAGCGAGGCTCCATTGGAGCAAAGATGGCCCGAGCGCTGGGGATGGCTCTGTGGCCTCTGCCCCAGGCGCTAGAGTGGCTCTGGTCGCAACAGAGCGACGCCCCGGAGGGGCAGAGCATCGCCCCCTGGTGGGCGTGCGGGGTGGATCCCGGTTGGGTGCATGCGGGAGTCTGTCTGACTGTCTCTCCCCGTTTCCAGCTTCAGAAAAATACAAAAAAAAAAAAAAAAAAAAAAAAAAAAAGAAGTGAGGGAGGTTGCTGACTTGAACAAAGGATCACTGGCTCTGTTGGACCCCCCCCATCAAGGTACATATGTGAAAGCAATCAATTACCAACTAAAGTGATGCAACTATGAGTTGATGCTTCTCATCTCTCTCCCTCTTGTGCGGAAAAAAAAAAAGTAAATGGATAAAAGTTGAATAGCCTGACCAGGTGGTGGGCTATCTCCTACTGTATACAGTGTTGGCCCTGGATACAAAGTACCCAGAGGTTTGAAACCCCGAGGTTGCTGGCTTTAGTGCAGGCTCACAAGCTTGAGTGCCAGATTGCCAGCTTGAGTGTGTGATCATAGATATGACCCCATGGTTGCTGGCTTAGCTGGAACCCTCCCATCCCAGTAATGGCACATATGAGAAAGCAATCAATAAGCAACTATTACGCCACAAGTAAGCTGATGCTTCTCATCTCTCCCCCTTCCTGTCTGTCCCTGTCTCTCTCATTAAAAAAAAAAATTTTTTTTTAATTGAAGAATAAATCACTTTTATTCCATTAAATTTTCTTTCTCTTTTTTTTTGTGTGACAGAGACAGAGAGAGGGACAGACCGGCTGGAAGGGAGAGAGATGAGAAGCATTAATTCTTCCTTGCGGCACCTTACTTGTTCACTGATTGCTTTCTCATACGTGCCTTGATGGCACTCGTACAGCAGAGCGAGTGACCCTGGGCTCAAGCCAGTAATACCATGCTTAAGCTAGATGAGCCAGGGCTCAAGCTGGTGATCTCAGGGTTTCAAATCTGGGTCTTCTGTGTCCTAGTCTGATGTTCTATCCACTGTGCCACCGCCTGGTCATGCAAATTTTCTTTCTTTTCATTTTTTATTTTATTCTATTTTTTTGTGACAGAGACAGAGAGAGGGACAGATAGGGAGAGACAGATGGGAAGGGAAAGAGATGAGAAGCATCAATTCTTCGTTGCAGTTCCTTAGTTGTTCACTGATTGCTTTCTCATATGTGCTTTGACCAGGGGTCTACAGCAGAGCAAGTGACCCATTGCTCAAGCCAGTGACCTCACGGTTTCGAATCTGGATCCTCTGCGTCCCAGTCCGACATTCTATCCTCTATGCCACTGCCTGGTCAGGCTCTTCTTTAAGATTTCATTTATTGATTTTAGAGAGAGGAGAGGGAGAGAGAGGAAGGATGGCGGGTGGTGGGGGGTGAGGAACAGGAAACATCACCTTGCTTCCCATAATTGCCTTGACTGGGCAAGCCCAGGATCTTAAACCAGTGACCTCAGCATTCCAGGTTGATGCTTTATCCACTGTGCCACTACAGGTCAGGCCTAAATTTTGTTATGAAAATAGTGTGCCTACTAAATTCACAGGAATTGTATAAAATAACAAAAAAGAGTCTGAGTGGTGGTGGTGCAGTGGATAAAGTGTGGACCTGGAATGCTGAGGTCACCAGTTTGAAGCCCTGAGGTTGCTGACTCTGACTGCAGGCTTCTCAGCCCAGGTTTGCTGGCTTGAGAGCGGAATCACCCACAAGATCCCAAAAGCTCGCCAGCTTGAGCCCAAGGGTTAATGGCTTGAGCAAGCGGACACTATGTGAGCCCCAGTCAAGGCACATATAAGAAGCAATCAATGCACAATTAAAGTGACAGCAACTACGAATTGATGCTTCTCATCTCTCTCACTTCAGGTCCCTCTCTCAAAAAAAAAAAAGTAAAATAAAACAAAAGAAAAAATAAGACAAGCAATATCTGTCACTCTAAAACTCCCTTAGGCCAAAAACCCTAAAAGGCTTCCCCATCATTCTTAGGGAGAAAACCCTAAGTACTTAGCATGATCTACAAAGGTCTCTAGTGATCGACCCATCATCCTCGCTGTCTTTCCAACACCCATTTCCCTCTCTCAGCCAACTCTCCGACCTTAATTCTATCACTCTTATCCCTTCACTCACAATACTCCAGCTACATGGCCTTTCTGCTATTCCTTGAGTATTTAATCATCCCATATGCTCTTCCAGGTAGCCTCTGTACTTGCTTGTCTGTCTCAAAAGCCCTTCTTCGTGTGTGGTTTGCTCTCTTCACTATGCCAAACACCCTATATAAAACATAACTTCCATCATTGACTATCCTTTTACACAGTTGTTTTCTTCACTGGACTTATCACCTGATATAAATTTGTTACAGTTTGTACCCCAGTAATATGTGAGGGTCCACAAAGTAAAGAACTTGGGTCTGTTTTATCTCCCACTGTACCTCCAGCATTTAAAATACTGCTTGGAGCATGTAAGCCTTCAATAGATATTTGTTGAATATATTAAACTGAAAAAACATAAACACTATTAACAAATAGATATTTGTTGAATATATTAAACTGAAAAAACATAAAATACTATTAGTATTTTAACTAATAATATAACAGCTGGAAACACTAAAGTATGACTTAAAAAGTAAGCTTACATGGTACTATTCTAAGCATATGACACATCTTTACTAATTTATTCCTCATGATTATTAGGTAAGTACTCTTCTCTTATCCTTCTTTACAAATGAGAAGAAATAGGCAAAGAGTAACGTCTCTAAATTTACCTAGCTAATAAGTGCCAAAGCTGAGATTCAAATGGTAAGTCCAGTGTTTAACTATATTCCTGCTTCTCTAAATCCAGATGGGTCTAAACCTACAATTTCTAACATAGAATACTAGGTATTTTATCCCTTGGGGATATAGTATAAAATTGTTCATATTCTAAGTTAAATTTACACATTGACATAGCTTGAAAAGAAATATGCAAAAATAAGAACATGACTTTAAGTGGTGGTGACTTTTTCATTTTATTAAAACATTGCTAGGTCAGTAAGAAAATGAATTCTTAAAATATAGACAGTAGGTCAAAATAAATGATGTACACTAAGATCTTGGGCAAGTCAAAACCTCTCTGAGCCCTCAGGTTACTAATTAATCTATAAAATGGGAGTAGTATGAGGTTTTTTTTGTTTTGTTTTGTTTTTAGTATGAGGTTTTAATGAAATAATACATTATTAAAACATAATCAGGCCCTGGCTGGTAGGCTCAGTGGTAGAGCATCAACCTGGTGAGTGAATGTCCTGGTTTTGATTCCCGGTCAGGGCACACAGAAGCAGCACCCACCTGCTTCTCCACCCTACCCCTCAAAATTCTCCCCTTCCCAGTCATGGCTCGACTAGAGTGAGTGTGGCTCCATGGCCTCAACCTTGGGCACTAAGAAGGGCATAGCTGCTGAGCAACAACGCCCAAGATGGGCAGAGCATTGCCCCTAGTTGGCTTGCTGGTGGACCTGGGTCAGGCCCATGTGGGAGTCTGTCTCTGCTTACCCTCCTCTCACTGAACTAAAAAGAAAAAAAAATTCAAACTGCCAGGCATGTAGAAAGCACAAAATAAATGTTGGATACATAGAAGTCTGATGTGGTAGGAGAAATTTTTTTAAATTATAATGAGGAAAAGAAATGGTCAGGAAAAGAAGTGGCTGGGATCCACTGATGGGTATTAAAAGTTGAAACAGGCCCTGGCCGGTTGATTCAGCGGTAGAGCGTCTGCCCAGTGTGTAGAAATACTGGTTTCAATTACCAGCCAGGGCACACAGGAGAAGCACCGATCTGCTTCTCCACCCTTCCCCTTCTCCTTTCTCTCTATATCTCTCTCTTCCTCTCCTGCAGCCAAGGCTCCATTGGAGCAAAGTTGGCCTGGGCGCTGAGGATGGCTCCATGGCCTCCGCCTCAGGTGCAGGGGCAGAGCATTGCCTCCTAGTAGGCTTGCCGGGTGAACCCCGGTCAGGCATATGCAGGAGCTGTCTCTCTACCTCCCTACTTCTCACTTCAGGGGGGAAAAAAAAGGTTGAAACAGGTAAAGAGCTTTACAGAGAAACAGGAGAGCATAGATGAATAAAAAAGTAGACAGTAAGGTCTGGCTAGAATGGAGGATTAAAATTTAAAAAATAACAAGGTTAAGGCAATATATGGAATCTGACTCCAGCAGATCTATTGCTATGATGATTTTTAGAATATATTAAAAAAACTAGTCAGGGTTATAAGGGAGTGTGTTTAACAATAAAAAAACAGTTCTAAGAAATAATAATCTAGGCAAAGTAAACAAAGCAATAAAGGAAAAAGACATTTCAGGTAGGCCAACTATTAAGGCAATTGCAATAGTATAAATATATGATAAGAACCTAAACTAAGAAGGTAGTGGGATTACAAAAAAGATGGAAACAAATCAGTTTGCTAACTTAAAACAGCAATTAATACTAAACTCTTTAGAAAATAAAACTAAGTCATCTCCCAAGTCTATAGATGAAGTCCAAATGCACAAAAGCATTTATTCATAGAAGGCACTGTGACACACTACCACACAGCTATGAAGGGGTGTGCATAGCACCCAAGTTAATAAATGATTCTTTTTATAAATTATAATTAACAATACACTGAATATTATCAGCACTCTCCAACTCTGATAGGTTTTTTGGAAGAGGATCTAACATGCAGACTACTATAAGAGCATTGTCTATGGCCATAATACTACACTGAACACATCCGATCTCGGAAGCTAAGCAGGGTCGGGCCTGGTTAGTACTTGGATGGGATACAAGAGCGTTATGCCTGTAAATATCATTTGTCAAGGGTGTTACTATGTAAAAAGTTGAGGGCCAGTGTTCTAATACCTCTTTTCTTGAGAGCCTTTCACCTTATTAAAACCTTTTCTCAATGTAGAAAAATTCAGGGTTTGAATTTGAGTCACATCAGGATCTGTCTGTGTCTGGAGGCAAGGTAATTGATACCTGAGTGATTTCATCCTCTTCATCAATGGAGAAGGATTAGGTAGAAACAGGACACATCTCCAGTATAGGATAGTCAATAATTTTAAGTTCCTCTTTCTTGTTTCCACTACTTAACAGTTACTACAGTAAAGAATAGAACATCCAGAACATCATAGTAATGTAGTAGTTTAAAAAAAAAACCCACTCACCATCATTTAGGGCATCAATGGCAGCCACTTTTTTATCATTTGCCTGGTCCATCATCTCCTCAGTTATCTAGGAAAAAATTTAAAGCAGGCTTAGAATCCAGAGAGCAAACAGAAGAAAGCAGTTTGGACTTTTTAGAAAAGAGGTAGTCACAGACCCCATTTTTATTCATTCTTCTCTAGTCTCCAGGGACCCAACAGAATAATTATTGTAACTAGATAGTAAGAAATTATACAGGATGAGTTTGCTTTTTTAAACGTTTATTGATTTTTAGCAAGAGAGGATGGGAGAGTGACAGAGAAAGAGAGACAGGAACATTGATCTGTTCCTGTATGTGCCCTGAGTGGGGACTGAACCAGCAACCTCTGTGCTTTGGAACGATGCTTTAACCAACCCAGCTATCTGGCCAGGGTGAGTTTTTCTTTTTTTTTTTCCATTGATTTAAGAGAGGAGAGAGAGAGAGAGAGAGAGAGAGAGAGAGAAAGAAAAGGAGGGTAGGGAGGGGGAGAAGTACAGTTTGTTGTTCCACTTAGTTGTTCGATTTAGTTGTAAACCCAACTGGTTGCTTCCTGTATATGCCCTGACTGGGGATCAAATCCACAACCTAGGACACAAAGACATAATGCTATATCCACTGAGCCACCTGGCCAAGGCTGTACAGGATGAATTTTAATCTTTTACATGAAACAACAAAACTTCCTCCCTTTGCTCTGCCTTTCATGTTACCTTTGTTCTCTCCATCCCAACAAAAGCAGGTTGTTCGGTCCTTGTCTTACCAACTCCTATCTAGTTGTTTACAAATGCTAAAACTCTAATCTCCTCACAAGAAGTGCTAGTTCCTTTTAGACTTGAATTTTCACGAAAAAAAAAATCTCAAAATTTGTTTTAACAAACATCTACTAAGTAACTATCCTAGAAAGAACAAACACTATAAAAGATGCCAACAGTAAATGATTATTATAACAAAAACCGCAAACATACCACCTAAAATGGAAACATAAGCAGTTTAACAAAAGGATAAAATATCACTCTAGCCTGACAAGGTGGCGGGACTGTGGATAGAGCGTCGAACTGGGATGTGGAGGACCCAGGTTTGAGACCCCAAGGTTGCCAGCTTGAGCGCGAGCTCATCTGGTTTGAGCAAGGCTCACCAGCTTGAGCTCAAGGTCACTCAGTCTGCTGTAGTCCCCCGGTCAAGGCACATATGAGAAATCAATCAATGAACTAAAGAATGGCAACAAAGAATCGATGTTTCTCATTTCTCTCGCTTCCTGTCTGTCTGTATCTGTCCCTCTCTCTTACTCTCTGTCTCTCCCACAAGAAAAAAAAAATATCACTCTAGGCCCTGCCCAGTTGGCTCAGCGTTAGAGTGTTGGCCCGGTGTGTGGAAGTCCCGTGTTCGATTCCCGGCCAGAGCACACAGGAGAAGCACCCATCTGCTTCTCCACCCTTCCCCCTCTTCTTTCTCTGTCTCTCTCTTCCCTTCCGGCAGTCAAGACTCCATTGGAGCAAAGTTGGCCCCGGGCTGAGGATGGCTCCATGGCCTCTGCTTCAGGTGCTAGAATGGCTTCGGTTGCAATGGAGCAATGCCCCAGATGGGCAGAGCATTGCCCCCCAGTGGGCTTGCTGCGTGGATCCCAGTCGGGTGCATGCGGGAATCTGTCTGTCTCCCGGCTTCTCACTTCGGAAAAATACAAAAATAAAAACAAAAAAACAAAAAAAACAAAACCCAAAACAAACAAAAAACACCACTCTATCACCACCACTTTGTAAAATATCACTAGAGGTTCTGCTTAACTCATTAAGACAATAATTTGATGGTTTAAGAATCAAAAGTACCCAGTTAACTTATATATATTTAACTGGAAAACTAAATGCAAGTGACAAGTTATTAGATCTATTAAGGTCATTCAAAAAAGTACTCAGAAAGAAGAACAAAATAAAAAAACAAACCCACAGTTCCTTCTCATCAGTAAAATCAATGATAAAACAACAGAACAAGGTACCATTCTAAGATCACACACGATTTTCATGGTGGGGGGAAACAAAATTCTATCAAAGGACACCAGATATTATACTATGTTCATGGAAAGAGTACTTTGAATATTTCAACGTATCCCCAAGTTACTCAATGAATTCAAAGCAATTTCAAAAGAACTTTTATAAGTTTTAGACAAACTTAAAATTATTTTATGAAAAATCAAAGGAAGAGACTTCCAGTTAAGATGGTGATGTAGCCTGACCAGGTGGTGGCGCAGTGGATAGAGCAGGGGTCTCAAACTCGCGGCCCGCTGAACAATTTTGTGCGGCCCGCAGACTAATCCACGAAGTTCAAAATATTTTGGATAAAATTAAGTAAGCCTAGGGGCCTACTTGTATTTTTCATTTCTCTAGCATCCTAGCTAGATATTAGCTTAGTTAACAGCAGTTGTGATGCGAACTACAGTTTCTGGTCGTTTTGTGACACTGAGTAAACTGCATGTACGATTGTGCTTGTTGTACTGATTTTTTGTTTTCAACTGCAGTGAGAAAAGTGTTGCGTAACAGTTGCCTTTTGTAGACCTAGTGCGGCCCGCCGAATGGCTGTGATCTTGCTCTGCGGCCCACATGCTGAGTTGAGTTTGAGACCCCTGGGATAGAGCATCGGACTGGGATGTGAAAGACCCATGTTCAAGACCCTGAGGTCGCCACCTTGAGCACGAGCTCATCTGGGTTGAGCAAAAAAAGCTCACCAGCTCGGACCTAAGGTCACTAAACAAGGGGTCACTCGGTCTGCTGAAGGCCCACGGTCAAGGAACATATGAGAAAGCAATCAATGAACTAAGGTGTCGCAATGAGAAACTGATGGATTGATGCTTCTCATCTCTCTCTGTTCCTGTCTGTCTGTCCCTGTCTATCCCTCTCTCTGACTCTCTCTGTCCCTGTAAAAAAAAAAAAAAAAAAAAAAAGATGGTGATGTAAGTCAACATGGTATACAAATCATCCCACAACCACATCAAAATTACAAGTACATTATAAAACAACTATCATTCAGAACCACTTGAAATCTAGCTGAATGGAAGTTCTACAATTAGGGATTTTAACAAGCCACATGGAGACTGGTAGGAGGGGCAGAGATATGGAAAGAGCTGGTCCTGCACCCACGTGTGGCAGTTTAAAATCGGGGTGGGGGGATACCTTGGCTGCAGAGATCCTCCAATAGGAGTGAGGGGGTCCCAGTCCATACAACATGCCCTCCAGTCCAGGGTTCCACTGCCAAGAAGGGAAGTCCCCTTATATTGTGGCTGTGAAAACCAGTGGGAATTGAGGCTTATGGAGACTCAAGCAGCTTCTCTTAAAGGGCCCACACATCAGACTTAATTTGGACTACTCACATCCTCTGAGCTCCAGTACTGGGGTAGCAGCTTGAAAGAAAATGAAAACACAGGGAGGAACTAGACTGTCTGGCATCAAGGCAAGAACTGGGGGGGGGTGGGAGGGCTTTCTGCCAGATAAAAATGCTGGCAGAGGCCACTGTTCCTTTTCTGAGCCCTCCCTCAACAGAGCCAGCAGGTGGGCACCATATCTGAGTTTCTATCAACTTGGTACGCACTGTTCACTCTTCCAGGTGATTCCCTGAGACCTTGCCCTGACCAACTTTCAGGCCCACCCAAGCCCCCTTAACAGCGGCTTTTCCATACAAATGGCTTTTGTCTCATGTTTGGGACTTCCCTAAAACCTCTCAAACAAGCAGCATCTGGCCTCTGTGTACTTTATACCTCTTGCTAAGTGGCTCCAGGCCTGGCACTAGCAACAGTCAGCCTTGGTTCACAGCTTGGCCTCTCCTGGGCACCTCCAAGCCCAACAGAAGTAGCAGCAACCTGCACATTGCTCTGTAGCTCACGCTGCCTGGCCCCAGGCAGGGCATAGGTGGTATCTGAGCTTGCACCTGCTGGGTGGCCCAGAGCCATTACACTAGTGGACAGCTTCGGATCACGCCAGATTACAACCTTACCACCTCCATGAGCAACACACGCAAGGGGCAAACTTAGTGAGAATCAAAGCCCCACTGAAGCAAGTCCTGTTCTGTAGGGTCTACTCCTGCACAGCAGCTCCTCTGCTGTAGGTGTAGCCAGTCTTCAAAGCTAATCGGCCTGAGGCTCAATCCTCCCAGTGACACCAACAACAATCAAGATTCAACTACAACAGGACACACAGACCACACAGGGCATATGTATCTGGAGCACCCAGTTCAGATGACTGGGGAGGTTGTGTCACTGTGCAGTAGTTCAGGACAACTACTACACAAGGCCACTCTAAGTCTAGGAGACGTAGCAGTTCCACTTCATACATATAAACAAACATAAGGAAGCAGTCATAATGTGGAGACAAAGAAACATGTCCCAAATGAAAGAACAGGAGAAATTCCTAGAAAAAGAACTAAACAAAATGGAGGCAAATTATCAGATAGAGTTCAAAATAATGGTTATAAGAATGCTCAGGGAACTTAGTGAGGCCATAGACACCATAAAAAGAAACAGGAATGAAGAATACATATGCTGACACGAAGAATAATTCACAGGGAATCAACAATAGAATATATAAAACCAAGAGTTGATTCAGAAGGGGCACAAAGAAAACTAGATAGAAGGTGACAGAGGACAATCTGACTTTGGGTGATGGGTATGCAACAGAATTGAATGACAAGATAACCTGGACATGTTTTCTTTGAATATATGTACTCTGATTTATTGATGTCACCCCATTAAAATAAAAATTTATTAAAAAAAAAAGAGTTGATTCAGAGAATTGGAATAGAAGAAAGAACCCAATAAGAACAGCAAAAAGAAAAAAGAATCCAAAAAAATGAAGAGGCCTCTGGGAAAACATCAAGCATACTAACATTTGCATCATGGGGGTGCCAGAAGGTGAGAAGAGAACAGGAAACCTAAAACCTTTCTGAAAAAATGACAGAAAACTTCCCTAACCTGGGGAAGGACATAGACATACAAGTCAGGAAGTGCAGAGTCCCAAACAAGATGAACCAAAAGAGACCCACAAGGCACACTGTAATTAAAAGGCAAAAGGTTAAAGACAAGGGAAATCTTAAAAGCACCAAGAGAAACAAGTTAGCTACCTACAAGGAAGCTGCAGTTAAGATTTTCAGCTGATTTCTCCACAGAAACTTTGCAAGCCAGAAGGGAGTGGCAAGACATATTCAGAGATGAAAAGCAAGGGCCCACAACAGATTACCCAGCAAAGCTATTACTTAGAATTGACGGAAAGATAAAGAGCTTCCCAGGCAATAAAAAGTTAAACGACTTCACCACCACCAAACCAGTAACACATGAACTGTTAAATGGTCTTCTTTTTTTTTTTTTTTTAATTTTATTTATTCATTTTAGAGAGGAGAGAGAGAGAGAGAGAGAGAAGAGAAGAGAGAGACGGGGGGAGGAGCTGGAAGCATCAACTCCCACATGTGCCTTGACCAGGCAAGTGCAGGGTTTCGAACCGGAGACCTCAGCATTTCCAGGTTGACGCTTTATCCACTGCACCACCACAGGTCAGGCTCTTCTTTTTTAAAAAAAGATTTTATTGCCTGACCAGGCAGTGGCACAGTGGATAGAGCGTTGGACTGGGATGTGGAAGACCCAGGTTTGAGACCCTGAGGTCACCAGCTTGAGCGCGGGCTCATCTGGTTTGAGCAAAAGCTCACCAGCTTGAGCCCAAGGTTGCTGACTCGAGAAAGGGGTTACTCAGTCTGCTGTAGCCCCATGGTCAAGGCATATATGAGAAAGCAATCAATGAACAACTAAGGTGTCACAACAAAAAAGTGATGATTGATGCTTCTCATCTCTCTCCATTCCATCTGTCTGTCCCTATCTATCCCTCTGTCTCTGTGTAAAAAAAAAAAAAAAAGCCCTGGCCGGTTGGCTCAGTGGTAGAGCGTCGGCCTGGCGTGCAGAAGTCCCGGACTCGATTCCCGGCCAGGGCACACAGGAGAAGCACCCACCTGCTTCTCCACCCCTCCCCCTCTCCTTCCTCTCTGTCTCTCTCTTCCCCTCCAGCAGCCAAGACTCCATTGGAGCAAAAGATGGCCCGGGCGCTGGGGATGGCTCTATGGCCTCAGCACCAGGCGCTAGAGTGGCTCTGGTCGCAACAGAGCGACGCCCAGGATGGGCAGAGCATCGCTCCCTGGTGGGCGTGCTGGTGGATTCCGGTCGGGCGCACACGGGAGTCTGTCTGACTGCCTCCCTGTTTCCAACTTCAGAAAAAAAAAAAAATTTATTTACTGATTTTAGAAAGACAAGAAGGATGTTGGGGGGGTGACAGGGGGGAACAGGAAGCATCAACTCCTGGCAGTTGCTTCTTGTATGTGCCTTGACCCCATAATCCCAACGTTTTGAACCAGCGACCTCAGCAAGCATTCCAGATTGATGCTCTAACCATTGCGCAATCAAAGGTCAGGCTTAAAGGGTCTTCTTTAAGAAGAAAAAAAAGCCCCAGTCAGATAGAGCATCATTCCAATGCACAGAGGTTGCCAGTTTGATTCCTGGGTCAGGCCACATACAGGAACATACTGATGTATCTGTTTCTCTTTTTTTCTCTTTGTTCCTCTGTCTATAATCAATAAATACAATTTTAAAAAAATAAAAAATGTGAATAAAATGGCAGTAAATATCTATCAATTGAATCTAAAAAACAAAAAGAAAATGAATTAGCAGTACAGAAACAGACCCATAGATAGAACATTTTGATGGCTGCCAGATGGGAGGGGAGTTGAGGTAACGGGTGAAAAAGGTGAAGGGATTAGGAAGTACAAATTGATTATTCCAGAATAGTCATGGGGATGTAAAGTACAATACAGGAAATTTAGTCAATAATATTGTAATAACTATGTATGATGTCAGATGACTTACCAGGTATAAGACTTACCAGGCTATTTAGTAAGTTATATAATGTCTAGTCACTAGATTGTACACCTGAACTAATAAAATACTGTATGTCAACTGTAACTGAAAAATAAGAAATTATTAAAAATACACACACAGGCCCTGCCTGGTTGGCTCAGCAGTAGAGCATCGGCCTGGCGTGCGGGGGACCCGGGTTCGATTCCCGGCCAGGGCACATAGAAGAAGCGCCCATTTGCTTCTCCACCCCCCCCCCTCCTTCCTCTCTGTCTCTCTCTTCCCCTCCCGCAGCCAAGGCTCCATTGGAGCAAAGATGGCCCGGGCGCTGGGGATGGCTCCTTGGCCTCTGCCCCACGCGCTAGAGTGGCTCTGGTCGCGACAGAGCGACGCCCCGGAGGGGCAGAGCATCGCCCCCTGGTGGGCAGAGCGTCACCCCTGGTGGGCGTGCCGGGTGGATCCCAGTCGGGTGCATGCGGGAGTCTGTCTGACTGTCTCTCCCCGTTTCCAGCTTCAGAAAAATACAAAAAAACAAAAAAAAAACAAAAAAAAATACACACACATAGCCTGACCAGGTGGTGGTGCAGTGGATACAGTGTCAGACTGGAATGCAGAGGCCCCAGGTTAGAAACACGCCAAGTAGCTGGCTTCAGCACCAGCTCACCAGTTTGAGGGTAGGGTCATTCGCTCTGCTGTAGCCCCCCCAGTCAAGGCACATATAAGAAAGCAATCAATGAACAACTAAGGTACCACAATAAATAATTGATGTTTCTCATCTCTCTCCTTCCTGCCTGTCTATCCCTATCTGTTCCTCTCTGTCACAAAAAACAAAAAAAACCCCAACACAACAAATACACATCAACTAAGGAATAAACACTTTACCAAATAGTAAGACAGCCTACAAAGAAAGAGTAATTCAAAATTTACGTATTTTTAGGAAGAGAGGAAAGAGGAGAGAGAGAGAGATAAAAAGACAGAAACACAGATCTGTTTCTTTATGTGCCCTGACAGGGAATTGAACTGGCAACCCTTGCGGAAAAGGACTGCAACTAACCGAGCTCTCTGGCCAAAACCAGAGTAATTAAAACAGAAAGGACAGTGAAACTTCAGTTTATGGAAATATGGTGTACATGATATTCTGAGCAAGTCTAAAAACCATCTTTTAAAAGCCATTTATGACATAAAAATGTAGAGATCCTCAAGAAACGAGATTAAATGTAGGCTTGAAAATCCAGTGAGATAGCCATGTGGCAGGCGTCAAACCTGGTCACCATGCAATTCTGTTTTTGAAAGTACTGCAGGACAGGCCCTGGCCGGCTGGCTTGGTGGTAGTGTTGGCCCAGTGTGTGGAAGTCCCAATATGCTTCTCCACCTTTTCCCCCTTCCTTTCTCCCTCTCTCTCCCCCCTCCCGCAGCCATTGGAGCAAAGTTGGCCCAGGTGCTGAGGATGGCTCCATGGCCTCTGCCTCAGATGCTAGAATGGCTCAGGTTGCAACAGAGCAACGGCCCCAGATGGGCAGAGCATTGCCCCCTGGTGGGCTTGCCAGGTGGATCCCGGTCAGGCGCATGTGGGAGTCTGTCTCTCTGTCTCCCCACTTCTCACTTCAGCAAAATACAGAAAAAGGAAGAAAAGAAAGAAAGAAAAAAGAAAGTAATGTAGGACATAGAAAACAAAGTTTAGATTTAGGTGAAGAGAATGTATGTTGTACAATCAGATACCCTCCAAAATAAATCTGGAACCCCAAATGCCTATACATATAAGCATAATGATCAAACAAAAATAAACCTGTTCCAAAGGAAAAGATAGCCAAGTTGAGAATATCACCTCTGTAAATTTATGATTACAAGCCAGCCTTTCCAGCAGAATTCACATTGCTTATGTAAACAAAAAAACCACACTCAAGAGTTTAAAAGGATTCTTGAGCTGGAAATGCCAACTCAAGAGTCTAAATAGAAACAAATATAGCTCTCTTTAGAGGAACATGCCTTCTCTCCAGGCCTCAAAAACTTTCCACTGGTGAAGTTTCAAAGAACTTCTCCTGGAAGATTTATGTCATTAAATCACTGCAATTGGTGGCACCTTCACATGCCTTACAAGCACAAAATAGGCCATCAAACTTACCTCTACATTTTCATCTCCCATTTCTTGAGGGGCATCAGTGTCTGGTTCAATCACACCCTCATTGTCAATTTCTGCAAAAGAATAAAAAGACACATGACGCTACTAAAAACTAATGAATTATGGTTAACTCAACTGATTAACAGAATATTTTACTTTAAATATTTTACTTTGTTAATTTTATTTAAACCAATGCATTATAAAATATTTCTTTATTAAACACAACTTCAGTGTTTTGGTTACACCACATTTCATTTTAACTTTTGCGGCTATGTAAGGTATTTATCATTGTATTGTGGTGGAAATGTTTGCAAGGGCATAGTTTCCAGTTATTACATGTTGACACCCCCCAATTTAGTCAGTTTCAACAAACTGATTCAGTTCAAATGTCTTGTTCTACACACCAATGTATTGCAATGTTCTTTTTTATTTTTTTATTTTTCTGAAGCTGGAAACGGGGAGAGACAGTCAGACAGACTCCCGCATGTGCCCGACCGGGATCCACCCGGCACACCCACCAGGGGTGACACTCTGCCCACTAGGGGGCGTCGCTCTGTTGTGACTAGAGCCACTCTAGCGCCTGGGGCAGAGGCCAAGGAGCCACCCCCAGCGACCGGGCCATCTTTGCTCCAATGGAGCCTTGGCTGTGGGAGGGGAAGAGAGAGACAGAGAGGAAGGAGAGGGGGAGGGGTGGAGAAGCAGATGGGCGCTTCTCCTGTGTGCCCTGGCCGGAAATCGAACCCGGGACTTCTGCACGCCAGGCCAACGCTCTACCACTGAGCCAACCAGCCAGGGCCTTTTTTTTTTTTTTTAAGAGAGAGAAAGATTGAGGAAAAGTATCAACTCATAGTTGCATCACTTTAGTTGTTCACTGATGGCTTTATTTTGTTCTTCTTCAGTGAGAAGTGGGGAGGCAAGAAAAACTCCCACATGCACCCTGACTGGGATCCACCTGGCAAGCCCACTAGGGGGCGATGCTCTGCCTATCTGGGGCCCTTGTGAGCAACCGAGCTATTTTAGCACCTGAGGTGAGGCCATGGAGCCAACCTCAGCGCCTGGGGCCAACTTGTTCCAACTGAGAAGGGGAGCTGTGGGAGGAAGGGGAAAGGACGAAAAGAGGGAGAGAGGGAGAGAGAGAGAGAAGGGAGAGAGGGAAGAGTGGAGAAGCAGATGTGCTTCTCCTGTGTGCCCTGCCTGGGAATTGAAACTGGGACATCCACACACCAGGCCAATGCTCTACTCCTAGCCAATTGGCCAGGGCTCATTAATTGCTTCTCATACATGCCTTGACTGGAAGGTTCCAGCCAAGCCAGTAACCCCTTGCGCTCAAGCTGGCAACCTTGGGGTCATGTCGAGGATCCCATGCTCAAGCCAGTGACCCTGTGCTCAAGTTGGCAAAGCTCACTCAAGCTGGCAACCTCAGGGTTTCAAACTGGAGACCTCAGCATTCCAGTTGACATTCTATTCACTGCACCACTGATACTGGTCAGGCCAGTTTTTCAGTCTTAAAAAAACCCAAAAACCCCACCAAACTCATGGCATAGATAATAACTCTTCTAAAATGAAAGTTTTATCAACATGCATACAAACACTAACGCAGCGGTTCTCAACCTGTGGGTCGCGACCCCGGAAAATACATATTTATTATACAATACATTTTTAAATAAAATATGTATTTCCGATGGCTTTAGGCAACCCCTGTGTTTTGGTCGTTCAACCCCCGCCGGGGTCGCGACCCACAGGTTGAGAACCGCTGCACTGAAGAAAAATAATTTTTTGGTTCTCAATGTCATTACTGGAAAAAAAAAGTTTTTATTAACTTGAGAGTGACAAAGGGAGAAAGAGGAGGATGACAGAGATGAGAAGCATCAACTCATAGTTGCTTCACTTTAGTTGTTCACTGATTGCTTCTCCTACACGCCTTGACTGGAGTACTCCAGCTGAGCCAGTAACTTTGAGCTGCAAGCCAGTGACCATGGGATCATGTTGATGATCCTGTGCTCAATCCAGTGACCCCATGCTTAAACTGGCAAGCCCATACTGAAGCTGACAACCTTGGGGTTTCAAGCTGAAGAAGGTCCCTGGGCCAACACTCTATCCACTGTGCCACCACCAGTCAGGCTATTTTTGGAAAACTTTTATGTATATTTAGAACAACTTGGGTTTGTGAACCAACTTTCAACTACAAGCTCCACGAAGTTTGAATATAAATCAAGTACTTCCAATAAAAATTTAATACCTACAATTAAGTTATGCTAGAAATATAAAACACACTCAGGAGTCTGAAGACTTAATATGAAAAAAGGATAAATATCTCACCTGACCAGGCAGTGGCGCAGTGGATAGTGTCGGACTGGGACACAGAGGACACAGGTTCGAAACCCTAAGGTTGCCAGCTTGAGTGTGGGCTCATCAGGTTTGAGCACAGCTCACCAACTTGAACCCCAAGGTCACTGGCTTGAGCAAGGGGTCACTCGCTCTGCTATAGCCCCCCAGCCAATGAACATATGAGAAAACAACCAATGAACTAAAGTACCACAATGAAGAACTGATGTTTCTCATCTCTCTCCCTTCCTGTCTGACCCTCTATTTGTCACCCCCCAAAAAAAAGATAAATATCTCAATTTTATACGGACATGTTAAAATGTTAATTACAGGTATATCAGTTTAAGTACATTGAATTACTTTCATGTTTAATTTTTTAGCTTTTTCTTTTTAACAGAGACAGAGAGAGAGTCAGAGAGAGGGATAGATAGGAAAAGACAGACAGCAACACTCAGCTTCCTTCCTGGCCTGCCTCGCGCCGGGGCCGGGCTGTGCCAGAGCAGCCCAAGATGGCCGACTTGGAGGATCGGGTGTCAGATGAGGAGAAGATGATTCTGGATCGCCTGTAGCTCCAAGAAGGTTGCTGAGGGCCAGTCAAAAGCGGTGACTCCCACTGGTCTTCACCAGTTTCCGGCCTGTGAGTTCCAGGGCCGGTACATCCAGCGGCCAGATACAGAGCATCAGCTCAAGACCTAACAACCATAGTTAGAGTGGTATCTTAAGGAAAGGCTCCTCACACCTGACCCAGCTAAGGCAAAAAAAACGTTGTCACAGACAAGTAGTCCACAGCGGATTACAAACAGCTGAAGCCATCCCAGGAAGATTCAGAAATTACACAACTGAAAGCTGGAGTCAGACAACACCAACCCTATACTCAACTACACAAACAACATATTTGAAGGAGCAGTCTATATTGAGACAAAATGGGAAGACAGGGAAGTACAATTCAAATGAATCAACTAGAGGAATTCCCAGAAAAAGAATTGAATGAAATGGAAATAACTAAGATGCTGGATGCAGAGCTTAGAATAATGATTGTGAGGATGCTCAAGGATCTTAGAGGAACCATAGATAGACAACACGAGTACCTAAACAATGAGATATCTGGCATCAAAAAGGACATTGAAATCATAAAAAAGGATCAGACAGAAATGATAAACACAATGGCAGAAATGAAGACTACACTACAAGGAATGAAAAGCAGGCGGGATGAAAAAGAGGATCGAATCAGCAATTTAGAGGACAAGATAAGCAAAAGCACGGAAGCAGAACAGCAAAAGAAAAAGAGGTTCAAAATGTCTGAGAAAACTCGAAGAGAGTTCTGTTACAATAGGAAGAGAAACAACATCTGCATCATAGGGGTTCCTGAAGGAGAAGAGAAAGAACAAGGGATAGAGAACCTGATTGAAGAAATCATAGCTGAAAATGTCCCGGAATTGATGCAGGAAAAAGTCACACAAGTTCCAGAAGCACAGAGAATCCCATTAAAAAGGAACCCAAATAAACCTAAACGAAGACACATCATAATTAAAAAACCAAAGCTAAGAAATAAAGAAAGAATACTAAAAGCTGCAAGAGAAAAGCAGTCAATCACCTACAAAGGAGACCCCAAAAGGATGACATCCAACTTCTCAACAAAAACACTTGAGGCAAGAAGGGAATGGCAAGAGATATTCAAATTAATGCAGAACAGTTTCCTACAACCAAGACTTCTTTATCCATCAAGGCTATCTTTTAAAATAGAAGGAGAAATAAAAAGCTTCCCGTACAAAAATAAAAAAAAAACCCTCAAGGAATTTATTACAACCAAACCAATGATGTAAGAAGTGTTAACGGTCCTGTTGTAAACAGAACAAGGGTAAAGAGGAATGTAGATTTAAGATTTTAGAAATGCATCCAAATTGAAAAAGAAGAAGTAAAACTATCATTATTTGCTGATGATATGATATTGTACATAGAAAACCCTAAAGTCTCAGTAAAAGAACTAGTTGACCAAATAAATGAATTCAGCAAGGTGGCAGGATATAAAATTAATATTCAAAAACCAGTGGCATTTTTATACACCAACAATGAACTGTCCAAAAGAGAAATTAAGAAAACAATCCCCTTCACTACTGCAACAACAACAAAGAAAGTACCTAGCTGTAAATTTATCCAAGGAGGTTAAAGACTTGTACTCAGAAAATTATAAAACATTGATAAGAGAAATCAAGGAACATAATCGAATCAAAAATGGGCAAAAGAAATGAATAGACACTTCAAAGAGGACATTCAGATGGCCAATAGGCAAAAGAAAAAATGTTCAACATCACTAATCATTAGAGAAATACAAATTAAAACCACAATGAGATATCACCTCACACCAGTCGGAATGACACATTAACAAAACAATAAGTGCTGGTGAGGATGTGGAGTAAAGGGAATCCTCCTGCACTGCTGGTGGGAATGCAGACTGGTGCAACCACTGTGGAAAATGGTATGGAGATTCCTCAAAAAATTAAAAATGGAACTGCCTTTTGACCCAGCCATCCCACTTTTATTATAGGAATATATCCCAAGGACACCAAATCACTGGTTCAAAAGAAGAAATGCATCCCCATGTTTATGGCAGCATTGTTTACAATAATGAAGATCTGGATACAGCCCAAGTGTCCTTCAGTGGACGAGTGGATTAAAAAGCTGTACTACATATACACATGGAGTACTATGGGGCCATGAAAAAGAAGAAAATACTACCTTTTGCAACAACAGGGATGGACCTGGAAACTATTATGTTAAGTGACATAAGCCAGACAAGAAATACAAATATTATATGACTTCACTCATATGAGGAATCCAATGAACAATGTGAACTGAGGAACAGAATAGAGGCAGAGGAGGGATCAAAGGGACCAGTGGGCAAGTGAACAGAGGGAAAGGGGATGAGAGGAGGAGATCAGAGAAGGGAAAGAGCTTGGTGAAATTATATATACATAACAGCATTATAGAGAGCAGAAGAGCAAATCCTGGAGGAAAGCGGGGAGGGCTTTGGGGGAGGGGGCAAGAAGGATGTTGAGGGGAATTCGGGGGTGCGGGAGGATGTATTCGGTGGGACACTTGAATCTATGTAAACACAATAAATTTAAATCAATAAAAAATAAGAAATCATAAAAAAAAAAAAAGACAGACAGCAACAAAGAGAGATGAGAAGCATCAATCATTAGTTTTTTGTTGCAACACTTTAGTTCATTGATTTTGCTTTCTCATATATGCTCTGACTGTGGGGCTATAGGAGACCGAGTAATCCCTTGCTCGAGCCAGCTACCTTGGGTCCAAGCTGGTGAGCCTTGCTCAAACCAGATGAGCCCGCGCTCAAGCTGGTGACCTCGGAGTCTCGAACCTGGGTCCTCTGCACCCCAGTCCGACGCTCTATCCACTGCGTCACTGCCTGGTCAGGCTCATGTTTAATTTTTTAAATGTGGCTATTAGAAAATTTTAAGTTTTGGCCCTGGCCGGTTGGCTCAGTGGTAGAGCGTCGGCCTGGCGTGCGGGGGACCCGGGTTTGATTCCCGGCCAGGGCACATAGAAGAAGCGCCCATTTGCTTCTCCACCCCCCCCTCCTTCCTCTCTGTCTCTCTCTTCCCCTCCCGCAGCCAAGGCTCCATTGGAGCAAAGATGGCCCGGGCGCTGGGGATGGCTCCTTGGCCTCTGCCCCAGGCACTAGAGTGGCTCAGGTCGTGGCAGAGCGATGCCCCGGTCTGCCCCAGAGGGGCAGAGCGTCGCCCCTGGTGAGCGTGCCGGGTGGATCCCGGTCGGGCGCATGCAGAAGTCTGTCTGACTGTCTCTCCCCGTTTCCAGCTTCAGAAAAAAAAATACAAAAAAAAAAAAAGAAAAGAAAATTTTAAGTTTCATATGGAGCTCCATCATATTTCTAATAGATAATACTGATTTAGTCACATTGGCAAAAAAATCAATACTGGTTATCAAGTACAAACTACCATTTCCTCACCAAGATCACTTTCCTCACTTGACGGTTCATCTGTCTTTATATCTTCCTCCACCTTCTTACCATCTGTTTTTTCCTCCTAGCAAAGGGAGGGCAAGCAATACCATCAGTATTTAATAACATATCCAATATTTATACTAATTTATACAATTTTGTGTAAAAAACTAATCACATACATTACATTTCAGGCATGTATCCTTTCCTGTTTTGCTAAAAGAGTTGTAGTTTTGTTTTCATTTTTTTTTAAAGTTAAATAGAGGTCCAGCACCTTATCCAAACCTTTCAGATGATGGATGATGAGTTTTAGGATTTAAAATATTTTGGATCCTAGCGTGCGGAGGACCCGGGTTCGATTCCCGGCCAGGGCACACAGGAGAAGCGCCCATTTGCTTCTCCACCCCTCCGCCGCGCTTTCCTCTCTGTCTCTCTCTTCCCCTCCCGCAGCCGAGGCTCCATTGGAGCCAAGATGGCCCGGGCGCTGGGGATGGCTCTGTGGCCTCTGCCCCAGGCGCTTAGAGTGGCTCTGGTCGCAATATGGCGACGCCCAGGATGGGCAGAGCATCGCCCCCTGGTGGGCAGAGCGTCGCCCCCTGGTGGGCGTGCCGGGTGGATCCCGGTCGGGCGCATGCGGGAGTCTGTCTGACTGTCTCTCCCTGTTTCCAGCTTCAGAAAAATGAAAAAAAAAAAAAAAAAAAAAAAAAAAATTTTGGATCTTACAATGTATATATTATACTACTACGTAACGCCTTCAATGAACATTGAAGTTCATAACTCTCCATAATCACACTACTTCTGCAAAATAAATTTTGAGCACTCATAATACAGCTAGTGCTCGACTTACAACCACGATTGGTTCTGACAGACTGGTTGTAACACGATTTGGTCGTAAGTTGAATAGCTTTATGTACAGTACTGTGAAATGATGTTATAAAAATCTTTAAGTCATATTTTATCATAATTTTCTTTTATTGTTATATATCATAATTTTCTTTGTTCATTTTATGCCATTTGTGTCATCTCTACACCATTTTGTTTCTTATTTTTACATTCGTCAGGTTTTAGTAAAACACTGCATTACCAGTACAACTGGTTTAATATTTGCAAAGACAATTTCCTCTTGGTAGACATCTTGGGAGGGGTTTGATGAAAAATATCCAAGACACAAAACCGAGTCTGGGATAACAGTTGAAATGGTGCATGTGGAGATGGTAGTGCTGCCAGAAGCTGGTCCGCACTTTATTGCTAAACAAATCTACTAACAAGTTTTACATTTGCAAGAATTTTTGAGTTTTGGAATTGCCAATAAAAAACTATGAAACTATAAATACACAAATGATAATTCAAAGAATTTAAAGAGTACACCCAAATTTCATTCCCATCCTCTAAGTTAGTGGTCCCCAACCCCTGGGCCGCGGTCTGGTACTGGTCCGCGGGCCATTTGGTACTGGTCCACAGAAAAAGAATAAATAACTTACATTATTTCCATTTTATTTATATTTAAGTCTGAACGATGTTTTATTTTTTAAAAATGACCAGTTTCTCTCTGTTACATCCATCCAAGACTCACTCTTGACGCTTGTCTCAGTCACGTGATACATTTATCTATCCCACCCTAAAGGCCAGTCCGTGAAAATATTTTTTGACATTAAACCGGTCTGTGGCCCAAAAAAGGTTGGGGACCACTGCTCTAAGTAACCAATGTGGTTTGTACTATATATCCCCTCGTTGAGTCCCACCATGTGGAAGAAACAGGCCAATCATAATCATAATTTCTAAATCAGAATGTTTTTGTTATAAAGTATTTTTAGCAGAGATATAGGTTGAATATAATTTTATCTTAATACATGTTTAACACATGGTAAAATATCCTACCTAGGTTCAGAAACTACCAAACTCTGACAAATGGCACATCTAAAAAAATAACTACTTCTGAGGTTCTAACTTTAACTTCTTTCATTTCACTTGTTCAAAGATGTAACTTCTAGTTTCACAGCCAAATAGATAAACCTTGTTTAGGATTCTAAATAAAACAGTAACAGCAAGAATCATACTTAAATATATTCCTCTGGTGGTAGGACAGGAAAAAATTGAGAAATACTGATTTGGGCTACTTCATCATTTACTTTGCAAATATTAATGAGTTATCTACAATTGATAAAACACTGTGCTAGATGCTAGAGATACAATGATGAAGACTACAAATTCACATACTCACAGAGCTTACCACTTACAGTCATGCATAAAAAGTATTTATTCTCATTTATTCTAAAACACAGTGAATATTCAACTCCAAATTCTCAGTTTTAAATTAGTTTCCTGGATTTGGAGTGCAACTAGAAATTCCTCAAAAATCTTTTTTCCACATGATCTTGGGGAAATCAAGAGTGGTCATTTGAGAGTAGCAACTTGGAAAATATCCCTAAGAAACCTTATAGTACTTTAATTACTGAATATACAAGATTTATGACTTACCTTGATATTGTCTTCTGATTTAGTTTTATGAGTAGCAGGTGGTATCTTACCTCCCATGCTTGAGGAAGAGGAGAAAAAAAGACATTTGTTTAGAAAAGTAAAATTCACTATGCCAAACAACATTTACTTATGCTGAACAAAAAGACATTTAGATGATTACCTTTCCAAATCTTAAACTTAAATTAATTTGAATAATTCAGTATTATTCTAAGTTTTCAACTTAAAATTTTATTTATTATTTAACATGCTGGTTAATGAAAATTACCCATTTCTTACCTCATACTACACATAATTATAGTTTTTCTGTGCCCATTTTCAGAGAAGAAAAAAAGGGCAGAGAAACATTCAATAACAAAATCATTTACACAAGTTGTTGGTTTAGAATTCAGCATATATATTAAAATCCAGTAAGACTCAATTAAATTTAAAAAGGCAATTTAGGAAATTATGAAGTCATTGTATAATAATTACAAATGTTTGTTTCCCTTAATTGGGACCTATAAGGATTCTTCTTGCTTATATTCACACATCCCTTACATTAGAGATTTCCTCCGTATCCCTTCTAAACTTCACCCATCAGTATTTCCTCTTGGTGTTGGCAAGCCCTTTTCACCCAAAATATTACAGGGCAACACCATGAATTACATATAGCAGGTCTTCACATAACATTATGACGTTGATGAGATGTCACAGGAACTTAACTCTTGTTTGTATCAATTAGCCTATAGTAAACTTCATTCATTACATGTTGTTCTTACAGTTGCAAAACCTATCAACAAAGTTAGGTTAGAATTTACTTCAAATAGCTTTAAAACAAGGGGGAAAATTATTACAAAAAATTAGTGGCCCTGGCTGGTTGGCTCAGTGGTAGAGCATTGGCCAGGCATGTGGATGTTCTGGGTTCAATTACTGGTCAGGGCACACAGGAGAGGTGATCATTTGTTCTCTACCCCTCCTCCTCTACTCTCTCTCTTCTCTCCCCCTGCAGCCATGGCTTGATTGGTTCGAGAGCATTGGCCTCAGGGACTAAGGATGGCTCCAGTGGAACTTCCACCTCAGGCGCTAAAAATAGCTTGGTGGCAAGCATGGCCCCAGATGGGGCTGCCAGGTGGATCCTAGTTGGGGCGCATGCAAGAGTCTATCTCCCCTTCTCTCACTTGGAAAAAAACAAACAAAAAAACAGAGCTATATGCTCCTTTTGGACCAGAGTCTAAGGCATATGGCCTAAATGCCAACACTGCAATGACTAAAATGTACAGTAGATTAAGGACACTCCACAATATTGAAAGCTAGAGGTCACAAAGACTTAACTAAAATTTGCCTTAAAAAAAGTCATTAACTTCTATGTGAAAAAAGGAGACATTAACTTGGAAAACAGAAAGGAACCGACTCCAAAATCCCCTTAAATGTTGATTCTCTATAAGCTACACTTACATTTGGGTAGAATTTCTGGACACAGTTTATGTATGTTGGATTTAAATGAATATTGGTTTTCCTAAGTTCTTTAATGAATTTACACTTATCTTAGCAGTATGTGAGTTTCAGTTGTTCCACACATTGGATAAATCTTAAGCTATTATCCAACTTTTAAATTTGTAGCCATTGTGATAGGTGTGTACTGGCATCTCACAGTAGTTTGAGTCCCTTCTCATGTATTTATTGGCCATCTGAATAGACTTTTTTGTCAAGTTCAATTCTCACCCAGCCATCTACTAGGTTGTCTATATTTATTTGTAATTGCTCTTTGTGTATAAGCATACCAGCCCTGTCAGTTCTACATGTTGCGAGTACCTTCTCTCTTTGTAACTTGCTTTCCTACTCTCAATGTTATCTTTGATGAAGACAACACAAAGTATGAAAAAACAAATATAATAAAAAACAAAAATTAAAATTTCTTATAAACTTTTAAAATTTCTTATAAATTTTCCATGCAATCATGAAAAATATGCACTTTTTCCATTCTTTTTTTTTCTTTTTTGACAAGAGACAGAGAATCAGAGAAAGGGACAGATAGGAACAGAGAGACAGCCAGGAAGGGCGAGAGATGAGAAGCGTCAATTCTTCACTGAGGCACCTTAGTTGTTCACTGATTGCTTTCCCACATGTGCCTTGACGGGGGGGGGGGGGGGGGGGGGGTACAGCAGAGCGAGTGACCCCTTGCTCAAGCCGGTGACCCCACGTTCAAGCAGGCAACCTATGGGTTTTGAATTTGGGTCCTCCATATCCCAGTCCCACGCTCTATCCGTTATGCCACCGCCTGGTGAGCCTCCATTATTTTTAATGTAATAGTTATAAAAAAAACACTTCAGTAATGTAGTGCCCTTAATAAGGAAATATGACTCCCAGATGCCAGCAAATGAATCATTACATGATCCAAAACATCTTAGCTTGTACTGAGCAAAAGCAAAATGATTTAATAAGGAACAGGCCTATAAGCATGACAAAAATCTTTAAAATTTTGTTCTTATAAAATAAATTCTGTTCTACAGAAAAACTTATCAAAAGAATACAGCAATCAAATACTAGTTCTTCCCAGTTAAATATTAAAAACTTCAGGATTCGTAAGCTATGTTTTTCCTAAGTTTCAAAATTCAGCATCAAGGAATATATTTAGAGTGACATCCACACACAGTCACAACAGTCTAACATGTTGAAGCTTCAGGAAGCAATAATCCTGTCAAGAAATGTATTAAGCTAAATCTAGTCATAAGAAAAGATCAGACACACTCAAGCTAAGGGAAATTCTACAAAAAAAACTGTCCAGTGATATTCTAAACTGCCATGGTCATGAAAATCAAGGAAAGACTGAAGAACAGTTTCAGAATAAAGGTGATTAAGAGACAATGAAATGCAATATGTATTTAGGAGGATTAGATAGTATCAGTGCATCAGTATTCATGTCATTAGCTTGATGGTTGTATTTTTTGAGGAAATACTCAATGGTGTGGGAGGCTTCCAATTTTTCTGCAAGCTATAAATTGTTAAAAAAAAAGAGAAAAGAAAAATTTAGGCCCTGGCCGGTTGGCTCAGTGGTAGAGCATCAGCCCGGCATGTGGAGGTCCTGGGTTCAATTTCCAGAAAGGGCACACAGAAGCGACCATCTGCTTCTCCACCCCTCCCTCTCTCACTTCTCTCTCTCTTCTCCTCCCCTCCTTGCAGCTAGGGCTCCATTAGAGCGAGTTGGTTCCGGGCGCCGAAGATGGCTCCATGACTTCTACCTCAGGCACTAAAAAAATGGCTCCTCCAGTTGCAATGGAGCAAGGGCCCCAGATGGGCAGAGCATCGCCGCCTAGTGGGCTTGCCAGGTGGATCCCTGTCGGGGCACATGTAGGAGTCTGTCTCTGCCTCCCTTCTTCTCATCCTCTCACTTAAAAAACGAAGGAGAAAGAAGAAAGAAGAAAGAAGAGGAAGAAAAAAGTATAAAGAAAGAAGAAAGAAGGAAGAAGGAGGAAGAGAATAAATATTATTTAAAACTTGAGAGGAAAACACAAGAGGGTTTGTTCATAAACTACAATAGATTTAGAGTTTCTCACATTGTAAATTCTTGTTAACTACTAGAAGGTAGCACCAATTTATAGGCACAGAAATTTTATTTAATGCACCCAAGATTTAAATTTTTTTTTTTTTTTACTTAAGAGGTGGGGAGGCAGAAAGACAGACTCCCGTGTGTCCCCCGATTGGGATCCACTGGGCAAGGATCTACCCATCTGGGTCCACTGCTCCTTCAGCTCCTAAGGTGAGGCCATGGAGTCATCCTCAAAAACTAGGTCCAATTTGCTCAAATCGAGCCATGGCTGCGAGAGCAAAGAAAGAAAGAAAGAGAGAAAAAGAAAAGGAGAAGGGGTGGAGAAGCAGACGGTGGCTTCTCCTGTGTGCTCTGACCAGTAATCAAACCCCAAATTTCCACATGCCGGGCTGATGCTCTACTGCTGAGCCAGAGCCTAAAAATTAAAACCAACTAGTTCACTGCCAAACCTTGCAAACTGAACTTTGCCAGTACGAGCTTTTATGCTATCAAGTAGGGCTGGTACAGAGAAACCTTCCTCATACAGAATCACACCACTCAAAATTCTTTCAATTGGATAATATTCAATCTACTTTGTGCTATAGTTAACTTATTCACATGTAGAAAAAACTGGATGCTATATTCTAAATTTATTGAGGGTAAACAGGCTTTCTATTCACTTCATTTAAAATATTTACTGAAAATCACATACAAAATACAAAGTAGACAAAAGTTGTTGAATGGAAGAAAATAATGTCAGACACTGCTTCTTCCTCTAGAAAAACAAAAACATCCCAAAACATATTTGTTGAAGAGAATGTAGCTTCCCAGGATCCCCACAGTCTACTGAGCCAAATAATTTTTCTTTGTATTTCTTTTTGTCCAATTTAACAGGCTGTTAAGCTAATAAATTCTCAACATCAAATAAAATTTTAAGCTCTAAACAATGGTAGAAATCATGGCAAATAAGCAAGTGTTCTTTGCTGTCTAAGCCCAAATATCTATGGCTAATTTAGTATGGAAAGAACTCTGAAATGATTTCTACTTGAGGAACCCTAATAGTAGGATTAGGCCTAGGAATATTCCTGGACCAAGAAGTCTCATATTCAGCCAAATTTCCTGTAATCTTGGACTGTTTCAACAAGACTGATATAAAAGCAGACAAGAGAGGAACTGATACATCTCAAGCAAAATCCTCAGAGAATATAGAAATTTTAATTTAACTTGAAACAGCAAAAGCATCTATGTTAATATTTCAAATTAAATGCAGAATAAGGCCCCTATAACACATGCCAAGATGCTTCATTCCAACCTAAACCATCAATCTAGGATGAGACAAGAAAAATATAAATGGAATCAGAAAGAAAAACTGTAATTACCTATAAGAAACATTAAAATTTAGAAAAAGACCCTGGCCGGTGGAAGTCCCAGATTCGATTCCCAGCCAGGGCACACAGGAGAAGCTCCCATCTTCTTCTCCACCCTTCCTCCTCTCCTTCCTCTCTGTCTCTCTCTTCCCCTCCCTCAGCCAAGGCTCCACTGGAGCAAAGTTGGCCCAGGCGCTAAGGATGGCTCCATGGCCTCTGTCTCAGGCACTAGAATGGCTCTGGTTGCAATGGAGCAACGAACGTTCCAGATGGGCAGAGCATTGCCCCCCGCTGCGCATGCCAGGTGGATCCCTGTCGGGCACATGTGGGAGTCTGTCTCTCCACCTCCCCGCTTCTAACATCAGAAAAATAAAAAAATAGATCATAAAACTCCTCATCACTGTCAAATGCAAGTAAAAAATAATAATAATAAAATAAATTTTAAAAGGCTAATTTGGGGAATATTTGAAAATATTTTTTTAGAACAGAAACTGGAACTCTCTACGTAGCCATAATCACTCCAGCACAAATTACAACATTGTTCTTATATATGTTTTAACATTTTCTTGTGTCCCTTTTCTCTCTAGGAGCGAAACTAAACATTATATCTACTCAGTATAATGTTCACTCTTGGTGCACGGTATTTCTTCCTGTAGTATATGTCTGCTTTACCTGGATTTTTTTTTTTAATTAATTAATATATTTATTCATTTTAGAGGGGAGAGAGAGAGAGAGAGAGAGGGAGAGGGAGAGGGAGAGGGAGGGAGAGAGAGAGAGAAGTGGGGGAGGAGCAGAAAGCATCAACTCCCATATGTGCCTTGACCAGGCAAGCCCAGGGTTTCGAACCGGCGACCTCAGCAGTCAAGGTCGCCGCTTTATTCACTGCGCCACCACAGGTCAGGCTGCTTTACCTGGAATTTTAGAAACAATTCCTCTAACAAGTAGATGTTAGAGGACAAAAGCATACAAATATCTTAAGTAACACTTTAAAAATATTACTAAAATAAACAGATTGGCCTTGGCTGGCTGCCTCAGTGAATTGAGTGTTGGCCCTGTGCACAGATGTCCGGGTTCGAACCCCAGTCAGGGCACACATGAGAAGAGATCATCTGCTTCCCTTCCCCTCTGGCAGCCAGTGTGGATCAGTTGGTCCGGGCCAGGTGCTGAGGACAACTCAGCTGACTTGAGCAGACTGGGGTTGCCGGGAAGATCCCAATTGGGGCACTTGCAGGAGTCTACCTTTCCTCCCCTCAAATAAATAAATAAAGCGATAAACATATCAATGTTTAAGGTATTACCTCAGATGTCACATTGCTTTACACTCCTCTTCATTTACCACGATAGATACAATTTATATGTCATCTTTTGTTTGTTTGTTTGTTTGTTTAGAGAAGTAGGCAGACATACGCATACAGACAAGAAGAGAAATGAGAAGCATCAACTCATAGTTGCATCACTTTAGTTGTTCATTGACTGCTTCTCATACACGCCTTGCCGGGGTGCGGGGGTGGGGGTGTGCCCTCCAGCTGTGCCAGGGATTCCACCTCAAGCCAGCGACCCTTGGGCTCAAGCCAACGACCATAGGATAGTGTGGATAATTCCACCTCAAGCCAGCAACCTCGAAGTCTCCAACCTGGGACCTCACGTCCATGCTCAGTCAGTCCACTGCGCCACCGCAGGTCATGCACTGTTATGTTATCTCTTTTAAATTCCCTACCAAGGCCCTGGCCGGTTGGCTCAGCGGTAGAGCGTCGGCCTAGCGTGCGGGGGACCCGGGTTCGATTCCCGGCCAGGGCACATAGGAGAAGCGCCCATTTGCTTCTCCACCCCCCCCCCCACTCCCTCCTTCCTCTCTGCCTCTCTCTTCCCCTCCCGCAGCAGCCGAGGCTCCATTGGAGCAAAGATAGGGAAGAGTTTCTTTCTCCCTTCAATTCCCCTTCATTGTGTAGAATACTAATCTTTATTATATGACAAATATCAAAACGAATTTCTGTATCCCTAGACTGTTTCTAAACAGCTAGTACATTGCCTAGTCAATTAATTTCATGTATGTAGCGAAGTACTCTGAAGAACAGATCACGGAAACACGCTAGTCCTTAAAAAAAAATCATTGTTTTTAGTGATGGGACTGCTACTACAGAGGTAGAAGTGATTCCAGAATAAAAATTCTACGCAGTTAGAATTGCTGCAGTTTTAAAGATAACTAAATACAACTACCATTTTTATAACTTAATACGTAATTATTATTACACTATTTAAACGCACTGTCCATAAATGAACTGCTGAATGACACTGCAACCTAAACAGTACACCAGAGACTTCAAAAAAAACAACTCCATGCGAAAGCAAAGTCTTGCAGCTCTCACCCCTCCCCTTAGCGTCCTAGTGCCCCAGTCCCCGCAATCGTCTGCATTTATATTTCGCCCAAGACACACCCCTGGCGACTTCAGGGTGCAGGGACCCGGCTCTCCTTCGTCCTTCCCCGCCTCTGCACTAAGCTACCTGACTCTCCGTTAACCCAAGGAAGTCGCCCCTCTTTCCTGGCCAAGGAGCAAACCACAACGTGGCGGCGACTCCGGTGGCCCTCGTCGCGGAGCTGCCCGCTCCGCCACTCCGCACCAGCTGCGGCCCAGCTCCCCCTCCAGTCTCCCCTCTTCCCACCCCCAACGGCCTTTACACCCGGGTCTCACCTCTCCACCCACTCCTTCAGGAAGCGCATTTCCTCGGAGTGCAGAATGCTCGGATCCTGCTTACACATTTTCACGAACGCCCGAAGCTCGCTCACTTTGCGGGGATCCATGGTCGGGAAATGTCGGGAGGCGGCAGGCACCGCTAAGGTTGTGGCAGGAATCCAGACCCAGGCACTAACTCGGCGTGACCGTGTGGAAGGGGGCGGCTGCCGCCAGGCAGAACAGACTAGAACCTCCCCGGCCGCTGGCTCCTCCCACCAACGATCTCGTGACCCCGGGTCCTTCGCCTGTTCATTTCTACTCCCTTCACCTCTGCTTCCAGCGCCGCTTAGAATCTTCTAGAACTGTGTGTGGCTGTTTGTGCTGTTGCCTGCCTCTGTACGCACGCTTTCTTACATTCTCAACTAAGAACCAGTTCTCTGGATGGGTCAACCAGCCACGTGGTGCTTTCAAGGAGGCGGGAGATATCAGCCCCTACAGGGAGTCATTTAAAATCGGACATTCTGTGAGTGTGAGCAAGTAGAGCATGACGTCACGACGCCAATAGGGCCATCTGGCCAGAGCGGTGGTCACCCACCAATCTGGCATGACGTCACATCTGCGCCGCTGTGAGAGAAAAGCCCGTTGAGCAGTGCGGCCGGAAGGGGAGGGGCGCTTGGCTCGGTTTCCTGGCGACGCATCCCTGCAAGCCGCTGCTTCTCTAGCAGTTTTCTTCCTTTCCTTCTTGACGCGTGTGTGAGGTCGGCATGCCTTGGTTACTCTCAGCAACTAAGCTGGTTCCCACTATAGCAAGCGCCCGCAGCCTCTCAGGTTAGACTGACCTCCCCCTCTGTCCTCTTCCAGGGTTTGCTTTCTGAAAAGCCTGAGGCGCCCCAGAAGAATCCAAGTTGGTCTCAGGCGATCGCTGGTTCGGCAGACCCTTCTGCTGGGCCTCCACGGCTAAACCCTCTTTGTGCTCCTCGGATTTCTTCTTTATCAGCTGCTCCTGGATAAGGGTGGGCCCTGTCTTCTCTCACCGTTGAGGTATTCTGGGAAACTGAAATGACCACAGAGAGAAAAGTGTAGCCATCCCCTAAAGAGGCTGTCTTTGCAGTTACTTGGACTCATAGAAGTTGTGTCAGTTACCACATTTGCTTGGTGACAAAGTGTACCACATCAAGTAGCTCATGCTTTTGTTAGATTAACCCAAAACCCTGTTTTCGTGATTTTAAGAGTTGACTTGAAAACGGGGTCCAAAATGTGCAAGAAACATGTTTAGAAACAAATCCTTTGAGCAGTTTCTATCAGAAGAAGTAGTGTTTGGAAACACTCTTTTTATGTCTGAAAGCCTTGTTTATAAAGATAAGATGTGTAGGAGTCCAGAAATAAGGGAGCCCATTTTTTTAGGGTGTACTATATTGCAAGCAATTGATCTTATGAACATAAAACTTGGTCAGTGAAAGGTGAAGCATCTACCTTGCAGGTGGATCTGCCATTGGATTATATTTCAGTCTTTGAGTGATGTGTGAACAATGAACCAGAGCATATGGTATTTTACATCAAAGTTATGTCTTGGTATGTTTTTTATGGTTTGGTTTTGTTATTTTTTTTTTTTTCCTGAAGTTGGAAACGGGGAGTCAGTCAGACAGACTCCCGCATGTGCCCTACCGGGATCCACCCGGCATGCCCACCAGGGGCGATGCTCTGCCCATCTGGGGCGTTGCTCTGTTGCAACCACAGCCATTCTAGCGCCTGAGACAGAGGCCATGGAGCCATCTTCAGCGCCTGGGCCAACTTTGCTCCAATGGAGCCTTGGCTGCGGGAAGGGAAGAGAGAGACAGAGAGGAAGGAGAGGGGGAGGGGTAGAGAAGCAGATGGGAGCTTCTCCTGTGTGCCCTGGCTGGGAATCAAACCCGGGACTCCTGCCGCCAGGCTGACGCTCTACCACTGAGCCAACTGGCCAGGGCCTTGTTATGTTTTTTATGTTGGTATAGATGAATTTATTGAAAAAAAATGGAGTGATAATTAAATCAAGACTTACTCTGAAAAAGAAAATAAGATAGTCAGGCTTTACTCTTCTGCAGAAAGCTCTCCTCTGTGGAAGTGGGTGAATAGGTGTGCAATAAGTCAGTCTTTTATTTTTCATTGAATTTATTGGGGTGACATTGGTTAACAAAAGTATATAGGTTTCATGAATACAATTTTTTTTTTTTTTTACAGAGACAGAGAGTCAGAGAGAGGGATAGATAGGGACAGACAGACAGGAACAGAGAGAGTGAGAAGCATCAATCATCAGTTTTTCATTGCCACACCTTAGTTGTTCATTGATTGTTTTCTCATGTGTGCCTTGACTGTGGACCTTCAGCAGGCCAAGTAACCTCTTGCTCAAGCCAGCTACCTTGGGTCCAAGCTGGTGAGCTTTGCTCAAACCAGATGAGCCCACGCTCAAACTGGCGACCTCGGGGTCTCGAACCTGGGTCTTCCACATCCCAGTCCAATGCTCTATCCACTGCGCCACTGCCTGGTCAGGCTCATGAGTACAATTTTATAATACATCATGTGCATGTTGCATTGTGTGTTCACCACCCCAAGTCACAGTCTTTTTTTTTAAAGATTTTATTTATTCATTTTAGGAGAGAGAGAGAACTGGGGAGGAGCAGGAAGCATTAACTCCCATATGTGCCTTGACCAGGCAAGTCCGATGTTTCAAACCAGCAACCTCTAGGTGGACACTTTATCCACTGTGCCACCACAGATCAGGCTGCAATTAGTCAGTCTTAATTACAAAGGCCACAACTTATAATTTAGAGCTGGACTATCCTTTGCTTGTGACTTTTTTGGGGTTTGTTAAGGCATTGTGTAAAACTGGATTAATCAAGGTTTAGGACTAGACACAGTATCATTCACACCAAGATCTTTGAAAAAAATATTCATTATGCTTCATCTTGCCTCAGTGGAATAAGTAAACTTAAGTACCTCTTACATGATCATTTTATATATCATACACATAGGTTTTTAGAATAAATAAATGATCTACTTGGATCTTCACAAGTCCAATAAGTTAGGGCAGATAGCCTCATTTTACTCATGGGGAAGTGAAACTAACATAGGATCACAGGTAGCAAGTCAGGAATTTTAATTGTATTGCCATGTAGTCCTTTTTCTGTTATACTGCTAGGTCTGACTCTGGCTTAGTAGAGTCCTTTTGGAACTTTTTATTGAGCTATTATGACTACTAACTCAAAGGTTATTGAATCTTCACTTCTCTGGAATTGCTCATAGTCTAGCCAGGGTAATAAAAAATAGATAGAGCTAGTGCTCGACTTACGACCACGATTGGTTCTGACAGACCAGTCGTAACACAATTTGGTCGTAAGTTGAGTAGGCTATATGTACAGTACTGTGAGATGATGTTATAAAAATCTTTAAGTCATATTTTATTATAATTTTCTTTCATTATTGTTATATATCATAATTTTTTCTTTGTTCATTTTATGCCATTTGTATAATCTCTACACTATTTTGTTTCTTATTTTTACATTCGTCAGGATTAAGTAAAACACTGCATTACCAGTACAACTGGTTTAATATTTGCAAAGACAATATCCTCTTGGTAGACATCTTGGGAGGGGTTTGATGAAAAATATCCAAGATACAAAACACAAATTGCTGTACCGAGTCTGGGATAACAGTTGAAATGGTGCACGCGGAGATGGTAGTGCTGCCGGAAGCCGGTCCGCACTGTCGTACGCCCAGCTGGGCAATGCTTGCGCTGCCAGATGCGGAGCAGTCGTGGCTAGCGATTGTGGTCGTAAAGTCGAATGGTCGTAAGTTGCATAGGTCATGAGTAGATCAATTTTTGTAAATGACAATGTAGTGAAGAATGATAATAGTCTTTTAAGTTTTTATTTATTGATTGATTTTAGGGAGGGACATTCTTGTATGTGCTCTGACCGGGGCTCAAACCTGCAACCTTTGCATGTCAGGATGATGCTCTAACTAACTGAGCTACCTGGCCAGGACACAATTCAAAAAAATTTTTTTTCTTCTTTTCCAAGAGGAGGGGAGATAGACAGACTCCTGCATGTTCCCCGATTGGGATCCACCTGGCAACCCCTATCTGGGGTCCATGCTCTGCCCTTCTGGAACCGTGCTCACAACCAAGCTATTTTTAGCACCTGAGGCAGAGACTCCACAGAGCTATCCTCAGAGCCTGGGGCCAATGCACTCAAACCAGTAGAGCCATGGTTGCAGGAGAAGAAGGGGTGAGAGGACGAGGAGCAAGGGTGGAAAAGCATATGGTCACTTTTCCTATGTGCCCTGACCAGGAATTGAACATGGGATATCCACATGCCAGGCTGATGCTCTACCATTGAGCCAACCGCCCAAGAACTAAAATTAATTTTTATAGAAAGATAGGAAGGAGGAGAAAGAGAATCATCAATTTGTTGTTCCAGCCTGACCAGGCGGTGGTGCAGTGGATGGAGTGTCAGACCGGGATGCGGAGGACCCAGGTTCAAGACCCCAAGGTTGCCAGTTTGAGCTTGGGCTCATCTGGTTTGAGCAAAGCTCACCAGTTGGACCCAAGGTCGGTGACTCGAGCAAGGGGTTACTCGGTCTGCTAAAGGCTCACAGTCAATACACATGAGAAAGCAATCAATGAACAACTAAGGTGTGACAATGAAAAACTGATGATTGATGCTTCTCATCTCTCTCCGTTCCTGTCTATCCCTCTCTCTGACTCTCTCTCTGTCCCTGTTAAAAAAAAAAAATTGTTGTTCCACTCATTCATCTACCTATTGGTTGATTCTTGTGTGTGTCCTGATGGGGGATCAAACCTGTAACCTTGGCATGTTGGGATGACACTCTAACCAACTGAACTACCCAGCCAGGGCAAAATTTTTTTCTTGTGGAGGACTTTTAAGATCTACTCTCTTGCCTGACCTGTGGTGGCACAGTGAATAAAGTGTCAGCCTGAAACGTTGAGGTCGCCAGTTCGAAACCCTGGGCTTGCCTGGTCAAGGTACATACATGAAGCAACTACAATGAGTTAATGCTGCCAACTTCCCCCCCCTGTTTCTCTCTCTTTTTCTCCCACTCTCTCTCTTTTCTCTCTAAAAATCAATAAAATCTAAAAAAAAAAAAAAGGTATACTCTCTTGCCTGACAAGGCAGTGGCACAGTGGATAGAGCATCGGCCTGGGATGCTGAGGACCCAGGTTTGAAACCCCAAGGTCACCAGCTTGAGCGTGGGCTCACCAGTTTGAATGCAGGGTCACTGGCTTGAAGCCCAAAATCACTTGCTTGAGCAAGGGGTCACTGGCTCGGCTGAAGCCCCCCTGTCAAGGCACATATGAGAAAGCAATCAACGAACAACTAAAGTACCATAAGTATGAGTTGATGCTTCTCATCTCTCTTTCTTCCTGTCTAATCCTGTCTGTCTGTCTCTCGCTAAAAAAAAAAAAAAAAGAATCCACTCTTAACAACATTTTTTTTTTTTTTTTACAGGGACAGAGAGAGGGATAGATAGGGACAGACAGACAGGAACGGAGAGAGGTGAGAAGCATCAATCATCAGTTTTTGTTGCGACACCTTAGCTGTTCATTGATTGCTTTCTCATATGTGTCTTGACCACGGGCCTTCAGCTGACCGAGTAACCCCTTGCTCGAGCCAGTGACCTTGGGTCCAAGCTGGTGAGCTTTTTGCTCAAGCCAGATGAGCCCGTGCTCAAGCTGGTGACTTCAGAGTCTCGAATCTGGACCTCCGCATCTCAGTCCTTTGCTCTATCCACTGCGCCATCACCTGATCAGACTTAACAACTTTTATATGTACAATACAGAATCAGTAACTGCAGTCACCATTCTATACAGTACATTGCATTCCCAGAATTTATAATTGGAAATTTGTACCTTTTGACCACCTTCATCTTTTTGAGTTTCATTATTCTATACTTCACTAGAACTGTTCTGTCAGGGTCTCTAGTGACTTCTGCATTGCCAAATTCAGTAATTGTTATCTTAGTAGGTCATTGTATTAGTTCCCTGAGGTCAACATAATAAATTACCGCAAACATGATGGCTTAAAATGACAGAAATATATTCTCTCACAGTTCTGAAGGCCAGAAGTCAAAAATAGTGTCAGCACAGCTGCACTCCTTCCAAAGGCTCTAGGAGAGAATCCATTTTTTTTACCTCTTCCAGTTTCTGATGGTTGCAGTTGTTCCTTGGCTTGTGGCCTTATCACTTAAATGTGTCTCGTTGGTCACATTGCTTTCTTCTCTTCTGGCTTCTCCTCTCTCTCAAATAAGAGGTCACGTAGGTTTATTAACTGGCCTAATTTTACTATTGTTGAGTTTCAGGGAAAAGGGTGTCCTGAGGGGAGAGAGAGAGAGAGAGAAGAGGGAACAGTCAGTTGGTGAGACAGAACACGTAACATCCATTAAGTTCACCATCTTATAGGGATACTCTTCATGGCTCCCCAAAACAAGTATAATAATAACATCAAAGATCATGATTACAGATCATCATAAGAAATATAATAATAATTTAAACGTTTTAAATATTGCAAGAATTACCTAAGTGAGACAGAGACACAGTGAGCAAATGCTGTATTTACAAAGTAAAGCAAAGCACAATAAAACAAGGTGTGCCTGTATATTCTTTGAAGACCAGAGCACATATTCTGTGTCTTTCCTAGTGTGTCTTCTTGCCAATCAAATGCTCAATAAATATTTTTCATATGTTTTTACATCTAGTTCTAAGTTTCCAAGATTTAATGAGATAGCTTATGCATATTTTCTCCTACTTGACAATTCTCAATAGAAGTGTTCTCTTTTTAAACCTTAGGACATAAATTCACTACCTCTATGAAATACTTTCTAACTCCTCCGCTTTTTGTTTTCTTCCTTCTGTTCCTATAGCTCCTTATTCATACCTTAGTCATACTGTGTACCTCTATTATATTGTAATAGACTAAAGTTGCTAAGAGTAAAGATGAGATCATTCCTGTATTCCTAGGGCCCAACGCAGGCTCTAGCTGGCACAGTTGGTGGGTCATATAAATGTCAAAGGAGATACTAATTTGAATTTTTCTAAAACATCCAAGTGCTGGAGATGGATAAATACATATATACTGCGAGGACCTTCTAGATTCCTTGTTCCATTTCATTCTCTACTTTTTCTTCAGGATGCGTATCCTGTTCACGGCGAAGGTACTCCCTCCAGCCCATCCCAGAGAGGAGGATTCCAAACCGATACTTGGGCCAGCCCAGCCCCTTTACACACCCACACCTCCTCAGACCAGGTAAGGCTTTTTAACTATAATAACTGTTTGTCTCTTTAGGTGCTTTAGCTAGAGCTGTGCTCTCCAATAGGGTTTTTTGCAGCAATGGAAATGTTCTAGATCTGTGCTATTTAATACAGGAGCCACTAGTCACAGGTAGCTTTTGTTCCTAGTGCAACTAAGGAACTAAATTTTATTTTAAATGATTTAAATTTAAACTTAAATAACTACGTGTGGCTACTGACAGCACCATCTAGATCCATAAACACTCTAAGTCTTACAACTTAGACTTATCAGTGAAAGTTATGTATTTAGGGTTTTCTTAAAGAAAAGTTTTATTACTTTCTAAGACATAGTTTCTACAGTTGTGTTCTGACTATTGATTGCTAGTGAACTACTGTGTTAAAGACATTTTAGAGAACATGTTTTTCTTGAAAGTGTTAAATACTCATTTTAAAATTTTGTTTAACAAAACTATTTCTATATAGATTATGCAAGATTTATGGATCTGATTGTCACAGCTTTGAGAGGTGATAGCAATGATAAAGGTGATGCAAAAATTGATATTTATTTACTTTACTAATTTTATACTTGATAAAAGTTTACCTCCAAGCACTTTTTTCTGCTCTATGACTCTAGTGTTGCTGCTAGAAGATGTGTCATTACTATCGCTCTAATTCATGCCTGAAGGTTTTTGTTTTATTAAAAAGGCAGTTAAGGGATGAACTATGATGAATGATTATCATCCCAAAGAGATAGATAGTGTAAAACCAAATGCTTTGTAGAGAAAGCAACCAGTTTTCAAGGGAAATGAATTGTTGCTTTTGCCAAAATCTGTATTCTCTACATAGACATATATATTAGTAATCTAAACTGCCTTTAGAAATACGTTACTCTTTCACTGTTTCCACTCAGTGAATGATACCAGTGTGTCTCTCAGTGAGGGCTTCCTTTTGCTGATACTTCATCAGACTGGAATTCCTGCTGGAAAGTCAGCTGAGACTCAGGAAATGCAGCTCACCACTGAAACACACAAGAAAGCAAAGTTTTTCAAAGCTTTAAGGTAAGCTTAATAGCAATCCAGTTGATATAAATTTAAATATTTCTCTACCCTGTCAACCTACCTGTAGCTTCGATCTTTTTTATTAAAGTAGATTGATACTAAGGTTTACCAGCTTTGAATATTACTGATTTCTTGTGATGAGATACTTTTACATGGTGAGCTGCATTTTCCAGGCCTCGAAACTAGTAATTGCATTGTCAAAATGATGGCCTCTATACCTACACTGTTTGCTGTATATGTCATGTACATGTTAATAATATAGAAAATGAATGTAAGTAAGTATACACACATACATGTTCATACACATATATATGTTTAGATTAGCTATGGGGAAAAGGGATGCTGGTCCTAATTTTTACTTTCCTGGGCATAGGAATAGACATTAGGGAAGTGAGAAGGGAGAAAAGAAGATAAAATTTTAAAGCATAAAGAAACTATCAGATGTATAGTTTTTGGAGGGAAGAACTATATAAGTATTCAAAGTATTAATCTTTTATCTTTTTCCATTGTAGAGATTTTAAAAGTATGTAAATGACAAAATGTGGGATGAAGGAAGAGTAAATTATTAAGAAAAATTAAAAGGCATATAAATTTTTTCATTTCATTTACATAGCCAATGTCAGTTTTTTACTTTGAGGTATAAAATTGTGTTCTCTATTCTTGGTTTTCTCCAAAAGGTTTCATGTTCGGGGTATTTTCCCAATATTTGCCAATACTTAAAACTTTAGAAAACTACCTCAATCCTTTTCTCTTTTTTTTTTCTTTTTTTTTTTATTTTTATTTTTATTTTTTGTATTTTTCCGAAGCTGGAAACGGGGAGGCAAGTCAGACAGACTCCCGCATGCGCCCGACCAGGATCCACCCAGCATGCCCACCAGGGGGCGATGCTCCGCCCATCTGGAGCGTTGCTCTGCCACCACCAGAGCCATTCCAGCGCCTAAGGCAGAGGCCATAGAGCCATCCCCAGCGCCCAGGCCAACTTTGCTCCAATGGACAATCCTTTTCTTAATTATTATACAATTTCTGTATATATTATAGGAAAATTAGAGGCTACAGATAAGCATACATTTTTAAAATATTACTCAGAATCCCACCACTCAGTGAAAACCACTATTGAGATTTTTGTATGTATATATTTCTAGACTTATTTTTTATATAAAAAATTTATGTCTATGTGTACAGTCTGTATACTGATCAATTATTTTCTTAAAATAAATTTTTAAAAGTGAAATCACTATGTCATTTCCTTCAGAATTTTTGGGAGCTGATTTCTCTTCGTCATACCTACCCAAGTTTCCTGCAGCAACAGTAACTTGGAAAGTATTCAGTAGAATAAACATGGGAGATGACGAAATTCTGTTCTGGCCATACTACTACTGCTATAGATGGAAATAAAGAGTCAGACCTGACCAGGAGGTGGTGCAGTGGATAGATTGTGGGCCTGGGATGCTGAGGACTCAGGTTCAAAACCCCAAGATCACCAACTTGAGCTTGGGCTCATTGGGCTTTAGTGTGGATTCACTGGCTTGAGTGTGGGATCATAAACATGACTCCATAGTCGCTGGCTTGAGCCCAAAGGTTGCTGGCTTGAGGAAGGGGTCACTGGCTTGGCTGAAGCCCCCTAGTCAAGGCACATATGAGAAAGCAATCAGTGTTTTACTAAGGTGCCACAACTATGAGTTTATACTTCTCATCTCTCTCCCTTCCTGTGTGTCTGGCCCTCTTTCTAAAATTTAAAAAACAAAAAAAGTAGCCTTTGCTTTTATAAAAACTTTTTTTTTTAATTTTTATTTATTTATTTTTTTGTGGCAGACACAGAGAGACTCAGAGAGAGGGACAGATAGGGACAGACAGACAGGAAGGGAGAGAGATGAGAAACATCAATTCTTCGTTGCAGCTCCTTAGTTGTTCATTGATTGATTTCTCATGTGCCTTGACAGGGAGGCTACAGCAGACCGAGTGACCCCTTGCTCAAGCCAGCGACCTTGGGCTCAAGCTGGTGAGCCCTGCTCAAACCAGATGAGCCTGTGCTCAAGCTGGCGACCTCGGGGTCTTGAACTTGGGTCCTCCGCATCCCAGTTCGATGCTCTATCCACTGCGCCACCGCCTGGTCAGGCATAGCCTTTGCTTTTATAAAAGAGTATATACTATTGTGGTGGTATAATGGATTGAGCATCAGCCTGAGATGCTGAGGACTCTGGTTCAAAACCCCAAGGTCACTGGCTAGAGTGAGGGCTCGTCGTCCTGAGCACAGGCTTGCCAGCTTGAGCACAGGATCATCAACATGATCCAAAGGTCACTGGCTTGAAGCTCCAGGTCACTAGCTTGAGCAAGGGGCACTGGCTTAGCTTGAGCTCCGCCTCCGCCCTTGATCAAGGCATATATGAGAAGCAATGAGTAAACAACTAAACTGAAGCAACTATAAGTTGATGTGGCTCATCTCTCTTTTCTTCTCTCTCTCTCTCAAAAAAGAGTATATGCTGCTTGGGTAAATTGGGAACAATCCAATGCTGGGTAATTATGACAGACTTAACATAAATCATTATCGGGGATGAATAAAGCTGTTTTCTGGCTCTAGTACAAGGTTTGGTATTCTGCCTAAGAGCCCTAGGGGACTCTTAGCCAGCTCAATCCCAAAAGAAAGAAATATGATGTACGCTCTTCCATGCCCAGCTCTGTTGTTTTGCCTGATTCAAACTGGCCTATAAGGCTGTCTCTTATTTATATCTTTTATTTCTTACCAACATCATCAATAAAAATATAACGTTTTTCTATTATAGATAAATAAAAATTAACATTTTCTTATAGGAATGAAAATGACAGAATTTGCTTGAGAGGTAACCTATACATAGGTAAAACAAAACTACTATTTCCAGTCATTAAACAACTGAGTTATATGTGCTGAACATGTGTACTAAGGAAATTTAAAGGTCTTTGATCCAGCAATTTCTTTCCTGGGACTATCCCATTGAAATAAAAGCACCATGCCTGACCTATGGTGGCGCAGTGGATAAGGTGTCGACTTGGAATGCTGAGGTCACCAGTTCAAAACCCTGGACTTGCCTGGTCAAGGCACATATGGGAGTTGATGATTCCTGCTTCTGCCCCCACTTTTCTCTCTTTCTTTCCTCTAAAATAAATAAATATTTTTTAGAAAAATGAAAGTACCAGGATATAAGGATATAAGCACAAAGATATTTATTATAACACCAAAGAGCTGCAAACAATATGAATGCCCAACAGTATGGAAATGTTCAATAAGTTATGATACATCACCTCAAGAAATAAAGACAAGCAGAATGAATCGAAGCTATGCCATATGACTTCGTGGGAGGGATTTTCATGAAGTATTGTGTTAAACAAATTACTGAAAGGAGTGTATATCCTATTTTTTTTAAAACAATAATAAAAAAAATCCCTAAATGCAGGTGTATGGTATATGTGTGTATGACTTTATGAGTGTTAAGAAAATAGGAAAGGGCCTGACCTGTGGTGGCACAGTGGATCAAGTGTCAACCTGGAACGCTGAGGTTGCTGGTTCAAAACTCTGGGCTTGCCCGGTCAAGGCACGTGTGGGAGTTGAGGCTTCCTGCTTCTCTCCCCCTTCTCTCTCTCTCTCTGCTCTAAAATGAAGGTAAGAAGGGAGAGAGGTAGGGAAGGGGGGAGGGAGGGAGGAGGGAAAAGAGCTTGACCGGGCGGTGGTGCAGTGGATAGAGCATTGGACTGGGATGCAGAGGACCCAGGTTCGAGACCCCGAGGTTGCCAGCTTGAGGGATGCAGAGGAGCCAAGGTCACTGGCTTGAGCAAGGGGTTACTCGGTCGGCTATAGCCCCTGGTCAAGGCACATATGAGAAAGCAATCAATGAACAACTAATGTGTCACAACAAAAAACTGATGATTGATGCTTCTCATCTCTCTCCATTCCTGTCTGTCTGTCCTATCTATCTTTCTCTCTGACTCTCTCTCTGTCTCTGTTAAAAAGAAAAAAGAAAAGAAAGAAAGTGTAACAACACTAAAAAAGAAAAATAGGAAAGGATGTATACAAGATGACCAACGTGGGTATGGTACTAATGTAGAATGAGGAAAGGGAGTAGAGTCAACAAAGAAAAGGGGGAAAATGTTTAACTATTAAAAAGGTTTGGTATAGTGTCATATTTATCTACAACTTGAGGTGTGTTTGTATAAGGACATGAAATAATGTTTTTAAAATTTCAAAGGGACAAATTAATGTGATTTGAGCTAATTGGGGAAGCCTTTTCAATGAATAGAATCTAAAAACAAATATATATTGAGTTTCAGATCTTGGAGTAGAATTGTTATGGGGGGGATAAGACATTTCAGAAAGGACACATTATAAGCAAGGTAATAGGGAAAGAACAGGTTGGATTTATTTAAGACATGAGAAGAAGCCTAACCTGTGGTGGTGCAGTGGATAAAGTGTTGACCTGGAACGCTGAGGTCACAGGTTCAAAATCTTGGGCTTGCCTGACCAGGCAGTGGCACAGTGGATAGAGTGTCAAACTAGGATGCAGAGGACTCAAGTTCAAGACCCCAAGGTTGCCAGCTTGAGCGTGGGCTCATCTGGCTTAAGCAAAAAGCTCACTAGCTTGGACCCAAGGTCGCTGGCTTGAGCAAGGGGTTACTTGGTCTGCTGAAGGCCCATGGTCAAAGCACATATGAGAAAGCAATCAATGAACAACTAAGGAGTTGGAACGAAAAACTGATGATACTTCTCATCTCTCTCCATTCTTGTCTGTCTGTCCCTATCTATCCCTCTCTCTGACTCTCTCTCTGTCTCTGTAAAAAAATAATAATAAAATTAAAATAAAATAAAAAAGAAACACAATAAAAAACCTTGGGCTTGCCTGGTCAAGGCACATGAGAGTTGATGCTTCCTGTTCCTCCCTTCTCTCTCTCTCTCTCTCTCTCTCTCTCTCTCTCTCTCCTCTAAAAAAATGAATAAATAAGATCTAAAAAAAAATATGAGAAGGATATAATTTCAGAATAATTGGGGAAATGATCAGAAAAAAATTGGGCCAAGTCACCAAAGATCGCATATTCTGATTTTATTTATATGAAATCTCTACAGTGGACAAATCCATAGAGACAAACTAGATTAGTGGTTACCAAGGGCTGGGGGAGGTGGGGAGGAAATGGGGAAGAAATGGCATGGGGTTTCTTTTGGCAGTGATAACATACTCAAAAACTGATTGTAGTGGTGATTGTACAGTTCCGTGACTATACCAAAAACCATTTAATTGTACATTTTAAGTGGGTGAATCGTATGGTATTTAAATTATGTCTCAATAAAGCTGTTAAAAAAAAATGGCCAGATAAATTGGAGTCACCTGGTAGGGTACATGAACATCCAGGCTTAAGAGTTGGAACTTAATATAATAGACTACAAAGAGTTATGATAGGTTTATGAGTATGGAGTGGACTTTCTTTTTTTATCCTCATTTTTCTCTTTATTGAGATTTTAATTATAAAAGTATATACTCATTAAAACAAAATTCAAATAACGTAAAAAAGCATGTCAAATAGAAATTTTCAGTCTTAGGTCACTTCTCATAGATCACCAGTATAAAAGTTGTGATTCTCTTCAATATTTTTTTTTTTTTTAAACATAATGGGATATATCATCCACCTTGTTCTGAAACCTTTTCATATAGCAGTGTTTCATGGTTATCTTTCCACACTTGCATATGGATATTGGCTACCACAGGGAATAATAATAATACCACCACAGGGAATAAAAACCCATATTATAGAGTCATTGTAAAGATTAATGAGGGGGAAAAAGATTAAATGAGTTCAAACATGTAAATAATGAGACTAGTCTCAGACACAGTAGCATTTGATGAGCATTAGATGTTGTTTTACTATTATCATGGCCAAATGTAGGTTGAGAGAGACATCTTTTTTTTTTTAATTTTTTATTTATTTATTTTTTACAGAGACAGAGAGTCAGAGAGAGGGATAGACAGGGACAGACAGATGGGAACAGAGAGATGAGAAGCATCAATCATTAGTTTTTCATTGTGCGTTGCAACACCTTAGTTGTTCATTGATTGCTTTCTCATATGTGCCTTGACTGCGGGCCTTCAGCAGACCGAGTAACCCCTTGCTGGAGCCAGCGACCTTGGGTCCAAGCTGGTGGGCTTTTTGCTCAAACCAGATGAGCCCGCGCTCAAGCTGGCGACCTCAGGGTCTCGAACCTGGATCCTCTGCATCCCAGTCTGACGCTCTATCCACTGTGCCACCACCTGGTCAGGCAGGAGAGACATCTTTTGTGATTGTTTTAGCAGTTCTTTCAGTTTGGAACATAGAGTGAAAGCAGTTGTCATTTCCATTTCAGAAGGGAAGCATTCATTCAGTCATCACTGGGCTAGCAGCCAGGTGAGATACTGATAGTACTAATATTAGGAACTAACACATAACACTTCATAACAGAGGTTGTTAATGTAGGTTTGGGGGTTGAATATAAGGGAATCTGAGCCTCTTGAAATTGTATATCAAAAGTTTGTGTGTGCCTAGGCTGTTCAGTAAACAGAATGAATCCACAACTTTTCAACGATTCTCCAGGGAGTCTTTAATCATGAAGAACCACATGCTCTACCAGATTTGATTCTCATGACAAACGCAAGAGGTAGAGAATGTTGCAGGGTTTTGAGGATCCAAAGGTGGCCCTGACCCTCAGGGAGGTTATGCATATCCAGCTCACTGTTAGTATAGTTAGAGAAGGAAAAGTCCTGTTAGAGAGCTACTATTATGCCTTGAGAATTCAGAAGGAGAAGTTTATTTTTAGCTCTTGAATCAGGGAAAGCTTTTTGACCTTAAATCTATGTTAACAACAGAAGATCATTTAACAAATCTATATCAAATGTCCACTGTATTTCAGTTATTCGAGCCCTTGGAAATATAACATTGAACAAACAGACAAAAATCTTATGTCCTCATGAAGCTTACATTCTTTTGAGTAAGTCGGTCACAATGTGACGCTTCTCTTCACCTAATATATTGAAACTTCAGGACATTTTATCTATTTTTATTTTTTAATTGGTTTTGAGAGAGAGTGAGTGAGAGAGGGAGGGAGGAGAGAGCATGAAAAGCATCAAGTCATAGTTGCTTCACTTTAGTTGTTCATTGATTGCTTCTTATACTTGCCTTGACCTAGGATCTCAAGCCAGCTACCTTGGGATCATGTTGATGTTCCTGCGCTCAAGTCAGTGACCTCGGGGTTTTGAACTTGGGACCTCAGCATCCTAGGTCAACACTTTATCCACTGCACCATCACCAGTTAGATCTGCAGCTTTATTGTTTTGGGATGATGCTCTAATGTGAGCTAACTAGCCAGGGCAGGACCACTTTGATTATTTTTTTTTTTTTTTTTTTTTGTATTTCTCTGAAATTGGAAAGGGGGAGGCAGTCAGACAGACTCCCGCATGCGCCCAACCGGGATCCACCCGGCATGCCCACCAGGGGGTGCTGCTCTGCCCATCTGGGGCGGCGTTCTGCCGCAATCAGAGCCATTCTAGCGCCTGAGGCAGAGGCCACAGAGCCATCCTCAGCACCCGGGCCAACTTTGCTCCAATGGAGCCTCGGCTGCGGGAGGGGAAGAGAGAGACAGAGAGGAAGGATTGGGGGAGGGGTGGAGAAGCAGATGGGCGCTTCTTCTGTGTGCCCTGGCTGGGAATCGAACCCGGGACTCCCGCACGCCAGGCCGATGCTCCACCACTGAGCCAACTGGCCAGGGCCAGGACCACTTTGATTAAATGCTTCACATTATATATTTAAACTTCAGGGCAACTTTGCTTATATGCTTAATAATGCCTGCCACATAGGAATGCTCAATAAACATTTGATTGAATGAGTAAGAGAATGAATCAAAAAGCTGGAAGAGATCTGAAGGTCTGATCTCAGTTTTCAGGCAGAACCATGTTTAACATTTTTTTCAAATATTTACAAGGAATACAAATTTTAAGCCTAGGTTATCTCCGTAATTCTTCACGTGCTATGAAGAGATTTGACATAAATTGAAGAAATGAATTTGGGTGTCTCTATCTAATATTAAGTTACTTTAAGTACTTTGAGCACTACAGAAATGCAAAATATTACTGTTGTTTGTCCTTTCTAGGGGAGGTGACTCCAGGACTATCCCAGATGGAATATGCACTTCGCAGACACAAATTGATGTCTCTGATCCACAAGGAAGCACAGGGGCAGAGTGAGACAGACCATACAGTGGTGCTGCTGTCCAACCCTACCTACTATATGAGCAATGATATTCCCTATACTTTCCACCAAGACAACAATTTCCTATACCTGTGTGGATTCCAAGAGCCCGATAGCGTTCTGGTCCTTCAAAGCCTTCCTGGCAAGCAGTTACCAGCACACAAGGCCATGCTTTTTGTGCCTCGGAGAGACCCCAATCGAGAACTTTGGGATGGCCCACGATCTGGCACTGATGGAGCAATAGCTCTAACTGGCGTGGACGAAGCCTATACGCTGGAAGAATTTCAACATCTAATACCAAAACTGAAAGGTAACAAATGGGAGCAGAAGTAAAATCATAGGCCAGATTGGGAGTAAGACCTTCCTTGACTATTTAGACAAAGTTCTTTATGTCCTAAAATGATTATCCTAGCAGTGTTTCCCATGAACACCAAGAAAGGAACATAAACCTTTTCCACAAGACTGAGCTGCTTTAGAGACTTCATTTGTTCATTTGCTAAATATTATTCATTCATATAGACTATTAACTGTTCTAGTTTGAAATCCCAAAGAGAGACTTTCTTTCTAAAGTTGAGGATGGGCATAAGCCACTCTTCAAAATTACTGGCCAGTCTATTGATCTTTGACACCCCCCCTCTTTTTTTTTTTTTTTTTACAGAGATAGAGTCAGAGAGAGGGATAAATAGGGACAGACAGGCAGGAACAGAGAGAGATGAGAAGCATCAATCATCAGTTTTTCGTTGCAGCACCTTAGTTGTTCATTGATTGCTTTCTCATATGTGCCTTGATCGCAGGCCTTCAGCAGACCAAGTAACCCCTTGCTCAAGCCAGTGACCTTGGGTCCAAGCTAGTGAGCTTTGCTCAAACCAGATGAGCCTGTGCTCAAACTGTCAACCTCAGGGTCTCGAACCTGGGTCCTCTGCATCCCAGTCTGACGCTCTATCCACTGTGCCTCCACCTGGTCAGGCACCTTTGACCCCTTCTTACTGCTTTTTCCAGCTCTTCAAAAGGAGGCAGTATTGGCCCTGGCTGGTTGGCTCAGTGGTAGAGTGTCGGCCTGGCGTGCAGGAGTCCTGGGTTCGATTCCCGGCCAGGGCACACAGGAGAAGCGCCCATCTGCTTCTCCACCCCTCACCCTCTCCTTCCTCTCTGTCTCTCTCTTCCCCTCCCGCAGCCAAGGCTCCATTGGAGCAAAGTTGGCCCGGGTGCTGAGGATGGCTCTGCAGCCTCTGCCTCAGGCGCTAGAATGGCTCTGGTTGCAACAGAGCAACGCCCCAGATGGGCAGAGCATCGCCCCCTGGTGGGCATGCCGGGTGGATCCCGGTTGGGCGCATGCGGGAGTCTGTCTGACTGCCTCCCCGTTTCCAACTTCAGAAAAATACAAAAAAAACAAAAACCAAAAGGAGGCAGTATTGTCAAAGAGTGATCCATGCATCACCAGCATTAGAACCACCTGGTGATGCATATTATAATTACAAATGTATCATAGATAGTGGAAATGTACAATATTAGACTCCCACTCCATACCAACTAAATCAGAATCTGCATTTTAACAAGATTCTTAGGTGATTGATATACACAGTTTGTAACTCACAAATAGTCACTTTGCATTAATTCTGGTGAAATTATCACTTAGAATGTTTTGGGTTTCCTTTTCTGGAGCTTTGCAGAACCTATACTACATTATAAACTATTCTTAGTGATTCTTGTAATTCTGTAGCTCTGGAAGCATTTCATTTCATTTTATTTTATTTTAGTATGTTTTCCAAAGTTAAAAGCGGGGAGGAAGTCAGACAGACTCCCGCATGTGCCTGACAGGGATCCACCCGCATGCCCACCAGGGAGCGATGCTCTGCTCATCTGGGGTGTTGGTCTGCTGCAATTAGAGCCATTCTAGCGCCTGAGGCAGAGACCATGGAGCCATCCTCAGCGCCTGGGCCAAATTTGCTCCAGTGGATCCCTGGCTGCAGGAGGGGAAGAGAGAGACAGAGAGGATGAAGAGGGGGAAGGGTAGAGAAGCAGATGGGCATTTCTCCTGTGTGCCCTGACTGGGAATCGAACCCAGGACTTCCACATGCCGGGCCGCCGCTCTACCACTGAGCCAACTGGCCAGGGCCAACATTTTATTTATTTATTTATTTATTTTTATTTTTTATTTATTTACTTTTTTTTTAGATTTTATTTATTCATTTTTATTAGAGAGAGAGGGGAGAGATAGAGAGAACAGGGGGAGGAGCAGGAAGCATCAACTCCCATATGTGCCTTGACCAGGCAAGCCCAGGGTTTTGAACCAGCGACCTCAGCATTCCAGGTCAACGCTCCATCCACTGCGCCACCACAGGTCAGGCCCAATATTTTATTTTTTAAAGTATCCAAAAGTCACATATAGCCAAATGTGTTAAGTAAGATAGATAAATCAAGTTGGAAATACTAATTTCAGACAAAATAATGTAGGATTGTTAAATTTTAGTCTGATTTTTCTTGTGTGGTTTATAAACCATTTCTGAAGTCATTTTCTAAAACAGAATTCCAAAGTTGTTCCCAACAATCAATGAATTTAATGGACTTGTTTCCTACAAAGACTCCTTTGCAAAAAACACTTATTTGAATATGTATATTCTAATATGTTTGAATTTTTTTGATCACTTTATAAAATATTTCATAAAAGATAAAATATTTTCGAGTTTATAAAGATAATTACCCAACTAAACTAGTGTTACTTTTTGTGTGTGTGAGAGAGAGAGTGAGAAAAGAGAGAGGAACAGACCAGAAGGGAGAGAGATGAGAAGCATCAACTCATAGTTGCAATACCTTAGTTCATTCATTGCTTTCTCATATGTGCCTTGACTGGGGAGCTACAGCTGACCCATTGCTCAACTCATCCACCTTAGGCTCAAGCCAGCAACCTTGGACTTCATCCTAGCAACCGTGGGGTCATGTCTATGATCTCATGCACAAGCCAGAGACCTTGGGGTTTTGAACCTGGGTCCTCAGAGTCCCAGGCCAACACTCTACCCACTGTGCCACCACCTAGTGGGGTACTAGTGGCACTTTCTTAATCTTCAGAGTCATGAATGTAGGGCACAGAATCTGTAGCTTCTTGATTTCTTGAATTAGTTGCTGACTGTCACAAAATTACTTTGTATAAAATGTACAACCCTTCTGACTTAGATTGTTGGGATTACTGTCCATTGGCTACTGTCAAAAAAATGAAAGGGCCCTGGCCGGTTGGCTCAGTGGTAGAGCGTCGGCCTGGCATGCAGGAGTCCCGGGTTCGATTACCGGCCAGGGCACACAGGAGAAGCGCCCATCTGCTTCTCCACCCCTCCCCCTCTCCTTCCTCTCTGTCTCTCTCTTCCCCTCCCGCAGCCAAGGCTCCATTGGAGCAAAGTGGGCCCGTGCGCTGAGGATGGCTCCATGGCCTCTGCCTCAGGTGCTAGAATGGTTCTGGTTGCAACAGAGCAACACCCCAGATGGGCAGAGCATCGCCCCCTGGTGGGCATGCCGGGTGGATCCTGTTCGGGCACATGCAGGAGTCTGTCTGACTGCCTCCCTGTTTCCAACTTCAGAAAAATACAAAAAAAAAAAAAAAAGAAAGGAAATGAAGGCTTTGTGTAAGTGAAACTCATTTTCATAATGAGCCTACTTATTTTATATCTCAGGCCATTGTAGGCCATTTCCTTGGGTCTCTATAGTTAAAAGGTGAACACTGCTTGTTTGTAATGAGAATGCATAGCAGATGGGAAAAGGAAAGATTTCCTGGTTAAGGGTGGATTAGCACATATTATCAACTATAGTGTCTCTGTAGCTGTGAATAATTGCTAAGAAGAATTTCCCCAATACTGAGTTTGTTGTTGAAGGGATGGAGTGCTTTTAACCATAAAGTCATGATCTGAGTACATTTTTCTTTCCTTTGTGTTCAATTATTCAACAATGCCTCTATCTCAATAGTGGTGTGGAGAACAAGTGTTGTAATTATTCTTGAACAGTTAATAAAAATTAACAAAATTAAAGCTGGAATAAAGGTTTAATTCCATCTAGGTAGTTCTAATACCTGTCTTTATAAAGAACACTGAAGTCTGGGGTCAGGAAAGCTATCTATTCAGTCATAGAATATCTTGCCATTTTCAGGGAATGGCCTTTCCAGTGATTTATGATCAAATTTTTCAGTTACTTCAGTCCTGAGAAAGTTTGTGCTCACCCTTTAGAGCAGGGGTCCCCAAACTTTTTACACAGGGGGCCAGTTCACTGTCCCTCAGACCGTTGGAGGGCCGGACTATAAAGAAAACTATGAACAAATCCCTATGCACACTGCACATATCTTATTTTAAAGTAAAAAACCAGAACAGGAACAAATACAATATTTTAAATAAAGAACAAGTAAATTTAAATCAACAAACTGACCAGTATTTCTTTTTTTTTTTTTTATTTTTTTTTATTTTATTTATTCATTTTAGAGAGGAGAGAGAGGGGGGGAGAGAGACAGAGAGAGAGACAAGGGGGAGGAGCTGGAAGCATCAACTCCTATATGTGCCTTGACCATGCAAGCCCAGGGTTTTGAACCGGCGACCTCAGCATTTCCAGGTTGACGCTTTATCCACTGCGCCACCACAGGTCAGGCCCTGACCAGTATTTCAATGGGAACTATGCTCCTCTCACTGACCACCAATGAAAGAGGTGCCCCTTCCGGAAGTGCGGTGGGGGCCAGATAAATGGCCTCAGGGGGCCGCATGTGGCCCGCGGGCCGTAGTTTGGGGACCCCTGCTTTAGAGTTTCACACTATAGGTTTTATAGTTTGACTCTTGTTTAAGTCATTATAACAGTTGTTGCTGTTAGTTTTATTTTAAATTTATTTTTTGGCATTCTATTTTAAGCTGAGACAAACACACTTTGGTATGACTGGATGAGGCCTGCTCATGCACAGCTTCACTCGGACTATATGCAGCATCTGACTGAGGGCAAAGCCAGGAGCAAGAACAAAGTTCAGGCTGTTCAGCGGCTGGTACAGCGCCTCCGGCTCATCAAGTCTCCTGCTGAAATTGAACGAATGCAGATTGCTGGGAAGCTGACATCACAGGTGTGGTTCTTACTTTTTGTGGTTCTTACTCAGCTTTTTCAAGTGAAAAAGCTGTTTTCAAATGAAATAATCTAAGCACTTAAGGTTCAGTGGACACCTTGACGTTGTGTACTTAATGCAGTAATTTTATGGTAGATGAACATCTAGCTTCTACTTTGATATTTAGTGAACACATCTAGAAACTTGCTCAGTACCTTGCAAGGCAAAATAAATCTGCCTTAAATCTTTTACCTATCATCTTAGTTGTTTCTCCTTGAAACAACATAATTTTATTTCCTTTCGTTACAATAACTACAGTAATAGTGGCAGTTAAACAGTTTGATAGTTAAAGAAGGCTCATGGGGCCCAATATGACAATGCTTACAAAAATCTACAATTACAGGAAAAGGATACAGTATAGCAACAGTATTAACATAAGAACGCCTATCACATCCAATGGCTATCTCATAGCCAAGGCAGAGAAGCCAGGGGCAGGCTCCTATTGTCCTCTCCCAGTAAGAGTGCAAGATGCATTTTCTCTCCTGGATCAGGAACCATAGATGCATGCATGGAACACCTGGAAACCAGGGAGCCCAAAATGGAATCTCAGCTAGTGATTTTTGGTTTTGGTCATATTGGGAGACATCCTGCTATGTAACAGTGAAGCCCTTTAGAGTTTTCACAGAATCCATGTACAAACCATTAATCTCACAATACTAACAGCTCTGAAACTTCTCTTAACACTGTTAATCAGTATGTTTGAGGCCTTGACCAGGATCAGTTCCACATAGGAACTTTAGTTCCAGGCCTGCTGGAATTACCTCATAGCATAATAGCACATAAACATTTGAAGACTACTTTTCTGACTTCTACCTATAATCTTCGCAAAGTTAAACATTGTTTTCCTTAACTATTCCCTCATCTATTATACGTTTTCCCTCCTTTTGTAATCCTCCTCAGTATATGCTCTAGTTTGTCAGGGTCCTTCTTTCAGGTACACTGTCCAGTGTTCTAGCTATGACCAGACCAACAAAGATTACTTACAACTAATTACAAATGTGATAAGCATTTGTCTTTGTTTTTCTTGAAATCACTGATTTTTCTGAGGTCGCCAGCTTGAAACCCTGGGCTTGCCTGGTCAAGGCACCATGTGGGAATTGATGCTTCCTGATCCTCCTTCCTTCTTTCTCTCTCTCTCCCTTCTCTCTAAAAATGAATAAATAAAATAAAATCATTCATTTTCAAAATAAGGAAGAAATAAAGCTAAGACTAGATCTGTGGGATAATGTTTAGGGCTCCAGAGAAATTGATATTAGTCCAATGGTCAGATACAAAATCAGTTATAAATCTACCTAGCTGTATTCTGATCCACATTCTGTCTCTTGTTCATACTATTGTCCAGGGAAACTATTTTAAGTATTGTGCTAAAATTTAGAAAAGTATTAAGGCTCAGGTATTCCCTTTATCTACCAACCTAGTAAAGACATCAAACAGGAAAATGGAGTTTGGCCTTATTTTTTTCTTTTTTTTTTTTTGTTCTAACTTTTTTTTAAACTCTTCCATTGATTTTGGGGGTTGGGAGGAGAGAGGCAAGAGAGAGCAAGAGAAGCACCAACTTGTTTCACTTAGTTGTTCCATTTAGTTGTGTACTCATTGATTGCTTCTTATGTGTGCCCTGACCAGGGGTCGAACCCACAACTTTTGGCATGCTAGGACAATGCTTTATCCACTGAGCCACCCAGCCAGAATCTGGTCTTATTTTTCTTCATCAACAACTTCTACCAGTGATTATATTCTTTCTTTAAGTATTATAAATTCTTTTTTTATTATTATTGATTTTAGAGAGAAAGGAGGGGAAGGGAGAACGAGAAGTATCAACTCATAGTTGTTTCACTTTATTTGTTCATTGTTGTATGTGCCTTGCCTGCAAGCTCAGGGTTTTGAACTGGCGACCTCAGCATTCCAGGTCGACATTCTATGCACTGTGCCAGTCAGTATTCCCAATTCTGGTCTAGAATTACTCTGTAAGATTTTTGGCTATTTAGGCAAAATAGTTTCTTTAAGAAATAATTATGGGCCCTGGCCGGTTGGCTCAGCGGTGGAGCGTCGGCCTAGCGTGCGGAGGAACCGGGTTCGATTCCCAGCCAGGGCACGCGGGAGAGGCGCCCATTTGCTTCTCCACCCCTCCGCCGCGCCTTCCTCTCTGTCTCTCTCTTCCCCTCCCGCAGCCGGGGCTCCATTGGAGCGGAGATGGCCCGGGCGCTGGGGATAGCTCTGTGGCCTCTGCCTCGGGCGCTGGAGTGGCTCTGGTCGCAACATGGTGATGCCCAGGATGGGCAGAGCGTCGCCCCCTGGTGGGCAGAGCGTCGCCCCATGGTGGGCGTGCCGGGTGGGTCCCGGTCGGGCGCGTGCGGGAGTCTGTCTGACTGTCTCTCCCTGTTTCCAGCTTCAGAAAAATGCAAAGTAAGAAGAAAAAAAAATAATTATGAAGGAGACTTGCTTTGAGGTGATGAATACACAATACAATATACAGATGAAGTATTATAGAATTATATACCTGAAACCTATATATTAACCAATGTCACCTCAATAAATTTAATTATTTTTCTTTTTTTGTTTTAGTGAGAGTAGGGGAGATACAGAGACTCCAGCATGTGCCCTGAGTGGGATCCACCTGGCAAACCCCATCTGGGGCCAGATGCTCTGCCCTTCTGGGGCCTGGGGCAGCAGAACTATTTTTAGTGCCTGAGGCAGAGGCTCCACAGAGCCATCCTTAGTTCCTGGGGCCAATGCAATTGAATCATTAGAGCCATTGCTATGGAAGGGAAAAAGAGAGAGAAAGAGAGAAGGGGAGGGAGAAGCAGATGGTCGCCTCTTCTGTGTGCCCTGACCAGGAATCAAACCCGAGACTTCTACACACCAGGCCAATGCTCTACCACTGAACCAACTGGCCAATAAATTCAATTTTAAAAAAAGAAAAATTATGCTATATTTGTGTTTTTCAGCCCAAATGAAAGTTTTTCTTTTTGGGGGGGTAAAACAAACATAATTTATGCCTATGTGATACTGATCAATTTGATTTTCTTATAGTCTAATTTGGTTTAAAGTAAGTAAATGTTCTTTCTTGCCTTTGGAGTTAAGTAACCTTTACAGAGAGGAAAGCTGATGGGATATATAAGCAGAAGTAAAAGTGGGGTGGGAGTCAGACCTTGTCCAGGCCAGATCTCTCCTGTGGTTAAACGTATAGCCTGCCTCCTGGACATCTCTACTTGAATTTTCTATAATTATCGAAACTTGTACTCTGCTATCACAGAGAATTAATTGCCAGGAAACATTTGGTAATATCCAGTTATCACCAGGAATTATATATAGGCTGGCCCTGGTTAGGTAGCTCAGTTAGTTAGAGCAGTGGTCTCCAACCTTTTTTGGGCCACGGACCAGTTTAATGTCAGAAAATATTTTCACGGACTGGCTTTTAAGGTGGGACAGATAATGTATATATCACATGACCGAGACAAGTGTCAAAAGTGAGTCTTAGACGGATATAACAGAGGGAATCTGGTCATTTTTAAAAAATAAAACATCGTTCAGACTTAAATATAAATAAAATGGAAATAATGTAAGTTAATTATTCTTTCTCTGCAGACCGGTACCAAATGGCCCACGGACCGGTACTGGTCTGTGGCCCGGGTTTGAGGACCACTGGGTTAGAGTATCATCCCTATATACCAAGGTTACAACTTCTATCCCAGTCAGTGCACATAAAGGAATCAACTAATGAATGCATTTATAAATGGAACAAATGGATGTTTTTTTCTTGCTCTCTCATGCCCTTCCTCTCTAAAATTGATTAAAAAAAAATTTTTTTTAAGCCCTGACCAGTTAGCTCAGTCAGTTAGAGCATTGTCCAGAAACTTCAAGGTTCTGGGTTCAATCCCTTGTCAGAGCACATACAGGAAGTGACCAATGAATGTACAACTGAGTGGAATAACAAATGAATGCTTCCCTTTCTTGCTTTCTCCTGCTCTCTTCTTTCTCTCTGCCCTTCTTTTCTTCCTCTCTCTATCTAAAATCAATAAAAAAAAAAGATTATCTAGCCCAAAATGTCAATAGTGCTGAGATTGCGACTATTGTAGACTGGCCTGTTCAATCCATAATCCAGAACTACAGAACCATTTTGTTTCATAAATGACAAATACGTTTTCATGTAAGTTATTCTAGCATAAACTATATATTCTGACTAGGAAGGTTGGGTTCACTTCCACTAAATCTATTATCAGTCAAACATTTCTGAAAGCAATATTTTCCCCTTCAGAATTTATATTATGCTGACAGAGTCACAACTTCAGGTTCACAAAATTGGGGGAAAGGGTACTTTTCATTTGAACTACAGTATTTTGAATGTTTCAGTAGGCAACATAGTTAAAATGAGACTTTTCTTTTCATCCTCTGTTCTCTTTTCAGGCTTTCATAGAGACCATGTTTGCCAGTAAAGCCCCTGTGGAGGAGAGCTTCCTTTATGCAAAGGTGAGATTTTAAAGTTTAAAAGCTCTTGGTGGAGGCAGATGTAATTTCATTGATTTGCAGACAACATCCAGTTGGCTTTCATAGAAGTAACCACAATATCTATGGAGAAGATTTGATTCTTAAATGTCACTGGTAATTTATTAGATGAGTCTAAAATATGCAGAGCTACAGTTAAATGAAGAAAATTACAAAGTAGAACCATTGAAGAAGGAAAGGTTTACACAAATGTGAGATGAGAAGACTAGTACTGTTGAAATGTCAAGGAAGAGAGTCTGAGGTCAAGCTGCGGACAGCAGGTGGTTGCCAGTCTTGAGCTCCATCCTAGGACATAGTGAAATTCGTAGAATTTACCATTTGCCTAGCTTTTTTTTTTTTTTTTAATTTTCCAGAGCATGTAAGTTGGTTGCTATTTGAAAGGTTTATATTAATCATTTAGAGCTGCTTTTAAAAAGGTAAGCCAGGCCTGACCTGTGGTGGCGCAGTGGATAAAGCATCGACCTGGAAATGCTGAGGTCGCCTGTTCAAAACCCTGGGCTTGCCTGGTCAAGGCACATATGGGAGTTGATGCTTCCAGCTCCTCCCCCCCTTCTCTCTCTCTGTCTCTCCTCTCTCTCTCTCTCTCTCTCTCTCTCTCTCCTCTCTAAAATGAATAAATAAAAAATTTAAATAAATAAATAAATAAATAAAAAGGTAAACCATGTTCCAGTGTTTAAGTAAGAATAAACAGTGACTGTATGTGACTGTACCTCTTTACTCAGTCTTGTCATGGGCTTTCTGTGTCCTCTTCTGGACTTCATTTGAAAATCAAGGGAAATTTAGAGTACTCAGAAAAAAAGAAGAGATTTGATAATAGGATTGGTTGGATTTTTTTTTTTTTTAAAGAAAAGAAGGGATGAGAAGGAGGGAAGCATCAACTCTGTAGTAGTTGCTTCCCATATGTGCCTTGACTGGGCAAGCCGCCCAGGGTTTCATACCAGCGACTCAGCGTTCCAGGTTGATGCTTTATCCACTGCGCCACCACAGGTCAGGCCAGGATTGATTGGGATGAGAATAAAAGAAGTGGCCTGAGCCCTGGCTGGGTACTCGGTTAGAGCATCATCCCAATATGACAAGGTTGTGGGTTCTATCCCTGGTCAAAGCATAAGGAATAATCAACCAATATATGCATGAAGAGGTGGAACAACAAATCAATGTTTCAAATCAATCTCTCTCAAATCAATAAGTTAAATAAATCAATAAGTAAAGTTATTTTTAAATGTGGCCTGGCATTACAGCATAGAGAGTTTTGTTAGATATGATGAATGGTTTTCCAGTAATGACTTAAGTAAGGTCAGAATACTTACATGGAGATATGGGCTGTTGAGGAGAGCCTGCTGCGACAGCCCTAAAGAAATCCTTTCTTCATTCATACTTGCACTCAACACTTTGCTGTCGTTTTTCAGTTTGAATTTGAATGCCGGGCCCGGGGAGCAGACATCTTAGCCTACCCACCTGTGGTTGCTGGAGGAAATCGGTCAAACACTTTGCACTATGTGAAGAATAATCAACTTATCAAGGTACACAAAATGCCCATCAATGCTGCTTCCTCTGGGTCCAGATGCCCTAGTAGAAAACTAACTTCAGGGTTCACAAACTTTTCAGCTCTCATAAAGGAACTGCCATTTCTATAAAGTACTTTATGGTTTATAAAATGCTTTTATAGCCATTATCTCATTTGATTCTCATGTTAGTGCTGTGAGATAGAAGCAATTATTAACATACCTGTTTAATAGTTGAAGAAAAGAAACTTTAAGGAATTAGGCAACATAGTAGTACAGAGGCAAGAATTCTACCCTAAATCCTCTACTCATTTTCTTTGGTAACATTCCTTCTCTAAGAACTGGTAGCTATGGTGGGCCAAGCATATAGGAGCAGACAGAATTTAAGAATACCTGATTAACTGTGAGAGAATTTATCTTTTTTTTTTAAGTGAAAGGAGGGGAGATGGTAAAACAGACCCCCGCATGTGCCCTGACCAGGATCCATCCTGCAACCCCTGTCTGAGGCCAATGCTTAACTCAACTGAACTATCCTCAGCACCTAGGGCCAATGCTCTAACTAGTGGAGCCACTGGCTGTGAAAGGAAAAAAGAGAAAGAAGAGGGAGAGGAAGGCGGAGAGAAGCAGATGGTCGCTTCTCATGTGTGCCCTGACCAGGGATCGAACCTCAGACTTCTGCATGCTGGGCCAACACTCTATCCACTAAGGCAACCAGCCACGGCTTTATATTTATTTTAAAGAGAGCGGGAGAGAGTGAGAGGAGCATCAATTTATAGGTCCTTCACTTTAGTTGTTTATTGATTGCTTCTTATATGTGCCTTGACTGGGTAAGCCCAGGGTTTCAAACTGGTGACCTCAACATTCCAGGTTGACACTCTATCCACTTCAACACACAGGTAGGCAAGAATTTATCTTTTATGGTTTTCTTCCCAAGTGACTATACAAGTAAAGAATTGTGTATTCCCGCCTGGCCTGTGGTGGTGCAGTGATAAAGTGTCAATCTGGAATGCTGTGGTTGCCAGTTTGAAACCCCAGGCTTGCCCAGTCAAGGCACGTATGAAAAGCAACTACTACCAGTTGATGCTTCCTGCTCCTCACCCCCCTACCCCCCTCTCTAAAACCAATAAATAAAATCTTTTTTTTAAAAAAGAATTGTGTAGCCTGATCAGGTGGTGGCACAGTGGATAGAGCATCAATCAGACTGGGACACAGAGAACCCATGTTCGAAACCCCAAAGTCGCCAGCTTGAATGCAGGCTCATCGGCTTCAGTGTGGGCTAACCAGCTTGAGTGCAAGGTCACTGGCTTGAACGTGGGATCATAGACAGGACCCTATGGTCACTGGCTTGAGCAAGGGGTCACTTGCTCTGCTGTAGCCACCAAGGCACATATGAGAAAACAATCAATGAAAACTAAGGAGCTGCAATAAAGAATTGATGCTTCTCGCCTGACCAGGCGGTAGCGCAGTAGATAGAGTGTCGGACTGGGATGCGGAAGGATCCAGGTTCGAGACCACAAGGTCGCCAGCTTGAGCGTGGGCTCATCTGGTTTAAGCAAAAAGTTCACTGGCTTGGACCCAAGGTCGCTGGCTCCAGCAATGGGTTACTCAGTCTGCTGAAGGCCCACGGTCAAGGCACATATGAGAAAGCAATCAATGAACAACTAAGAAGTCACAACGCGCAATGAGAAACTAATGATTGATGCTTCTCATCTCTCTCCGTTCCTGTCTGTCTGTCCCTGTCTATCTCTGCCTCTGTAAAAAAAAAAAAAAAAAAAAAAAAAAAAAAAAAAAAAAAGGATGCTTCTTATCTCTCCCCCTTCCTATCTGTCTGTCTCTATCTGTCCCTCTCTTTGTCTGTGTCACACAAAAAAAGAGAATTGTGTATTCCTTTATTAAGTTCTCTTTTAATTATCTATTTTAAAGTAAATTCAAAATAATAAATATGGCAAATATGTAACTTAGACAGAATTATTTTTTCCAAAATTTGTTTAATTGATTTTACGGGGGATGGGAATGAGAAGTATCAGCTCACAGTTGCTTCACTTTAGTTGTTCATTGATTGCTTGTCATATGTGCCTTGACCAGCCAGCCCAGAGTTTCGAACAAGTGACCTCAGCATTCCAGGTTGATGCTCTCTCTATCTACTGTGCCACCACAGGTCAGGATACAGCATATTTTTTAAATGACTACCCATGAACCAACTAGTCACTTGACTCAAGAGTTAGAATTTTACCAGTACCCTGTATTTACTGTGTACCTTGTTCTCTTTCACCTTACTGCTCCCTCCCACAGATCACTAACTAGTATTCTACATTTTTTGTTTGTTGTTCCCTTGATTTTTTTTTTTTTTTTTGTATTTTTCTGAAGCTGGAAACGGGGAGGCAGTCAGACAGACTCCCGCATGCGCCTGACCGGGATCCACCCGGCACGCCCACCAGGGGGCAATGCTCTACCCATCCCGGGCATTGCTCTGTTGCGACCAGAGCCACTCTAGCGCCTAGGGCAGAGGCCACAGAGCCATCCCCAGCGCCGGGGCCACAGAGCCATCCCCAGCGCCCGGGCCATCTTTTGCTCCAGTGGAGCCTCAGCTGCGGGAGGGGAAGAGAGAGACAGAGAGGAAAGAGAGGGGGAGGGGTGGAGAAGTAGATGGGCACTTCTCCTGTGTGCCCTGGCCGGGAATCGAATCAGGACTCCTGCACGCCAGGCCAACGCTCTACCACTGAGCCAACCGGCCAGGGCCCCCTTGATTTTTTTTGAATACTTATATCATATATACATGATAATATTAATTAGTTCTGCTTGCTTATGAATGATACAAAAATTATATATGCTGTATATATAAGCATATATGACTCATAAGTGTATGACAACATTGTTTTCCAATAGGAAATTTATATCATTTTGCCAGAAACAAAAACCACATTTATTCTTCAAAGTTACTGTTACTTTATATGATCGCATTCACTCTTACTCTTTGATGTGCGAAGTTCTGTGTGTGTGTGTTTGTTCTTTTATCAGTTTGTTCTACTTATTTATGCATTCATTGGTTGATTTTTATATGTGTGTGTTTGTTCTTTTATCAGTTTGTTGTTCTACTTATTTATGCATTCATTGGTTGATTCTTGTATGGGCCCTGACTGAGGATCAAACCTGCAACCTTGGTACATCAGGATGATGCTCTAACCAACTGAGCTACCCAGCCAGGGAACCTATGCTTATTTAGACACAAATAAGATATACCTTGTCTTCAAGGGCAAATAAATGGGTCCTTTCAATATAACAGGACAAGCCTGACCAGGTGGTGGAGCAGTGGATAGAGTGTCAGACTGGGACGCAGAGGACCGAGGTTTGAAACTCCAAGGTCACTGGTTTGAGTGAGGGCTCATCGGCTTGAGTGCGGGCTCACCAGCTTGAGCATGGGGTTTCTCGCTTGAGTGTGGGATTATAGACATGACCCCATGGTTGCTTGAGCCCAAAGATCGCTGGCTTGAGCCCACGGTCACTGGCTTGAGCTGTAGCCCCTGGTCAAGGCACATATGAGAAAGCATTCAATGAACAAGCAATCAATGAACAACTAAGATGCCGCAACGAGGCCCTGGCCAGTTGGCTCAGTGGTAGAGTGTCGGCCTGGCGTGCGGAGGTCCTGGGTTCGATTCCTGGCCAGGGCACACAGGAGAGGCGCCCATCTGCTTCTCCACCCCTCCCCCCTTTCCTTCCTCTCTGTCTCTCTCTTCCCCTCCTGCAGCCAAGGCTCCATTGGAGCAAAAGATGGCCCGGGCACTGGGGATGGCTCCTTGGCCTCTGCCCCAGGCACTAGAATGGCTCTGGTCTAGACAGAGCGACGCCCCGAATGGGCAGAGCATCGCCCCCTGGTGGGCGTGCCGGGTGGATCCCGGTCGGACGCATGTGGGAGTCTGACTGACTGCCTCCCCGTTTCCAGCTTCAGAAAAATACAAAAAAAAAAAAATAAGATGCCGCAATGAACAGTTGATGCTTCTCATCTCTCTCCCTTCCTGTCTGTCTGTCCCTATCCCTCTCTCTGACTCTCTCTGTCTCTGTCAAAAGATAATAATAATAATAATTATATATTTATATATTTTATATATAGATATAATATAACATGACAAGTGATAAAATAGAGCTATACCCAAAGTTTTCTCCTGCATCATACGTTTTGATGAGGGCAGAAAGGGAAGTGGTATTCTAAACTTAAATGGTTAAGAGTAATTATATTTGAATAGGGATCTAGATAAAGTCCTTATATAGTGAGAGTGGTAACATTTATGATGTGCTGGTATTTACACCTAGTAATTCAAATCCAAGCACTCTGGCTCCAGAGCCAATGCATTTAACCACTTTCTTAAGCCAATATGAATTCATTTGAAAAATTTAGTTGCTTTTTTTGTAACAAGGAACCAGAAACAATTACTACCCATTAAATTAGAGCATTTTAAATATATATATATATAACATGAAAGCCACAAAGGCTTAAATTAAAAGAAGCAGCAGCTAACAATTCAGAGGTTACCTACTTTGACTTACCTTATTTTTGTTCCAGGATGGGGAAATGGTGCTGCTAGATGGAGGCTGTGAATCTTCTTGCTATGTGAGTGACATCACCCGTACCTGGCCTGTCAATGGCAAGTAAGGCTTCTACAGATCTCACTGCTTTTTTGGAGTATGGTTACATTTGGAATAAATAGCTAAAGAGATAGATAGGCCCCCTCTAGCTCAGGTTAACTGTCTTTTCAAAGCTTCTGATTATTTTCTAAGACTGTTTATTCATCATGTCATATGATCAGGCACCTAGAAACACCTCGTTAACATACATACACACACACACACACACACACACATATGTGTGTGTGTGTATATATATATGTAGATTGATTGATTGTTAATGATTGATTCATTAAAAGGAATCGACTCATCCATTTGTAGGGCAGGCTAGAAACTCATGCAGAAGTTGATGTTCCAGTCTTAAGGCATAATTCTTTCTCCAGTATAGCAAGGCAATTCTGGCATTTTAATTCATTAAGCATAGGATACCTTTCACCCAGCTTGAGCACAGGCTTACCAGCTTGAGTGCCAGATCATCAGCTTGAGCGTGGGATCATAGACATGACCCCATAGTCGCTGGCTTGAGCCCAAAGGACACTGGCTTGAGCCCAAGGTCACTGGTTTGAGCAAGGGGGTCACTGGCTTGGCTGAAGCCCCTTGGTGAAGGCACATAAAGAGAAAGCAAAACAATGAACAACTAAGGTGCTGCAACTATCAGTTGATGTTTCTCATCTCTCTCTCTCTCTTCCTGTCTGTCTCAGTCTCTCTCTCTCTCTCACTAAAAAAAAAAATTTTTTTAATTAAAAAAATAATAATAAAAATGAAAATGAAAAATATATTTAGTGGGCTTGACCAGGCGGTGGTGCAGTGGATAGAGCGTCGGACAGGGACATGAGGACCCAAGTTCAAAACCCCGAGGTCTCCAGCTTGAGTGTGGGCTCATCTGGCTTTAACGTGGTGTTGCTGGCTTGAGCCCAAGGTCACTGGCTTGAGCATGGCGTCACTCAGTCTGCTGTAGCCCTGGTCAAGGCAAATATGAGAAAACAATCAATGAACAACTAAGGAGCCGCAACAAAGAATTGATGCTTCTCATCTCTCTCTCTTCCTGTCTGTCTGTCCCTATCTGTTTTTCTCTCTGTCTCTCTCTCTCTGTCTCTTTCACCAAAAAAAAAAAAATTATAAACAACATAATAGTGAACATTTTTTTTTTGTATTTTTCTGAAGCTGGAAACGGGGATAGACAGTCAGACAGACTCCCGCATGCGCCCGACCGGGATCCACCCGGCACGCCCACCAGGGGGCGACGCTCTGCCCACCAGGGGGCGACGCCCTGCCCCCTCCGAGGCGTCGTTCTGTCGCGACCAGAGCCACTCTAGCACCTGGGGCAGAGGCCAAGGAGCCATCCCCAGCACCCGGGCCATCTTTGCTCCAGTGGAGCCTTGGCTGCGGGAGGGGAAGAGAGAGACAGAGAGGAAGGAGAGGGGGAGGGGTGGAGAAGCAGATGGGCACTTCTCCTGTTTGCCCTGGCTGGGAATCGAACCCGGGACTTCTGCACGCCAGGCCGACGCTCTACCACTGAGCCAACCGGCCAGGGCTTAACAGTGAACATTTTTATATACTCAGCTCTTTCTGAATTTCAAATATTTTCTTAGGATGGATTCTTAGAGCATCATTACAAGCTCATATTTTATGAGCACCTTTGAAGACCTTTAATTTAATTGGCTATACTAATTTACACTCCCATCAACAGAACATATACCACCCCAATTTAAATTTTTTCTCATTTCCCCCCAAGATTGCTAAAGAAATTATTATTCTAAGGACACCTAGAGACTAGTAAGTTACGAGTAGCCAAAGTAGCACGTAGTTTATCCCATGATAGCTGCTTTGCCTATAAGAAGTGGAGAAATCTCTAAGCTTTTTTTAATGGTAAAAAGTAGAGAAGTTTAAGAGTGACCTGATCTGGCCCTCTGACTGCATTCATGGTGGGGTGCATCTTCTAGCCTCACCTCATGTATAGCTGCTGACTGTTTGAAGGACTGTTTCTGTCCCAGTTTGAAGGGTTATATTGCTCTTCCTGTTGAGTATCTATCTAGGTTATGATTAAGGTCCTGTCAGTAATGATATGGTGGTACTGATTAAATATCTACACTGCCCCTTCATCATTGCCTTGGCGTTTTTCTAATCAAACTTAGAAACAAATGTTAAACAAACATAATTCTACAGCGGAAAGTTTTTATTTTTTAAGTGAAAGGAGGGGAGATAGTAAGGCAGACGCCCGCATGAGCTCCGACCGGTTTCCACCCTACAGCCCCCATATGGGGCCAAAGCTTAGACCAACTGAGCTATCCTCGAACAGTCGAGCCACTGGCTGTGAGAGGGGAAGAGAGAGAGGAGGAGGAGAGGGAAGGGAAGAGAAGCAGATGGTTGTTGCTTCTTATATGTGCCCTGACCCGGGATCGAACCTGGGACATCCTCACGCCAAGCTGAGGCTATCCGCTGAGCCAATCAGCCAGGGATTTGTTTTGTGTTTTTTTAAGAAAGCGTTTATTGGGCCATAGTGCTATCCAGAAAAGGACTGGGTCCTGGGGCATGAAATCTAAAGGACCAGGTCTAGGGTTTGGTAACGAATGCAATATGTTCACCATTCTAGAGTTAACGGGCACTTTTATACATTATGTTTTGGGGAAGAAAGATGTAAGTTGTTTTGAAAGAACTTAAATTGACTACATATAAGGGGAGGGACGGGAAAAGGTAAAGTGGGATACTGTTCTAGGATAGGAGCACAGTTTGGAGGAAGAAATATTTACTACTTTTGACTGGTTGTTACAGGCATCAGCCCTGAAAGTTTATGCTCATGCTGGATGCAGTGGCAACTCATGGTCGGCTTATAGACACAGAAGTTGATTTAAAGCTTCAACATATATTTAAATAACAGCAGTTTTCTGTTAGTTGGCACAAAGTTATTAACTGGTTTACTATTCCTGTGCCTTTCTCTAACTCTCCAACCGCTGTAATTTATAGCATCTTGGAATTTTTCTCTTGTTACAAACGTCCTGCAGCATCAGTTCATTCCAAACTCGAGTTCTTTGGTTTTCCTGTCCCCAGGTTTACAGCACCTCAGGCAGAACTCTATGAAGCTGTTCTAGAGATCCAGAGAGATTGTCTTACCCTCTGCTCCCCTGGAACAAGCTTGGAAAACATCTACAGCATGATGCTGACCCTGATAAGACAGAAGCTTAAAGAGTTGGGGATCGTGAAGAACATTAAGGAAAACAATACCTTCAAGGTACCTCATTTCTTTTGACAACACTTCTCAAGAATACCTTACATGCTGCTCGGTTTATATATAAAGCTAAGCAGATTTAGAAATGGTCTTTGTGATTCTTCATCTGTAAGGGGGACTTAGATTGTTGTGGATTACAACAAAGGAAGTCAGTACTTACTTCTACCAGAAGGTGGCAGTACTTTCTGGTTCACCCTGTGTAACTAGCTCAGTCGTCAGAAGACATTAAATGAAGTCTGCTGCAGACTGGGTGGAAAAGGACACAAAAGGGAGAAGAGGTTAACCCTTAGTTCTTTTGTGGTGATTTTGAAAAGGAGAGGTCGAAGGGGAGGGGCAGTTGATCAGGTCTCTTAAACATAGCCCAAGGACAAGTTAAACAGAAGTGACAGAACCATGGGGGAGGTGTTAACACATATCTCACTGATTTATACATGCCAACTTTCCCTTTAAAGGGTCACTGTGGTAATTACTTTTTCCAGGCTGCTCGAAAATACTGCCCTCATCATGTTGGCCATTACCTCGGGATGGATGTCCATGACACTCCAGACATGCCCCGTTCCCTCCCTCTACAGCCTGGCATGGTGATCACAGTGGAGCCAGGTAAAGGAGTGAGGGTGTCAGCAGCCTCTGACCTTTTGGGACACATAATAGTAGTGTCAGATAGAAAGATAAACATCATTTATTTTTGCCTGAACCAACATAATTAAATGAAGAATAGGAGCAGAGAATGACTCCAGTATAGAAGGGAACTTTATTTTAGATTTCTCTTGAACTTTCTTATCTAACATCGCACAATTTGTTTGACTTCTCCAGTAAACAACAGAAGGGACTATTCTGTGTAAGTAGGTATTAAGAAATTAAACTTTATTAGCCCTGCCTTTGCCAGAGCCAATTTGTACTAGTCTCCAGTAGTAGTGGTGGGCTGCTTGCACTATGAAAGGCCCCAGTGCTTTCTTACAGAAAGACACTCACTCATCACGGGCTTAGTTGCAACTCCTCGGCAAACTGCATTGCATTGAACTGTCCACATTACCTTTCTTCTTAGTATCCAAATTCTTTCTCCTAAGCTTCAGAGAAAGCTGGCAATGTAATGGTTCCTGGTTTATATGATGCTAGGCATGGAGCAGATTTCAAGAGATAAGTGGTGGCCATGGCAGAGTATAAAGATTGATATTACAAGAGTCAGTTTTCAAGTACTGATGTTTTTGTCATGAGAACAGATTTCATTCTTAGATTTCAAGTGTTTTCATCACTAATATTGTACACATAATTATAGCTGGGACACACCCTTCATACCACCCTTTCAACCCGGTCATACATTGCTCTCTATGGCCTTACATACCATTTAGTCCAATCTAGTCAATACATGGGTGCTTCCTTAGACTTTGACTACATTTTCCTTTCCTGATCTTTTCTTTTTTCCACAGAACAGCAACTTTGAGTATAGGTAAGGAAGTTTATAGTTCCTTTAATATGAAAAGACTATTGTCTGTCTGACTTCATGATTAGAAAGGGTACCTTGGGCTCTTAGAATTTTCCAATTGTTTATTAAAGTCTTCCTGTTTCTCTTGCCATACATCATGTACACCGGTTACATTTATAGCTTATTTGAGTATTTCTATAGCTTCTGATTGTTCAGGCCAATAATCTCTAAATGGGTGTTTTTTAAATACATTTTTATTTTATTTTATTTTTTGACAGAGACAGAAAGTCAGAGAGAGGCACAAATAGGGACAGACAGGAAGGGAGAGAGTTGAGAAGCATCAGTTCTTCATTGCAGTTCCTTAGTTGTTCATTGATTCCTTTTTCATATGTGCCTTGACTGGGGGGCTACAGCAGAGCAAGTGACCCCTTACTCAAGCCAGTGACCTTGAGATCAAGTCAGCGACCTTGGGCTTCAAGCCAGTAACCTTTGGGCTCAAGCCAGCGACCATGGGGTCACATCTGTGATCCCACACTCAAGCTTGTGAGCCCGCACTCAAGTGGATGAGCCTGCGCTTAAGCCGGTGACCTCAGGGTTTCAAACCTGGGTTTTCCGCATCCCAGTCCAGTGCCTCTATCCACTGTGCCACTGCCTGTTCAGGCTAAATACATTTTTAAATATACTCTACTGGCTCCCAGCATATACTGACACATTCTTAGGTTAAGTAATTTTAGTGGCCTGTTTGAACCACTAGAATATGACAGAATCGTGATCAACATTACCAGTTGTATGGAGCCTATAGTCTAGTACCATGATGGCAAACCTATGACACGCATGTCAGCACTGACACGCGTAGCCATTTTCGATGACACGCAGCTGTATGCAGCCGCATACCAGAGTAGTATGGGGCTGCATGCTGAGAAGGACGTTTCATCCTTGGCTCCTGCACGGCCAGGTGCAGTAGCCGAGGATAAAACATTTGCTGTAGGGTAGACACTCTGTTCCAGAGGTCTGTAGGCCAAAACAACAGAACTCCGGCACAGACCATCTAGTTCTGGGACTTCCGGTTAGGCCGTTAGGGGATCTTTGACCTCACTTCTGGCCTGCAGAGCAGGGAGCAGAGAATGCCGCAGGGGACGCATCTCTGTGATCACCATTACCAGCAACCACATAACCACAGCAACCATCATCCAATCTACTGTTCTGGGGTGTCGTGGATTTCTAATTGACCATCATTACTGAGATAAGTGAGGGGAAGGCTGGGAGAGGCGAGGGCCTGTGCTATGGGTGCTGTTTCCGCCATTAGAAATAGCGGCAGCCATCTTAATTTACATAAGATGCAACTTGCAGAATTTCAAGACAGCATCTGGGCTCAGGTGTTTGTCAACCTGAGGTCAAAGCTTGAGAATCTGAAAAGGTGCCGCTTGGAGAATCAAGAGGAGTGCCACTACGATCAGGAAATTTGGAGTGCCTGGAACCAATTACCAGACACTTTTAGCACCTTGAAAAATATATCAATGGCTTTATTCACAATTTTTCCCTCTACGTACTTTTGTGAGACCTTGTTCTCAGCGTTAAATAATATCAAAACCAACAAAAGAAACAGATTGACATTTGAAGTTAGTAGTGCTTGCTTGGGATTGAAGTGTACAAAATACCAACCTTCAGTTGAAAATTTAGCCAATGAAATTCAGCAAAAAAAAAGTCACTAATAGGCAAGTTAGTTAAAGAATTCCCCCTCCCCCTCACTTATCTTAGTTCACGGCACCCCACACAAGTTAAATAATATCAAGACCAACAAAAGAAACCGACTGACAGATGAACAAAGAAGTCACTAAGCAGGTAAGTTAAATAATTAGTTTTTGGTTTAGGAAATACAGTTATATATTACAATTATACATTTTTGTTATTTAAACTATAAATATCACCAAATTATGGTTTTTTTCTCGAAGTGACACACCACCCGAGTTATGCTCGGTTTTTTTGGGGGGGGGTTTGTTTTTGTTTTTTACAGAGACAGAAAGAGAGTCAGAGAGAGGGATAGACAGGGACAGACAGACAGGAATGGAGAGATGAGAAGCATCAATCGTTAGTTTTTTGTTGCTTATTGCAACACCTTAGTTGTTCATTGATTGCTTTCTCACATATGCCTTGACCGCGGGCCTTCAGCAGACTGAGTAACCCCTTGCTCGAGCCAGCAACCTTGGGCTCAAGCCAGTGAGCTTTTTGCTCAAACCAGATGAGCTCACGCTCAAGCTGGTGACCTCGGGGTCTCAAACCTGGGTCCTTCTGCATCCCAGTCCAATGCTCTATCCACTGCACCACCGTCTGGTCAGGCTATGCTCGGTTTTTTGGCAAATTTTGACACACCAAGCTCAAAAGATTGCCCATCACTGGTCTCGTATATCAAATAACTACAATAATAGTTCTAGTAATGATGGTAAACATTTATTGACCATCGTGTACAACACTTTTAGCCATAGCACATCGGTTCTCAACCTGTGGGTCGTGACCCCGGTGGGGGTTGAACGACCAAAACACAGGGGTCGCCTAAAGCCATCGGAAAATACATATTTATTTTACAATACATTTTCCGATGGCTTTAGGCGACCCCTGTGTTTTGGTCGTTCAACCCCCGCCGGGCTCGCGACCCACAGGTTGAGAACCGCTGCCATAGCCAGTTAGCTTAGTTGGTTATAGCATTTGACCAGTATGCCAGGATTGCAGGTTTCATCCCTGGTCAGGGCACATACAAGGATCAACCAATAAATGCATAAATAAGTGGAAAAGCAAATTGATATTTCTCTCCTTTTCCTCTCTTCCTGGCTCTTTAAAATTAATAAATAAAGGCCCTCGCCAGGTAGCTCAGTTGGTTAGAGCATTGTTCCTACATATCAAGGTTGTAGGTTCAATCCCCTACCAGGGCACATACAAAAATCAACCAAGGATGACATGAATAAGTGAAACAACAAATCAAGGTTTTTCTCTCTTTTTCTCTGTCTCCCTTCCTCTCTCTCAAAAATCAATTAAAAAAATTTTTTTATTTAATAAATTTCTAAAATTATTTTTAAAAACACGTGTATATATGTATTATCTCATTTAATCTCCATGACTCTAGGTAGATACTGTTAATATTTCTGTTTTACAGATGAATTGTAACATAAAGAAGTTAACATTCTTGCCCCAAATCACACAGTTATTGCTATTAATGAACAGCACTTTCTTTTTTCTACTTCTTAGGCATTTATATTCCAGAGGATGACAGAGATGCCCCAGAGAAGTTTCGTGGTCTTGGTGTACGGATTGAGGATGATGTAGTGGTGACTCAAGACTCACCTCTCATCCTTTCTGCAGATTGTCCCAAAGAGATAAATGATATCGAACAGATCTGCAGCAGGGCCTCTTGACCCTCTCACTGCAGCCGACATGCATCTCAGGTTCACAGGCTGTGCACTGGCATCTGTGTACAGGAGCTTTCTGAGGGTTGACAGTGTGTGTATGTTTACATGTGTTTCACTTGGGAGTGTGGGAACTGTATGTAATTGTGAGCGTGGTCTTTTTGTTTGTTGTAAGTAACTAGAAATCTGGAAAATTGAATTTTTGGACTATATGTTACTGCAATTTTAGTAACATTAATTTTATAGAATTAATGACCCAGGCAAGTTTAATTTTAAAAAAATAGATCTTGGTTACATATGTTCATGCATTCCAGTTAACACGTTTAAATGTACAGAAAATTCTCTCCTGGTCTTTTCCTTTTAGTGCTTTTGCTGAGATCATCCTAATACCATAAAATATTTTGTATGATGCTTATGCTTCGAGCAAATCACCAAGGTCTCTGCCTACACTAAAGCCACCCATCAGTGACTGTATATGGCTGATACATGCCTTTTCTGGTACCAACCTATTTCAGGGACTGCACATCTACTGGTGCCACGTGAGCCCTCGTAGGCACTGGTGTCCTGCAGTCCCACCATTCAACCACCAACCTGATTCCAGCAACACTAGCTATCAAACAAAACAGGTTTTGAGCCGTTCTTGTTACCTGGTTGCCTAGGGCCTGCAAAGTGTTTAGATTCTTGATGAGGAAGGACATGGAGAAAAGGTATATAGGTGTCTGCTACAAATCCAGACCTCCATTCATCTGTTCTCAATCTAAAGATGATTCCTTCCTCAGATGTCCATGCTTCCGTGATGGATTTCTAATGCAATGCTCCTCATAGCACACCCCTGAAACTGCAGCCCTGACCAAGGGCAGGTCCTCTACTTACCCAGTTAAGTGAGGAATGGCACCCAGTTTTCAGAGAGATACCTCCGTTTCATTTTGTGATTTCCTCTACTGCTAACAAAAACAAAATATGAAACCCACCAAGTGCCTATTATAAACAGCCTGTGAGCCTTTTCTTTCTCTGATAGTACTGGAAGAGTCATGTTTCTCTCAACACAGCATTGGATGCAATTATACAGGAACTCAGTTTCCAAAGTGAACAGAGATAAATTATTGCAGATGATTTATTTGGGAACTTCTGGCAAAAAGGGAAGCTTAAAGAACTAGTGTGTTCCCCTTTTTTTTAAACCTAGGTATGAACCCAAGATGTACAATACATACTGATTGTTGGAGCATAAATTTGAGAGTTTTTAAGAAAATATTTGTATTAGCAAAGCTTAAGCTAAAGAATTAACAATCTCTAGGGAGTTAATACTGCGGTGGAAAATCCAAGGTACAGAGCCTGAAGCAACAGGCAGTGACTTCATCAGAAGACAAAGATAGTTCAATTCCCTGGTCAGGGTATACACAGAAGCAGCTCACTCTGTTCCTGTCTCTCTCTCCCTGCCTCTCTCTCAAAAAAAATAAAATAAAATAATGTTATAAACTAGTGATACAAATCACATCCTGACAGTGTTCACCCACAAATGCTTGGCTCTGCTAACCTTTGAAGCAGCTGCACAGCTGGAGTCATCATCCCCGTGCTGCCCTCCAAATTCTCAGTCCTATGCTCCTTTCCAAAACAAGGGAACTGAAAGTAAACCTACCACTCAGGCTTCTCATGCCTGAGCTTCTGTGGCCCTAATAACCCTTGGTTTGGGTTTTTGTTATAGTTTATTCACAATCCTGGAATAAGGCATTTTCTTTTCTTTCTAAAAATCATTTTTCTGTGGTCTTCAATGCTTTAAGCTAAATGCTTGGGCAGCTTTTATGTATAGCAGCAGACTTGGACATGAAACAGATTCCTTCCAGTTAGATTCCAGTCAAGTTGTACAGGTGTTACGAGTAGGAATTAGAATGATTGTTGAGGAGTTCTTGTGGTTTTTATTTGTTTGTTTTTGTTTTTGTTTTTTACAGAGACAGAGAGAGTCAGAGAGAGGGATAGACAGGGACAGACAGACAGGAACGGAGAGATGAGAAGCATTGTGACACCTTAGTTGTTCATTGATTGCTTTCTCATATGTGCCTTGACCGTGGGCCTTCAGTAGACCAAGTAACACCTTGCTCGAGCCAGCGACCTTGGGTCCAAGCTGGTGAGCTTTTTCGCTCAAACCAGATGAGCCCGCGTTCAAGCTGACAACCTCGGAGTCTCAAACCTGGGTCCTCGGCATCCCAGTCTGATGCTCTGTCCACTGTGCCACCGCCTGGTCAGGCAGTTCTTATGGTTTTTAGTCCCCAGTCCAGGTATATTGTCTTTTGAGTCCCAGATTAACCATCACAGCTAAACATTTGAATCATTATCAGGACCATCACGAGATGACATAGTGAACATCTCAGAGCAATGTCTTAGAGGCTGTCTGATATATCCAGGATTTGTGAGCAGATAATCATGCACAGTGCAGGAATCACATACATTCTTCACCAAATCACCAACATGTTTCACATTTTCATACATGTCTGAGTATAATACATACTTCATGTGAGTACCAGGCTCTCCTATAATGAAAACCTTAATTTAAAAAAAAAGTTTTTAAATGTTCCACTGGAATTTTTCTCCCTGAATTGATGAAGTCAACTCATTCACCATACTATCTAAATGAGAGAAGTGGCCTGTCTAGGTTGCTTGTGCTGCCTGTGTTTATGTGTTTATTTCAGGAATTGCCATTTCCACCCATAATCAGGAAAGTGGGACTGTAAAGTAAAAGCTCTCTTCCCAAAGACATAATATCAGGTACTTCTGACTTCAAATTCTCTGTGTGGGTCTTCTTTCAAAACATTATTATTTTCTCATTAATTTTCGTAAGGTCAGAAAGAGAAAACTCTTCATAGACACAAATCTTAATTGAGATTAAGATCTATAAAACAAGTTAAATCCTCAGATAAAGACATTGTAACTGATTAAATAGAAAAATTGGGCTTTGTTACATTTTTTAAAACATACATAACCAATATCCTCTTCAGCTTTCTTAATAATAGAAAGATTGCAAATATGATGCATGGAATATGCCTCTCCCTCACCTGTGCCCATGTCAGAGATCACGAGTGAAGCATCGAGACTATCCCATCAGTCCAGCTGTGACCTCAGTCCTGTGTAACACAGTGTTTCTGACAATTGCTACCAATAAAACAGTTGGAATTAGAGTTCTCTATCTGCTGTCCCTCAACTGGCATATAATAGATGATAATGTAACTTATGTGTATATATTAGAAATGAAGTGAGGCCCGGGATGGTGGCACTATAAAGGACCATGCTTGAAAAAGGTTTTTATGGGGTTTTTGGTTTGATTAATTTTTAAAATTTAAGCTGTTAGGGTTAAGTTTTAAGTGTGGACAAATACACTTCAAGGAAAAGTGTTTAATGTGCCTGACCTTTGGTGTTGCAGTGGATAAAACACTGATCTTGAGTGCTGAGGTCACTGGTTCGAAACCCTGGGCTTGCCTGGTCAAGGCACATATGAAAAACAACTATGAGTTGATGCTTTTTGCTCCTCCTCCACCACCTCTCTCTCTCTTTTCTCTAAAATCAATAATTCTTTAAAAAGAAAAAGCATCTAGTGCTCCTAGTATAATGAGAAGGTGACTATATCATGAAACCCTAATGTTAGAGCAGGTCACAAAGTATGTGGGTCTTCTGGCTGCTTTTTTTACCTCTGCCTCTGTGTCACTGAGGAGCTTGTGACCATCAGTGTTGTTCACATCGGGGGTCACTATGAAATCAAGGCCTCTTGGGGTGTGCTCATGAGGATCTGAGAGAACTGTAGTCTTGTTGGCATTTCTTTATGCTTTGTATGACTTTTGTGCAATTATATCAATTTGATTTGGATAAAACGCTGTTACTTTTAAGGCCCTTTCTACTGAAAATAGTTAGGTCATTCCCAACAAGGGAAAAGCATTTGTTACTGTCATTTTAAAAATAAATTTTAAAACAAATTGTATGGCACATGTGTGTTATTTTCAGATCTAGAGCTTACAGTTTTAACTTTGAGAACATTTTTATTTACAAAATATTTTACAGAGTATTAACTGCTGTCACAAAATCATGATAGTGCCTCAACTGTGGAGGCGCAGTGGATCAAGCATCGACCTGGAACGCCGATGTCGCCAGTTCAAAACCCTGGGCTTGCCCGGTCAAGGCACATATGGGAGTTGATGTTTTCTGTTCCACCCTCCCTTCTCTTTCTCTGTGTCCCTCTTCTCTAAAATGAATAAATAAAAATAATTAAAAAAAAATTATGATAGTAGGCCCTGGCCGGTTGGCTCAGCGGTAGAGCATCAGCCTGGCGTGCGGGGGACCCGGGTTCGATTTCCAGCCAGGGCACATAGGAGAAGCGCCTATTTGCTTCTCCACCCCCCCCCCCCCTTCCTCTCTGTCTCTCTCTTCCCCTCCCGCAGCCAAGGCTCCATTGGAGCAAAGATGGCCCGGGCGCTGGGGATGGCTCCTTGGCCTCTGCCCCAGGTGCTAGAGTGGCTCTGGTCGCAACAGAGCGACGCCCTGGAGGGGCAGAGCATCGCCCCCTGGTGGGCGTGCCGGGTGGATCCCGGTCGGGCGCATGCGGGAGTCTGATTGTCTCTCCCCGTTTCCAGCTTCAGAAAAATACAAAAAAAAAAAAAAAAAATTATGATAGTAACTTTGAGATGATCTTGCTAGTCATGGGTTGGGGGGACCAGTGGATTACATCCAGCCCATTAAAAGATTAACTCAAGGATTTAATGTATTAATGGTTGATACCACTGTGTTGTATAACTGAAATCTATTAATAGAGTAAAACTTAAAATGTTCTAACAAAAAGAAAGATAAATATGCAAGTTGAGGTGTTCACAATATCTTAAAATTCTGTCAATTATACCTCAAGAAAGCTGGGAGCAAAAATGGTTTACTCTCCACAAACTGACCAATAGCCCTTCAGCAGCCCCTGTAGCACTCAAGACTAAACTATAGCCATGAGCATCTTATAAAGGATGGGTTTTGTGGGGAAGTAGGATCAATTTGCAAAATTGTTAATGTGTGAACTTTCTCATTGATCCATATAACAAATCCTAAGTGTTGACATCCCTAGTATACTGCTCACAAATATTAGGGTATATTTCAAAATGAATATGAAGCAATAAAATATCCCCTAGTTTTTGTGAGCAGTTAGTTAGGAATCCTCTTTAAAATCTGAGACTGTATGCCTGACCAGGCAGTGGCACAGTGGATAGAGCATTGACCTGAGACACTGAGAACCCAGGTTCAAAAGCATGGGGTTGCTGGCTTGAGCATGCGATCATAGACATGACCCAGTGGTTGCTGGCTTGAGCCCAAAGGTAGTTGTTTTGAAGCCCAAGATCACTGGATTGAGCCCAAGGTCACTGGCTTGAGCAAGAGGTCACTGGCTCAGCTGGAGCCTCACCCCCAGTCAAGGCACATATGAGAAAGCAATGAACAACTAAGGTGCTGCAACTATGAGTTGATGCTTCTCATCTCTTTCCCTTCCTGTCTGTCCCCTCCTCCTCTCTTTTTCTCATTAAAAAAAAAACCCTGAGGTTTTCTCTAAGGTGTGCTTTCCAAAATTTTTCACTTCTGTCACACATAAAAAGACACTATCACCTGACCTGTGGTGACACAGTGGATAAAGCCTCAACCTGGAATGCTGAGGTCCACTGATTCAAAACCCCAGGCTTGACTGGTCAAGGCACATATTAGAAGCAACTAACAGAATTGATGTTTTTTGCTCCTTCCACTCCACCCCCATTCCTATCCTCTCTCTAAAATCAGTAAGTCCTGGAGGGAAGGAAGTAAGGGAGGGAAGTAGGGGAGGAAGGAAGGAAGAAAGTTTTCATGGCATAATGGGATAAACTTGGGGACTTAGGACTATACATGTGACATAGATTAAAAATTTATTACATATATAATTATAAGAAAAAATGTATAATGTTTTATACAGAAATTTTAATTTGTATAACACTTCCAAAATTAACATTTACAATGTTGGCTTTTGAAAGCATGACTTTTTTGATAATAGGCTGAAATGCTTATACACAATTCCTGATCCAGACTTTTAGTAATAATGTCTTCAGTTTTTCATAAAAACCATCTACAATAAAACTCGTTTACAAAGTAGGTGACAAAAAACTTAAAATTTTTATGATCATTCAAGAATTTATGAGCCTGACCAGGTGGTGGCACAGTGGATAGAGCATTGGCCTAGAACACTGAGGACCCACGTTCATTGCTGGCTTGAGTGTGGTGCAGGCTCATCTGGCGTGAGCAAGGGCTCACCAGCTTGAGTGAGTGCTCACCAGCCTGAGCATAGGGTCACCAGCTTGAGCGTGGGATCATAGACATGACCCCATGGTCACTGGCTTGAACCCAAAGGTTGCTGGCTTGAGCAAGGGTTGACTGGCTCGACTTGAGTTCCTCACATCAAGGCACATATGAGAAAGCAATCAGTGAACAACTAAAGTGTCTCAACTTCTCATGTCTCTCCCTTCCTGTCTGACCCTGTCTCTCTCTCTCTCTCTCTCTCTCTCACTCACTCTTGCTAAAAAAAAAAAAAAGATTTATAATTTGAACTGATGAATGGATAAACAAGTGGTATATGCATACATGAAATATTCATCCATTAACAAATGAAATACATACACATGCTACAACATGGATGAGTCTTAAAAACATTATGCCTAGTAAAAGAAGCCAGATACAAGAGGCACATATTGTATGATCCCATTTATATAAAATGTCCAGAATATCCCTGGCCGGATAACTCAGTTGGTTAGAATGTTGTCCAATTATGCAAAGATTGCAGGTTTGATTCCCAGTCAAGGCACAGATAGGAACAGATTAATGTTTTTTGTTTCTCTCAATAAATAATTTTTTTTTTGTATTTTTCTGAAGTTGGAAACAGGGAGGCAGTCAGACTCCCACATGTGCCCAATCAGGATCCACCCAGCATGCCCACCAGGGGGCAATGCTCTACCCATCTGGGGCGTTGCTGTGCTGCAACCAGGGCCATTCTAGCGCCTGAGGCAGAGGCCACGGAGCCATCCTCAGTGCCCAGGCCAACTTTGCTCTAATGGAGCCTTGGCTGCAGGAGGGGAAGAGAGAGACAGAGAGGAAGGAGAGGGGGAGGGGTGGAGAAGCAGATGGGCGCTTCTCCTGTGTGCCCTGGCCGGGAATTGAACCTGGAACTCCTGCACGCCAGGCCAATGCTCTACCACTGAGCCAACCGGCCAGGCCAATAAATAAAAATTTTAAATGTCCAGAATAGGCAAATCTGTGGAGATAGAACATAGATCAGTGGCTGTCAGGCTCAGAGTAGGGGAAAATGGAGAGTGATAATAGGTACGTTTCTTTTTTAGGTGATGAAAATGGTCTGGAATTAGTGCTGATAGCTTCACAAACTGTTAACATACTAAAAACCATTGAACTATATACTATTAGAGGGAATTTTACAGTATCTGAATAAAATATTTATGATTTATATTAAATTTAAGGAATGTAATAACTTACTTTTTTAAAATATTTTATTTATTGATTTTTTAGAGAGAGAGAAGTGAGAGAGAGAAACAGAGAGAGAGAGAAGGGGGAGGAGCAGGAAGCATCAACTCCCATATGTGCCTTGACCAGGCAAGCCCAAGGTTTCGAACCGGCGACCTCAGTGTTCCAGGTCGACGCTTTATCCCACTGCGCCACCACAGGTCAGGCCATAACTTACTTTTCACTGACAAAATGTAACATGAAATTTCTTATAATGTAGATTTCCAATCAAATTGAAATTATTTACATAAAATATTTCAAGATAATGAAGTTATGATTTGTAGAATGTGCATGTATTTTTATTTTTTATTTTTTTATTTATTCATTTTAGAGGAGAGAGAGAGAGAGAGAAGGGGAGAAGCAGGAAGTTTCAACTCCCATATGTGCCTTGACCAGGCAAACCCAGGTTTTGAACTGGCGACTTCAGAGTTCCAGGTCGACGCTTTATCCACTGCACCACCACAGGTCAGGCCTGTATTTTTATTTTTTTAATTTTTTATGTTTTAGTGAAATGAGAAGCAGAGAGACTGACTCCCGCATGTGCCCCAACCAGGATCCACCACGAAAGCCCCCTACCTAGGGATGCTCTGCCCATCTGGGGCCACTGCTCTGTTGCTTGGCAACCAAGCCATCTCAATGCCTGAGGCGAGGCCATGGAGCCATTCTTAGTGCCAGGGCCAACTTCCTCAAACCATTTGAGCCATAGCTGCATAAGGAAAAAAGAGAGAGAAGGAAGAGTGGGAAGGGTGGAGAAGCAGCTGGTCGCTTCTCCTGTGTACCCTGACTGGGAAATGAACCCAGGACTTCAACATACCAGGCCAACGCTCTACTGCTTAGCCAACTGGCTCGGGTTGTACACATATTTTTTAGAATAGCCACTCTGCCTATAGTTATGACCACAAAGGTCAAAAGTACCCAGTGTATGTGAAGCAGAAAGTGGGGCTTTCTGGACCTCCACCTGCAAGGAGTCCTGGCCCAGTCTTCAGGCCCATCACATGACCTCAAGTACCTGCAACACCAACTGCTCCAGTAATTCCATGGCCTCCTTGTTTTGATCAACAGTGCACTCAACAGCTGTTACTGAAGTGGACGACCAGGTGGTAGTGCCCCTCCTTGGCTATACTTAAGTGATTCAAGAGCTCATGGTGATAAGATGGCAAGTAGGGGGGTTCTGGCTGCTTTAAGCTCCATCTATCTGGCCATCCTGAAGACAGAGTGGGTCAGTATCTCCTAGCATACTAATTTCAAGACACATCACTTAGGGGATTTAGGATAATAAAATCTAGATTTATGATGACTAGAGCTTATTTTGGACATAAATATTTGTGGCACTATGTAAATACTGATCCAGATTTCTACCAGTTTTTAAAGCCCAATGGTCTGGATAATTGCCACTAAATGCCATCTTTCTTTTCCTAAGGAAAATTGGGATTGGGAAGTATATCAAAAATGTTTAGCCTGACCAGGCGGTGGCGCAGTGGATGGAGCGTCGGACTGGGATGCAGAGGACCCAGGTTCGAGACCCCAGGGTCGCCAGCTTGAGTGCGGGCTCATCTGGTTTGAGGAAAAGCCCATCAGCTTGAACCCAAGGTCGCTGGCTCCAGCAAGGGGTTGCTCGGTCTGCTGAAGGCCAGTGGTCGAGGCACATATGAGAGAGCAATCAATGAACAACTAAGGTGTTGAAACACGCAATGAAAAACTAATGATTGATGCTTCTCATCTCTCTTCGTTCCTGTCTGTCTCTCCCTGTCTAACCCCCTCTCTGGCTCACTCTCTGTCTCTGTAGAAAATAAATAAATAAATAAAAATTAATAAAAACTCAGTTGCTTAGAGCATCTTCCCGAAGTGCAATGGTTGCCAGTTTGATTCCTGGTCACAGCATATTCTTTTTTTTTTTTTTTTTTCATTTTTTAGGAGGAGAGGGAGAGAGAGAGAGAGAGGAGAGAGAGACAGGGGGGAGGAGCTGGAAGCATCAACTCCCATATGTGCCTTGACCAGGCAAGCCCAGGGTTTCAAACCGGCGACCTCAGCATTTCCAGGTCGACGCTTTATCCACTGCGCCACCACAGGTCAGACAAGTCACAGCATATTCAATGTTCCTGTCTCTCTCTCTCCCTTTCTCTCTCACTAAAATAAATAAATTTAAAAAATTTTTTTTTAATGTTTAGCCCTGGCTGGGTAGCTCAGTTGATTAAAGTGTCATCCCAACACATCAAGGTTGTGGGTTTGATCCCTGGTCAGGGCATAAAAAAGAATCAACCAGCCTGACCAGGTGGTGGCACAGTGGATTGAGCGTCGGACTGGGATGCGGAAGGACCCAGGTTTGAGACCCTGAGGTCGCCAGCTTGAGCGCAGGCTCATCTGGCTTGAGCAAAAAGCTCACCAGCTTGGACCCAAGGTCACTGGCTCCAGCAAGGGGTTACTCGGTCTGCTGAAGGCCCGCGGGCAAGGCACATATGAGAAAGCAATCAATGAACAACTAAGAAGTCGCAAGGCGCAACGAAAAACTAATGATTGATGCTTCTCATCTCTCTCCGTTCCTGTCTGTCTGTCCCTGTCTATCTCTGCCTCTGTAAAAAAAAGAATCAACCAATGAATACATAAATAAGTGGAACAACAAATCAGTGTTTCTCTCTCTGTCTCTCCCTAAGTCAGTCAATTTAAAAAATTGTTTAAGTTTATAAAAATAGTCATCCTGAGGCCCTGGCTGGTTAGCTCAGTCAGAGTATCATCCTAAAATGCCAAGTTTAGGGGTTCAACCCTTAGGGTACATAAAAGATGCAACCAGCGGATGCACACCTAAGTGGAACAACAAATGCTTCTCTCTCTCTCTCCCTTCCTCTCTGTCTCTTAAAAATCAATGAAAAAAGGCCTGACCTGTGGTGGCGCAGTGGATAAAGCGTCAACCTGGAAATGATGAGGTTGCCAGTTCAAAACCCTGGGCTTGCCTGGTCAAGACACATATGGGAGTTAATGCTTCCAGCTCCTCCCCCTTCTCTCTTTCTGTCTCTTTCTTCTGTCTAAAAATGAATAAATAAAATACAATAAAATTTAAAAAAAATCAATGAAAAAAGCCTGACCTCTGGTGGCACAGTGGATAAAGCATAGACCTGGAACGCTGAGGTCTCCAGTGCGAGGCCCTGGGCTTGCCTGGTCAAGGCACATATGGGAGCTGATGCTTCCTGCTCCTCCCCTCTTCTCTCTTTCTCTATCTCTCTCCCCTCTCAAAAATAAATAAATAAAATCATTTTTAAAAATCAATGAAAAAAAAGTAATTGTGAAAAATGTTATTCAATATTTCATTGCTTGGCATTTGGTTATGTTTCTCTGCATGTTACATAGAGTAAAATCTTGCCTGACCAGGTGGTGGCGCAGTGGATAGAGCATCAAACTGGGATGTGGAGGACCCAAGTTCAAGACCCCGAGGTCACCAGCTTGAGTGTGGTCTCATGTGGTTTGAGCAAAGCTCACCAGCTTGGACCCAAGGTTGCTGGCTTAAGCAAGGGGTTACTCCAGTCTGCTGTAGCCCCACGGTCAAGGCACATATGAGAAAGCAATCAATGAATAACTAACGTGCCACAACAAAAAAACCTGATGATTGATGCTTCTCATCTCTCTGCGTTCCTGTCTGTCCCTATCTATCTCTCTCTCTGACTCTCGCTCTGTCTCTGAAAAAAAAAATCTCTAATAAACTCTAGCCAATCCCTGCACTGATTATAATCTGGGCAGTGGACTGTACATTATATGTAGATGATTATTTGCCATAGAGATCATTATACATAATAAATTGTACTTGACATTGCATAAAGTAGTTATATAAAATAGCTATAGCAGGTACAGAGTCCACCTGCAGAAGCCTGAAAGAGTCTACCATGACAAAATTATTTATGAGTATGGTGATTCCTCAAAAAATTAACAGAATTACATTTGATTCAGCAACACCACTTCTAAGCATATACTCCAAAGAATTGAAAGCAGCACTATTCATAATCACTGAAAGATGGAACCAACCCAAATGTCCATTGGGGACGAATGAATAAACAAAATTTATACATCCATAAGTGGAATAGTATTCACCTTTTTTTTTTTTTGTATTTTTCTGAAGCTGGAAATGGGGAGAGACAGTCAGACAGACTCCCACATGCGCCCGATCGGGATCCACCCGGCACGCCCACCAGGGGGCGACACTCTGCCCACCAGGGGGCGATGCTCTGCCCCTCTGGGGCGTCGCTCTGTCGCGACCAGAGCCTAGTATTCAACTTTAAGAAGAAATGAACTTCTGATATATGCTACAACATAGATAAACCTTTAAGGCCTTATGTTAAGTGAAATAAACCAGATACAAAAGGAACCAATCAATATGATCTCATTTTTATGAGGTGCTTAGAGTATTCAAATTCATACAGAATAGAAAGTAGAACGGTGGTTGCTAGGGCTGGGGAAAAGGGGATGGGGAACTAGTGTCTAATGGAGACAGAGTGTTTGTTGGGGAAAATGATCAAGTTTAGGAGATGGATGGTTGTGATAGGTGCACAACCGTGTGGATGTACTTACTACTACTGAGCAAAAAACCAACAGGGTTTTTGGAGTTTAGATTTTGGAGGGACAAAGGTGTGAGGAATTGGCTGTAAGTTGACAGTCTAAGCAACCCCCCACTACTGAGCTAGACACTTAAAAATTATTAAAATGATAATTTTAAGTATATTTTACTACAATAAAAATTTTAACTGTATTAGCATGTCGGCAAGGAGAAGAGGAGGGCTAAAGGCAGATTAAGGTTCACAGCATTTAAGTATTTAAAGTAAGAACTAATAAAATACTAAATCAGTATCACCAAGTAACAGGAGTTTGTAATCTCATGGTGCCTGCAATAATCAGACTATATCTGATGTGTCATATATTTTGGGGTACATATTTTTTAAAATAGTATATGCCCAGTAGAGTTCCCAGGAAATAGTGTTATAAAAAGTGGTTCAAAGAGGGCAGGCTATTTTGGGTAGAGAAGAGAAAGGTAGTGAGAAGCATGATGACTGGCTCCAAATATTTCAAAAGCTATCATGTAGAAAATCTTATTTTATGCTACTCCATTAGGCAGAACCAGAACTGGTGGGTGGAAGCTAGCATTCACATAGAATCAGAATTGTAGAAGAAAAAAGGGTGTTAGGGATTTTGTCCAACCCCTTACAGAGGAGTCGAAAATATGGGTGACTTGTATTAGATCACACAGCTAGTTAGTACAGTAGGGTCGCTACAAGGAGCCCTCCTACCTCCAAGATCAGGGTGCTTTCTCAACAGAATGCTGATTCCCACAGCCCTTTCCAAACCTTGTGCACTTTCTTCAAGATTTTAGTACATTACCTTCTCAAAACAGCTAAACATGTTCCCCTCTACTTTCAAGGAAAATACCAACTCATTGGGAACCCTCTCTCCTTCTTTCTCTGAGAGGTCTGAATGGCCTCCCTCTCTTTCCAAAATAATGAGGTAGTGCCTGACCGGGCAGTGGCGCAGTGGATAGAGCGTCGGACTGGGATATGGCAGACCCAGGTTCGAGACCGAGGTCGCCAGCTTGAGCACAGGCTCATCTGGTTTGAGCAAGGCTGACCTCAAGCAAGGGGTTACTCGGTCTGCTGAAGGCCCACGGTCAAGGCACATATGAGAGAGCGATCAATGAACAACTAAGGTGTCGCAATGAAAAACTGATGATTGATGCTTCTCATCTCTCTTCGTTCCTGTCTGTCTGTCCCTATCTGTCTCTCTCTCTGTCACTGTAAAAATAAATAAATAAATTAAAAAAATAATAATGAGGTAGTAGTCATTTACCTCTACAATAAATCTTAGCCTGGAGACTCTAATAACACAGATAAGCACAACATGATTACAAAATGCAGTGATTAATACAAAAATGTATCCCAAATAAACATCTCCAAGAAACACAGAAGGGGCCAACATAGAATTCTGTGAACTTTTTTTTTGTGTGTGACAAAGACAGAGAGAGAGGGAGAGAGAGACAGATAGGGACAGACAGGAAGAGAGATGAGAAGCGTCAATTCTTAATTGTGGCTCCTTAGTTGTTCATTGATTGCTTTCTCATATGTGCCTTGACCCAGGGAGGGGGGGCTACAGCAGAGTGAGTGACCCTTTGCTCAAACCAGCGACTTTGAGCTCAAGCCAGCAACCTTGGCCTTCAAGCCAGAGACCCTTGGGCTCAAACCAATGACTTTGGGGTCATGCCTATAATCCTGTGCTCAAGCTGGTGAGCCTACACTCAATCCAGCGACCTTGGGATTTTGAACCTGGATCCTCTGTGTCCCAGTTTGACACTCTATCTACTTTGCCACTGCCTGATCAGGCAGAAATTTTTTTTTTTAATAACAAATGTGGTTTCGTATTCTCTAGAAACAACTGGCAAAAGAGAGAGAGGCAGTACAGATGTTTAGTCTTGGACAACACAAGAAGCCTACAAGCAATTGGGACTTCACCATGGGTGAAACATGTGAGGGAAGCTCAGGACTGACTGTGCAGCCACAGGAAACTCTGAGGAGCACCCCGAGTACAGTACCCTATGCCCAAATACCCGGGGGCGGAGCCCAAACTCATAGTCAAGTCACTCAACTTTTACTGAGTTGCGTGAGACTGAGCTTGGCACTAGGGATTCAAAGGTGAATAGGAAACACACACGGTTCCTGCCTTCCAAGAGCTCTTAGTCTGCTAAGAGTGGCTTGTAAATAATTATAGACCAGTGTCGTGTCATGATAGTTACAGGGATGGCACAATGAAGGAAGGATGAGCTGTATTTACTAAGGGAGTCAAGCCCACTCGTCAGAGAAGATACCCCATAAGTTTTGTAATAAAACTGCCACATTTGGATAGCATTTTTGCTTACATTATTACTTCAGGTATGCTTATGAGGAGACTGTGAGCCAAGTCACTAACCTCATTTTACAGACAAGGAAAAAACCATATTTCCCCATGTATACAGTGCGCCTTTTCCCAAAAAATTTAGGGTAAAAAAACTGGGTGCGTCTTATACAGTGGTTGTGACATTTCATATGCCATAATTGGAACTGAGACGAGGCAATATATGAAGACAGTGATTCGTCAACAGACACAGATGAGGACAAGCTAATGGATGGGAGTTTTGACAGTGATGAGGAGTTGTATGAATTTTATGATGAGTAAAACTTGAGTTCAATAACTTTATGTAATACATTTTTTCCCCCAAATTTCGGGCCCCCAAATTAAGGTGTGTCTTATACATAGGGAAATACGGTAGGCTCTCCCTGAGGATATGACTCACCCAACATCATATGGTGAGTAGAAGATCTGGATGGAATTCAGTTCCTTGAGCTTGAAACTATGATTTATAACCCTAACACTCACTGAGCTTTTACTATGCAGTCTGTGTGCATTATCTCATTTAATCTCTGCAGCAACAATTCCTATCATTCCTCATTTTATAAATGAAAAAAGCAAGACTTTCAGAAGTTCAAGTAATTTGTCTAAGCAGAGACTATTTTTTTATTTTTGTGTGTGTGTGCAACAGAGACCCAGACAAAGAGAGGGACATATAGAGACAGACAGGAAGGGAGAGAGATGAGAAGCATCAATTCTTCATTGTGGCTCCTTAGTTCAGTGGTTCTCAAAGTGTGTGCCTGGGCACACTGGTGCATCCTAGAAGATTTTTAGGTGCACCCTATGGTATTCCAGAGAAATATGTGCCTGTTGGGGACCAACAAACCAACACAGTTTTTGGAGTTTAGATTTTTGGGGGACAAAGGTATGGGGAACTGGCTGTAGCTGACAGTCTGCCCAATCCCCCCACTTCACTTGCCTGATTAGGTTACAAAAGGCTGTTAAGGGCCCTGGCCGGTTGGCTCAGTGGTAGAGCGTCAGCCTGGCGTGCAGAAGTCCTGGGTTCGATTCCCGGCCAGGGCACACAGGAGAAGCGCCCATCTGCTTCTCCACCCCTCCCCCTCTCCTTCCTCTCTGTCTCTCTCTTCCTCTCCCGCAGCCGAGGCTCCATTGGAGCAAAGATGGCCCGGGCGCTGGGGATGGCTCCTTGGCCTCTGCCCCAGGCACTAGAGTGGCTCTGATCGCAACAGAGCGACGCCCTGGAGGGGCAGAGCATCGCCCCCTGCTGGATGTGCCGGGTGGATCCCAGTCGGGCACATGCGGGAGTCTGTCTGACTGTCTCTCCCCGTTTCTAGCTTCAGAAAAAAAAAAAAGGCTGTTAAGCTGTGGTGCTGGATTGTTTACACTACCCCCCATGTTCCCCAGAAAGACTGGAGGCAAATTTCTTCTATCCTTTGTTTGGTGTAAAGTTAAGATGATATGTATGGTGGGGTTTTAGATTGATGATTAAACATAAGGAATTGTCTCTTGAAGCCTTTTGGATCTCTTTAAAAGAAGAATATGTGGCAATATCTAAAAAAGTTTTGAACATTTTACTACAATTTTCAACATCCTATTTATGTGAATTAGGATTTTCTACCCTCAACACAATTAAGAGCAAAAAGAGAGGAATTCTTTAATGAATTGATGAGGAAATGAGAGTTTGCCTTTCAAATATATACCCAAACATTTAAGAAATCACTAGGACACATCAGGCTTATGTGTCTCATAAACACAAAAATGAAAAGACTTAACACATTCGTGCCAGGACCTGCCGAATTTACTAAATCTTACTAAGAATGTATCTATATATATAAAAAGATAGCATTTTTGTAGTTTTTTATTTTTTAACCCTTCTTTTTTTACAAATTCTAAAAAGCATAACTCAAAAAATGTAAAATAAAAATGTTTTTTAATGTCAGAATAAATTTAATTTTGTCATATTTATTTCATTTAATTTTCATAAAAGCACACTTGGACTTTTTATTTTTTTCTTTAATATTTGACTTAATTATTATAACATATTTCTTAGAAATCTGTATATAGTGTGCCTACAATTATTTGTAGGACTTTAATTTTTTTTTTTTTAATTTTTATTTATTCATTTTAGAGAGGAGAGGGAGAGACAGAGGGAGAGAGAGAGGAGAGAGAGAGAAAGAAAGGGGAAGGAGCTGGAAGTATCAACTCCCATATGTGCCTTGACCAGGCAAGCCCAGGGTTTCAAACCGGTGACCTCAGCATTTCCAGGTCAACGCTTTATCCACTGAGCCACCACAGGTCGGGCTATTTGTAGGACTTTAAATGAGCCCTGACTTCAAAAAGTTTGAGAACCACTGTCTTAGTTGTTCATTGATTGCTTTCTCATATGTACCTTGATGGGGGGAGGGGCTACAGCAGACCAAGTGACCCCTTGCTCAAGCCAGGGACCTTAGGCTCAAGCTGGTGAGCCTTGCTCAAACCAGGTAACCCCGTGCTCAAGCCGGCAACCTGGGTTTCAAACCTGAGTCTTCCACATCCCAGTCCAATGCTCTATCCACTGCACCACCACCTGGTCAGGCAAGCCAGGATTTGAATTGAACTATGACTCAGAACCTGAGCTCTTAACAACTCTACTGCATTATGCTGCTTCCCATCCTTCTGCAAGCTTTTTTTTCTCTCTTAATTTTTCCATTGATATGGGGGGTAGGGAGGAAGAAAGAGAGAAAGAGAAGCATCAACTCACTGTTCTACTTAGTTGGTCTGTCTAGTTGTGTACTCACTGATTGCTTCTTGTTTATGCCCTGACGGGGGATCAAATCTGTGACATTGGTGCACCAGGATGACTCTTTTTATTTTATTTTATTTTATTTTTTATTAATTTTAGAAAGGAGAGAGAGAAGGGGAGAGAGAGAGAGAGAAGGGGGGAGGAGCACGAAGCATCAACTCCCATATGTGCCTTGACCAGGCAAGCCCAGGGTTTCGAACCGGCTACCTCAGCATTTCCAGGTAGACGCTTTATCCACTGCACCACCACAGGTCAGGCCATGGATGACTCTTTATCCACTGAACAACCCAACCAGGGCCACTTCATCTTTCAATGATCCCAACTGACACGGTGCTGCTGCTGTCAGACACACCTAGGTTAACCTTCTCTCACCTTCACTTTCCTTACCTATGGAATAGTAATTGTACATATCTGGCCACCCAGTTGTTTTTGCTTACAGCATCTCGCTTATTCCTTGATTAAGAGTCACTGCATTTAACCCAATTTGTAATCATTACTGTTGTCTGCCTTTATCTGTAGGACATAAGCTACATAAAGGATAAGACTATGTATATATGTCTTGATCCCCATTGTAACTCTTATATGCAGCACAGGGCCTGGCACATGGTGGGTACCCAATAAATATCTGTTCAATAAACAACTCATCCCAGAGGAAAAAGAGTTCTCTCTCTCTCTGCTTCATTATATATGACTTCCTTGGATGAGTTCTGGTAGACGTTCCCAGGGCAGTGAGGTATTATGAATGACCACCTCTGGGTAATTTGGGATCTCTCCTGACAAGTGAGGTGAGATGGTGATTGGCAACCCTACCAGAATCACAAGTAGGGCCAGCATCACAAGTGTAACCTGTGCAGTCACACAAGGCTCCTGACTCAGAAGGGCCCTGCACATTGGTTAATACTCTGCTGTTACTGTCTTGAAATTCTTAGTGGTTTTTGAACAAGGACCCTTGCATTTTCATTTTACACAGGGTGCTCCAAATTACACAGCTGGTCCTGATCACATCCAAGGGATCCTGAGGGAGGAAAAAGGGGAACAGGAGGAAGGAAGTTTTCTACCAAAACAAGGTCAGGGAATGCTGGAAGTATTCCAAAAGTGTTAATACCATGTCTATATTGTGTCTAGGTGCCAAACTCCTTATGAAATAGATTCTGAGCTCCTTTAACGCAGAGATAATTCCTTATTCAGTGCTATCTGTAGCTTAAAATGGTGCCTAACATTTTAAAAAATTGTTTTTGTTTGTTTGTTTAGCAAGAGAAAGACACAGACAGGGACAGACAAACAGGAAGAAAGACAGATGAGAAGCATCAATTCATAGTTGCGGCACTTTAGTTGTTCACTGATTGCTTTCTCATAGTGCTTTGACTGAGGGGCTCCAGCTGAACCAGTGACCCCTTGCTCAAGCCAGCGACCTTGGTTGGGTTCAAGCCAGCAAACTTGGGCTTCAAGCCAGTGACCTTTGGGCTCAAACCAGCGACCATGGGGTCATGTCTATGATACCACACTCAAGCCAGCGCCCCCGTGCCCAAGGTGGTGAGACTACACTTAAGCCAGATGAGTCTATGCTCAAGCTGGCAACCTCAGGTTTTCAAACCTAGGTCCTCAGTATCCCCAGCCAACACTCTATCCACTGTACCACAGCCTAGTCAGGCATCTTTTAATTATTTATTATTTTGAGATAATTGTAGATTTTACATGCAGTTGTAAGAAATAATATAATTTGATCCTGCATATGTTGTACTCAATTTTCTCCAATGCTAGCATCTTGCGAAACTAAAGCACAATATCGCAACCAGTATATTAACAGATATGATAATGATATAACACGGTCATTATTACAGAGATCCCTCATGTTGCCCTTCTAGAAACATACCCATTTTCCTCTCACCTCCATACCCTACTCCTGGAAAGCACTGATCTATTCTCCATTTCTACAATTTCATCATTTCAAGAATGTTATATAGCCCTGGTTGGGTAGGTCAGTGGATAGAGTGTTGTCAGGATATGCCAAAGTTATAAGTTCGATCCCAGGTCAGACACATACATGATTCAACCAACAAATGCATAAATAAGTGGAACAACAAATTGAAATTTCTCTCTCTCTCAAAAACCAATTAAAAAATTTTTTTTAAAGAATGTTACAGGGCTCTGGTCGGTTGGCTCAGTGGTAGAGCATCGGCCTGATGTGCAGGAGTCCTGGGTTTGATTCCCGGCCAGGGCACACAGGAGAAGCGCCCATCTGCTTCTCCACCCCTCCCCCTCTCCTTCCTCTCTGTCTCTCTCTTCCCCTCCTGCAGCTGAGGCTCCATTGGAGCAAAGTTGGCCCAGGTGCTGAGGATGGCTCTGTGGCCTCTGCCTCAGGCGCTAGAATGGCTCTGGTTGCAACAGAGCGACGCCCCAGATGGGCAGAGCATCGCCCCCTGGTGGATGTGCCGGGTGGATCCCGGTCGGGCGCATGCGGGAGTCTGTCTGACTGCCTCCCCGTTTCCAACTTCAGAAAAATACAAAAAAAAAAAAAAAAAAAAGAATGTTACAGTCCTGGCCAGATAGCTCAGTTGCTTAGAGCATCACCCTGAGGCACAGAGGTTGCCAGTTCCATCACCAGTCAGGGCACATACAAGAACAGATTGATATTCCTATCTCTCTATCTCCCCTTTCCTTCCTCTCCTTCTAAAATTAATAAAATAAACATTAAAATAATAAATAAATAAAACACCCGATGAGGTGTTTTCTTTTTAATTTTATTTACTGATTTTTAGATAGAGGGCAGAGACAGGAGGGTGGAGAAGTGGGAAGCATCAACTCGTAGTAGTTGCTTCCTCTATGTGCCTTGACTGGGCAAGCCCAGGAATTTGAACCGGCAACCTCAGCATTCCAGTTTGACACTTTATCCACTGCACCACCACAGGTCAGGCCTGATAAGGTTTGTTTAAAAAAGCCTGATCAAGTCCTGGCCGGTTGGCTCAGTGGTAGAGTGTCGGCCTGGCGTGCAGGAGTCCCAGGTTCGATTCCCGGCCAGGGCACACAGGAGAAGCGCCCATTTGCTTCTTCACCCCTACCCCTCTCCTTCCTCTCTGTCTGTCTCTTCCCCTCCCACAGCCAAGGCTCCATTGGAGCAAAAAGTTGACCCGGACACTGAGGATGGCTCCATGGCCTCTGCCTCAGGCGCTAGAATGGCTCTGGTTGCAACAGATCAACGCCCCAGATGGGCAGAGCATCGCCCCCTGGTGGGCATGCCGGGTGGATCCCAGTCAGGCACATGCGGGAGTCTGTCTGCCTTCCCGTCCAACTTCAGAAAAATACAAAAAACAAAAAACAAACAAACAAAAAAATAAAAATAAAAAAACCTGATCAGGCAGTGGCACAGTGGATGGAGCATAAGACTGGGACCCAAAGGACCCAGATTAGACACCCTTAGGTCACTGGCATGAGCGCAGGCTCACCAGCTTGAGCAAGAGGTTTCTGACTTGAGTGTGGGATCATAGACATGACCCATGGTCGCTGGCTTGAGCCCAAAGGTCGCTGGCTTAAAGCCCAAGGTCGCTGGCTTGAGACCAAGGTCATTGGCTTGAGCAAGGGGTCACTCGCTCTGTTGCAGACCCCCTGTCAAGCACATATGAGAAAGAAAGCAATGAACAACTAAGGAGCCACAATGAAGAATTGATGCTTCTCATCACTTCCCTTTCTGTCTGTCTGTCCCTATCTGTGCCTCTCTCTGTCTCTCTCTCTATCTCTGTCACAAAAAGAGTGTCGTCCCTAAATGACAAGGTTGCAGGTTCGATCCTCGGTCAGGGCATACACAGAAACCAACCAATGAATGCACGACTCAGTGGAACAACAAATGAATTCTTCCCTTTCCCCTCCCCTCACTCTCCCTTTTTCTATCTCAAAATCAATAAATAAATAAAAAAATTAAGCCTTGGCTGGAGAGCTCAGTTGGTTGGAGTGTTGTCCCAGAGAACAGAAGTTGCCAGTTCAATTCCCCAGTCAGGGTACATACAGGAGCAGCTCAATATTCCTGTCTCTTTCTCTCTGTCCCTCTCAAAAAAATAATAATAATAAATTAAAAATAAATAAATAAACAAAAAAATCCATGTATGGATTTTTATGTGAATAGAAGTTTTTATTTCTCTGGGATAGATGCCCAGGAGTACAATTTCTGATGGGCGTTGCATGTTTGTTTACCTTTTAAAGGTACTGCCAAATTGTTTTCCAGGGTGGTTGTACCATTTTGCATTCCACCTGCAATGTGTGAGGGATCCAGTTTCTCTGCATTCTCGCCAACATTGATGTCACAGTTTTTTTTTTTTATTTTAGCCATTCTAATTGGCGTGTAGTGATATCTAATTGTGGCTTTAATTTGCATTTCTCTAATGGCTAATTATGTTGAACATCTCTTACTGTGTTTATTTGCCATTTGTATATCCTCTTTGATGAAACAATGTCTTTTGTCCATTTCCTAATTGGATCATTTAGTTTTTGACTGTTGACTTTGTTTTTTTTTTCCATATTCCAGATATTAGTGCTTTGTTAGATACATGGTTTACAAATACTTTCTCCCGTTCTGTGGCTTGTCTTTTCATCCTGTTAACAGTCTTTCACAGAGCAAAAGTCTTTAATTCTGATGAGGTCCAGTTTATCAATTGTTCCTTTTATGGATCATATTTCTCATATCAAGTCTAAGAACTCTGGTCCTAAATCCTGCAAACTTCCTCTTATGTTTTATTCCAATAGTTTTATAGTTTTATGTTTTACATTTAAGTTCATGATACATGAAGAGCTAAATTCCATTTAAGGTGTGAGAATAGGTCCATGGCTTTGTTTGTTTTGTTTCCTTTGCCCATGGATGTCTGATTGTTCCAGAATTATTTGTTAAAAATGCAATCTTGCCCTGGCCAGATAGCTCAGTTGTTTAAAGAGTCATCCTGAAACATCAAGGTTGCAGGTTCTATCCCTGGACATGGCACATACAGAAACAGATGTTTCTGTCCCTCTTTCCCTTCCTCTCTAAAATCAATCAATAAATTTTTTTAAAAAAGGAAAATGCTAGCCTGACCAGGCGGTGTCGCAGTGGATAGAGCGTCGGACTGGGATGCAGAAGACCCAGGTTCGAGACCCTGAGGTCGCCAGCTTGAGCGCGGGCTCATCTGGTTTGAGCAAAATCCCACCAGCTTGAACCCAAGGTCACTGGCTCCAGCAAGGGGTTACTCGGTCTGCTAAAGGCCCGCGGTCAAGGCACATATGAGAAAGCAATCTATGAACAACTAAGGTGTTGCAACGTGCAATGAAAACTAATGATTGATGCTTCTCATCTCTCTTCGTCCCTGTCTATCCCTCTCTCTGACTCACTCTCTGTCTCTGTAAAAAAAAAAAAAAAAAAAAAAAAAAGGAAGATGCTATCTTTCCTCCATTGAATTGCTTTTCCATATTTATTATAATTTAGTTAGGAATATTTGGGTGGGTCTTTTCCTGGTTTTTCTGTTCTGTTCCATTCCTCTATATGTCTGTTCTTCCACCAATAACAGTCTTGGCACAGTCTTATAGCTGCATAATAAGTTTTGAAAGCAGGTAATGTGTCTCCTATTCAAAATGATTCTTCCTTTTCAAAATTGTTCTAGCTAATGTAGTTCTTTTGCCTTTCCATATAAATTTTAGAATAATTTTGCCCTGGCCAGATAGCTTGGTTGGTGGGAGCATTGTCCCAATATGCAAAGATTGCCGGTTTGATCCCCAGTCAGGGCACATACAGAAACAGACTTATGTTTCTGTCTTTCTCCCTCTCTCTTCCTCCCTCTCTAAAATCAATTAATAATTTTTTAAAAAATTTTATCTGTAATTACAAAAAAACCCTTCTGGAATTTTGAGAGTAATTGTGTTAAACTATCTTAATTTGGTGAAATCTGACATCTTTAGAATAATGAATCTTTTAATCCATGAACAGAATGCGTCTATTAAAAGTTTCCTAAATTTTGTTCTTATGGTGGCACAGTGGATAGAGCTGACCTGGGATGCTGAGGTTGCTGGTTCAAAACCCTGGGCTTGCCTGGTCAAGGCAATAGTGAATTTCTACTTTCTATTTCTACTCTCAGGTCTAACAGTTTTTGTTTCACACTTTTTTCCTTCTTTCCCAAATGAGAGGAGGAGAGATACAGAGACAGACTCCTGCATGTGCATGGACTGGGGATCCACCTGGCAACCCCCATTTGGGGCTGATGCTCTGCCCATCTGGGGCTATGCTTGCAACCAAACTATTTTCAGCACCAGAGGTGGAGGCTCCCTGGAGCCATCCTCTACGCCCAGAACTAACGTGCTCAAATCAATCAAGTCATGGCTGTCAGAAGAGAAGAGAGACAGAGAGAGAGAGAGAGAGAAAGAGAAAGAAGCAGGGGTAAATGGTTTGAGCATGGGATCATAGACATGACCCCATGGTTGCTGGCTTGAGCCCAAAGGTCACTGACTTGAAGCCCAAGGTTGCTGGCTTGAACAAGGGGTCACTCGCTCTGCTGTAGCCTCCCAGTCAAGGCACATATGAGAAAGCAATCAATGAACAATTAAGGAGCTGCAAGGAAGAATTGATGCTTCTCATCTCTCTCCCTTCCTCTATGTCTGTCCCTTTCTCTGACTCTGTCAAAAAAAGAAGAAGAAGAAGAAGAAGAAGCAAGAGGGGGAGGAATGGAGAAGCAGATGTGCACTTTTCCTGTGTGCCCTGACCGAGAATCGAACCCGGGACATCCACACACTGGACCAATGCTCTACCACTGAGCCAATCAGCCAAGGCCTATTTTACATTTTACAGCATAATTTTTTGGTATGTATATATTTAGGATTGCTATGTCCTTTTGGTGAATTGACTTTTTTATTTATTTATTCATTTTTATTAGAGAGAGAGAGGAGAGAGAAAGAGGGAGAGATAGAGAGAGAACAGGAAGCATCAACTCCCATATATGCCTTGACCAGGCAAGCCCAGGGTTTTGAACCGGCAACCTCAGCATTCCAGATCTACGCTTTATCCACTGCGCCACCACAGGTCAGGCTGAATTGACTTTTTTAGCATTATAAAATTTCCCAGCCTGACCAGTGGTGGCCCAGTGGATAGAACAATCGATAAACAACCAAAGTGACACAACTACGAGTTGATGCTTCCCATCTCTCTCCCTTCTTGTCTCTCTCTTTCGCTAAAAAAAAGAAAAAGAAAAAGAAATAAAAGAACCCAGGTGCATTAGACAATGAGTAGCAATCTCTCTTTGTATATTTTAAAGTGGTTTCTCTGGGTATTATAGTATATATACATAACTTATGACAGTCTACTCATGTCATCATCTCATCAGTTTTAAGTGAAGTATAGATACCATACTTCCCTCTATGTACCTTTATCCTCTCTAATTAAATATTCAGTTTTCTTAAATAGTTCCTCCTTGGCTCTGGCCAGTTGGCTCAGTGGTAGAGCATTGACCAGGTATGTGGTCCCGGGTTCAATTCCCAGTCAGAGCACACAGGAAAAGTGACCATCTGCTTCTCCTCCCCTCCCCATTCCCTCTCTCCTCTCCTCCTGCAGCCATGTCTCAACTGCTTCGAGCATTGGTCCCGGGTGCTGAGGATAGCTCCATGGAGCCTCTGCCTAAGGCACTAAATATAGCTCAGTTGCAAGTGTGGCCCCAGATGGGCAGAGCATTGTCCCCAGACAAGGGTTGTCAAATGAATCCTGGTCAGGGCGCATGCAGGAGTCTGTCTTTCTATCTCCCCTCTTCTCACTTAAATAATAATAATAATAATAATAATAAATAGTTCCTCCACATTTATTTGGAACCTGATAAGACAGTGCTATACTTTTTAATTCAACTATCAAACATGATTTAGGAAACTCAAGAGAAGGAAAGCCTATTGTATTTACCCATGTTTTTGTTTGTCATGTTCTTTCTTTTTGATGTTCCAGGAGTCCTTGTTTGTTTCCTTTCTGTTTAAAGCACTTCCTTTAGCCAATTTTTGGGTAGGTCTGCCAGTGACAAATTCTCTTAGCTTTCTTTTATCTGAGATTGTTTTGCTTACTTCTTCATTGCTGAAGAGTATTTTCACTGGATACAGAATTCTGGGTTGACAGTTTTTGTATTTTCCTGCACTGGAAAAAACAACAGCAACAACAAAATAACCTTTCCCACTTCTTTCTGGGCTTCATGGTTTCTAATGAGAAATCTGCTGTCATTCAAATTATTTTTCTTCAGTAGGTAAGGTGTCATTCTCTCTGGCTGCTTTCAAAATTTTTTCTTTGTCTTTAATTTTCAGAAATTTAATTGTGATGTGTCTTGCCATTTCTTTCTTTCTTTCTTTCTTTCTTTTTTTTTTTTTTTTTTTTTTTTTTTTGTATTTTTCTGAAGCTGGAAACGGGGAGAGACAGAGAGACAGTCAGACAGACTCCCGCATGCGCCCGACCGGGATCCACCCGGCACGCCCACCAGGGGGCGACGTTGCCATTAATTTCTTTGGGTTTATCTTGTTTAGAGTTAATTCAATTTATTGAATCTACAAGTGTCTTTTTCTTGACAAATTTGAGACATATTCAGCCATTATAACATCATTTACCTTTTCAGTTTGGCACTCTTGTCCTTTCCTTGTGGGACTCTGATGACACAAATGTTAGATTTTTTTGTTATTGTCCTTAGGTTTCTGAGGTCCTGCAGAGTTTTTTTTTGGTTTTGTTTTTTTCTATATATTCTCTCTCTCTTGTTCAAACTGGGTAATTTCTATTGTTCTATCTTCCAGTTCAGTGATTTATTTCCCCTCTGTCACTTCTATTCTGTTGTTTGTTGTTTAGCTCATCCACTGAGATATTTATACCAGTTATTGCATTTTACTGTTCTAAAATTTCACCTTGGGTCTTCTCTACATCTATTTCTTTTCTGAGGCTATTTTATCATATTTCAAGCTTATATGTAATTGCTCATTGAAACATTTTTTTTTATTTATTTTTTTTCTGAAGCTGGAAATGGGGAGGCAGTCAGACAGACTCCTGCATGTGCCCGACCGGGATCCACCCGGCATGCCCACCAGGGGGCGATGCTCTGCCCATCTTGGGGCGTTGCTCTGCCACAATCAGAGCCATTCTAGCGCCTGAGGCAGAGGCCACAGAGCCATCCTCAGCGCCCGGGCAAACTTTGCTCCAGTGGAGCCTTAGCTGGGGGAGGGGAAGAGAGAGACAGAGAGGAAGGAGAGGGGGAGGGGTGGAGAGGCAGATGGGCGCCTCTCCTGTGTGCCCTGGCTGGGAATCGAACCCGGGACTCCTGCACACCAGGCCGACGCTCTATCACTGAGCCAACCGGCCAGGGCCTGAAACATTTTTATCATTGTTGCTTTTAAGTCTTTGTCAGATTATTCTAACATATCTTTCATCTTGATGTTGGCAACTATTGATAGTCTTTTTTCATTCATCTTGAGATCTCATGCTTCTTGGTAAGCAGGTTGATTTTCAACTGAAACTGGATATTATTATGGGATTCTGGATCTTATTTAAACCTTCTGTTTAAATTGGCTTTTTTTTTTTTTTTTTTTACAATGCTCCAGTAGGGGAAAGGGAAGGTAGAAGTTTAGGTTTCCCACTTAGTCCTCATAAACACCCAAGTTTGGGAGTGCTTCTCATTACTGTTGGGCAGGGGTAGGAGGTCCATCTTCCTACATGGTCTCGATTGATGCTACAGTGGGTGTGACTCATGACTGCTGGTGATGGTGACAGTCCTGACTCTCCACTAGGTCTCCTCCAACACCACCTCAACAGGGAGGGTAAAAGAAAGGTTGCCCATTACTGCCGTGTGGGAGTGAAAGTCCAGACCCCCTTGGGGGCTCCCCTTTTATACCACAGAGGTAGGGGAGTTTATTATCAGCCAGAGGGATAAAAGGTTCAACTCCCTGATTGGCTTATACCACCCTGGCATGGGTGTTGGGACACCTGGTTACAGATTTGTGGGCTATACAGACTAGGCTTCCCACTCAACTTTACCAGCATGGATGGGTGTGAGGCCACATATTTTTCTGTATTGTTTAGATGGAGTAGGTCAGTTATCGTTTAAAAGTTTTCTGTTTGCTAGTTTATTGGGTTTTGTTTTTTGTTTTGTTTTTTTTTTGGTCTGCATTCATTGGGGTTGCCAGCTTCATCAGCTCCAAGTCTGGGATGTAGAAGATAAAAAAAAAAACAACTCAGGGAACTAACTCACTACTACATCACTCCTTAAATCCAGAGGTCTCTAACCAGTCTGACTTCTTGTCTCCATCTCACAGTCTTATTATTAATTTACTTTTATTTTATTTTATTTTATTTTTCTCTTTTTTTATTTATTATCGCAGCGAGGAAGCTGCTCTGCTATGTACGAAACCCCCACCCAGTTTATTTTATTTTTTGACAGAGACACAGAGAGAGTCAGAGAGAGGGACAGATAAGGACAGACAGACAGAAAGGGAGAGAGATGAGAAGCATCAGTTCTTCGTTGTGGTTCCTTAGCTGTTCATTGCTTTTTTTTCTCATATGTGTCTTGACCAAGGGGCTACAGCAGAGCAAGTGACCCCTTGCTCAAGCCAATGACCTTGGGCTTAAGCCAGCAACCTTGGACATCAGGCCGGCAACCATGGGGTCATGTCTATGATCCCATGCTCAAACCAGCGACTTCAGGGTTTCAAGCCTGGGTCCTCTGCGTCCCAGTCCAACGCTCCATCCAATGTGCTACTACCGGGTCAGACTAATTTACTTTTAATATATTCTGTATAGTTTTACTTAGAGGGAAGACTAGAGAAAAATATATCTATTTCATCTTCACAAAAGTACAAGTCCTGCCCAGGATTTTTTAAAAGGTGTATCTGACCATGTGACTCAATGGTTAAAACCCTTCAGTGGCTTCCAATCTGTAAGGATCAAGACCAAAACCCTTTGCATGGCTCTACTGAACAGTCCTGCATAACTTGGCCCCTACCAATGGTAAATGTTTAACAACCAGCTCGCGGGAGTGGAGGGAAGGAGAACCCTGATTTGTAGTGTTTGCTGATTTCCATGATGTAAATGCTACTATTATGGCCAGTTTCAAGCCACCAACATGACATTGCTGAACATGGAAGAGATGCTAACAATTGACTCCTGTATATCATTGCTGACTCATTTCTATCACTCTCTTTGTCTTTATGCTCCAGGTATTCCAAGCTTCTTGACCAGTGCACTAGACATTCTCCAGCTTCCAGCCCCTTCTACACAGTAGGCTCTATCTGGAATGCCACGTTCTTTCACATCTCACAGTGTGTGTGAGCGCTGGAACCACGTTGTATCAGCTCACACAAGCAACTGTTAAACTTTCAGGAATTTTGAGATCTGGCTACTAAAGCTACAAAGCCTTTTTTTTAGAGCTTGTTTTTAAACATTTATCAGCATACTACTGCATCCACTCCTCTTTGTCTGGCTCATCTTTCAATCTTAAACTATTTCCTCTAAGAGGACTTCCTCCACTCTGGACTTACTTTCTACTTCAAAGCACCCTGCACTTCCTTTTCCTAAAATTCATTGGGATTGTCAGCAATTGACTTGCTCCTCTGCCACTACACCTTCGGCAAATACTTAAAGCCTTTTTATCTAGATCAGCATGATGTAGTTAGCACACAGCAGGTTCTGTAGATATTTTAGAAATATTTGTTGAATGGATGAATCATGAAAGAAATAGAACTAAAGTAAAATTATAACCTATTGCATTGTAACCTGAGTGAAATTATGAAGAAAGATAAGAATCTCTACAAGCCCGGACCAGATGACTCACTTGTTGGAGCATCCTCCCAATGTGCATACATTTCCCCTTTGTTGCCTGTTCAGTCCCTAGTCAATCCCTGCTTGGGGCATGTGCAGGAGTCCAACCAATGAATGCATGGATGGGTAGAGCAACAAGTCAGTATTTCTCTCCCTCCCTACCCCCCACCTTCCTCTCTCTCTAGAATCAATAGAGAAAAAAAGAGGAATCTGTTTTCTTTTTTTTTTGTATTTTTCTGAAGTTGGAAATGGGGAGGCAGTCAGACAGACTCCTGCATGTGCCCGACTGGGATCTACCCGGCACACCCACCAGGGGGTGATGCTCTGCCCATCTGGGGTGTTGCTCTGTTGCAACCAGAGCCATTCTAGCGCCTGAGGTAGAGGCCATAGAGCCATCCTCAGCGCCCAGGCCAACTTTGCTCCAATGGAGCCTTGGCTGCAGGAGGGGAAGAGAGACACAGAGAGGAAGGAGAGGGGGAGGGGCGGAGAAGCAGATGGGCGCTTCTCCTGTGTGCCCTGGCCGGGAATCGAACCCGGGACTCCTGCATGCCAGGCCGACGCTCTACCACTGAGCCAACCGGCCAGGGCCAAAAAAAGAGGAATCTGTAATGAAACCTACAATATGTTTTCTTAGTTTTATGCTGCAGAATCTATTGCACTGAATGCTATGGCCAATCACCATAGCAAGACAAATCTCCAAAAGAGATAGCATATGAGGTTTTCAGAGTTCAATGGAACCATCCCTAAAATCATTCATCTCCACACTGTAGCTCTATACAAACCAAACAACTGGGAAGTTGTTGCCACTTCTTCTCTTGTATCCCTACAATCCCTTCTTCACAAAGCTTTAAAAACTTAAAAAATTGGTAAGGACACACAAATATAATAAACCTAATAAATGAGTAAGTGAAAATAAATTGTTAGAAGGTACATGTAGCATTTATAAAAAAAAAAAAAAGCATTGTGAAACTAATGGGTAGATTATTCCGGGTCTTTTAAGTAAAGTGACCAATTGTCCTCCTTTAGGGAGGACAGTCCTTCTTTTGTAAGTTCTGTCCTACCTAGAAAAGTGTCCTCCTACATGTCCTCCTTTTTGATATTGGAAGACTAATCTGTAAATGTCCGTATTCAATCGATGCAGTTGATCCATTGCGTGTAATGTGATGTATTTGTATTTGACATGATGATTCATCAAGGATCAGTACAGTGTGGCGAGAAGCGATTATGAATACTCATTTAGATATCTAAATGAGTAGTTTTTTCTTACAATTGTTATTAAAAATTAATAGGCATGTAAATATAATTACAATATAAAATATTACACGTTTTTATTATGCATTTATCATATTATAGTGTATTATTGTTGCAATGAATGTTTCTTTTATTTACAATATTGTTTTCTTCTATTTATTTTTGTCCTCCTTTTCATTGTAAAAAAAGTTGGTCACCTTATTTTAAGCCATTGTAAGAACTTTTGCTTAAACATCATTTCTCATAGAGACCAAATCATCTAATTTAATGTTGCTTCCATCTCCCTTCAATCTCATGACCTTGTTTTGTCTTCTTCACAGCACTCAGTGATACCAGAGATTATCTGGTGTATTTATTTGTTGACTTCTATCAGTTTCCCTACTAGGAATCTGACTCCTTAATCACTGTCTCTCTCTTGTTTGTAACAGAACCTGGAACATATTCAATGAATCTGTTGAATGCATGTTATATATACCTTCAGTATCTTAATTTACTAAGGGTTTCTAATCTTCATATAGGGATCTATAGGGGCACAATAAATAAATGACAGTAATCTTAACATAGTATCATTAAGAAAACTTGAGTTAAGCCTGACTTGTGGTGGCACAGCAGATAAAGCATAGGCCTGGAATGCTCAGGTCGCAAGTTGGAAATATCAGTCAAGGCACATGAAAGCAACTACTACAAGTTGATGCTTCCTGCTCCTCTACCCCTCTCCTTTCTCTCTCTAAAATTCAATAAAGAAAAAAGAAAACGAGTTAAGAAAAACTTTATAGGGTTCTTAGAACGCTAAGGGCTCGAACAAGTTTTCTTTAAGTCTTGTTATAGCCATGTGTTTACGGATTTGTTGTTCCTGTTTATGACTAAGACGGGAACAAATCGCAATTATCACGGTTTAGCAATGGAGTTAGCACACGCCATAGCTCTCCAATTTTAAGAGAGAAAAAAGAGATTTCAAATAAGCCAAAACAAAATTTAGGAGTAATATAGCTGTTAAACCTTTACAAGGTTAGAAATGCAAAAGGAGGCCTGGTCTGAGTGAGGGTGACATAATGAGCAGGTGCTTTGGCTGAAAAGGAATGACCAGTAAGAATAAATAGCTGAATGCCTCACACAAATTCAAGCACTGCTACCTGAAATATGGCTATGGCTAAAGTAGCGGAAAGAAGTCTGAAATTAGGGGAAAAGAACCCTACAGACGATCAACTGAGGAATGGGAAACACGAGCTCAAGTGCATGAAGTTGAAATCGTGTTCCTTAACCAAAGACCATTCTAACGCAGAATGGTATTTTGGGCGGGCTGGAGATGGCATCTCCCAGGCTTCCGTCCTCCAGTTATTTCGAGTGGGCAGGTGAAGGCGGAGGTGCCTGCTCTCAGTTTGGCTCTGGGAAGGACATTCGGGAAGCTCTTTTCTCCCCGCCGAATCCTAAGCATTTCCCGAATTGGACTCAGGAAATCAAATGGTGCCTGGACCCCAGTTCTCCCCGGCCTCAGGCCTCCTAGGGAGGCTGCATCTCTGGCCTGGCTCAGAAGCCGGTCAGGGCTTGCGAACGGCCAGTGAACAGGACTCCAGCTTCAGCAGCAAGAAAGAGAGCGCCCACCTACACCCCTCCCGGACCGAACGCGGCGAAAAACCCGCGGGCACGCTAGAGACGCAGCGGCCGGGAAGGCGAGGCGGGGCGGGGCCGGGGCCGCAGGTCGCGGCTGGGGCGGAGGAAGCAGCCGCCGCCCCAGCTGAGGCAGTGTGGCTAGGGCCTTCCCGAGGGAGGGAGAGGAGAGCGAGTTCTTTCGAGCTTTTCCACCCGGCTCCGTCACGTCTGCCCGGCCCCGCCCGGTCCAGGTTCAGCCCCAGCCGCTCGGGCCACCGCCTCCTCTCCAGCCCAAGTAGGGGGGGGGAACCTCCGCCAGCGCCTTTAAGAGGCGTGGCCACGTGCTCCGCCCCCACCTGCCCCTCGCGCGCCAGTAAGGGGCGGGGTGTAGGAGGAGGTGCCGGGGCGGGAGGGGGAGCGAGAAGTGCCCTGGTGCGCAGGCGCAGTGGCCGGACGGAGGATCGTGTGTTTCCAAAATGGCGGCGGCGATGGATGTGGATACCCCGAGCGGCACCAACAGCGGCGCGGGCAAGAAGCGCTTTGAAGTGAAAAAGGTTGGGTCTCGCCAGCGCCTTCTTCAGGGAACTTAGAGAGGCGCGGATCTGGCTGGCAGGCCCGAGGAAGACCGAGACGCGGGGGAAAGGGCTTCATTTCAGGGCGTTCCTGGGACCGGGTACCACGGAAGGAAGCTGTGGGGGCAGGTCTTAGGCTTGATCGGCATGACTGCGGCCCACTGTTAGTGGCAATATTAGTTTCGCTAGGAGGGTAGGCGCCAATCACGAAGGTGCTTATTGAGATACGCAGGGTTTCGACTTGACTACGAGAGCCAAGCGCTTGAGCTGTCACTAGAATGGTGGGGGTGGCTAGGAGGAAGGAGAGGGTGGGGTGGGTAGAAGGGGGGGGCTGAGCGTTGCGGAGGGTGGAGGATGGGGCAGTGCAGCGAAAGCTGGGAACCTGAAGTCCTACCGCATTGGAGGCCTCTGAGGAACCGGGCTGATCTCCCTTCCCCTCCCTTTTCCGAAGCTCCGGGTCTCTCTGACCTTTACCCAGTCCTCGCCTCCTCGAGGCGTCAGTTACCAGTAGCCCCTTCTCTGTCCCAGGCTGCGCCGTGTAAGTGTCTTTAGTGTAACTCTTGGCGCTTTTGAGGTCTGTTGGTTTGTTACAAGCCGTCCCTGTCATAATATATCCAGAACCCCCCCTCCGCCCCCCAAAAAAGCATGGTGTAATTTGTTAAAAACAAAATGCGAGCCTAGATCTTGTGTCTTTTAAGGAAGGGTTGAATACGAGTTGCGAAAGACCTGCTAAAAGTAGGAAAACAAAAAATGTGGAACATTCTTTTTGCATGAAATGCCTTGTAGTGGTTTGCTAACAGTTTGGGAGAAAAGTGCTGATTCCTACCTAAGATAAAATAAATCTATTCAAAGTGAGGATTCTGAAAAAGGAAAGGTGTTATTCCTGGAATATCTAGCTAACCACAGACAGTATTCCCCTCCAAGTTGGTTTTTGGTGTTTCATTGTGGGCACTGCATGCTCCGTTACAACCAGCAGCCATATTGAAGAATAATAGAAGTAGGATATTGTTCCTCTAAGTTGAAGCTGTCGGATGAAAAGTGCTGAAGAAGTTCCTAGACACTGACACTTGGGATGGAAGAGATGACTATTGGAAAATGGCCTCAAATTAGGGGATGGAAAGGGAGTTTGGGAATATAATTGCAGAAGCCAGGAGGTTGAATTACTTAAATGCCATTTTTAGATAAACTCTTGCTGGAATTAATTAAATACAAGAGTCTGAGTATGAAAAGTTGAGAACTTCAGGTTATTTGGTGGTAGGAGCTAAACAAACTTCTACTGAATTTTAGAGTTTGTTATGAAGTGATCTTGTAAGATTTAAGTGATGACCTTGTTCTGTGTACTGACACTGGGTAATTAGTTATCCAGCTTATCCCACCCATCATCTTAGTTCATTCTGTTCCTAGCTTTCATCTCCCCACTCATGCATCCAAAGCTGCCTGGAAGAGCAGATATTTAGGCAGAAATTGAGCTTTTCTGCAACTGCCAGGGGAACTGGCATAATAATTCAACTCTGTGCTTATTAAACCTGAAACAAGCACTTAAAAATTATTGCTGATTTGCTTACATCGATAGCTTACCAAATTATTTGAAGCTGTAGAAAAAAATAAAATTAAAAGATGATTCATTTATTTCTGTGTTCATATACTCAGCTGTTTGGAAAATGGGTAAGCATACATGTAGGTTAATGATGCCATCTGATATAAGAATGAAGTAACATTCAGAAACTATTGTTTGGTGGTCCCTGTGGCCAAAGAAATGAAAACTGCAGCTGCAGCATGAAATTCTAGAGTGTATGTATGTGTATTACAAGGAGAGTGCTTTGTTCCCCCCTTTTTCTCTTTGCAGTGGAATGCAGTAGCCCTCTGGGCCTGGGATATTGTGGTTGATAACTGTGCCATCTGCAGGAACCACATTATGGATCTTTGTAAGTAACTGGAGGAGGATGGGAGGAAATTGAGAAGGTTACAGAGATTGTGGCTATCCTGATGTGACCAATTTTATTATTCACAATGAAATATAAAGCATAATCAGAGCACTTGGGGTCTTCTGAATTTAGTGCATTGTTATGTTTGAAATAGTTTTTAATGATGTTCTGGAGGCATACCCATCTCAGAATAAATCTAAAGAGGACAAGGCCACATTTAGAATGAATTGTGGACCCAGAGGCACTGTTGTCTTCTATATTTTTCATCTTGTACACAGATTCAAAGGCAGAGGTGAAAGGAAGATAGTAAACTTTGAACTAAATATCCTGTCAGAGCTAGTTTTTGCTGGGCAAGATTTATAAGTAAAAGAAGTTTAAGAAGTAAAGATTTGCCTGACTAGGCAGTGGTGCAGTGGATAGAGCATTGGACTGGGACGCGAAGGACACAGGTTCTGCAACCCCGAAGTTACCTTGAGCACAGGATCACTGGCTTGAGGTTGGGATCATAGACATGACCTTATGGTTGCTGGCTTGAGCCCAAATGTCACTGGCTTGAGCCCAAGGTCGCTGGCTTGAGCCAGGGGGTCAATCTGCTATAGTCCCTTGGTCAAGGCACATATGAGAAAGCAATCAATGAACAACTAAGGAGCTGCAATGAAGAATTGATGCTTCTCGTCTCTCTCCCTTCCTGTCTGTCTGACCCTATCCCTTTTTCTGACTCCGTTTCTGTTAAATAATTAAATAAAAATAAAGAAGTGAAGATTTTCTGTTTTCCCAAACACAGTTAAGAGGTAGTAACCATTAAATTTCATTGGTCCTCTATCCATGTTATATACTGCTATTCCCAACATCTAGCATACTGTCTAGTACATTATAGGTTCTCACTAAATATCTGCTCAGTGAATAGTAAAAACACAAAATTGAGGAACAGTTTGTGATTGTTGCAATTTGGAAAGCACAAAACATGGCAGGTGTTGGGTAGATTATTGCCCTTGGTTTCTGAGTTTTGACCCTGCTTACCTTTTCATACAGCAGTCAGAGCAGATAAGTAGCTATCGTGATGTTTAATATAGATAGAAGGAACTCATCACAGAAAAACACGTGCACATTTTTAAATGTGTTTGGGTGGGGTATTTGATTACATGCTTGCCAATTTCTTTGCCATGTGTTTTCACAAGGAGTTGTGCCAGTGAAAATTTTACTTTCTTGGGGCTCTCTTTTGTAAATAATGATTTTATATAACCCTGATTTTTTGTGTGTGTGACAGAGAGAAGGACAGATAGGGACAGACAGACAGGAAGGAGAGAAATGAGGAGCATCAATTCTTCTTTGCACACATTAGTTGTTGATTGATTGCTATCATATGTGCCTTGACTGAGGGGAGGACTACAGTAAAGCGAGTGACCCCTTGCTTAAGCCAGTGACCATGGGGTCATGTCTATGATCCCACACTCAAGCCAGTGAGCTTGCGCTCAAGCTGGAGACCTCAGGGTTTCAAACCTGGGTCCTCTGCATCCCAGTACGACGCTCTATCCACTGTGCCACCGCCTGGTCAGGCTGATTTTTTTTAAACTCTATACTTAAGTTGTGTGTCTCTGGATGAAAGAGAATGCACTTCTTAGAAAGACCATGACAGACAAAGAGCATTGATTGTCTGTCTTCTCTTAGAAAGAGTTGACCGCTTAAGGGATCAACATGGGTTTCAATTAAGATACCTGCTGTCTCATGTATTTTAAATGTCAAGTGAAGAAGTAGAACACTGCACTTCTATAACAAAAAATTATGAAAATATTTTGAAGTATCTTTTATTCATTCAATAAATATTTTTATCCTCGGCCATTTTGCTAGACAACAGAATAAAACAATAAATGAGATAAAAAATGAAACAGTAATTGAGATTAAGTCTTTGTCCTTAAGAAACATGCTCTTTTGTTTAATACAGACACTAAAAAGAAATCTGATTGCCACAGCTGGGCAAGTGGACTATGATTCTTGAAAAAGATTTTTTATTAAAGATGAAAATAAGAAACTTGTTTTAGCAATGACCATTTTTAAATAAATTCTGGTTTGGCATTAAGTGAATAATTATATACATAGCTGTAAATAAGAGTGATTATTGCTATGCCCCAGTTGGACTCTTCCACAAAGCATTATTAGTCTTAAGACTTCCTTTTTTGAGTCCAAATTGATATTATATGCCTGTATTTATTTAATTGATACTGTAGCTTTGTATTTATTTTATATTGCCCCATTTCTTGGTGTTTTACAGAGATGCTGAAATACACAATCTACTAGGTGTTATTTTCTCCATTACCTCGGGTAATCTAGTTCCAGATGAAGAAGGCATCCGGAGAGGCTTAGACCCAGGCTTTGTCCAGTCTCTTCCTAAAACCATAGTCCCATCAGTGTTTTGAAAGAGTGAATCTGTTCACTTCTGAGATGAAGCCATTGCTTCCTTAGCAGTATTGAAGTTTAAGAGTGCCTAAGCTTTGTATATCACATGAAATAAGCTGCCTTTGCCAGGGGTGTGATAGGAACCCGTTACATTCTGCTTGTCTGTCTGGTCTAGGTTGACTGTTCCAATGATCTTTCTTCTGTTTAAACTAACAACTTAATCTTTGCACCAAAAGCTTGAAGACATTTTATTTGGGAATATTTTACACTTGTATTTAGTAAGTTTTCATGCCATTTTACCTGGCATTCTAGATGGCTATCCTGCCTATATATTTTTGTTCTTTATTAGGGATTTTCTAGTAAGAAATAAATATATTTGTCCCCCATTCTTTGTTTATGGAAGTGGTTTTTGTTTGCCTATTCAAATATTAGGAGCCTACTTTGCATTTGGTGTAGAAAGACAGAGCCCCTTAAAAATAACCTAGACCTAGAAAAATATAAGCAAAATAAAGTACCTTAAAACAGTTTTGTTATTAATCATTGTGCCTTTATAGCTAATTTCATAATACATAGTCCTCATGTAAGTGAGAGGATCCAACTTGAAAGACATCAGATTTTATTTTCTCAGCCATCCCTTTATATGGTAGTATAGTCACAGCCCCAGTACATTCTTGAATATACGGTGTAGACCCTGAATCTCCACTTTTATTAGAAAGAAAACCCAGGTATCCTCTCTGTTGTATGAATCTGTGTAGCAAAAGCAAGTTCCAAAATTTCAGATTCTTTGCCTTTCATATTTTCAAAGGGTGGGGGGGATATATTACGATGTATCTCTTCCCCTAAGACCATTAACATCTCAGCATTATTTTCTTCCAATTTTATTATTTTTTACCCATAGAAGTTTGAAGTAATTGTTTCCTATTAAATAGTCTTTCCTGAAGCTTTTTCGTCTTCAGAAGGAAGACTCCATTTAGTTACCACTTTCAGAGAAAGCAAATTATACATTAGTAATTCTTGTTCCTTAAATATTTATCCCCAGGATAGCTCTACCGATTTTTTTTTTTTTTTTTTGACAGAGAGAAAGAGAGTCAGAGAGAGGGATAGACAGGAAGGGAGAGAGATGGGAAACATCAGTTTTTCATTGTGGCACTTTAGTTGTTTCATTGATTGCTTTCTCATATGTGCCCTGACCATGGGGCTACAGCAGACTGAATAACCCCTTGCCCAAGCCAGCGACATTGGGTTCAAGCTGACGAACTTTGCTCAAACCAGATGAATCCGTGCTCAAGCTGGCAACCTCAGTGTCTCGAACCTGGGTCCTCCACATCCCAGTCTAATGCTCTATCCACTGCGCCATGGCCTGGTCAGGCTCCACCGATCATTTCTTGATTTCAGATTTTCATTCTTTTGAAGTTCTCTTCTCTTCCTTCTGTATGAAATTTATATTGTATCCATTTCAGTAATTTGTTCTGTTCACCAGATGGACTCACTACCCCGGCCAGAGCATCACTGTGGGGTGGATGCCAGATCTCTAACCTGTTGGCCAGACAGATTTGCTTTGTTGACAGTGTTTTAAAGACTTGATATTTGAGCCTGACCAGGCAGTGGTGCAGTGGATAGAGCATCGGACTGGGATGTGGAAGACCCAGGTTTGAGACCCCACAGTCGCCAGCTTGAGCACAAGCTCATCTGCGTGAGCAAAAAAAAAAAAAAAGCTCACCAGCTCGGACCCAAGGTCACTGGCTCAAGCAAGGGGTCACTCGGTCTGCTGAAGGCCCGTGGTCAAGGCACATATGAGAAAGCAATCAATGAACAAGGTGTTGCAACGAGAAACTGAGGATTGATGCTTCTCATCTTTCTCTGTTCCTGTCTGTCTGTCCCTATCTTTCCCTCTCTCTGACTCTCTCTCTGTCCCTGTAAAAAAAAAAAAAGACTTGATATTTGATGTCTTTGTACAGAGCATACCCTACATTTTGCTGCAGGCCTTTTCATTCCCTTTTATCTTGCTTTTGTCCCAGTTCACGTGTGTCTGCCTGATTCTCTTAGGCTATGGAGCTTTATTCAGGTGGGCAAGCCTGGATGTTCTGAGAGCCTACAAGGAAGCATTCACTAAGAATAGGGAAAAGATGCCAGTTATCAAAACAGTAAAAGTTATGAGGTGACTTTGTTTATGAAATTTACAAAATTAGGAGGAATTACTTTCATTTGGACAAGTCAGGCTATGGTCAGAATTAGTGCCTTTTCCTTTGTTAGTCTGTTTTTGTTTTGGGTTTGGTTTTTTTTTTTTTTTTTTTTTTTGTATTTTTCTGAAGTTGGAAACGGGGGGGGGGGGCAGTCAGACAGACTCCCGCATGAGCCCAACGGGGATCCACCGGCATGCCCACCGGGGGGCGATGCTCTGCCCATCTGGGGCGTTGCTCCACTGCAACCAGAGCCATTCTAGCGCCTGAGGTAGAGGCCATAGAGCCATCCCCAGTGCCCGGGCCAACTTTGCGCCAGTGGAGCCTCGGCTGCGGGAGGGGAAGAGAGAGACAGAGAGGAAGGAGAGAGGGAGGGGTGGAGAAGCAGATGGGCCCTTCTCCTGTGTGCCCTGGCTGGGAATCGAACCTGGGACTCCTGCACGCCAGGCTGACACTCTACCACTAAGCAAACCGGCCAGGGCCTGTTAGTCTGTTTTTGATCAATGGTAGGAATTCATTGCAAAGCATACTGTTAAGTCACATCTCTGCCTTATCTGTTCTTCATCCTTTTTGACATTCATTAAAAAAACAATTATGACTAATTAATTAACTGAAGATTTTGTTCAGGTTTGCACCACTTTTTTCCCCAGCCTACCCTCAAATCATGTCATTATGTAATTGTGTAGGTAGGACTGCTATAGGTTGAAAGGTTGCTCCTGTGGTCTGTGATCTTGTTGCTCTTGTTCCCACAGGCATAGAATGTCAGGCTAACCAGGCGTCTGCCACTTCCGAAGAGTGCACTGTCGCGTGGGGAGTCTGCAATGTAAGGAAACATCTTTCCCTATCAGCATGGCTTGTAAACATATTAACGCTTTTTCTGATTTGCCATTCTTAAAAATAACTATGAAAAAAAATAACTAACCCACCTTTCTTTCAAAAGGTATACAAATAGTAAAAAAAGATTTTAAATCTTTGTACTATTCACCTGTTCCAGGGTAAAAATTTTGAGTTATTGCAGAAGCCCACATTTATTTTTTTTTAATTTTTTTTAATTTATTTTATTTTATTTTTTTTTTCATTTTTTCTGAAGCTGGAAACAGGGAGAGACAGTCAGACAGACTCCCGCATGCGCCCGACCGGGATCCACCCGGCACGCCCACCAGGGGCAACGCTCTGCCCACCAGGGGGCGATGCTCTGCCCATCCTGGGCGTCGCCATGTTGCGACCAGAGCCACTCTAGCGCCCGAGGCAGAGGCCACAGAGCCATCCCCAGCACCCGGGCCATCTTTGCTCCAATGGAGCCTTGGCTGCGGGAGGGGAAGAGAGAGACAGAGAGGAAAGCGCGGCGGAGGGGTGGAGAAGCAAATGGGCGCTTCTCCTGTGTGCCCTGGCCGGGAATCGAACCCGGGTCCTCCGCACGCTAGGCTGATGCTCTACCGCTAAGCCAACCGGCCAGGGCCTTTAAATTTTTTTTTTTAATTTTTTTTTTTAAATTTATTTATTCATTTTAGAGAGGAAAGGGAGAGACAGAGGGAGAGGGAGAGAGGAGAAACAGAGAGAGAGAAGGGGGAGGAGCTGGAAGCATCAACTCCCATATGTGCCTTGACCAGGCAAGCCCAGGGTTTCGAACCAGCGACCTCAGCATTTCCAGGTCGACGCTTTATCCACTACGCCACCACAGGTCAGGCCAGAGGCCCACATTTATTAGCAACATGTCAGTTACAGAGTTGGCCCACATTTATTAGCAACATTTTGGAGAGTCATCTTCGCAAATTGCTTTCAAAGTCTTTGGCACAGGGTTTGGAATATTCTCCTGTTGATGGTAATCTTTACCTTCTTAACAGAAATTTTTGTTAAGGTTAGGTGTCTTATAGAACTAAATTTGGTGATTAAATTGACTGTTCAAGTGTGTGTGTGCGTGTACATTCAACGTGCATTTTAAGTGTGGCAAATGAACTAAGTTAAGAATTTCTTTTAAAATATGGCTCATGCCAGAAATGTTTTGTGCAGCATCATTGGACTGAATGTACAGCCTTCCAGGGTGTGACAGCTGTGAAGGATAACAAACATCAAATATGTTATTTCTAGCATGTGTTAAAAATTCATCCTTATAGCTATATAGTTCCACTCAGATGAGCTAAAATTCCTGTCTGGACCTCCTGTGCCAAGGGGACTGGGGACCCACAGCGCCTTGTATGACACGGGCCTAAGAGGCTTGGAGTCAGACCACCATTCCCTGTCTATGCAACTTAACCTGTGGCTTGGGCAGGTATTAGACATATGTCAGCCTGGGTTCCCTCATGTAAAATAGGGCTAACAGTAGCCTGAATAGAGTTTACTCAGAATGAAATAATTTTATGTTCAAAGTGCTTGGAAAAAACACTTCCTGGCACATAATAAGCATAAGTGTTTGCTAAAGAAATACAAACACTTTGGAGTAGTGGTTGCTACTGAAGAGATAATAGGTATCAGTACTTGAGGCTCACCTACTCTATGTTGTGACCATCTTAATTCTGTCAGGGTCCTCTGGGCTGTTTCACAGAAGCCTGTATTGGCTAAGGGACAGCATTTGTTGTTCATTGGGATAAAGAAAGAAAATACATTGGGCTCTTTGCTCTCTCTCTGGCATTCAGGCATATACTAAGAACCATGTTACTCTGTGGTGGAAGGAAAAGGGAGTGGGCTTCTCCTAATTTGGCTAAGGAGAGACTTACACAGAGAGACTGCCATAACAAGGAGCCAGCGTGAAGCCTGTGACAGAAGCCTTTGGTTTAGTCCTGGATTCTGGTTCTGGGTCTTTACTGACCAGTTCTATGAAATAGGCAGGGCACTTTACTTGTCTGGGTTTCAGTTTTCTGTCTATACAATGAAGATGATAATACCTGTCATACTTGCTTGCCAGGGTCACTGTAGTGCTCAAATATATGTTGACATCTTTTGTAAAGTATAAAGCACTGGTCAGTGTACTTTGAGACTCCTCAGCATACCCATAATATATCTTAGATTATTAACAGGAAAAAAGTTGGGATTGGGAATATTCAGGGATGCTGCCACCTGCCATGCAACCTCATTTGCATCCCCTTTCCCTTTTTTCCTGTGGTAGCTGCGGTGTTTAAGGACCCTGTGCTGCTACAGAGTGCCTCATGGGGGAAGTGGCAGGTGGAAAAGGGTGTCACAGGTCCCATTAGGTGAGCCTGTCTTTGTGATAAAGAAAAGTTTCTCAGCCTGACCAGGTGGTGGCGCAGTGGATAGAGTGTCGGACTGGGATGCGGAGGACCCATGTTCGAGACCCCGAAGTTACCAGCTTGAGCGCAGGCTCATCTGGTTTGAGCAAAAGCCCACCAACTTGAGCCCAAGGTTGCTGGCTCCAGCAAGGGGTTACTTGGTGTGCTGGAGGCCCGCGGTCAAGGCACATATGAGAAAGCAATCAGTGAAAAATTAAGGTGTCGCAACGCGCAATAAAAATCTAATGATTGATGCTTCTCATCTCTCCGCTCCCATCTGTCTGTCCCTGTCTATCTCTCTCTCTGACTCTCTGTCTCTGTTAAAAAAAAAAAAAGAAAAAGTTTCTCAGCTGTCTGTCTTTTATTTATTTATTTATTTTAAAATTTATTTATTTATTTTTTATAGAGACAGAGAGAGTCAGATAGGGACAGACAGACAGGAACAGAGAGAGATGAGAAGCATCAATCATCAGTTTTTCATTGCAATGGCTTAGTTGTTCATTGATTGCTTTCTCATATGTGCCTTGACTGTGGGGCTACAGCAGACCGAGTAACCCCTTGCTCAAGCCAGCGACCTTAGGTCCAAGCTGGTGAGCTTTTTTGTTCAAACCAGATGAGCCCGTGCTCAAGCTGGCAACCTCGGGGTCTCGAACCTGGGTCCTCTGCATCCCAGTTTGATGCTCTACCCACTGCATCACCGCCTGGTCAGGCAGCTCTCTGCCTTTTAGAAATTATTTATTTTTATTTTACTGATTTTAGAGAGGAAGGAAGGAAGGAAGAGAGACACACAGAAATATTGATCTGTTTCTGTAAGTGACCTGACCAGGGATGGAACTGGCAACCCTTGTGTTTTGGGGTAAGGCTTCAACCAACTGAGCTATCTGGCCAGGAAAGGGATCTTCCAAAAGTTGTCAGTCTAGGAGAGTATTTGTCCTGTTGAATATCCGTAAGTGTACTAGCTTTGGATTCCATTCTTAATTACTGAATTCTGTTTTGTCTTTGTCAAAAGACAGTTCACAAGATAATTGATACTGTGATTCTTCTTTAACTGACCAGATTTCAAGGCTGTTTCTAAACCAAGCCTGCAAAAGCTTTCATTATTTTGTTGGGTGTCAGCGTTTTTCCCCTGTCTCCATCTCAGCTGACCTATCCAGGACAGATTAGATGAGGAGGAACACTTGCCACTTCTGTCTTAAAACTCGACGCATATGAGCAGGGTGAGGGGAATAAATGGCCATGACAGAGATGTTGTGGTTGGTATCTGCAGATCATTATGGCACGCACGCTTTCCTTTTCCCTAAATCTGAAAGTCAATCCCTAGCTCTCTGTCAGTTACCAGTATTTGTGGTACTCTTGTCTTGTTTCTATGTTGATCCTTAAATAAGCCCGTTGATGCTCAATTTATTGCTTGTGGGAAGTTTGCTCATCATAATACTTCTTTTTATCCTAATTTTCTATCTCATTCCCTTTTAAGACGAAGTCCGTCACCCATTAAAGGTTTATTGATGGCCTGACCTGTGGTGGCGCAGTGGGATAAAGCGTCGACCTGGAACACTGAGGTCGCCGGTTCCAAACCTTGGGCTTGCCTGGTCAAGGCACATATGGGAGTTGATGCTTCCTGCTCCTCCCCCTTCTCTCTCTCTCTCTCTGTCTCTCTCTCTCACTCCTCTCTCTCTAAAAAAATCAATAAATAAGATATTTTTTAAAGGTTTATTGAGCACTGAACTCTTATAATAGCACTATGTCTATGAACAAATCTGGAAATAAAATCCTCTGAATAGAATTGACCTGGGTGTGGGAAGTTTGAGGAACATCCATCTCAACTCTGGGTGGGTGGCAGTGTCAGTACACTACCAGGGGCTGAGAATGCTCTTCTCCTAGGGTTCCTATTCTCCAAGGGGGGTGGGTACAGCTGGGGATCAAGAGTGGGGAAGTTTGAGGCCCTGGCCAGTGGCTCAGTGGATAGAACATTGGCTGAGCCTATGGACATCCTAGGTTCAATTCCTGGTCAGAGCACACAGGGGAAGCAACCATTTGCTTTTCTTCCTTCTCTGTCCCACTTCTCTTTCTCTTCCCCTCCCATAGCCACTCGATTGGTTCAAGTGTTGGCCCAGGTGTTGACAATAGATCAGTTGATTCAAGTTTCAGCCCCAGATGGGGGTTGCCGGGTGGATCCCAGTCAGGACACATCCAGGATTCTGTCTTTACTCCCCTCCTTTCACTTAAAAAAAAGAAAAAGAATGAGGTGGTTTGCCCTGACCGGATAGCTCAGTTACAGCAGCATCCCAGGGCACAGAGGTTGCCAGTTCCAACCCCGGTCAGGGAATATACAAGAGCAGCTTGATGTTTCTATTTCTCTCTCTCCCCCTTCTCCTTCTCCCTCTTCCTCTCTTGCTGAAATCAATAAATAAAAAAGTAAAAAGAATGGGGAAGTTTGAAATCTGCATGTGATCAAGGGCCTCCTGTGTGTGTCTGAGGACTGTAGACGCATCCCCTTACAGACCAAATAGTACCAGAGAGCCACTTTCCATCTTAAGAGAGAGGGAGAGGACTCACCGTTCTTCCTAAATAGTTTCCTCCTTTAGTAATAATGACACTTCTTGCAAAATGTTTCATTGGAAATAACCTTGTACTTAACCAAAGTGCATAGATTATGTTCTTTTGCCTCTCATTGTTTCTTGTCTCCCAGTATTCTTCTCCAGTCCCCAGTGTGTAACCACTCCACTGCTTCTGAGACATATTGTCAGTAGATGATTTAGTTTACAGTTATTTTTAATAAAATGTGTCTTTTCTTCCAGCATGCTTTTCACTTCCACTGCATCTCTCGCTGGCTCAAAACACGGCAGGTGTGTCCCCTGGACAACAGAGAGTGGGAATTCCAAAAGTAGGTATCTCTGACTGTTTTGATGTTAAAAGACTGGGATTTGTGGTCAGTGCTGTTCTTTGCCTCACCTCAGGCTGAAGGGTGCATAGTCTTAAAACATGGAGCCATGGAATATAACTTATAGCTTTTGGTTAATTAAAGACTCATCTGTGTGGAAAGTGCACAAGGTACAGCCAACATTGGAAGTTTGCAGCCTAGAGTTCTCAACTGTCGAGGGGTCTATGAAAGTAGAAAAATATGAGAATCCTCAAATTATTAAGTATTTTCAAAATCACATTTATAATAAGGCTGTAGGGGCTAACTAATCCCAGGTATCTTTGTTTTAGGCGGAATCATATCCACCTATCTTTTTTCTTTGGTTTGTCTCATGTTAATTAATTCTGATATGGCATTTATGTCTATTTCAACTAAATTATTATGTAAGTAAAACATGGTATGATAAAATTTTTTAAATTTAAATGCTCAAGCCTGACCAGATGGTGGCGCAATGGATAGAGCATTGGACTGGGACGCAGAGGACCCAGGTTTGAAACCCCAAGGTCACTGGCTTGAGTGTGGGATTATAGACATGATCCTGTGATCGCTGGCTTGAGCCCAAAGGTCACTGGCTTGAGCAACGGGTCACTCGCTCTGCTGTAGCCCCTCCCCCCATCAAGGCACATATGAGAAAGCAATCAATGAACAACTAAGGTCCCACAATGAAGAGTTGATGCTTCTCATCTCTCTCTCTTCCTGTCTGTCCCTATCTGTCCCTCTGTCTCTGTTGCAAAAAAGAAAAATGAGAAGAAAAAAAAAATTTAAATGCTCCAAAGGATGGACCACAAAGATTAGTCTTCCATGCCCTGGCCAGATAGCTTGGTTGGTTAGAGCAGTGGTCCCCAACCTTTTTTGGGCCACAGACCGGTTTAATGTCAGAAAATATTTTCACTGACCAGCCTTTAGGGTGGGACGGATAAATGTATCATGTGACCGAGACAAGCATCAAGAGTGAGTCTTAGCCCTGGCCGGTTGACTCCGTGGTAGAGTGTCAGCCTGGGGTGCGGAAGTCCCGAGTTCGATTCCCGGCCAGGGCAACAGGAGAAGCGCCCATCTGCTTCTCCACCATCCCCCTCTCCTTCCTCTCTCTCTCTTCCCCTCCCACAGCCAAGGCTCCATTGGAGCAAAGATGGCCCGGGCGCTGGGGATGGCTCCATGGCCTCTGCCTCAGGCGCTAGAGTGGCTCTGGTCGCAACAGAGCGACGCCCCGGAGGGGCAGAGCATCGCCGCCTGGTGGGCGTGCCAGGTAGATCCTGGTCGGGTGCATGCGGGAGTCTGTCTGACTGCCTCCCCGTTTCCAGCTTCAGAAAAATTAAATAAATAAATAAATAAATAAATAAATAAATAAATAAAAAAGAGTAAGTCTAGACGGATGTAACAGAGGGAATCTGGTCATTTTTTAAAACTAAAACATCGTTCAGACTTAAATATAAATAAAACGGAAATAATGTAAGTTATTTATTCTTTCTCTGCGGACCAGTACCAAATGGCCCACAGACTGGTACCAGTCCGCAGCCCAGGGGTTGGGGACCACTGGGTTAGAGCATCATCTGGAAGAACAGAGGTTATTTTATCCCTGGTCAGAGCACATACAGGAACAGATTGATGTTCCTGTTTGTCTGTCTGTCTCTCTCTCCCCCCTTCTTCTCACTCTAAAACCAATAAAATAAACATTTTTTAAAAAAGAAAGAAAGGAAGTTAAAAATAAAATTAGTCTTCACCTTCGTTTTCTAATCTTGTTCCTGGAGATAACCATCAACAAGAGCTTCTTAGCTTTCCTATTTACATATATGTACTTGTATGTATATATATGGGGGCTATACCTATATAATTTTTCCTTTAACATAGATACAAGCATCTTATATAGTAATTTACTTTGCATTTCCATTTCATTTTGGAGATTTTTCATATCCACATATCAAAATACCTCCTTTCTAATGGTTGCAGAGCATGTTTTTTTTTTTTTAATTTCAACTTATTTTTTTTTTTAAACTATGTTTTTATTATTTTTTATTTTTTTTCTCTTCATTTTAGAGAGGAGAGAGAAAGGGAGAGAGAGACAGAGAGACAGAGAGGGAGAGAGAGAGGAGAGAGAGAAGGTGGGGAGGAGCTGGAAGCATCAACTCTCATATGTGCCTTGACCAGGCAAGGCCAGGGTTTCGAACCAGCGACCTCAGCATTTCCAGGTCGACGCTTTATCCACTGCGCCACCACAGGTCAGGCTGCAGAGTATGTTTTTATGTTGATACACCATAGTTTATTTAATGAGTTCCTGTTAATAGACATGTAAGTTTTCAGTTTCTCACTGTTAAAAACAATGTGTAGGGATAAAAACATCCTCGAACACGAATCTTTGTGTGTATGTGCAAGTAGTGTATATCTCAAGCAATAATTCTTAGAAGAGGAATTTCTGGGTAAGGAGTATGTACATTTTTATTTTCGATATGTCAGGTTTCCCTTTCCTAAGAATATGTACTTGTTTATACTCTCTCTAAACAGTGCATATACACCCATACACATACAAGTACATATATACGGGGTCCTCGGGTTACAACACAGTTTCATTCCTACCACAGTGATATAACCTGAATTTTGGTGTAAGTCAAAACACACCCTATCCTAACACAAACAGAACACTTGCGCTTTTAACAGTCCAAAATGGCATAGGTAAGCGTGCTGGGGGACGCCATCTCTCTCACTCATATGTCACGTTACTACATATTCTTTCACCACACGCAACCAAACTTGTTTGCCAACATAGTCCATAAGCATGACGCTAACAGCATAAGCCGAAACACTCAGGTCTCAATTTTTTAAAGTTTTTATGGGAGTGAGTATCATAAACCCAAAACATCATAATGTCCAGACTGTTGTAACCTGATGAACCCCTGTATAGAGATAGCCAGGAAAGCTAAGAAACTCTTGCTGATGGTTACCTCCAGGAGTGAGATTAAAAGACCAAGGTGAAAGACTCATTTCCATCTTAGCAACTCTAATAGTTGCAAATTAGTATTCAATTGCATTTTTAGAATTTTGAGTGAGGTTGGACTACTTTTTATGTTTTTATGCCTCATGTTTTTCTGTGTAATGCCCTTTTTTTCTGTTGAATTATTGGTCATTTTCTTTGTCAAATTTTTATGAGAAAGGGGATGTTTATTTAGATATGAGTTTTGATTAGTAGAATGTAATTAGTTTTTTTAATTGTTAAATTAACTTTAGAGAGGAAGGGAGAAGAGACAGAGAGACAGGAACATTAATCTGTGCCTATATGTGCCCTGACCAGGGATCAAATCAGCAATCTCTGCACTTTGCAACGGTGCTCTAACCAATGGAGTCATCCAGCCAGGGTAGAATGTAATTAGTTTTGAAATTAAAAAAAATATAGAGTTCTTTAGCCTGACCAGGTGGTGGTGCAGTGGATAGAGCACTGACCTGGGATGCGGAGGACCCGGGTTCGAAACTCCGAGGTCACCAGCTTGAGCACTGGCTCATCCAGCTTGGGAGCGGCTTGAGCAAGGGGTCACTCACTCTGCTGTAGCCCCCCCCCCCCCATCAAGGCACATATGAGAAAGCAATCAATGAACAACTAAGGTGCCACAACGAAGAATTGATGCTTCTCATCTATTTCCCTTTCTGTCTGTCTCTGTCTCTCTCTTTTGTTTAAAAAAAAAAAAAAGGATTCTTCCATGTGTTAAGCATTTAGAAAACCCTTATTGTACAGTTATTTTGCTTTTGGACTTGGTTATTTATTTAGGTAAGGAGTTTTGGAAGTCATATCAAATTCAAATGCATGTTCATTTTAAAGATGCCGCCAAATAGTCTCTAACTCATACAGTTGCACTCTGTTCAGCAAAGTGTGTGCTAAGTAATGTGTCAGATATGAAAATGTACGAGACAGTCCTTCCCTGTTCTTGGGGAGCTTACATTCTGATTAGAATCATGACAGTAATACATGTCAAGGCAGAAGAACTTTTCTGAGTTCTCAAGAGGCCTTTGTGACTTGCTTCTCACAAGAGCAGGCTCAGGATTCTGTTTTAGACCAAAACTGTCTCATGTTGCCCATTACATATGCCCAGAGCTGAACCTAAAAAGTAGGGAGTGTGAAGAATTCCTAGTGTTGGGCTTTGACACTGCCACTATATCCAGCCAGTGACAGCCTGGCAGTGGTTTCCAGTGCACTGGGAAAACAAAATGATAAGAGACAAATTAGAGCTTTCTTTAATCTGATAGGCAACTTCTAGGTTCTCCAGCCCACTAACAAACACTAGCATCTACTCTGTGTGGAGTCTAGCATAACTGCTTTTTAGACAATATTCAAGTGGATTTCTTATGAAAAGTGCTTTAAGGATCTAATAGTCTCAGGAAGATTAAAACACTGATCCAGAGTTCAGTATCTTGGTTTCCATCCATATTTATATTTTTTTTGTGTGTGACAGAGACAGAGAGAGGGACAGACAGACAGGAAGGGAGAAAGATGGGAAGCATCATTTCTTCATTGCATCACCTTAGTTTCTCATTGATTGCTTTCTCATAGGTACCTTGACCGGGGGGATACAGCAGACCGAATGACCCCTTGCTCAAACCAGATGAGCCCGTGCTCAAGCGGGCGATCTCAGGGTTTTGAACCTGGGTCCTCCGTGTCCCATCTGATGCTCTGTCCACTGCGCCACTGCCTGGTCAGGCTATACATATGTTTTTTACAAAGTATTTTAATCAGAGGCTAACTGCCCCAAAAGAACCACTAGGACAAACAATTAAGTAAGATAATGAATTTTGTGTTCAAGAAATCCATTTAGCCTGACCTGTGGTGGCGCAGTGGATAAAGCATCGACCTGGAAATGCTGAGGTCGCCGGTTCGAAACCCTGGGCTTGCCTGGTCAAGGCACATATGAGAGTTGATGCTTCCAGCTCCTCCCCCCTGTCTCTCTCTCCTCTCTCTCTCTCTCTCTCTCTCTCTCTCTCTCTCTTGTCTTTCTCTCTCCCTCTCTTTCTCCTCTCTAAAATGAATAAATAAAATAAAATAAATTAAATTTAAAAAAAAGAAATCCATTTATATGTGGAAGAAATTCCCTGGACTTGTTTACTTTTTTTTTTTTTTTTTGTGACAGAGACAGAGAGAGTCAGAGAGAGGGACAGATAGGGACAGACAGGAAGAGAGAGAAATGAGAAGCATCAATTCCTCGCTGCGGTACCCCAGTTGTTCATCAACTGCTTTCCCATATGTGCCCTGATAGGGGAACAACAGCAGACTGAGTGACCCCTTGCTCGAGCCAGCGACCTTGGGCTCAAGCTGGTGAGCCTTGCTCAAACCAGATGAGCCCACGTTCAAGCTGGTGACCTCGGGGTCTTGAACCTGGGTCCTCTGCGTCCCAGTCCAACTCTCCATCCAATGCACCACCGCCCGGTCAGGCTTGTTTACTTTTATAATCATGGCAGAGCCAAATTTTGGCTTCTGGGGAAATCAGAATCCACTTGAAATCCATGCTTAGTTATTCTACTTTCTGTAGTGCTGAATGCAGTCAGAGCTCTAATGGCTGCTGGTTATAGATTTTGGAAATGAAGGCTGTTCTATTACTATTCTCTGTACTGCTTTACCCCAAACCTGCCTTTGTACTGGAGTGGAGGTGAAAAAAAAGCTGCCATCCGTGGGCGGGGGGGGGGGGGGATGTCAAGATCTCAAACTGTCTGAGCAACCAGCAGCTCTGACTTTTTCTCTCACCTTTATTTTGTGTGTATGTGTGTGTGTGTGGCAGAGAGAGGGACAGACAGACAGGAAGGGAGAGAGATGAGAAGCATCAATTCTTCGTTGCGGCACCTTAGTTGTTCATTGATTCCTTTCTCATATGTGCCTTGACCATGGGGCTACAGCAGACTGAGTGACCCCTTGCTCGAGCCAGCTACTTTGGGCTCAAGCTGGTGAGCTTTGCTCAAACCAGATGAGCCTGTGCTCAAGCTGGCGACCTTGGGGGTCTCGAACCTGGGTCCCCCGCGTCCCTATCCGACGCGCTATCCACTGCGCCACTGCCTGGTCAGGCTCTCTCACCTTTCTAATACTGCCCAGCATCTGTCTGCTGACTAGAAGGAAGGTCAGGTGAGTATGATTGAGTCCCTTCACTAAGAGCAGTTGAGGGTAATAGGTAAGATGAAAGAGCAGAGAACAGTGTCATAACCCAATCTTGTAGCACACTTACATCTTTTCAAAGTTCTAATCAAATTTGCTCATGTTTAAGCCGGTTTTATAGTCTCAAAACATGAAATTACTAAGGAATTAGTAAAATACTTTACTTTGTCTTTCAGATACGGGCACTAGAAAAAAGAATATTCTTCCATCAAGCTAACTGTTTTGTTACTCATTTAATGACTTGCCCTCCTGTTACTTATTTGTAAATTAGATAGAACCGGGTCTTCTTTGTCTTTTCTGTTTGTTGTTCCTGAAGTTCTATTGTGTTGTGTCAAATAAAATCCGGTTGGATTCTAGAAAAGATGCTGTCTCTTGTGTATGTGATAAAAGTGAACATAAATAAAAGGTTCCCTCTTCCTAGGTTGGAAAGCCAGCTTGTGAAAATGAGATGTTTGTACATTAGAGTCAGAGCAGAGGTGTCCTGTGAGCACATCACTTAGTCACAAGGCTTCTGTCTATAGCCTGGTTACTGATGACAATCTTGGGCAAGTCGCCTCTGCTCTAAGCTTTCCTCCTCTATATGGTGGCTTCTAAGAACTCAATGGCATCATGTAGGCACAGAAAGAGGCTTTGTAAACTGTAAAAGCACCATACAAATGTTAACTTTGTATACGACAGGTTGCTTTCTGTTCTTAGTTTAGAAGAGTAAACTTGAAAAAATCTAGTGTTTAGTCTTGGTTGGCAGAAGAATAATTTAAGAACTCAAGTTAAAAATTGGTGTCACTGGAGACCCGCCCTGGAAATGCGTGTTTAAGCTTTCTGTGTGCTTCCTTGCCTGAGCTACTGAGGGTCTAAGTTCGGGCAGCCAAAGAGTGTGGTAGGTAACGGACATCCGCTCAAGGGTCATTTCCTCTCTGAGAAGGGACAGCCCTTGCTGAAGGAAGGTGAACAAGATGCTCAGATGAGAGCAGCAATTAACCAAAAGTTTATAGAAACCGGAGAAAGAACACCTCGAAGAGTTGCTGAGAGCTTCATTCATTGAACGTGGCTGGAAGGCACACAGTAAAGAATTAAAGAAAATGCACTAGAACACATTACTGTTGATGATCTGGTGGCTGAAATCACATCAAAAGGCAGAGCCCTGCTACCTGACAGTGTAAAGAAGGAGCTTCTACAAAGAATAAGAACATTCCTTGCTCAGCATGCCAGCCTTTAAGATTGATTTATATTGTGTTGTTTTGTGGTCTTATTTCTGACAGTAAAACTTGCCATAAATTAGGAATCACTTTCCCAAAATAAAATCTTTTTTTGTATGATGGTATACAGTTTTCAGTAATGATGTATACATTATATTAATTTTTCCCCCTAAATGTGTTATTTTAATAAATATCATGAATGAGTTTGAAAAAAAAGTTGTTGTCATAGTCTGACCAGTGTTGGTTTAGTGGATAGAACATCTACCTGGGACTTTGAGGTCCCAGGTTCAAAACCCTGAGGGTTTCCGGCTTGGGTGCAGGCTCATCCAGCTTGAATGCGGATCATTATCATGATCCCATGGTCACTGGCTTGGCTTGAGCCCTTCCATCAAGGCACATATGAGAAGCAATCAGTGAACAGCTAAAGTAACACAACTATGGGTTGATACTTCTCATCTCTCTTTCCTCCTCTCTGTCCCCCAACCCCTTCTCCCCCCCCTCCTCTTTCCTCCTCCTCTCCCCCTGCCCCCCTCAAATAAATGGTATCACTTCAAGTTGAATTAACGAGATGTGAGGCCAGTTGCTGCTGCCATGGCCATGTGCAGTTTCCCGTTGGATTCAGGCAGACGGTAAAAGAACTGGAGCCAGCCTGACCTGTGGTGGCGCAGTGGGATAAAGCGTTGACCTGGAACACTGAGGTCACCTGTTCGATACCCTGGGCTTGCCTGGTCAAGGCACATATGGGAGTTGATGCTTCCTGCTCCTCCCCTTTCTCTCTCTCTCTCTCTCTCTCCTCTCTGAAATTGAATAAATAAAATCTTAAAAAAAAAAAAAACTAAAAAAAATTAATAAAAAAAAAAAAAGAACTGGAGCCAGAAGATGGTGGGTAGAGACAGAGTAAATGGTGGGCGCACCGAGCGCACACCCTGGGCCCCAACTTCTGAAGGACCCCTGCAAAACCCCAACTTGACACTTTTTTCTAATGTAAGGAGCCCAATATTCTGTGCCCAGGGCCTCAACGGACCTTAACCCACCTCTGATGGTGGGCTATTCCATTTATTAGAGGACTAGCAAATAGGGAAGACCTCTTCCCTCTCACTCAGGGCTCCCAAACCCCTCACAGGCCCCCACCAGCCTCAGCATTCCCCAGCCAAACAGGCCCGCTGAAATCTCAGGGCTCCTATGCCCTTCAGCACTCTTTCTCTAGGCTCCCTAGCCAAAAGAGGCTAGGGGGGAAAAAAACCTCCAGCAAACAATAGCAAATAATCGCCCCTCCCTTGCAAGAAGGCTAACTGCAAGCTGCTGCCCTGAGGGCAAGCACCCACAGCCCTCCATAAACTATACACACATGGTGCTGCCCATGCCAATACAAAATACAAGTGAACAAATCTAAACACTTGTTTACCCAACACAAGAGAATTCAAGTTTCCTTCACCACCACTACCTTTTTAAATTTGTTTAAAATGTGTTGGCCATGGTGGACATGCCAGCTGTAATATTCAATGGCTGCATAGAGCCTTTAAGAAGTCTAGTTACTGCAGTGGTTCTCAAAGTGGTCTGAGACTCCTGGGGGCACTAGAAACCCTTTCAGGAAGTTCGTGAAGTTTTTTCCAAGTGCCTATCTCTATGAGGGTAGCTTTTCTTTATATATTCAAAGCGACATATTGAATGAAGAAGCAGGCAGGAGAATACAGCTGTCTTCTGTTAAGTCAGATATAAAAGAGATTTGCAAAAAATGTGAAACAATGCCACTCATCTAACTTTTGTTTTGAAAAATAGTTATTTGTAATAAAAGTATTTATGTTAATGTGATGGGGTTTTGTTCTGTATAAATCATTAAATTTCTCAATTTTTATTTCCATTATGGTAACCAGAGATATAACCCATACAAACAAAAATTCTTTAAGGTCTTCCAGTTTTTAAGATCATAAAAGGATCCTGAGACTAAAAAGTTTGAGAAGCTCTAGCTTCAAAATAAAGAACTTTGTCTTACTAAACCTGGATCAAACCCAGCCTCCCCCCCCCCCCCCCCCCCCAGCTACCTTACACACTTGGCACACGGCAAGCATTTACGTGGAGGTTGCTGTTATTTTAGGGCTTCCACCTGTGGCAGAAATCCCCTCTTTTAAACTCCTTTCACGTAGTCATTTAAACTGCATGAGTACTTTCAGTAACGAAAACCACATTACTTTGCATGGATGACATTACATATTTGGAAAGTTCTCAGGTATTTATCAGGATCCTTGGGTGCTGAGTACAGAAAAGTGGTTCCTGCTTGGGTAAAGGGAAACTATTGGAGGAATGTGGGGCTATGTAATGGCACAGAAGGAAGGGCTAGGGGTACAGATGGACCTAAGACTTTTTTTTTTTTTTTTTTTACAGAGACAGAGAGTCAGAGAGAGGGATAGATAGGGATAGACAGACATGAACGGAGAGAGATGAGAAGCATCAATCATCAGTTTTTCGTTGCAACACCTTAGTTGTTCATTGATTGCTTTCTCATATGTGCCTTGACCGTGGGCCTTCAGCAGACCGAGTAACCCCTTGCTCGAGCCAGCGACCTTGGGTCCAAGCTGGTGAGCTTTGCTCAAACCAGATGAGCCTGCGCTCAAGCTGGCGAACTTGGGGTCTTGAACCTGGGTCCTCCGCATCCCAGTTCGACGGTCTATCCACTGCGCCACCCCCTGGTCAGGCTCTGCTGGTATTTTCAATGAGACTTTCACAGAGGCTAACTTCAGATACAGCAGGAAACCTCTGGATGCTGCCACCTCTGCCACCCCTTCTCCCACAACTCCTGCCACGTGAGAGGAACTTACTCCAAGTTCTGATTCCAAAAATCCCAGCTGGGTCAGGTGCCCACAACTGGATTAATGCGTAGAATCATGTAGAGAAGAGTGACTGCCTTGAGACCCTTGTAGTTGGAACGTAGGGCAACAGTTCCCAGAAGAACTGGAATGGTGTGGGACAGACTAAACAAGAGGTGTTTGTTTACAGAAAGACTTGCTGGGAAGATTTGTGTTGAGCCAAAATGTCTCCTTGTAACATATATCCAGTTATTTTTGTATTGCCTCGTGAAACTGGTGGACATAAATCTTCCCCGAGATATTTGTGGAATTATTTGCTGAGTGCCTACTGTATGCTATCCCTAGAGGACAGAGCTGAGTTATACAAAGTCTCTGCCCTCAAAGAGTTCACTGTCTAGGAGGAGATTGCTAAGAGAATGAATGAGTGAATGAATGAATGAATGAATGAACGAATGAAGCTAATTCGTCATTTGGAGAGCTTGACAACCCCGACTGGGCTTGATCTTGAAGTGCCCATTCCCTCTTGGTTTTCCTTCTAACAGCTGTGCCCTGTAAGAGCTCCTCTTTTTCAGTCTGCCCCTAAAGGTTCTGTTATTGGTTTTGCTCTGTCCTCACATATAGCCAAACAGTATACTGGACCCTCAGCTGAGCCCCTGACAGCTAATTGTGTGCCTTTTTCCATATGCACTTTTAGTAACAGGTTGGTAGCTGGAAAGTGTATTTACACTACAGAAATTAGGAAATGCTACATTTCAGAGTGTCTTTTCCCTAGAGAGCCTGTTGTTAGTCATTTACTAGCACACCACTGCATACTTGTGCCCATTGTCTATCTCTGGTGGTGTGTCCAGATACTCAAATTCAGTTTGTCAAAAATAAGTGACCTATGATCATTTTCCCAAAACATAACCCTCCTGGATGACCTAGCCTGGTTAATGACATTGTCACTCATCCAATTCCTGAAGCTACAGGCATTCATGAGGCATTTTAGATACTCTTCTCTCCTTCTGCTCTGCATCTAATTTATCATTAACTTCCATTGTACTCTCAATAAAATCTGTATCCTCCTCTCCATTCCCACTGCCAGTGACCAAGTCCAACCTTCTTCATTCCTTTGAAGAAGGTTGAAGTTCTCTGACTAACCACTTTGTCGTTAGTCCCCTTGCTATAACCTGAACCTTTAATTTGGTCGGATGCTCTTTCCCCTGGTTGAGAAATCCCCCACCTTGATGGAAGCAGAGTTCATAGATTATGAACATGCTGATCCTGGTTCTCCAACTTCCTTGCAGCTGCAGTAAGGTGGATTACTTAACCTCCATCAATCAGGAACACTCACTCTGCCATCTATTATGACCGTACACAGCAGCACTGGCAGCACCCAAGGGCCAGTGCAGGTGGCAAAATGAGTTATGACATCCAGTGTTTAACAGTGTCAACAGCCAATACCTTCCCAGACTAGTTTTGTGGCATTGTTTTGGCTGAGGTTCCAGTGGCGACCATTTTTTGAGCCCAATTCTCCAGCACCCCAAGTGCTGCTGAGAGCTCTCCAAATTCCTTTTAGTATCCATTCTGCTATAAAAATCAGCCAGCTCTGGCCCTGGCCGGTACCTTGGTTGGAACATTGTCCCAATACACCAAGTTTGCAAGTTCAGTCTCCAGCTGGAACACATACAAGAATCAACCAGTGAATACATAAATAGGTAGAACAACAAATTGATGTTTCTTTTTCTCTCTCAATTGCCCTTCCTATCTCTCTAAAAATAGATGATAGATGATAGATAGATAGATAGATAGATAGATAGATAGATAATCAACCAGCTCTGGAGCTCACTACCTGCCCTCTGAACTGGATTCTTATCCCATGGTCTGCAGAACCTCACACAGCCTGTAATGTCACAGCATACCTCAATTTCTGCCCATGTCTTTCCAGTTTTGCATGAGTGCCCCAGCCCATTAGCAAAGCTAACCTCAGTTTGGAAAGCTTGGCCTGATAACCTTAAATATTTACATCACCTAACTATAAATAGTTGCATCACCTAAATAGTTTTAAAGAACCCACCCCTGGCTTCTCCTTTAACTTAAAATGGAAACTTCTCACTCAGGCCAACTTACCTCAAGGTGAGCTGGCCCGTGCCATTCTTCCTGATCTTCTCTGAGAATATCATTCTCACCTGACTGGTGCAGTAGATAATGCATTGACCCGAAATGCTGAGGTTGGCAGATTGAAACCCCAATGTTGCTCATCAGCTTGAGCAGGATCCCAAAGGCCGCCAGCTTGAGCCCATAGGTTGCTGGCTTGAGCCCAAAGGTCCCTGGCTTAAAGCCCAGTGTCTCTGGCTTGAGCAAGGGTCACTGGCTTGGCTGGAGCCCCCTGGTCAAGGCATGTATGAGAAAGCTATCAATGAACGACTAAGATGCCACAATGAAAAGTGGCACAATGAAAAGTTGATGCTCCCTTGTCTTGCTCTGTCTCTCACTGTGTGCTAAAATAATAAATAAATAAATGTCTCAGAACACAACTCAACGGTCACCTCCTCAAGGAGAACTTCCTTGTCACCCTGTGGAAATGGCCATCCAGTTTACTCTACCCTGTCAGTTCATTTTATTGTCTACAAAGCACTTAGTACTGTCTAAACCAGGGGTCTCAAACTCGCGGCCTGCCGAACAATTTTGTGCGGCCCGCAGACTAATCCACGAAGTTCAAAATATTTTGGATAAAATTAAGTAAGCCTAGGGGCCTACTTGTATTTTTTATTTCTCTAGCATCCTAGCTAGATATTAGCTTAGTTAACAGCAGTTGTGATGCGAACTACAGTTTCTGGTCGTTTTGTGACACTGAGAAGAGTTGCGTAACAGTTGCCTTTTGTAGTCCTAGTGCGGCCCGCCGAACGGCTGTGATCTTGCTCTGCGGCCCACATGCTGAGTTGAGTTTGAGACCCCTGGTCTAAACTGTCTTGGTCACTAATGTGATTACTTGCTTACAGTCTGTCTACCCTTCTGATCCTGAAGTTCCAAGAGTACAGAAACTTCATTTGTCCTGTTTGCCCCTGAATCTTTAACACCTATCATTGTGCCTCCATTGGATAAATAAAGAAATGAACCAATGAACTGCCCTTGCTTTTATTTCATTCATGCCTACCAAGCCACTAACTACCTGATCAGGAGTGGGTAGTCTACTGGAAAAGAATAGTAAACTGATGGTGTAGATATGAGTATTTTTTCTGATCTCTGTAACTGTTGTGGTTCACTTTGAAGTTATTTTTTGTTATATGAACCTATGAGCTTGGTAATTACCGTATTTCCCCATGAATAAGACACTCCCATGTATAAGACACACCTTAATTTTGGGGCCCAAAATTTGAAAAAAAAAATGTATTACATAAAGTTATTGAACTCAAGTTTTATTTATCATAAAATTCATACAACTCCTCATCACTGTCAAAACTCCTATAGATTAGCTTGTCCTCATCTGTGTCTGATGCGAATCACTGTCTTCATATATTGCCTTGTCCTCAGTTCCATCTATGGCATTTGAAATACCACAACTACTGTATAAGATGCATCCAGTTTTTAACCCCAAGTTTTTTCCAAAAAATATGCGTCTAATACATGGGGAAATACAGTATTGTTGATGTTTATTATTAGCATAATTGTTTCTATTCATTGACTCTCAGTGATGTGTCAACCACTGATCGGAACCTTACCATCCACTTAATCTTCACCAAAATAGAATCTATGAGATGAGTGTTGTTACTGCCCCATGTTACAGATCAGGAAACTGAGGCTCAGAGAGCTTGAATGACAGTAAATTCTCATTGTAGGGAATGGTGGAGACACTTTTTCATGATCATGCTATCTCCCCTGCCAGGTGGTGGAGACACTTTTTGAATCGTGGTCAGTCTGACTCTTGCTCCTCTCTGAGCACAGGGTTGACACCAGGCCCTATCTCCTCCCCACCCCGATAATTTGGCTCACCCTCTCTTGGTCTTTGGTGATAATGACTCCACCCCACCCCACCCCTTACAGAGGCCTGCCCACCCTGCAATGCCATCACCCATGAGTAGGCAATCTTTTTATGTTAAACTGTGGCCAGATATTCCATTTTTAGCTCTTTTCAAAAGACATGAACTTTAGGGAAGAAGGAGCAAAGACATAACCTGTTGTTTTGTTATTTGTTTGTTTGCTTTGTTTTGTTTTTTTTAGAACCCCAGTTTTTAATATATTAAAGATCAGATTTGAGGCCCTGGCTGGTTGGCTCAGCGGTAGAGCGTCGGCCTGGCGTGCGGGGGACCCAGGTTCGATTCCCGGCCAGGACACATAGGAGAAGCGCCCATTTGCTTCTCCACCCCCCCCCCCCTCCTTCCTCTCTGTCTCTCTCTTCCCCTCCCACAGCCAAGGCTCCATTGGAGCAAAGATGGCCCGGGCGCTGGGGATGGCTCCTGGGCCTCTGCCCCAGGCGCTAGAGTGGCTCTGGTCGCGGCAGAGCGACGCCCTGGAGGGGCAGAGCATCGCCCCCTGGTGGGCAGAGCATCGCCCCCTGGTGGGCGTGCCGGGTGTATCCCGGTCGGGCGCATGCGGGAGTCTGTCTGACTGTCTCTCCCCGTTTCCAGCTTCAGAAAAATACAAAAAAAAAAAAAGATCAGATTTGAATGCACAAATCAATAATAATACTGTTTTCATTAAATTGAGGCTGGAGGAACAGCCAGGTTCCCTGATTAATAAGGATTCCTAACATTTATATAGCCCTTAACTATTTAAAAAAGGCTTTCACTCCCTTCTCTTATTTCCCCCTCACATTAGCCCTCTGTGAGGCAGTGTGGTGGAGAGGAGGCCCTCTTGGAAGAAGATAGACCTGGATCCACATCCCAGCCCACCACTACGGAGCTGTGTGACCTTGAGCAGGTCACTCAATCTGCGTCTCTCATTTATTTTTTATTTTAAATTACCATGCAATCAACTTGACTTAAAAAAAATATTGGTGAATAGTTCTATGAATTTTAACATATGTATGTACAGATTAGTATAATCACCACCACAATCAGAGTACAGAGCAGGTTTCCCTCCCAAAATACCTCCCTCATGCTATCTCTTCTTTTTTTTGCAACAGAGACAGAGAGATAGAGAGACAGAGAGAGACAGAGAGAGGAACAGATAGGAACAGACAGGAAGGGAGAGAGATGAGAAGCATCAAGTCTTCATTGTGACGCCTTGGTTCAAAGGTTCTCAAACTTTTTGAAGTCGGGCGCATTTAAAATCCTACAGATAATTGTAGGCTCACTATATACAAATTTCTGAGAAATATGTTATAATAATTAAGTAAAATATTAAATAAAAAATATATAAAGTCCAAGCATGCTTTTATGGTAATTAAACAAAATAAATATGACAAAATTAAATTTATTCTGACATTAAAAAACGTTTTTATGTTACATTTTTTGAGTTACGCTCTTTAGAATTCATAAAAAAAGAAGGGTTAAAAAATTAAAAAACAACAAAAAATTATCTTTTTATATATATAGATACATTCTTAGTAAGATTTAATAAATTCAGCAGGTCCCGGTGCAAATGTTTTAAGTTTTTTCATTCTTGTGTTTATGAGAAACATGAGCCTGATGTGTCCTAGCAGTTTCTTCAATGTTTGAGCATATATTTGAAAGGCAAACTCTCATTTCCTCAATTCATTAAAGAATTTCTCTCTTTTTACTCTTAATTGTGTTGAGGGTAGAAAATCCTAATTCACATAAATAGGATGTTGAAAATTGTAGTAAAATGTTCAAAGCTTTTTTAGATATTGCCACATATTCTTCTTTTATAGAAATCCAAAAGGCTTCAAGAGACAATTCCTTATGTTTAATCATCAATCCAAAACCCCCACCATACATATCAATCTTAACTTTACACCAAACAAGGATAGAAGAAACTTGCCTCCAGTCTTTCCAGGGAACATGGGGGGTAGTGTAAATAATCCAACACCACAGCTTAACAGCCTTTTGTAACCTAATTGGGCAAGTGAGGTGGGGGGTTGGGCAAACTGTCAGCTTATAGCCAATTCCCCACACTTCTGTCCCCAAAAAATCTAAACTCCAAAAACTTTGTTGTTTTTTTGGTCCCCAACAGGCACATATTTCTCTGGAATACCATAAGGTGCACCGGGAAATCTTCTAGGATGCACCAGTGCGCCCTGGCGCCCACTTTGAAAACCACTGCCTTAGTTGTTCACTGATTGCTTTCTTATATGTGCCTTGATTGGAGGGCTACAGCAAAGTGAGTGACCCCTTGCTCAAACCAGTGACTTTGAGCTCAAGCCAGCGACCTTGGGCTTCAGGCCAGTGACTTTTGGACTCAAGCCAGCAACCATGGAGTCATGTCTATGATCCTATGCTCAAGCCAGTGACCCCATGCTCAAGCTGGTGAGCCCATGCTCCTGCCGGTGGACCTCAGGGTTTCGAACCTGGGTCCTCTGTGTCCCAGTCTGATGCTCTATCCACTGTGCACCAACACTTGGTTAGGCTCATATCTCTTTATAAACACACTTTTCCCACCCCTAACCCCTGACAACCCCTGATCTGTTCTCCATCTCCATAGTGTTGTCTTTTCGAGAATGTCATATAATGGAGCCATACAGTATATCACCTTTTTTTTTTATATAGAGACAGAGAGAGAGAATCTGAGAGAGGGATAGATAGGGACAGACAGACAGGAAGGGAGAGAGATGAGAAGCATCAATCATTAGTTTTTCGTTGTGACACCTTAGTTGTTCATTGATTGCTTCCTCATATGTGCCTTGACCGTGGGCCTTCAGCAGACGAAGTAACCCCTTGCTCAAGCCAGCGACCTTGGGTCCAAGCTGGTGAGCTTTGCTCAAGCCAGATGAGCCGCGCTGCAGCTGGCGACCTCGGGGTCTCGAACCTGGGTCCTCCGCATCCCAGTCCCATGCTCTATCCACTGTGCCACCGCCTGGTCAGGCAGTATATCACCTTTTGAGGTTAACTTCTTTCACTCAACATAATGCCTTTGTGATTAATCCAAGTGCTCATGTATATAAATAGTTCATTACATTTTACTCCATTATATGGGTGCACCCAAGTTACTTATCCATTCATCTGTTGGAGGACAATTGGGCTGCTTCCCATGTTTTGCATCTATTTCTGTTGTTTGTTTTTGGTTATTACAAGTTTTTATTTTAATGATGATAAAAAATATACATAACATAAAATTTACCATTTTTAGTGTATAATCAGTGGCATTAAGTATTACATTTAAAATGTTATATAACATGTGCCTGACCTGTGGTGGCGCAGTGGGTAAAAGCGTCGACTTGGAACGCTGAGGTCGCCAGTTCAAAACCCCAGGCTTGCCTGGTCAAGGCACATATGGGAGTTGATGCTTCCTGCTCCTCCCTCTGTTCTTTCTATCTCTTTCCTCTCTCTGTCTCTTTCTCTCTCTGTGTCTCCTCTCTCTAAAAAAAAAAAAAAAAAAAAAGATGAATAAATAAAGTGTAAAAAATAAATAAATTGTAAAAAAAAAATTTTAAAAAAAAAATAATAAATAAAATGTTATATAACCATTACCAACTGTTTCCAGCTCTTTTTCAGTATCATGAACTGATACTCTCTGCCCATTAGACAATAATTACCCATTCCCCATCTCCAGCCCCTGTTAACCTCTATTCTTTCTGTCTCCATGGAATTTGCCTATTCTAGGGACTTCATGTAAATTAAATCATGCAATATTCTTTTGTGTCTAATCTCCCTCACTTATCACAGTGTCTTCAGGTTCATACATGTATTATGTGTCAGAATTTTATTCCTTTTTTTAGGCTGAATGGTATTATATTTTATGTATATATCACATTTTGTTGGTGCATTCATCTGTTGATAGATGCTTGGGTTTTTTTCCACCTTTCATCTATCATAAATACTTCTGCAATGAACATACATAAATGAATTTCTCTTTGAGATCCTGCTTTCCATTTTGTATACCTAGAAGTGGACTTGCTATGAGGATGAGAGATAATGAAGGTGAAGTGCCTGGCACAGGGCCTAGCACACAGTAGGTGCTTAACAAATGGCAGGCATCCTCATGAAGAGTCTGGTTAGGTGCCTTCAGGTTGAAAGGAGCAGAGACACACTCAGCTTCCCTCTGGTATGCTGGGAAGTTCAGCTAATGGGAAATCCTCCCCATCTGCACAGTTGGCCTGTGGAGAATGGAGTGTCACTCAGGAGGCAACAGGCCATCCATCATCTCATTGTCCCTGAGCAAGTGTCCACTGCTTCTCAGCACCTGAAGTGGATTTTCCATTTCTGCTTCTCTCCTAGTTCTCCCATCTAAATTCAGATTCCCCCAAAGATCCTGAGACCGGAACTTGGTAGTTTAATTAATTAATTAATTAATTAATTAATTTTTGTATTTTTCCGAAGCCAGAAACGGGGAGGCAGTTAGACAGACTCCCGCATGCACCCGACCAGGATCCACCCAGCACGCCCACCAGGGGGCGATGCTCTGCCCATCCGGGGCATCACTCCATTGCGACCAGAGCCACTCCAGCGCCCGAGGCAAAGGCCACAGAGTCATCCCCAGCACCCGGGCCAACGCCGCTCCAATGGAGCCTCGGCTGCGGGAGGGGAAGAGATAGAGAGGAAGGAGAGGGGGAGGGGTGGAGAAGCAGATGGGCGCCCCTCCCGTGTGCCCTGGCCGGGAATCGAACCCGGGACTCCCGCACGCCAGGCCGACGCTCCACCACTGAGCCAACCGGCCAGGGCCGGTAGTTTATTTTAAAGGAGATTCCAGGAAGCACAGTGAAGGAGAGGGAAAGTGAGACAGGGAAATGAGGAAAGCCAACAGATGGGCTACCGCTGTGGGGCTCAGTCCCTCTGGGCACCAGCTGAGGGGCCACGCAAAGTACACCGCAGCACTGTGGGGATTTATCCGCTGACTCCTATGGCCCCGGAGGTTTGAAATCTCTGGCCCTTCTGGATTTGCCTGGACAATGGGCTGAGCAAGTTCCCACAGGTCCAGAAAAAAAATCCTTAGGCTGAGAAGCAGAGCCAAGAGGGTACTGGAGGTGAAAGCTGTCTGCATACAGGGACCTGTCTCCTGCAGCTGCAGGTGCAGGAAAGGACCAAAGGGATAGGTGCTGGGCACCAGCGGCGACTGCTCTGCCCTTGCATCTCCGTCCTGACTCCGGCCTCCTTAGAGCTCCCACTGCACCGACTCCTACTTTGAGCTTTGTTCTTTATGTCTCTCTGCTGCCTAAGTCCCTGTGTAAGTCTTGCATTTAACCCGTCCTGTTGAGTCATCACCTTGACTGGGCAGGGCCTGCACACTAGCCTGGCTCATGGGTTCATGGACCACTGACCTCCAAAGCTGGCTGCCCTTGACACCCAAGCTCTGATGGTCCCTGGGTCCAGGTTCCTGAGGTCTGAGAAACAAAGCATAACAACTTTTGCACATGGACCATTTCTGATTCTTTCTTTAGTAGGGGCTGCCATGTGACAGCATCCAGGGTTTTCCAGATTACTCACTGATAGGAGTACAGCTATGCCCCTTTACAAATGAAGAGACTGGGGCTCAGAGCACTTCAGAGTCTTGCAAAGGGCACTCACTTAGTTAAAGGCAGGCTTGGACCTGTGCACAGTACCCCAACTGTAAACTTCATGCTCTCTCCTCGCAATCATTTTACCTCTTACACAAGGAACAAAAGCTCCAAGTGCCGGGAGTTGTGAAAATCTTCCTATTTGGTAGGTTATCTCACAATGGGAAGGAATCTCAGCCTTCCAGGATCCTGGGTTCCTGGATGGCAGAGCACAAGAGCAAGGTTAGTATTAAACCCACAATAAATAAAACCATACTTTTTGTGCCAGATCAAATATCACCCTTTATGAAATTCTAGTTGAAGCAAGTGGTAGCAGACATCAAAGTTTCCAGAAAATTTTACAGGAAAAAAGCATGAGATTGAGAAAGATTCTGCTCATCTCCTTCAATATTCCTGAGAAATGGGGGAAAGCTGCTTGTACCAGTCCTGTTCCTGGTGGCAGAGGGTTGAAATTAGCAGGCTGGCTTGTACAGGAGAGGAACTTATTGGTAGAATGTGAAGTAGATCATGGAATAGCAACAAGGCTAGAGAAGTGGCTTAGAAAATAGACCTGAACCAAGAGGGCAAAGGGCAGCCAAGACCATACCACAGAAATGGTCAGCTGGCACAGACACTCTGGGGCACTCCATCTTCTACTTGAGAGCCTGGGACAGGCTCACCCTGGGTCACACGGCCATGCTGGCTATCTGGTCGGTGGAAGAAGGTGTTGTTTGAGCCATTTCGGTTTCTGTAATGGGAGATGAGGGCCTAAAATAATTCCTCAAATTGGAAGAATCTTTGGAGGCTGAGTTGTCAAAATGACAAATATTTTCAGTATTGTTGTTACTGGACCTCAACACTGGGTACTACCTGGTTCTGTGCTCGACGCAGAGGCTGAAGCTTCTTTTTTTTTTTAATTTTTTTAAGATTTTATTTTAGCGAAGAGAGAGAGAGAGAGAGAGAAGGGGGGAGAGGAGCAGGAAGCATCAACTCCCATACATGCCTTGACCAGGCAAGCTTGGGGCTTCAAACCGGTGACCTCAGCACTCCAGGCCTACGCTTAATCCACTGTGCCACTGCAGGTCAGGTTAAAACTTCTTTTTTATTAGAACACCCTCCCTCATAAGACTTTTTCCTGTTGCTCATCGCCCATCACCGCCAGTTTTCTTGAAAGGGCTATTCACACACACTCACGGTCCCCAACTGTCATTATCCCTTCCGGTAGTCTGCCATTTCTTACCCATCATTCCACTGAAAGTGCCCACTAAAGTCACCAGGAACTTTTGAATGACAAACTAATTTTCAGTCCTCTGTGAGAATTCAGAAGTTTGGTGAAACCTTCCCCTCTCTAATTATCTGTCTCATTTCTTTTTAAACTGTCAGAGCCCTGACCAGTGGCTCAGTGGATAGAGCATCAGCCCAGAGTATGGATGTCCCAGGTTCAATTCCCAGTCAGGACACATAGGAGAAGTGACCATCTGCTTCTCCTCCCCTCCCTGATCCCCCGCTCTTTCCCTCCAGCTGCCAATCACTCAATTAGTTTGAGCATCAGCCCCAGACGGGGTTGCTGGGTTGATCCTGGTCATAGTGCATGTAGGAGTTTGCCTCACCATCTCCCCTCTTCTTAACTAAAACAAACAAACAAACAAAATTATCAGCATGTATTATATAGTGTAACAGGGACACATTCAATTTTTATAAGGCCTGACACATACACATTTGGAAGCAAATTCTTTAAAAAAAAATAATACAAAGTTACACAGAGAAATTTCTAGAGCCCCTCCTGGGAATTCAAAGGAGCTGGCGCAAATGAGGGGCTCCAAAACTTAACTTCCTTAACTTTCCATTGAATCCTCTTTGAAGAAGGACAAACCAGTTTTTTTGTAACCATTGTCTATCAATAGACATGATGAATTTGCTGGCTTTTTGTCATTACATTTCGTATACAAAACTCTTCTGTGAACACATGTAGTTCTCCATGATAAAAAGAACAGGAATTGCTGAGTTCCAGGTCATGGGCCTTTTGACTTCTATTTGTTTTTGTTTTTGTTTTTGTTTTTACAGGGACAGAGAGAGGGATAGATAGGGACAGACAGACAGGAATGGAGAGAGATGAGAAGCATCAATCATCAGTTTTTTGTTGCAACACCTTAGTTGTTCATTGATTGCTTTCTCATATGTGCCTTGACCGCGGGCCTTCAGCAGACCGAGTAACCCCTTGCTTGAACCAGCGACCTTGGGTCCAAGCTGGTGAGCTTTTTGCTCAACCCAGATGAGCCCGCGCTCAAGCTGGCGACCTCGGGGTCTCGAACCTGGGTCCTCCGCATCCCAGTTCAACACTCTATCCACTGCGCCACCGCCTGATCAGGCTTTTTTTTTTTTTTTTTAATTCATTTTAGAGAGGAGAGGAAGAAACAGAGAGAGAGAGAGAGAGAGAGAGAGAGAGAGAAGAGACAGAGAGAGAAGGGGGGAGGAGCTGGAAGCATCAACTTCCATATGTGCCTTGACCAGGCAAGCCCAGAGTTTCAAACCGGCGACCTCAGCATTTCCAGGTCGACGCTTTATCCACTGCGCCACCACAGGTCAGGCTTGACTTCTATTTGGTAGTGTACTCCCAAATTGCCCTTCAAATAGGTGTCACTAAATCCCACGCCAACTAGCTGTGGTGGCGGAAATTTTCTCACATCCTCACCTGCTTTGGATATTATAATAACCTTTTTTTGTATTTTTACCAAGCTCATGAGAGAAATAAAAAGGCATTTCAGTGTTGTTTTAATTTACTGTATTGGTTTCTAGGGCTGTTGTAACCAAGTACCACCAACTCAGGCCTTTAAAAAAACAACAACAGCTATTTATTGTCTCACAGTTCTGGAGACTAGAAGACCAAAATCCATGTTTCCCAAGGCTTTGCTCCCTCTGAAATCTCTAGGGGGTGAGGGATTCTCCCTTCCCTCTTCCTAATTGCTGTGGTGCTGTCAGTCTTTGGTGCATCATTCCAATTCTTTGTCCTCACATGGCGTCCTCCCTGTGTCTCTGTCGTCTCATGGCCTTCACTGTATAAGGAGGACACCAGTCATTTTGAATTAAGGGCCCACCCTACTCAAGTATGACCTCATCTTAATTACTAACATCTGTGACAACCTTATTTCCGAATAAGGCCACATTTTGAGGTTTTGGGGTTAGGACTTCAACATACCTCCCCCACCTCCAACCCGAAGGGGGTGCACAGTTCCTGGAACTCCTGGAACACCAAGTCGATGTGTGGAGTGGACGGAGCAAGCTCCTATTCCATCTCCTAGTTCCAAAAATCCATTTAATATATTGTCTTCAGATAGAGGATGTATCAGATATTAAACTGATAAGAACAGATACTACACTTGATCTTAGCCAAATGGCCAAGAAGTGATTAACATATCTTTTTTGAGGAAGACACAATTCAACCCATAACATTTGCATTCCTGTATATTCTAGGGACATTGTACATCTTTTCATATGTCTACTGGAAATTTGGATCCTTCCTTCTGCAAATCACCCTTCCATATCAGTTGCCCAGTTTTCTGTCAGGTTATTTGTCATTTTCCTATTTCTTTCACTAGTCTCTATATTTTTTCTTTTCTTTTTTAAATTTATTTATTTATTTATTCATTTTAGAGAGGAGAGGGAGAGACAGAGACAGAGAGAGAGAGAGGAGAGACAGAGACAGAGAAGCGGGGAAGGAGCTGGAAGCATCAACTCCCATATGTGCCTTGACCAGGCAAGCCCAGGGTTTCGAACCGGCGACCAGCATTTCCAGGTCGACACTTTATCCACTGCGCCACCACAGGTCAGGCTAGTCTCTATATTTTTTCATGATGAAGTAGTTATATACATGGCAAAGGTTTGTTCTCAGCCCATTACACATGCTTTAACTTTGGTTTTGGAGCCTGCGCTTGACTTCTGCGACACGAAACTCCACAGGTGACGCTCCTGCTTCTCTGGTTTACTGTCCGTCCTTCCTCCTCTGCCTCTTCACCTGGAGTCTGCCCGGTATCATAAATGGCACCACATCCATCTATGATCCAGCAAGAAACATGGGCGTCTCCTTGATTTTCCTTCTTCCTCATTCTCTGCATCTGACTTATTACCAAGCTCCATCATTTAACCTCTCAAATACCTGTCAAGTCTGCATTTCTCTCCATCTCTCTCACTGGTCTAAAGCACCATCGTCTCTCACTTAGACACTTGCCAACAGATTCCCTGGTGTCCCTGCATCTTCTCTACCTGCTCCAATCCATGCCAGGACCTGTTTTAATTCAAACTGATCTTGTCACATCTTGCAAGGGCTGTTTCTTGCACTGAGAATCAAGTTTAAAATCATTCTTGTGTCCCACAGGGCCCTGTCTGGTCAGGCCAGAGCCACTTTCTCCCTCATGATATACCTTCCACAGCTCTCCAGAAACATCAACCTTCAGAGCCAATCCTCCTTGCTCCTATTTCCTGGAGGCCTTTTTAGTTTTGGTTCCTTTTCTCTTGAAAGCTTCCATCTCCATGTCTCTTCTTTTCATTTATTTATTTTTAAGATTTTATTTATTCATTTTAGCCTGACTAGGCGGTGGCACAGTGGATAGAGCGTCAGGCTGGGACACGGAGGACCCAGGTTCAAGACCCCAAGGCTGCCAGCTTGAGCATGAGCTCATCTGGGTTGAGCAAAAAAACCTCACCAGCTCGGACCTAAGGTCCCTGAGCAAGGGGTCACTCGGTCTGCAGAAGGCCCGTGGTCAAGGCACATATGAGAAAGCAACCAATGAACAACTAAGGTGTCGCAACGAGAAACTGATGATTGATGCTTCTCATTTCTCTCTATTCCTGTCTGTCTGTCCCTATCTATCTATCTATCTATCTATCTATCTATCTATCTATCTCTCTCTGTCCCTGAAAAAAAAAATAATAATAATAAAAAGAGTTTATTTATTCATTTTAGAGAGGAGAGAGAAAAAGGTAGGGGGAGGAACAGGAAGCATCAACTCTCATATGTACCTTGACCAGGCAAGCCCGGGTTTTGAATCAGAGACCTCAGTGTTCCAGGTCGGCGCTTTCTCCACTGCACCACCACAGGTCAGGCCCCCACCCCTCTTCTTCTTTTTTTTTTTTTTTAATGTATTCTCCTCCTCAGGGGAACATAGCACTACTGAGTGTCTATTACATCCTATGGAGAACGTCAATCTTAGGTCACAGCGTTAAGAGCTCCTGGTTTGGGTCCCATAAGCTCTCTTTGAAATGACCTATCCCACCCCTCTTCTTTAAGATAACATATTTCATTTTCTCCCCCAGTCTCAAGTTCAGATGAGTCTCTGTAAAGCCAGAAGCCACGGCCAGGGCCACCATCACAGCCGCCTGGCCCATGCAGGTTCGCATTGGATTCAGACAGTCGGCAAAGAAACAACGGAGCCACAAACTGATGGGCCATAGTCTTTAATTCTAGCTTGCACCCGGCAGGCAAGTAAAATATACACACTAGGCTCCAAAACCCAGTCACATTCAGTGCTCACAAAGCTACTGACTTATCCGAATTTCCTAGAATCAAAGGTTTCTAGCTCACCAGCCTTATTCTCCTCAGTTCCCCATCTCCTTCCTTATCCCAGATACAAACTCTACACAAACTGGCATCTCACTCAGCACACCACCATCTTGGCTGCTCCTCCTGGCCTACTCCACGTGGCCTCCTTCGGCTGCTCTCTGCTCATCATCCCAGGAACCAAGAGCACAAACTCCCGCTCCGTCCCTATTTTATAGTGTAGAAATCCAAACCCTTAATCCAATATACAAAATAGGGAAGTCTCTAATACAAAGTCACTTTCTGAAGCATGATTGGATTGTACCAGCCCACATCAAAAAGGGTAGGAAAGGCTTAATCCCAAAACCAAGCCCCAGGCTACAAGGATTCTGCCTGCCTTTAGCCCACCCCACACACATTAATATCACCTGGGCGATGGCATCTTTAACAAAGTGAGCATAATACATTTTATCTGCCCAACAGTCTCCCACCCCCATCAGGGTTCAGCCAGATGAACACTGATGTGCCCCAGCTCCTGGATTCCAAAATGCAGGGGGTAAGGTGGGTACTTCAAGTCTGCTTCCTTTCTCTCAGAGGTTACAGACACTGTAAGGCCAGGAGCCATGGCTGTCACTATCAAAGCAGCCGCCTGGCCCATGCAGGTTCCCATTGGATTCGGGCAGATGGTAAAGAAACAGCGGAGTCGAGGATGGTGGGCCATCCTATTTATTGGTGTCTCACCAAGACAGGCAAACCACAAAAGAAGACAAGGGAAAAGCAGAAAACTAGCTTTTCCCATGAAGGGCAAGGGATCAGGGAAGACCCTGCAATCGTGATAGCAGGAACTGTGTGTCCAAGCTCCTGGTCTGTCCCACTTTATAGTGTAGAAAACCAAAATCCCTTAATCCAATATACAAACAAGGAAGTCTCCGATACAAAGTCACTTATCCAAGGCATAATTGGATTCCTCATGAGAGTGCACCACCCAGATCATACAATCTGTCAAGGGTGTGGGGAAAAGCTTAGTCCTAAAACCCGACCTCAGGCTACAACGACCTGGCCTGCTTATAGCCTGTCCCCCACACCCAATATAAGTCACAAGCGAGCAAACATATATATCATATTTACAAACTTATTTGACCAACAGACACTAATGCCACAGAAGGCAGAAAGTTGTTCCTGACCCTTAGGAAAAGGACATGTTTGTTATTTTGCTGAGAAACACATGTTCTCTTTCTGCTCTGTCCAAGTCTGATATCAACAAAATAAAGAAAATATTTGGCTCCAGTTGGGTAGCTTAGTTAATTAGAGCATTGTCCTGATAAACCTAGATTGTGGGTTTGATCCCCAGTCAGGCACCTACAAGAATCAAACAATGAGGCCCTGAGCGATTGGCTCAGTGGTAGAGTAGTGGCAGGCATGTGGATGTTCCAGGTTCAATTCCAGGTCAGGGCACACAGGAGAAATGACCATTTGCTTCTCCACCCCTCCCCCTTCTCTCTCCTCCTGCAGCCATGGCTTGATTAGCATGAGAAAGTTGTCCTCAGGCACTGAAGATGGCTCCATGGCCTCCGCCTCAGACACTAAAAGATTACTCTGGTTGCAACGGAGCAAGGGCTCCAGATGAGCAGAGCAGTGTCCCGTAGTGGGCTTGCCAGGTGGATCCTAGTGGGGGTGCATGCGGGAGTCTGTCTCTTTGTCTCTCCTCCTCTCACTAAAAAAAAAAAGAATCAACCAATGATTTGTTTAAATAAGTGGAACAACCAATCAATGTTTCTCTCTCTCTCCTTTTCTCTTTCTCTAAAATCAATTAATACATTTTTTTAATTAAAAAAGAAGATATTCATTCATTGACAAGCTCTTTATTGCTGTTCCTCCCTGACTCTCCACCCAATACAGAACATTAATTACCTTTGAGGAAACTTAGAACTGCTAAGGCAGGAATGCATACAACAAACCTGCCAGAATTCAGCTTTTGACAATCACAATGAGGTCTTGATGCTCATATCACATAAAATAGCCTTCTTTCTTTCTTTTTTTTTTTTCCAGAGCGGGGGGGGGGGGGGGGGGGGAGGGGAAGAGAAGGAGGAGAGAGAGTAAGAAGCATCAATTCATAGTTGCTTCACTTTAGTGTTTTTTATTGATTGCTTCTCATATGTGCTTTGATGGGGGAGAGGGACTCAAGCTGAGCCAGTGACCCCTTGCTCAAGTCAGTGACCTTGGGTTCAAGCCAGAGACCTTTGGGCTTTAAGCCAGCCACCTTGGGCTCCAAACCAATGACCTTTGGGCTCAAGCCAGCGACCTTGGGATCATGTCGATGACCCCAAGCTCAAGCCCAGGATCTGCGCTCTAGCTCACCAACCACTGGGTTTGAACCTGGGTCCTCAGCATCCAGGGCTGAGGCTCAATCCAGAGTGCCACCATTGGTCAGGTGCAAAATAGATCCTTTTTTTTTTAGTTTATACATTTATTCAACAAATACTTATTACAACCTCACTATGAGCTGAGAGTAGTTTGAAGCATAGTGTGGAAATACAGCAAAGAAAAAAGAGGGATGCCCTCCAAGAACCCACTCCAGGGGAGACAGAAAATCATCAAATAATAAATATTGCATGAAGTTCTATGAAGTATATTGGTGTATATGAAGAAAAACAAAGCAGAATAAGGGACAGAGTGGAGGGAGCAACTATTTGGGGCAGAACGGACAGGGAAGGACTCTGAGAAGGTGGCATCAGAGCAGAGCTCTGAAAGTGGTGAGGAATAAGCATTCCAGGCAAAGGCCCCAGCTGGGGGCAGCCCCAGTGTCTGAGAAGGGCAAGAGGGCCAGTGCAGCTGGGGTGGAGTGAACAAGGGTGAGCGCGGTGACGGTGAGGGGCACAGAGCTAGATCCCGCATGACCTGGACAGGGACCTGAAGTTCGATTGCAAGGACTTTGGGACATCAGAGGACAAGAGTCACTTGTTTTGATATATGTTTTGGAAAATTCACTCTGCTGCTCCATGAAAATAGACTGTAGGAGGGCAAGTGTGGCAGCAGTAACCAGGTGAGAAATGACTGCAGCAAGGATGACAATACCAGTGGTAAAGGCCATGAGATGCTGGGGGTGTTGGGTGGATTTTGAAGCTAGGATTTTTAGCACTTAGTGATGGGTTAGATAGAGGATGGTAAAAGAAAAAGAGGTTTCTAGGGTGACTTCTAAGATTTTTGTCCTAAACAACAGGACAAAAATCCTTGGAGAAGAGCAGATTTGAAGGTTTACAACTTCCATTTTGAAAGGTCTTTTAAATACCCAAGTGGAGATGTTTAGCAGGTGATCACATGAGCACATCAGAGCTCTATGCATAGGCTGGAGTTGAAGCTGTAACTGGGGCTCAGTGGCACAGAGTGTTCCAAGGTGTGAGCTTGGGTTGGATCAACTATGGTGTGAGTTTCAATATAGAAAAGAAGGGGTCTAAGAAATATGTAGAGGACAGGACCCCATAATGCTCCACACTGCCCAAAGCACATGGCCCCTAGGTCACCTCTCATCACCTGGACCCCAACACCATATGACTCTGAACATCCCTAATCTGCTCAGTCTCACTCCTAACCTGCCAAATGTTCCCATCATATCTTGGGACCCACAGCCTGCCCCCAACAGAACTCTCTCTATCCCCAATCTCTTTTCTGCTAACCTGACTCTCCTAAGTACACTACTTCCTTTCAGTCCTTAAATGGGACTGTTTTATCTTCCAAGATCTATATACCAAAGAGCTGGCGGTAGGTGTAGCCCTTTCTATGCTCCTAGTTGCCAATTCCTGACCATTGTCCCTCTTTCCTTTCTCAAACCTCCCAACATCTCTGGTGCACAGGACCTTAAATGATCATCCCGACTGCAAGTCACCTAACTCCTCTTGGACACTGTACCTCATCCCCAGAGCCCACTGCCTCTCCACCTCTACTTTTTCCTACCTTTCTTCTTCATGGATTCTGCATCCATGAAGTTCATCCAAACCCTAGGCTCTCGGTTCCTTCACCTCTTTGCTGCCAAGGCCATCTGCTACTCTTGTCATACCCTGAAACTTGTCATAGCAAGAACAGTACTATTCCCAGAATTTCCATGTCAAACATCCCAGTCTTGGACTTCTACCTCCAACTATATTTCTAACTCTTTCTTTTATTCTGATATGATAATTCTCACTCACATTCGAGATCCCTAAACCACTGGCCCTCCAACTTTTAACTGGTCATCACCTCCTTTCCTGTCCTCACATCTCTTCTTACCCATAGTATATTTGTGATCCAGTGTTTTGATCCAGATGCACAGAACAGCTGAATGTGGCTGGGGAGGAAATATTCAGTCATGCTGAAGGTTCACATTTTGAGACGTTATCACACTAAATACAAGTAGGGCTTTCATGCTCCTCAGCAAGCCAACTCTCACCCAAAATGCTGGTCCATTTCTTCTCCCACCTCTTTTAGAGGTAGAACCAGTAATCAGTACTAAAAACAGCCTCCTCTTTGGCACTAGCTGTTTAGGCGTTTTCTCTGAATGAAGAAGGAAGACTGTCAGGGGCAAGGAGATTTAAGGGATGCCTACCTATCCTGCTGTGGGATTGGCTGAGGCAGAAAGCCAGAATTTGATTTGTATAAGCCGGGTTTTGAGACGATGGAGGTAGCCCCTGAAAGGGCTATGACATGGTATTTATTCATAAATGGTAGCTTGGAAAGAAAAGAGATACAGAGTTAAGCTTCACCTGGGGTGAGAGGAAATTATATCTGGGGATACAGGTGGAGAAAGAGAGTCAGGAGGAGATTGGTGGAGCCTTCCTAACTCAAGAGAAGAGGGTTGGAATCCTCTCTGGATGCCTGCACTCTACAGGGAGCTAAACCAAGTCCTGGGGCCATCAAACACTCACCAATTGAGTGAACACTGCATACCACCTTTCACCTGTGTCAGGAAAGACTGTGCTGTGATTCTTATCCTCAGAGGAGAATCGTCCACGACCAGCTTCCTCCTTGACCATGACTATCAAGTCCCATGAGTTCCCACTGGCTGCCCAGCTGGTGATGACCTTCTGTCTCAAAGTCTTGCTCAGTTTATCCAAAGTATTCCATGTGAACAATGAGCTTGTCAACTGCCTGCAACACATGTAAGCACTTTTGGAAGCAAAGAAAGTCTCTGGACACCTAGAGGGCTCATGGCAGTGGAAACCCCCAGGATTTATTCTTGGGGTCCTTCTATTCAGAACTAGCTTGAGATTATTTCCCTTTGTGGAGACAGTGATGATACTTATGTCCATTACCCTAACTTTTAGGGATCATGCTTTTTCCTAGGGAGTGAGGTAGAGAGGAAAGGCACCAATCCGATTTAATTCTTCCTCTAAGTCGGGATGATCATGTGTTAGGGGAGCTTTCTAAATCCTCTCTGGCTCCTTAATCTACCCACTTAGCTCCATCCTCTTTGCCACTTACCTGGTTGTTTATCCTCCCTCCCAGACTGCTTGCTCACCAGTCTTTTTGGCTGGTGCACTTGCTCCCACCCTGATCCATCATTCTAAAACGCAGTTTCAATTATGTCACTCTCTTGCTTCCCATCAGGGTCAGCAAACTCCAGCCTGTGGGTCAAACCTAGCCCACTACATGTTTTTGTATAGCTTGTGAGCTAAGAAGGGTTTTTACATTTTTTTTTTGTACTTTTCTGAAGTTGGAAACGGGGAGGCAGTCAGACAGACTCCCGCATGCGCCCGACCGGGATCCACCCGGCATGCCCACCAGGGGATGATGCTCTGCCCCTCTGGGGTGTCGCTCTGTTGCATCCAAAGCCATTCCAGCACCTGAGGCAGAGGCCACAGAGCCATCCTCAGCACCTGGGCCATCTTTGCTCCAATGGAGCCTTGGCTGTGGGAGGGGAAGAGAGAGACAGAGAGGAAGGAGAGGGGGAGGGGTGGAGAAGCAGGTGGGTGCTTCTCCTGTGTGCCCTGGCTGGGAATCGAACCCAGGACTCCTGCACGCCAGGCTGACGCTCTACCACCGAGCCAACCGGCCAGGGCCTAATTTACACATATATTTTCAGGCTCCGCCCTGGTGTCATCTCCTCCAGGGAGCCCTCTCTGACCCTCCCCAGGCTGGATGAAATGTTTCTCCCATGAGTTCCCACAGACACCTCTATTGCATCACCTGCCACCAGGCAGGTCTACAAGACTAGCTGCTGTGGAGAAGATAAACAGCTAATGATTTGTCATTAGATTAGGCAATAAGGAAGTTGGTGGTGGTCTAAAAGAAAAGTAGAATTGGGAGAGGGAACTAGGTTGCTTTGGAGAGTAAGTAGTATGTGGAAACTGAGGCAACCAGTACGGACAACTCTTTCAAACAGCTCTTTGGCCTAAAAGGGGAAGAAGCTAGTTACTAGAAAATGTCACAGAGAGGAGGGAAAGAGGTAGACAGACATGTGAGGATTCTCATTTGCTCTTGGCCAGAAATCAGTAGGGGGATCACAGAAGCCTATGAGAGCAACTAGGAGCCAAAGCTAGAATTTTGGGCATGGGATCTAGCATTAGCAGGATTGGCCTTAGATGGTTTCTTAGTCTGTTTGGGTTGCTAGAACCAAGCACCATAAACTGAATGGCTCATAAACAACAAACATGTGTTTCTCACAGTTCTGGGAGCTGGAAGTCCAAGGGCAGATTCAGTGTCTGCTGAAGGCCCTGTTCAGGCTGCAGAGTGTCCCACATGGCAGAGTGTAAAGGGTTCTCTGGGGCCTCTTTTATAACAGGGCACTAATACCATTCATGCCCTAATTACCTACCAATGACCCACCTCCCAATACCATCACACCTGGCATCAGGATTTAACATGAGAATTTGTTAATATTTATATTATAAATACAAATATTCAGACCATAAAGGACATGTCTTCCCTTCAGGAGGTGATAAGTGGGTGCAATCAATCAGGTGGGTACCTTGAAGACAGGCTGATGGGAGCATTCCTTTCGGAAGGCTTCCGGTTTCTGCATGTAATCAAGGGTGAAGTCAGAGTTCTGGGGGCAGTGGAGAGGATTCTGAATAGCCACTGTGGAGAATGACAGGGTGAGCTGCTGAGGAAGGCAGCATAACGGGTGCACAGTGTTGGTGGGTCTAGTTACAGTTGACATCCGTGAATGAATGGTGCCAGACTCTGTGGCCACATGATTTCCTCCAGCACAGCTCAGGCCCCAGGTGTACTGAGGAGAGGGAAGACAGGCAGGCTGACCCGACTTAGGGTTTCCAGGCAGGTGCAACAGAGAGACAGGTCAAGAGAAGTGAGAGTGTTGTCAAGAGAGTGGTCAAGGTGAGAAACTGTGGAATCCGTGTGGGAGGGGGGAGGAAATGAAGATAGAAGGGATAGAATCACAGACCAGCTGGAGGTTAAAGGATAAGAAGTGCAAGCACCGAACAAACAGCTGGAAAAGAGAGGCTACAGTAACACAGGGCGAATAGCAGTGGAGGTGGTGGGAAGGTGACAGGACTCAGGGAGAAGGAAGGCAAGGAGCTGAGCAGACGGGTTGTTGTACAGACCACAGACAGGGACATGAAGACAGCAGAACAAAGGAGGGACTGGGCAGGAGAGGAGAGTAGGAAGTCTGGGTCTAACATTGCCAGTGACTGTTCTTGCAGCTGAGAGGCAAGAACTTCAGAGGAGGCAGACAGGGTGTTTGACAGACCTCCAAGGATAAAGGTCTGGAAGAAGCATTGGGGTGGGTGCAAGAGGGGAAGGAATGAGGAAAAAGAAACAGCTACCAGGAGGGAGGGGGCCTGAGAAGTGGTGACTTTGAAGGAGAGTGTGATTTCTGCTAAAAGACTCAGACCTGGTGGCCTGCAGGCCAAACCCTAGTTTGCTTTGCTTGCTCAAAAAATGAGTCAGTATGAAAAACATCTGACGGTTCCTCACAAAGATCCAGATTGCTGGCCTCTATTTGTCCGTTTCTTTCTTTTTCTAATAAAATCTTATATATATATATATATATATATTTAGATTTTGTTTATTCATTTTAGAGAGAGGAGAGAGAGAGAGAGGTGGGGGGGAGCAGTAAGCATCAACTCCCATATCCTTGACCAGGCAAACCCAGGGATTTGAACGAGCAGCCTCAGCATTCCAGGTCGACATTTTACCCACTGTATCACCACAGGTGAGGTTGATTGTTTGTTTCTAAGATGTAATTCTTCTACCATAAAATTTATCATTTTTACATGTACAGTTCAGTGCTTTTTAGTATATTTGTCTGTCCCTATCTATCCCTCTCTCTCTCTCTCTCTGTAAAAAAAAAAAAATTAATATTTATGAGCATATATGGTATCACACTATATTGATCGAGTCTAAAATATGGTCTCATTGTGGTTTTAATTTAAGTAAGGTAAAATAGCTTATTTATTTATTATTTTTTGCGGCAGAGATAGAGAGAGTCAGAGAGAGGGACAGACAGGGGCAGACAGACAGACAGGAAGGGAGAGAGATGAGAAGCATCAGTCATCAGTTTTTCGTTGCGACACCTTAGTTGTTCATTGATTGCTTTCTCATATGTGCCTTGACCGTGGGGCTACAGCAGACTGAGTAATCCCTTGCTTGAGCCAGCGACATTGGGTCCAAGCTGGTGAGCTTTGCTCAAACCAGATGAGCCCGCACTCAGCTGGCGAACTCGGGGTCTCAAACCTGGGTCTTTCCGCATCCCAGTCCGACGCTCTATCCACTGCGCCACCGCTTGGTCAGGCACCTTGGAACAATTTTAAATAAAAAGTGATGGTAGTGATGGTAGTGGATATCTTTGTTTTGTACTGACTTTAATGAGAATGCTTTAAGTATTTTTGTATTTTATTCTTACACATTGGCTTTTTGGCTTGAGTTATATCTATGTATTCTGCATTCGTGTGTGTGTGTGTGTGTGTGTGTGTGTGTGTGTGTGAGTGTGTGTGTGTGTGTGTGTGTGTGTGTATATAAATAATTGTATTATAAGGATGTACAGGAGGTCCTGTTGTTGCGACATAGTTCCATTTCTACAATAGTGATGTAACCCGAATTTTGGTGTAAGTCAAAAGACACTCTAGCCTAAGTCACTTACCTATCCTAACACAGTTGTAAAATCATAATCTAGAACAGGGGTAGTCAACCTTTTTATACCTACCACCCACTTTTGTATCTCTGTTAGTAGTAAAATTTTCTAAACCCCCCCCCCAGTTCCACAGTAAGTAGGGAAGTAACTTTACTTTATAAAGTTTATAAAGCAGAGTTACAGCAAGTTAAAGCATATAATAATAATTACTTACCAACTACTTTATGTCGGATTTTTGCTAAGTTTGGCAGAATAAATCTTTATAAAACAACTCACTATAGTTAAATCTATCTTTTTATTTATACTTTGGTTGCTCCGCTACCACCCTCCATGAAAGCTGGAATGCCCACTAGTGGGCAGTAGGGACCAGGTTGACTACCAATAATCTAGAACATAGAAACACAACTAAGCCACAGAATAAAGAAAAGGACATAAATATATTGTACTGTACACTGTACTGTAGTAATATAAAAAATGAGTTTAAAAAATTTTCTTACCTTTATTCCTGTGGTTGGCTTGCACACTGGAAGGGGCATTGCAAGGTGGGAGAGAGTGACCTATTGGAAGGTGGAAGCTGGAGAGGCAGGACAGCTTGCAGAAGGTGCTGGAGATACTGGATCAGGTGAATCAGGATTGCCTAAGGAACATGCACGAAACGCTGGAAATTATTGTACCTGTACTCCAGGTGTTTCATCTCAAGAAGCAGCTGATGTAGAGGGTACAGGATCTGTTGCAGGCCTCTCTACCTTTTTAAAGAATTGTTCCAGGCTTGTCTGGAAGGTTGATTACTTCTTCTCTCCCAAAATCTGCCTATAGCATTGCAAGACATCCATAATAGCTCCATAGACCTTACTGAATCTGTCATCTGAATCTGAGGTCCTCAACCTAAAATTTTGCCAACCCATCCTCTACCATAGAAAAACCTTCCAAACCCTTGATAGTAAATCTCTTGGGTTCTGGGGTTTCTATCTCTTCCTCTTTAATCAGCTGCTTCTCCAGCTGAATGAGGTCCTCAGCGGACAGCTCCTCTCCATTTGATACCAGTAGCTCTGTGACATCTATCATGAAGGCTTTCCTCTTCTTCGAAGCACTACCATCTGAAGACTCTGACTTTTGTTTAGGAGCCATAATAAGGGCTAAAAAATCACCAAACAAAGCAACACAAATGGAACACTTGTGCTTTTAACAGTCTAAAATGGCATAGATAAGTGTACTGGGGGACGCCAACTCCCTCACTCATATGCCACGTTCCTGCGTATCCTTCTGCCGCATATACCCAAACTAGTTCATCCAAATAGTCTGTAAGTACAATGCTAAAGACATAAGCCAAAACACTCACAATCTCAATTTAAGTTATTATGAGACTGAGCGTTGTAAACTCAAAAAGTCACACATGTCAACATTATCATAACCCAAGAACCCCCTGTATCCTTCTCTTCCTATTGTTACAGAGTTCTTTTTGCCTGACCAGTTGGTGGCGCAGTGGAATGAGTGTTGTACTAGGATTCAGAGGACCCAGGTTCAAAATCCTGAGGTAGCCAGCTTGAGCACGGGCTCACCAGCTTGAGCAAGGGGTCGCTGGCTTGAGTGTGGGATCATAAACATGACCCCATGGTCGCTGGCTTGAAGCCCACGATCTCTGGCTTTAGCCCAAGGTCACTGGCTTGAGCAAGGGGTCACTCACTCTGCTGTAGCCCCCCCCCCCCACCCCGTCAAAGCACATAAGAGAAAGCAATCAATGAACAATTGAGGAGCTGCAGCAAAAAATTGATGCTTCTCATCTCTCTTCCTTCCTGTCTGTCTATCCCTATCTGTCCCTCTCTCTGTCTCTCTCTGTCTCTGTCACACACACACAAAAAAATTTTAATCTGTCATGGATTTTTGAATGTTATCAAATACTTTTTCAGCATTATGTAATAATCATACAATTTTTTCTCCAGTGATTTATGAATATAGTGAATAATATTAATGGTATTTCTATTATTGAATCATCCTGTCTTCCTGGTATGCTCCTACTTAGTTGTTTCATATATATATATATTTGTTGATAGAGACAGAGAGACAGACAGAGAGAGGAACAGAGAGACGGGAAAGGAGAGAGAAGCATCAATTTTTCATTGTGGCTCCTTAGTCTCCTTAGTTGTTCATTGACTGTTTCTTCTTTAATTTATTTTATTTATTTATTTTTTTTACAGAGACAGAGAGTCAGAGGGATAGACAGGGACAGACAGACAGGAATGGAGACAGATAAGAAGCATCAATCATTAGTTTTTCGTTGCGCGTTGTGACTTCTTAGTTGTTCATTGATTGCTTTCTCATATGTGCCTTGACCATGGGCCTTCAGCAGACTGAGTAACCCCTTGCTGGAGCCAGCGACCCTGGGTCCAAGCTGGTGAGCTTTTGCTCAAGCCAGATGAGCCTGCACTCAAGCTGGCGACCTCGGGGTCTTGAACCTGGGTCCTTCCACATCCCAGTCCATCGCTCTATCCACTGCGCCACCCCTGGTCAAGCCCATTGACTGTTTCTTATATGTGCCTTGACCAGGGAGCTACAGCAGAGTGAGTGACCCCTTGCTCAAGCCAGAGACCATGGGGTCATGTCTATGATCCCACGCTCAAGTCAGTGACCCCACACTCAAGCTGGTGAACCCGTGCTCAACCCGGTGAACTCAGGATTTCGAACCTGGGTCCTCTGAGTCCCAGTCTGATGCTCTATGCACTGTGGCTCTGTCTGGTCAGGCTGTTTTATATAATTTTTATATGCTGCTGGATTTTATTGCTAATATTTGGTTTACAATTTTTGCTGTTACACACAAATAAGATTAATTTGTAGCATTCCTTGCTCATGCTAAATTTTGACGGATTTGGGTATTAATATATAATATTCATAAAAGGCCTGACCTGTGGTGGCGCAGTGAGTAAAGCATTGACCTGGAACTCTGAGGTTGCCGGTTCAAAACCCTGGTTTCCCTGGTCAAAGCACATATGGGAGTTGATGCTTCCTGCTCTTCCTCCACCCCCCTCTCTCTCCTCTCTAAAATGAATAAATAAAATCTTTGAAAGAAAAAGAAAAAAAATTCATAAAAGGAATTTGGAAGAGTTGGCCTGGCATAGTGGTTAAGAGGGTGAATTTAGATCTGTCGTTTACTACTTGAATAGCCCTGGACAAGTTATTTAACTATTTTTGCCTGAGTTTCTTTAATCTCTAAAATGGGGCCAATTATTTAGATTCTTCACAGGATTATTGTGACAATTAATTTTACACTTAAAACTGCATCTGCCATGTAGAGACTCAATGAATGTGGGTGTAGGTAGGGCCAGGGGCTGCTGCCCTGGCCATGCAGCTTCTCATTGGATTAGGGTAGATGGTAAAAGAACTGTGGAGCCAGAGGATGGTGGGCCATTCCATATATTAAAGTCTCGTTACAGCAGACAAAGAAGCAGGTAGGGAAGACGGCTTCCCTACAGGCTGGGGGCAAAAAAACCCTTTCCAGCAAACAGTAGCAAATAATCTCCCCTCCCTAGCAGGAAGGGAATCTGCAATTTACAATATGCCACCCTGAGGGCAAGCACAGGCAGCCTTCTATAGACTATTCACACATAGACTATACACTTTTTTTTTTAAAGACAATAGCCTCTGGCTAATGTCATTTTTTTTTTATTTTTAGTTTTTTGTGGTAGAGACAGAGAGAGTCAGAGAGAGGGACAGATAAGGACAGACAGACAGGGAGGGAGAGATGAGAAACATCAATTCTTTGTTGTGGCTCCTTAGTAGTTCATTGATTAATTTCTTATATGTGCCTTGACCAGGGGGGTTATAGCAGACCAAGTAACCCCTTGCTTGTCAAGCCAGCAACCTTGGGCTCAAGCTGGTGAGCTTTGCTTAAACCAGATGAGCCTGCACTCAAGCTGGTGACCTCGGGGTCTTGAACCTGGGTCTTCCACATCCCAGTCCAACGCTCTATCCACAGCACCATCGCCTGGTCAGGCATAGACTATACACTTTTATGGAGGGCGCTGCCTCCATAAAAGCATAGCAAACTTAAAAAAACACTTGTTTACCCAACAGTAGGGTAATATTATTATTATTTCTACAATCTTGAACCATTTGAATGGCACTGTTATTCATCACTTATTTTTTTAATTGTTTAATTGACTTTAGAGAGTGAGAAGAAAAGGAAGAGAGAGAGAGAGAAACATGGATTTGTTGTTCCACTTATTCATGCCATCATCTATTGATTCTATAAGTGCCCGGACCGGGCATCAAACCCACAAGCTTGGTGAACCAGAACAACACTCTAACCAAAAGAACTACCCAGCCACGGCTGTGTAGAATAGTCTTAAGAAGCTATTGTCAGACCTGACCAGGAGGTAGCTCAGTGGATAGAGCGTCAGACTGGGATGCCGAGGACCCAGGTTCGAGACACTGAGGTCGCCAGCTTGAGTGCAGGCTCATCTGGTTTGAGCAAAAGCTCATCGACTTGGACCCAAGGTCGCTGGCTCAAGCAAGGGGTTACTCAGTCTGCTGAAGGCTCATGGTCAAGGCACATATGAGAAAACAATCAATGAACAACTAAGGTGTTGCAATGCGCAATGAAAAACTAATGATTGATGCTTCTCATCTCTCTGTTCCTGTCTGTCTGTCCATGTCTATCCCTCTCTCTGATGTCTATCCCTCTCTCTGACTCTCTGTCTTTGTAAAAAAAAAAATAATAATAAAATAATAATAATAAAGAAGCTATTTTCAATATTTCAAAAAGTCCAAATCCTACGATCTTGTACTACTTAGCAAAATGTCAAGTTTTCTGCTTTAAGCTAAAAATGCTACCAACGAGTGGGGTAATGGTGGTTATCTCCTGCTAATCTGAAGCTTTGAAGGTAGAGTGGAGTTACAATTGTTACCACTTAGGAGGCAGATATCCTTGGTAGGTATCATTTTTAAACCACTGATCTGTGGTAAGGTGACAATGATGGGACAAAGGGTCTGTGGTTAGTAACAGTGGTCAATACTGATAAAGACGTGTTAGAAAATCTCTCTCTAGCTCTTTGCTGCTTTGTGTTAACTCTTATCAGCTCTGACAGAAAAGCCTTAACTTTCTAGTTTAGCAAGAGAAGGATTCACTGGTTTTGTCCTGATTTGCCTGCAGCTGTTGTTTCTAAAAGTTCTAAAAGTTCAGTAGCTATGGCAACTATGTGAGAGCCCCAGGGAGTCTACTAACTTTGAACGGGGAGAATCTGTATGGAGGTGTAGAAGAGTGGAAAGTTTGGTGAGACTCCTTCTTTCTCAGCATTGGGGATACATATGTGAACAAGGCAGATAAAAAGCTCAGAGAAAGAGTCAGCTAGACCTATATTCAATCACCACTCCTGCCTTTTAATTGCTGTGTGATGACAACAAAGTCACTGAGCCTCTCTGAATCTCATCCGCAGAATGGAGCTACTAACACTTGTTTTGCAGAGTGGTTGAGATAATGTCTGTAAGGCACCCCAGGACATAGAGGGAGTAGGTGCTAAGTAAATGTTGGTTCCCTTCCTTCTAGTCCAGCTCAGTCATTTACAGTCTGTATGACTTGGAGAAAGATATTTATCTTCTTGAAGCTTCCAATTCCTCATAGATGATCTCTAAAGTCCCTTCCAGCTCGCTCTGGGAGCCTTGGATCTCAAGGATTAAGTATGGAAGCTCTTAGGAGCCAGGTTGGCTGCTTCTGCTCCTTCCTTCCCAACCAGAACAAACCCGAAAGTATGAAGAGCAACCCTCTGAGGAGAGCAACCCCCAGCCACAGGTTTTCCAGGGTAGGGCTTGTCAGACCAGATTTCCTGGTTTGAGAAATCCAGTTATCCTAGACTGATCTTTCAGAGGACTTTGCTTCTCTGAGCTACTCTCCTCACAGGGGACAAGTCCTTCACAGGCCACGCAGACTGCTGAGCATTGTGCAGAATAGCACTGAGAGTCACTGACTGAGCATTGTGCAGAATAGCACTGAGAGTCACTGACTGAGCATTGTGCAGAATAGCACTGAGAGTCACTGATGGTCCAGGAACCCACTGAGGTGAAATTCACATAACAAAAAGTGAACCATTTTAAAGTGCCAAATTCAGTTAGTACGTTTTCAGTGTTGTTCAACCACCGCCTCTATTTAGTTTCAAAATATTTTCATCACCCCCAGAGGAGACCCTGTACTCATTAAGTAGTCACTCCCATTTCCCACTCCCCCAGCCCCTGACAACCACTAATTTGCTTTCTGTCTCAATGGAGTTGTCTATTCTTCATATCTTGTACAAATGGAATCATAAAATATGTAGCCTTTTGCACTTCTTTCATTTAGTATAATTTTTTCAAGGTTCATCAGCCTTGTAGCATGTATTGATCTATCATTTCCTTTTGTGGCTGAATAATATTCCATTATATAGATATGCCACTTTTATATATCTATTTATTAGTTGATGGACATTTGAGTTGTCTCCATCTTTTGACTGTTGTGAAGAGTGCTGCTATGAACATTCATATGCAAGTATTTGTTTGAATACCTGTTTCCAACTCTTATATGTATTGTACTCTTCATAGAATTTCCATGTTGTCAAGCTGGGTGGGTCATCTCTGCCCTATCATTCTCACTGGCTGGTGGGAGGGTTAAGTATGAGAGTGAAGGAAAAATCATCATACTTGTACTAACAACTCCCAAATTTACATCAGCAGCCTGTTAGAATCTTTGTCTGGATGTCTAACTGACAAAGACCTGTGTCAGTTAGACATCCAGACAAAGACACATCTAGACCTGTTTCATGAAAGGAGTCACACACATTTGTATCTTCCCACAGTGCGAGAAGACTCTTATTACAGGAGACCTCTTCAATTAGCCAGCAGAGTCAGTCACACACAGGTTACACACAGAGGAGGATGCTTACACTATAGAAGTGAGAAGAGCAAGCGTCCAACACAAAGTCCCGGTCACTGGGGGTGTCCTCAGGTGGAAAGGCAGGTGTCAATCTGAAGCCAGGTAGTGCAGTGGTGGCACACATCCGGTGGAGTGGAAGTCCAACAGGGCTCCCCAAATGTGACCATGGTATAGCCAAGCTCAAGCATTGGGTGGTTGAAGCTCTGAGTTCTTGTAACCCACCAGGGATAGAAGTCCCACTCATATTGGTGTCCAGGTAAAGTCCTTCTCTGAGTGTCCAGACTTGTGGTTTTGGGCATTCTGGGCCCCTCCTAAGTGTGTTTCCATGACCTCAGTCTTGGCATAGCACCTGACATAACTGTCATGGCTGACAGTGACTCCATACTGGATTGTCAAAGGTGTCCAAAAAGTCTGTCAGTAGATAGAGTGTCGGACTAGGATGCAGAGGGCCCAGGTTCAAAACCCTGAGGTCTCTGACTTGAGCATGGGCAGAATAGCACTGAGAGTCACTGATGGTCCAGGAACCCACTGAGGTGAAATTCACATAACAAAAAGTAAACCATTTTAAAGTGCGAAATTCTACGAAGAGTACAATACATATAAGAGTTGGAAACTCTTGAGCATGGGATCATAGACATGACTTCAACGTCGCTGGCTTGAGCCCAAGATTGGTGGCTTGAACAAGGGGTCACTCACTCTGCTATCACCTCCCAGTCAAGGCACACATGAAAAAACCATCAATGAACAACTAAGGTGCCACAATGAAGAATTAATGCTTCTCATCTCTCTCCCTTCCTGTCTGTCTGTCCCTATCTGTCTCTCTCTCTTTCTCTGTCACAAAAAAAAATTTAAGAAAAAGAGAAAGAGCAAAACCTGAAAAGTCTGCTCTGCTCTTGCTCTGTATGTTGTGAATACATCTAAAATTGAACTCTTAATCTCCTCAAACCTGTTGTACTTACAGCCTTGATCATCTCTGTAGACAGCAACCAATTTCCTTCCACTTGTTCAGTCTCTCCACATTCTACAGCCAATCCTTCAGGAAAGCAAGCTGGTTCTACCTTCATAATGGATCCAGAATCCGACTACTTCCCACCCACCACTGCTACCATTTGGCACCAGCACAACGGTTTCTGCATCTGCTTTCCTGGCCTCCTACCTCACCTGTTATAATCTGTGCTCAACCAGCCAAGGTTATCTTTTTAAAATGTCAAATCGGGTTGTTCTCCTGCTCAGAACCCTGCAGTAGCCCCTCTTCACTGACCTAAAAGCCAAGTTTGCAATGGCCATCTTAACTCTAACTTCCTCTCTCCAGCTCCAGCCACCCCAGCCATGTTTTGCCTGGGGAGCTGGTTGCACGGGCCTGTCCCTTCTGTGTGAATACTCTTCCTTCAGATTCTGGCAAGTCTATCTCCCTCACCTCGAGCCTTTGCTCAGATGCCACGATCTCAATAAATGCCTCCTCTGTTACCCTATTTAAAATAATAGCCTTGCCTGGCCTGTGGTGGCACAGTGGACAGAGCACTGACCTGGAGCGCTGAGGATGCTGGTTTGAAACCCTGGCCTTGCCCAGTCAAGGCACATATGACAAGCAATCAATGAACAGCTAGAGTAAAGCAACTACTTCTCGCCTACCCTATCCCTCCTCTCTGTAAAATCAACAAATAAAATCTTTTTAAAAATCAAAATAAAATAACAGCCTAACCCACTGCCTTGCACTCCCACTCCAAAGTGGCATTTATCACTTTCCAATGTGCTACCTCATTTACTAATTTATTGTTTATTACCTCTCTTCTCTGCCTGAATGTAAACCCCATGAGGGAAAGGGTCTTGGTCTGTTTTGTTCAGTGATCTGGTCTACACGCCTGGCATATAGTAGGCACTTCATGCACATTTGTTGAATTAGTAAACAATACTAATAACAATAACGACCATTTATTAAGCCTATTACATGCCACATTCTCTATGAAGATTCCATATAAATCTCATAGACAAGGCAGAACGTTTTGCTTTTATTTTCCAATTGAGAAACCAGATTCAGAACTTTTTCAGTGACTTGCCCACGTCACACAGTATGTGGCAGAGAAAGGATGTAAACCCAGGTCTGTCTGTTGGGCTTTGGAACTCTTGCCCCTTTCTACTTTGCCCTGTGGTCACTGCAGCTTTATGTAACAGTGTTCAATCATACACTCAATATTTCCTAAGCTTCTTCAGCCTCTCTCACCAAATGCCAGGTCCGGTACTGCAGACTGATGACCCATGTATCAGTGGGTCACAGATCCTGCCAGGAGGCACTCAGGTCCCAAAGCCTGGGCAGCAGTGTCCCCGGGGGCTTTGTAAACTTAAATAAGGGGGCTCTGCTCTCCTGCAACTCCTCATTAGCTCCACTAAATGAGAGGCTATCAGAACTGATGCCCTTCATTTACAGCAGAAACTAAACAGCTTCCATGGTGTGACACCCGGCTTCCAGACTGAATGAGGCTGAGGGTGCACCCCCTACAGCACCCTGCACCTCGCCAGGTCAACAGTCCCAAGGAAGGAGGCTGTGGGCACAGGCCCAGGGCAAACCAGACAGGAGCAAGCGTAGTCTGAGAGGCGGGAAGATTAGGAGGAAGTGTGGGCGAGAGGGAGTGCTAGGTCTGAAGCAATCAGGATTGCCAAATGGGGCAGACACCAGCCCCAAAGAAAGGGCCCCATACTCTAGCTCCCTTTCCTCCCCAGCCCAGAACTCTGCACGCTGTCCCTCCTCTTGACAGTTTGTTGCGATTCACCCGCTTTACCCGGGCATCTCCCAAGGAAAGAGGGAACAATTCAACTGCCTTGGCACTTCATTTTGAACAAAGTCACTGAGGAACTGGAGATGATATTTGGTTTGAGGTTTGATTAAATGCACATACTCTTGGTCATGCAATCTGGGTGGCTTTTCTTTCATGTTTCATTTAATCTGCGCATATTTATGAAAGCTTCCTCTGTGCCCGACCCCCCCGCCAGGCGCTGGGGGCCTGAGGCATTTGAGGACTGCTGGAGAAGCTAGAAAGGCCTCGGAAACCACACTGCAGCCATGGGAGGTGCCAGGGGCTCAGGGACCCCAGAGGAGTGCGATGCAGCCTGGAAGGCAAGGACACTGCCTAAAGAAAGATGTAAATGACAATGACATAACAATAATCAAATGAGGCCCAAGCTCTGAAGTGAGGTTCATTAATATAACTTATTAATTGCCTACACATATGTGACACTGTCCTTCACAGGCCTTTCAGAGGCAACTGGGCAGCAGAGTGAATATTCTGTCCTTGAAACTGTTTAGCTGGAAGATAAAAAGAATAAGAACAAACAACAGCCTGACCAGGTTGTGGCGCAGTGGATAGAGCGTCACTGGGATGTGGAGGACCCAGGTTCGAGACCCCGAGGTCGCCAGCTTGAGCACGGGCTGATCTGGTTTGAGCAAAGCTCACCAGCTTGGACCCAAGGTCGCTGGCTTGAGCAAGGGGTTACTCGGTCTGCTGAAGGCCCGCGGTCAAGGCACATATGAGAAAGCAATCAATGAACAACTAAGGTGTTGCAACGAAAAACTGATGATTGATGCTTCTCATCTCTCTCCATTCCTGTCTGTCTATCTCTATCTATCCCTCTCTCTGACTCTCTCTCTGTCTCTGTAAAAAAAAACCCAAAAAACAAAAAACGACCCCAAAAAACCCAAACAACAAAGTAGAAGCTGTATATCTGGGAGGTCCAAAGGTATTGTACAGAGGAACAAACTGAGTCACAGAGGTAAGTTTGCTCACTGCCCTAGACCGCAGGCTGCCTTAGACGTAGGAATTTAGGCTTAAATCCACATCTGCAGCACCCAAGGCATGAAAGAGTTCTAAAAATTATAGGCTATTTATTGGTAGGATAACATAGAAACAGGTTACTAAAAGGATATATGTTGTATGATCTAAGTTTTATAAAATACACAGGCAGCCTGACCTGTGGTGGCGCAGTGGATAAAGCATCAACCTGGAAATGCTGAGGTCACCGGTTTGAAACCCTGGGCTTGCCTGGTCAAGGCACATATGGGAGTTGATGCTTCCAGCTTCTCTCCTCTCTCTCCCTCTCTCTCTCTCTCTGTCTCTCCCTCTCCTCTCTAAAATGAATAAATAAATAAAAAATAAAATACACAGGCACATTAACATTAAAAAAATGTTAATAGTTGTTTTAAGTTGCAGGTTGCAAATGCTTTTATTTATTTTATATTATTTTTAAGTGAGAGGAGGGGAAATAGAAAGACAGACTCCACACATACCTCAAACAGGAACCACTTGGCAATCCCTGTCTGGGGTCAATGCTCTGCCCATCTGGGGCTGCTAGCAACCGAGCTATTTTTAGCTCCTGAGGCAGAGGCTCAACGAAGCCATCCTTAGCACCTGGGGCCGATGTGCTCAAATCAGAGCCATGGCTGCAGGAAATGAAGAGAGATAAAGAGAAAGAAGGGAGGGGAAGAGAGGAAGAAGCAGATGGTCGCCTTTCGTCTTTGCCTTGATGAGGAATCGAACCCAGGACTTACACATGCTGGGTTGAATAGGATAATGAGCCTTCATCAGCTCCCTAATCAACCTATGTCTGCCATGCCACATCCACACCTCCATGATGCATTCTATGGCAGTAAGTTCGACACATCAACCATTTCATCTCTTAATATTGCAGTGTGTATCTCTTAAAATAAAGCCTTATACCATTACAACTAAAAGGTGTACAGCTATTCCTTAATATTATCAAATGGCCAGTCAATAGTCAAAGTTGCAATAGTTTCATAAATTCCATTTTACAGTAAAAAAAAAACAGGATGAAAATAAGGACCACATCATGCAATTTGCTGATATGTTTCTTAGGTCTTTCCATTATTCCTTTCTTTTTTACAGAGACAGAGAGAGAGTCAGAGAGAGGAATAGATAGAAACAGACAGGAGTGGAGAGAGATGAGAAGCATCAATCATCAGTTTTTCATTGTGGCACTTTTAGTTGTTCATTGGTTGCTTTCCCATATGTGCCTTGACCGTGGGCCTTCAGCAGACTGAGTAACCCCTTGCTCAAGCCAGTGACCTTGAGTCCAAGCTGGTGAGCTTTGCTCAAACCAGATGAGCCTGCACTCAAGCTGGCGACCTTGGGGTTTCGAACCTGGGTCCTCCGCATCCCAGTCTGACGCTCTATCCACTGTGCCACCACACGGTCAGACTTCTTAGGTCTTTTTATCTGTAGGTTCCCCTTCTGTATATTTATTTATTTATTTATTTTTGTGACAGAGACAAAGGGAGACAGAGAGACAGATAGGCACAGACAGGAAGGGAAAGATATGAAAAACATCAATTCTTCATTGTGGCATCTTAGTTATTCATTGATTGCTTTCTCATATGTGCCTTGACCTGGGGGCTACAGCAGAGCGAGTGACCCATTGCTCAAGTTAGCGACCTTGGGCTCAAGCTGGTGAGCCTTGCTCAAACCAGATGAGCCCATGTTCAAGCTGGTGATCTTGGGGTTTTGAACCTGGGTCCTCTGTGTCCTAGTCCAAAGCTCTATCCACTGTCCCACTGCCTGGTCAGTCTCTTCTGTGTTTCTTATAAACTGATAGTTTTATCTAAAGCCTGATTACATTCAGATTATACCATATTTCCTCATGTATAAGAAATGAAGAGAGAAAGAGAGAAAGAAGGGAGGGGAAGAGAGGGAGAAGCAGATGGTCACTGTCTGTTTCTATCTATTTCTCTCTCTGTAAAAAAAAAAAAAAAAAAAAAAAAAAAGGAATAATAGAAGACCTAAGAAACATATCAGCTAATTGCATAATGTGGCACCTTAATTTGGGGGCCCGAAATTTTTTTCAAAAGCATTACATAAAGTTATTGAACTCAAGGTTTATTCATCATAAAATTCATACAACTCCTCATTACTGTCAAAACTCCCACCCATGCCTGACCTGTGGTGGCGCAGTGAATAAAGCATCAACCTGGAAATGCTGAGGTCACCGGTTTGAAACCCTGGGCTTGCCTGGTCAAGGCACATATGGGAGTTGATGCTTCCTGCTCCTCCCCTCTTCTCTCTCTCTGTCTCTCTCTGTCTCTCTCTCTCCTTTCTACAATGAATAAATAAATAAATAAATAAATAAATAAATAAATAAATAAAATCGCCCACCCATTAGCTTGTACTCATCTGTGTCTGACGACAAATCACTGTCTTCTATTATTGCCTCATCCTCAGTTCTATGGCATTTGAAATGCCACACTTCTACAAACACTGTATAAGACGCACTCAGTTTGTAGACCCCAAGTTTTTCAAAAACAGGTGCATCTTATACATGGGGGAATATAGTATCATTTTGACAAGACTAATTCATAGGAGGTGTTGTGTGATTTCATTAGAAGACAAATAATGTCTGGCTGTCATTCTTGATGTGACATAAATGGCTATTGTTATTCAATATTTAGATCCCTGAATTCATGAGGGCAAGCGCAGGGTTTCGAACTGGCGACTTCAGCATTCTAGGTCGATGCTTTATCCATTGCGCTATCACAGGCCAGACTCTATTAGTCCTGACATCCTCTTTCTAGCTGATGTTTCCTGATGTTCCAGACTCCACTGTGTTCTTTCCTGGACCTGTAATCAGCCATTCTGTAAGGAACCCTGGTTCCTTGTAGAGGGAAATGGTATTTAGAGATCACAAGCTGGCTGCTAGTGTTATAATAGGCTTTTTTATTTTTTTCAATAATTTTAGACTTACAGAAAAGTTGCAAAAATAGCACTGAAGAATTTCCGTATATCCTCTTACCCAGCTTCCTCTCAGGTTAACTTCTTATATAACCATACATGGTAAAATGATCAAAACCAAGAAAATAACATTGGCCCAGTACTATTTGCTAAACTACAGACTTTATCCAGAGTTCATCAATGTTTCCATTAATATCATTTTTTGGGGAGGTGTTGTTCTGGTATCCAATCTAGAATTCCCACACTGTATTTACTTATCATGTCTCCTTCCTCCCCTAGAATCTGTAACAGTTCCTCGGTCTTTCCTTATCTTTCATGACCTTGACACATTTAAAGAGTACTGGTTAGAAAAAAAAAAAGAGTACTGGTTAGGTGTTTTGTAGAATGCCTTTCAGTTTGGGTTTGTTTCACGTCTTTTCGTGATTGAACTGAGGTTATGCCTTCTGGGGAAGAATAACCAGGATGTGCCCCTCTTCCCTGTGCATTAAGGGTACGTGACATTGATGTGTCTTATTCCAGGCTGCTAGCTTAATCACTTGGTTCAGATGATGTGTGCCAGGTTTCTCTACTTTTCAATTATTATTTTTTTCCATTTGTAGATAATAAATATTTTGGGAGAATATTTTCAGATTATTCATATATTCTGTTTTTCATCAAACTTTGCCCACTAATTTTGGCATCCATTGCTGGATCTTGCCTGCAATGATTATTTTTATTTTTTTTTCTTTCTTTTTTTTCTTAAGGTTTTATTTTATTTTACAGAGACAGAGAGAGAGTCAGAGAGAGGGATAGATAGGGATAGACAGGAACGAAGAGAATGAGAAGCATCAATCATTAGTTTTTCATTATGGCACTTTAGTTGTTCATTGATTGCTTTCTCACATGTGCCTTGACCGTGGGCCTTCAGCAGACTGAGTAACCCCTTGCTCGAGCCAGCAACCTTGGGTCCAAGCTAGTGAGCTTTGCTTAAACCAGATGAGCCCGCACTCAAGCTGGCAACCTCAGGGTCTTGAACCTGGGTCCTTCCGCATCCCAGTCCAATGCTCTATCCACTGCGCCACTGCCTGGTCAGGCTGCAATGATTATTATTATGGTGTTCCGGTGGTGAGTTTCTACTTCCCTCACTCCCTCTGCATTTATTCATTGGAATCCTTCTGTAAGAAAGAGCTGTTCCTTTCTCCCTACATTTATTTATTTATTTGTTTGTTTGTTTATTTATTTATTTATTTATTTATAGCTGTATGGATTTGTGTCTATTTTATTATGTGGGTTATCATCCAGTACTGTTGCTAGTATAGTAGACTTTGAATAAATGTTTCTGGAAGAAAGACAAGCAAGGAAGGAGAAAGAAGAGAAGATATTAGAAGTGGAACTTGTCTTACTCATTTATATTTAATAAATCTTTTTCAGAACACATTATACAGGTCAGCAAATTGTCCCAGTCCATCCATGTACTGGTGGAAGTGAATTTTTTTTTGGGGGGGGTGACTTTTTTACAGTGCAAATCTGATTTGGATGGGGGTCACCCCGCTGCCCTGGGAGCCCCTGTAGGGCTGTTCAGAGTCTGATAGGCAGCTCTTGGTCTTCAACACTCAGCCTGGCCAGGTCCTTCTTAGTGCATGCTGGTTCCTTTAAGTCAGGTTCTGTACATTCTGTGCCTACAGCCCTGCAAAGTTTTCCCCTCTTACTCAGTGAAAGAGCCTAAAGGCTTACAATGGTATCAGGGTCTATCTACTCCGAGGCCTCCCTCTTCCTTCCCCATCCTCTTCCCCTCCTCTCTGCCCCTCCTTTCAGTCACTTTGGCTCCATGCCTTGAAGGTAGGGGTCTTTGCACTGACCTGGATCACTCTTCCCTTAAATGGCTGTGTGGCTCCCCAGTTCCACTCCTCCTCCAGGTCTTAAATGTTACCCTTCTCAGTGAGAACTTCCCTGACCATCTTATCCCAAACTGCCACTTTTCCCACACTGCTTAATTTTTTTCTTCCATAGCACTATATATTTCTTTCCTATTTGTTTTTTTTCCCCCATTTTTTGTCTTCTTCAGTGGAATCTAAACTCCAGGAAAAGCAGAGGTGCTTTCTATATTGCAAATTTGATTTTTCTCTAGGGTTTAAAATTGTTCAAAGGCTTAAAAGACTATCTCACCCAGTACTCTTTTCGCAAAGGAGACCAAGGCTGGAGTGTGCTCTCAGGTCCCAGAGCTATCCTTGTCAGCTCCATGGAGGTGTAGCCAGGTTTGAACTTGAATGGATTTTTTTGCCTTTTTCTGTTGCCTTGAGTGGCTCTGCATTCATTGCCTGCAGACTAATGGACAGGACACCCTCCAAGCTCCAGCCCTGCCTGGCCTTCAGCCGCTTTTCTCATCTCTCTATCCTGACCTGGTCCCTCCCCAAGCACATCTTGTTCTTTTGAGCATTTCAGAGACACAGAGCTCCCCATATCTTTACACTTAGCATTACTGGATTTGAAAGTGGCTCCCTTCCTACTAAACCACCAGCTCCAGGAGGTGGGGAGAGGGTCTGCTTTGCTCCTTGTTGAATACCCACCTTAGTTAGTTAGTCTCCAGCTGAGAACAAGAGGTTAAAGAAATAGTTGTTGAGCAAATGGATGTGTGTAGTGGGAGAATAGTGGAGAAGTTATTATTACCATGATCAAGGTGCAAATGAAAGTAGTTCTGCTCTGGGTCAGTGATAGTCAGTTTCAGGGGAAGAGGGTTGGGAGGAGAGAAAGGAGTCCAGATAGGAGAGGATTTGTGGAGGTCAAATTTAGAAATTTGTTCTTAAGGGGAAAAAAAACACATTATGGCCAGTCCACATTCTTGCCAGCGTGGCAGATTACTTGAAGCTACTGAAGTATTTTGTATAGATGAGCAATTGCTCTATGATGAGCATTGTTCTGACATTTTGTATTTTAGAAGTTGCCTCAGTCTGAAGGTAACAGGGGCCTGGTCCAGGTTTGAACAGACCCTCATCCCTGGGCCAGCCATTTTAGCTGGCCCTTCATTACCTCTCTGGAATCTGAGTAAGTGTGGCCACTTTGGAGATGCCTAAACCTGTGAGGTCAGGCATGTGCAGGTATGGTCAATAGCCCACCAGCAAAATCAGTTGCAGTGACAAGGCTGTTGCCATGGTAACAAAGTCGCTTTTGCAGCTTCCCTCAGACTCTGACTCTAACCTACACTGGGAAGGAGGGAAAGCCAGTGTATCACCAGGTGGCCCATGGCCCCTGCAAGCCAGTGAGCTGAGAAAAGTCTCACTTTTTATTCTAAGTTCAAATCACAGTGAAGTGTGACACTTACGTTCCAATCCCAGCTCTGACCCTTTCTGCCCTTAGAAGTTACTGAATGTCTCTGTGTCTCATTTTCCTTAACTGCAAAATGGAAATGTGAGAATGAAATGAGATTATACATAGAAAGCCTCTAGCACACGTGGCAAATGTTAGCTAATATTAAATTACCGCAGACATATACCAGACAGGAAACTCAGAGGTGTTTTTACATGGCAAAGCCACATCAAGGTGCAGGACAGTTTTCTGGGATGATTGAAGAAGAGCTGGCCCGAGCTGAGAAAGGGGAGGAAGGTGGTTCTCACATGGGCTTCAGCAGCTCCCTCTGGCTGGCCAGGGACTTCCCGCACCCTCATGTGGCTGCCACAGCTTCCACCCTATATCCACCACACGGTCTTCTCTGCTGTTGTGGGGTGGGAGTGCAGCCACATTTCAATGAGGTGAATCTTGGAAACTCACTGGAGACCAACCACAGGAACAAGCTGGTCCAACCTGCACTCCATCATTCATTTATTCTTTTATTCATTTTATTCACTCAACATAAGCTGGACAACAAGGAGTCCGTGCGTAAGGAGACAGTTCTGCCTTCCAGGAGCTCACAGTCCTTACAGAGGAACCAGAATAGCAAACAGGTGACTGCCACCTGGCAGCATCCGGGCCATTGGGTCCTGCCTGGGGAGGCAGGTGGTGCAGTGGTTACACCAGGTAGAAGCCCTGTTTGGTCTGCTGTGTCTTAATGCCTGCAGTGAGTGAGGTAGCTAGAAAATGGGCTAAAAATGTGACCCAGAGCCTTGTGAGCTGCCTAAAGGGATATGGATTTTACTCAGAGGTCAAAGGTCCCATTCTCCAGGAGTTTTAATGATGTAATTTGGGGGGTTTTTTTTGGAAGTTGCAGGATAGGGATGAATTTAAAAGGGAGAACTGGCAGTTGGGGTTGGTTGGGGGATGCTCTATGTCAGGGGTCCCCAAACTACAGCCTGCGGGCTGCATGCGGCCCCCTGAGACCGTTTATCCGGCCCCCGCCGCACTTCCAGAAGGAGCACTTCTTTCATTGGTGGTCAGTAAGAGGAGCATAGTTCCCATTGAAATACTGGTCAGTTTGTTGATTTAAATTTACTTGTTCTTTATTTTAAATATTGTATTTGTTCCCGTTTTGTTTTTTTACTTTAAAATAAGGTATGTGCAGTGTGCATAGGGATTTGTTCATAGTTTTTTTTATAGTCCGGCCCTCCAACAGTCTGAGGGACAGTGAACTGGCCCCCTGTGTAAAAAGTTTGGGGACCCCTGCTCTATGTGGTGATTTGGGGACAATTGGTGAGACCAGGATAGATTTGAAGGACATTTGGGGTAGAATTGGTAGGACCTAAACCCTGGCTGAGCTGATGGTCCTGCAAGCTTCTAGAATGACAGTCCAGGCCTCTTGTACTGACTCTGGCCCCTGCACTGGGAGTTGTGCAAGCCCATTGCTTTCAGAGTCTATCATCCAACACCAGGGTGCAGGCTGGATGCACTGCCTGAGTGAACTGGCTATGTTTCCTCCTATGTGAGAGCATGAATTTAGCAGTTAGCATATAACCTGGCAAAGCAGAGGCATGCAGTACACGGTACCTAGGATTATTAACTTGTTATGATTCTGTGGGGAGCACTCAGAGGAAGACAAATGAAGACTTCCCCCAATCACTCAATATTCACCCAGAAAACACCTGGGACAGGCCCTGGATGGGACTGACTAAGCCACAGTGTTGAAATTGCATCAGGCACGAAGCACCACAGGACTTAGAAAAGTTGGGGAGAAAAGGGTTCCCTTCAGAACTCTTCAATGCAGAGGTGACAACAAAAAGGTACCTGAAGAAGGGTCAGAGTTTGTCTTCCCAGCGTCCAACCTGAGTATCTCATCATCATTAAGAAGAAGCACCAATAGTATACGGGTAACATGGCCTTTTACAAAACATGTCAGGGAGCAAGTATTCCAAGTGCAGGCACTATCTTGGGTCCTGATACACAGAAGGACTCAGGGCATTAAAAAACAAAAAAACAACATACACACAAAAAGGGCTCAGGGCAGGACAGGGCCCCTGGCCGGCTGGCTTCCAGCAGCTTCCAGGGCCTACTTCCTAGTCCAAAGGAAAGAGTCAGGTTTTTTATTGGCTTCTCTAGGTCCAGCCTGCTGCCTTCATCACCGCACCCCCCGCCCAGCATGGGCCTGGTGCCAGATGCCTTAGAATATTTCATAGGAGGAAGGAATGAAAACCCGTGTGACTGGGTTTGTCCCATACTGAAGTGTGTTATGGCACGTTTGTGGAGTGCTTTCCCCTCATGAGTAAAGAAGCCAGGGACATATTTTTCTGAGCACTGCAGTTGCCAAGCACAAATACTCTATTTTAAACTACTAGTCCCATTACACAGAGTAGGAAACAGAGGTATAAAGAGAGGCAATTTGCTGAGATTACACAGATCCTGCCCCTAAATCAGTGTACTGTTTACTCTGTCCCTGTGCGTTCTACCCAGTACCCCAGTACTGAGGTGGGGATAGGCCAATCGGTTCTGTGGTTTAAAGGAATGAACGACTCAACCATCCACCCAGGGTCCCCATTACCTGGCTTTCTACTTTGCGTGTTTCCTTGCTGTAGTCACCACCACCCTAACTCTGACCTCGGCCTGAGTCCCCTGCCTTCCAGTGCTGCACCCAGCACCCAGCTCTGAAATGCCAATGGGTGGGGAAACCACTGGCACACACTAGGTCCCCCTTAGTTTTGCAGTCTGGGCCCACGGTCACACTTGTCTCCTGATCGTGGCCTAGCTGGAGTCAAGACATTGGCACCATTTATGGAGGCGGTGCATAAGGGGGACGCTACCGCAGCTCAGCTTGGGACGCGTTTGTTTTTAATAAACAAGTGTTTTCTCCGGACTCCAAGGGCGTATGCCCAACCAACCGGGTGGGCCTTGAAAAGGGAACTCGATCGGAGGAAAAAGAAAAACAAAACCGAAGTGGTTTCACTTAGACCCAGAGACACAAAGGCAGCCGCCTTGTGGTGGTGGTGGGGGGGGGGGGGGGGGCGGGGGCACAGAGGCGCACGTCTGGACGCGGGGAGGCGGTGCAGACATTCTGCAGCGCGTCCTCCCCGCCCCGCAGCCGGCGCGTCCTCCCCGCCCCGCAGCCGGCGCCCAGGGAACTTCCGCGGACCAGGAAGATCCGGGCGGCCCGGGCCAGATGGGGCCGGCCACACCCAGACACCTGGGCCGGCGCGCAGTCGCCCTGAGGGGGGAGAAGCCAGGTCTCCAGTGCAGAAACCCAGGCGGCACCGCCCTTCCAGCCCCGGGGCAAGCTAACCCACCCCGCCCTCGGGTTCTTCTCTGTCTAACCTTTGTTTTGGCTTAAACTCGAGAGCCCCTCAGCCTATCCATTCAAACCTCAGGGTTTTGTCTAGATGTCAACACAACTTTCGCTGATTCTCTCTGCCAGCTTGCAGTCTCTGAGCTAATCGGCATCGGAGCAGCGAGTCACTAGCCTGCGGTGGGGGCAGGGGAAGAAGGCGCCTGGGTCTCCGCGGCTGCAAGTGCAGGGCCCCTGCCGGGGGCGGGGCTCTGGCTGGGGAAGCCGCGTTCTCTCCCGCTTGCACAAAGGTGTGCTAGGCGCTGGAGCTGCGGCAGAGACCTCTGCGAGAAAACCCCACCGCCTTTCTTTGGTGGAGCTCAGGAGTGATTTGCTCTCAGTGCCGCACTAATAGTTGTTAATAACCATAAGCGCTCACGAAATTGTCATTGTTGCAGATCACCCTAATAGCTATGACCTTAAGAATCCGATAGAACAGTTCTGTCCATAAAGTCAGTTACAGAAGAGTGGGGGTGATCCTGGGTATTCCCGTTTAATTTTATATGGAGAATTTTGAATATAAACGAAAGTCGCGGCGGTGAAATGAGTCCCCAGGTGCGCATCACCCGGATATAATTATCATCTCACAACAATCTGGTTTGTTCTGTCCCTCGCTCCCCACAGACCGCCCCTCCCTGTTATTGTGAAACAAATCCCTGGCATCAAGCCATGTTCCGGTTTACCCCCGAAACAATCACTGGGTTTTGATGAAAAGCCCATTGTTTAGAAAACTTGATTTTAAAGCTGAGTAGATTAAAATGTTAAGGAGTGGAGATGACGTTGATAGGAGTGGAGATGAAGATAAAGGAGATAAAAACTGGAAAAGGCATGGGAAGCACTTGCCGAATAGCTCAGTTCGTTAGAGCATCCTCTTGATATGCTAAGGTTGCAGGTTCAGTTCCCTGTCAAGACACTTACTAGAATCAACCAATGAATGAATAAATAAGTGGAACAACAAATCACTGTTTCTATATCTCTCTAAAATCAATCAATAAATGAAAGGCGTGGAAAGACTGAAACGATGGGTCAAAGCCCTGGCAATACTTTTCTGGGACATCAGGCTGCCCAGGTGAGAGTTTGAACAGAGCAAAGCCAGAGTGGAGCCAGTTGGTGAGAAGAGGTGAGATTCAGGCACTAATTGAAGATAGAAGTGACCAGATTTGCTGATGGATTGGGGGATGAAGGGTGGGGGTAAGAGGTGAGGGGAAAAAGAAGCTTCAAGAATGGGAAACTGTGTGGATGGCAATGCTTCCACCTGTGATGGGGAAGACTGGGAAAGGAGCAGATTTGGGAGAAGGGTTTGGCTGTATTAGAGCTAAGCTGCCATTTAGATACCTAAATGGAGGTATCACAAAGGTGAGTATTTAAAGAGAATTCTGAGAGGTGATAGTGTTGTAAAGTACCATACCTCACTTCCACGGGTTTACATAGAGACATCAAGTCCAGATGAATTTTGAAGGGTTTTATTAAAAGGAGGAGATTTATTAATATGCCGGCCGCATATGACTAACACGGGGCATATCTGACCCAAATTGTGCAGCACCAAATGTATCTCAGGGGCTGGTTATATACCCTTTGACCACATACAGTTTGGGGGGGGGGGCATGACAATATGACACAATCATTAATAAGCTTATAACATTTGTCTAGGGGATTTAAAAAACATTAAAACTTTCAAGGTAACACAATGGTGATGTCATTTTACATATTAACATACATTCATAAACCATTTAGTGTCTATCTTTCCTCCTTTGCCTAGAGGTACACTTTAATCAAAGGATTCCAGGAAGGGAGGGAGAGCCAAAATCAGTATAGGGTGATATGTAAATTTTGTCTTTTATTGAAAGGGAAGGGAGTTCTTCAGATAACCTTAATCCTTTCAGAGAACTAAAACTGAATGACCCAGTTGTCCTTGTAAGTCAGGAGACTTCAATATTCTATTTCCTCCATTTTCCAAAGAAAGAACGGGACAGAAAGCCTGACTTATCCTCTTTATCTTTTTTTTTTTTGTATTTTTCTGAAGCTGGAAATGGGGAGAGACAGTCAGACTCCCGCATGCGCCCGACCAGGATCCACCCGGCACGCCCACCAGGGGCGAAGCTCTGCCCACCAGGGGGCGATGCTCTGCTCCTCTGGGGCGTCGCTCTTTTGCGACCAGAGCCACTCTAGCGCCTGGGGCAGAGGCCAAGGAGCCATCCCCAGCGCCCGGGCCATCTTTGCTCCAATGGAGCCTTGGCTGCGGGAGGGGAAGAGAGAGACAGAGAGGAAGGAGAGGGGGAGGGGTGGAGAAGCAAATGGGCGCTTCTCATATGTGCCCTGGCCGGGAATCGAACCTGGGTCCCCCGCACGCCAGGCCGATGCTCTACCGCTGAGCCAACCGGCCAGGGCCTGACTTTTCCTCTTTAAAATGATGTTGCCAATACTAAGTTTTACAGTTCTTTGGCACCTTACCACAATAGCAGGATGAGAGATATACATTGAAGGGTTGAGAGCATGTAGCGTATTCAGAATAGTGGAGGTGGAGATGGATAGTAGTCTGTGAAGTTGGAAGGAAACCAGGAGAGTGTGGGCTCTCAGAAGTTGTAAAGCCAGAAGCCAAGGCCAGGGCCACCATCACAGCAGCCGCCTGGCTCATGCAGGTCCACATTGGATTCGGACAGTCGGTAAAGAAACAACGGAGCCACAAACTGGTGGGCCATAGTCTTTAATTCTAGCTTGCACCCGGCGGGCAAGTAAAAAACTACACACTGGGCTCCAAAACCCACTCACATTCAGTGCTCACAAAGCCACTGACTTATCCGAGTTTCCTAGAATCAAAGGTTTCTAGCTCACCAGCCTTATTCTCCTCAGTTCCCCATCTCCTTCCTTATCCCAGATACAAACTCTCCACAAACTGGCATCTCACTCAGCACTCCGCCATCTTGGCTGCTTCTCCTGGCCTACTCCACGTGGCCTCCTTCTGCTGCTCTCTGCTCATCATCCCAGGAACCAAGAGCCCAAGCTCCCGCTTGGTCCCCATTTTATAGTGTAGAAATCCAAACCCTTAATCCAATATACAAAACAGGGAAGTCTCTAATACAAAGTCACCCTCTGAGGCATGATAGGATTGTACCAACCCACATCAAAAATGGGTGGGAAAGGCTTAATCCCAAAACCAAGCCCCAGGCTACAAGGATTCTCAACACACATTAATATCACCTGGGCAATGGCCTCTTTAACAAAGTGAGCATAATACATTTTATCTGCCCAACAGAAGTCAAGGGAAAATGTGTCCCAAGAAAGAGGGAGGGATTATGTTGGGCAGATAAAATATATTATGCTCACTTTGTTAAAGATGGCGCTGCCCACATGGAAGCCTGTCGCCTAGGTGATGATATTGGTTGCCCTTCTTGCTTGGAATGGGCGTGATTATATTAATGTGTGTTGGGGGCGGGCTATGGGCAGGCAGGATCCTTGTAGCTGGGGCTTGGTTTTGCAACTAAGCCTTTCCCACTCTTTTTTCTTTCTTTCTTTCTTCCTTCCCTTCTTTCTTCCTTTCTTCCTTCCTTCCTTTCTTTCTTTCTTTCTTTCTTTTTTTTTTTTTCAGAGACAGAGAGAGAGTCAGAGAGAGAGGGATAGATAGGGACAGACAGGAACGGAGAGAGATGAGAGGTATCGATCATCAGTTTTTCGTTGCAACACCTTAGTTGTTCATTGATTGCTTTCTCATATGTGCCTTGACCGTGGGCCTTCAGCAAACCTAGTAACCCCTTGCTCGAGCCAGAGACCTTGGGTCCAAGCTGGTGAGCTTTTGCTCAAACCAGATGAGCCTGTGCTCAAACTGGCGACCTCGGGGTCTCAAACCTGGATCCTCAGCATCCCAGTCTGACTCTCTATCCCCTGTGCCACCACCTGGTCAGGCCCACTCTTTTTTGATGTAGGGTGGTGCACTCTCATAAGGAATCCCATTATGCCTCAGATAAGTGACTTTGTATCAGAGACTTCCTTATTTGTATATTGGATTAAAGGCTTTGATTTCTATACTATAAAGTGGGGCAGACCGGGAGCTTGCTCTCTCTTGGTTCCTGAGATTAGCATTAGAGAGGAGAGTAGATAAAGGCCATATGGAGGCAAGCCAAGATGGTGGAGTCCTGAAAGAGAAGCCAGTTTTGCAGTTTGTGCAGGGAAAAACAAGGAGATGGGGAATAGAGGTGAATAAGTCTGGTAAGCTAGAAACCTTTGATTCTAGGAAACTCGGATAAGTCAGTAGCTTTGTGAACACTGAATGAGTAGGTTTTGGAGCCCAGTGTGTGTTTTTACTTGCCCGCTGGGTGCAAGCTAGGATTAAAGATGATGGCCCACCAGTTCTTGGCTCCGTTGTTTCATTACTGTCTGTCTAAATCTAATGCGAACCTGCATGGGCCAGGCGGCTCTGATGGTGGCCGTGGCTACTGGCTTTACAGATTACTAGTGTGAAATGCCACTGAGAGCTCAAGGAGGAGAAGGGCAAAATAAAGTGACCATTGAATTTACTAACATGGACATCTGTGGTGACCTTGGGAAGAGCAATTTCAAAGGAGTGACATAGCTAACAGCCAAACCTGAGAGAGTTGAGGAGAGAACAAGAGTAAGCCAGTGACAGATTAATCTTTGAAGATATGTTGATGTGAAGAAAAATTAAAGAAATGAGGCCAGAGGGCATAAGGTCAAGGCACATTTCCAAACAAAACAAAACAAAAAACACTTTTAATATGAAAACATAAAGCTAACACAAAAGTGGAGAAAATAGCATAATGGACCCATACTTGTCAATCAGCCTCAATGATGATCACATATAGCCAATTTTGTTTCATCTATACCTGCCTGGCTATTTGAAAGCAATCTCAGAATTAATTCTATTTCAATCATAAATAGACCAATATGTATCTCTAACCAATAGGGATTTGATCTTTAATAGGCAAAGGCTTTTCATTTATTTATTTATTTATTTATTTATTTATTTATTTATTTTGTGATAAGACAGAGAGAGAGAGAGGGACAGATAGGGACCAACAGGCAGGAAGGGAGAGAAATGAGAAGCATCAATTCTTCATTGTGGCACCTAAGTTGTTCATTGATTGCTTTCTCATATGTGCCTTGACTGGGGGGGGGGGGCTACAGCAGACCGAGTGACCCCTTGCTCAAGCCAGTGATCATAACGTCATGTCTATGATCCCATGCTCAAGCCAGTGACCCTGCGCTTAAGCTGGTGAGCCTATGCTCAAGCCAGAACCTCGGGGTTTCCAACCTGGGTCCTCTGCGCCCCAGTCCAATGCTCTACCCACTGTGCCACCGCCTGTTCAGGCACAGATTTTCTTTTTAACATAACCACAATATAATTATCACACCTAAAATACTAAAAATAATTACTTAATATCATCTAGTCATAAGTGTTCACGTTTTCCTGTCTTATAAATAATTTATTTTATAATTGGTTTGTTACAGTCAAGAGCCAAATATATCACATTTGGTTGCTATGTCTCTTACGGCTCTTTTAATTTATAGTATTTCCTCTCCCCCCTTTTTAAATATATTTTAAGAAACCAGATAATTTGTCTTTTAGGACTTCCCACATTCTGGATTTTGCTGATGGCATCCTTATGATGTTGTTGTGAACTTTCCATTGTAGCACATGAAGTCTAATTGTCCCTCTCTGTGACTGATAGGGGTGTTTTCGGCCAGATTCTTCCCATGTAAAGTTCCTCATCAGCATTGCAATCCCAGTCAAGAATATTCTTCAAAAGACAACGGTGAAAAGAAATTATAGTGGTGAAAAGAAATTACAATGGTGAAAAAAATTCTCCCAAGGGACAGAACTTGGATGGAAATTGTCCACATGATCTAGCCTTAGAGATGATCTGAAACTAAACTTAAAGAAACAGGACAGGAAGGTGGGTAATGGGGATTCTGGGGAGGAGGCATGTAGGTGACTCCAGAGTCAGCCCTGTGTGAGCCTATCTGTCACCTGTGTGAATATTCTTCAAAGGACTTCCACAACAGAGAAGGTTCTCAATAAAGTGGATGAAGTGATATATTTGGTGGATGTCAGTCAGCTTCTTTCCCCAGCCACCCTGGTACTTATTCAGTGGGTCCATGTGGCAGAGATGGGGGATAAACAGCAAGGACATCCCCTCATTGAAACAGACCCAGCTACTGTTATTCCTGAGTGTTTAACCTTCATTCAGCAGAGACTGACACTGACTCCCCCTCAATATGCCATAATACCCCAGGAGGACCTGCCAGCCACCTTTACGTAGGTTGATTTCATTGCCCCCTTTCATCATGAAGTGGGCAGCAATTTGCTTTCACTAGAATAACTATGCATTCTGGATAAATTTGCCTTTCTTATCTGTAGTGTTTCTGCCAGGGCCACCATCCATGGACTTCTGGAATGCCTTATGCACTCTCATGACATTCCACACAACAGTGCTTGTGGACAAGGAAATAATAATTGTATCTGTGAGCAAGTGTACATAGAATTCACTAATATTACTGTGTACCCCATCAGCTGGTCTGAAAGGGTACAGCTGGTCTGAAAGAAGCAGCTGGTCTGAAAGAATGATGTAATGATGTACTGAAGATTTTCTTCTGGCATAAGTTGAGAAAAACACCTTGAGCCCTTGCTGCATAGCTCAGTTGATTAGAGCTTTATTCCAATAAGCCAAGGTTGTGGGTTCGATCCCTGGTCAGGGAACAGTCAACCAATGAATGCATAAATAAGTGGAACAACACATTGATGTTTCTCTCTTTCTCCCTTCCTCTCTCTCTAAAATCAATAAAATAAACATTAAAAGTAAATAAATTTGTTGATTTTAGAAAGAGAGGAAGGGAGAGAAAGAGAGAGACAGGAACATCAATCTGTTTCTTTTTTGTGTCTTGACTGGGGATTGAACCAGCAACCTCTGTGCTTTGCAACAATGCTCTAACCAACTAAGCTATACAGCCAGGGCAGAATTAATAAATTTAAAAACAGGAAAAGAAAAACACCTTGAAAGGATGGTGTCTGTCTTACGCAAAGCTTTGAGCTAGTGATAAATATATGATGTTCTTTGGTTCTCGTTATTACATCTACTTTTTATTTTATTTTTTATTACATCTACTTTTAATTTCTGCTCCCACAACTTTCAGCTTGATGGGAGGTCTTAGCTTCCAAAGGAGAAATATTTCCTAATATTGGGACACAGCTGTGGTTCCATTGAATTGGAATCTAGACATTTTGCATTTCTCAACTGGCCAAGAAAGAAGTTATTCTACTTGCTGGGATGGTTCACCGCAATTACCAAATCAAATTGTTGCTTACAATGGGGGCAGCAAAACTATGTCTGGAACCCAGAAGATTCTATGCAGCACCTTATGACTGCCATACCCACTAATAAAAGTTAATGGGAAATTAAAACAACCCCCAAAATCAGGACCACTGAGAATTCAGACTTCAAAAATGAGGTGTTTGGGGGTTTTTTTGGAAAATATGTTTATTAAAGCTGGGACAGTGAAATAAGAAAGGGCCTAGAATAGAAGCAGAAAGAGAAAGCCTAGATGGGGTTGCTTTGGCTTCCTGGAAAGTCAGAGAAAAGGGGGCCTTGGAGACAGGTTCAGGGGGTTAGCCTGGGAGGAGCTGGTGTTGCCCACTGCTCCTCTGGTTGCAAGTCTTGTGGGGATCTTAGAGTTTAGGAGATGCACGCCTGGGGGGGTGGGGGGGAGAAAGACGCAGTTGTGTTCCTAGGAGGGAGAGCATGCCTAGAAATGAAGTTTTGAGGCATCCTACCAGGTAAAGAATCTGCTGAAGACTGGCTGAGGGCAAAGAAACATAGATTGGGTAGTGTAAGAAGGAGTTAATAAATATTAACAACAGCAGTTACAGACTCCATACAGAGGGTTGTAGCAGCTAGAAACCATAGCAGTTGTGCCTTTTAGAGATCATTCTAAAATTCTATCCATCCAACAGCTTCATGATGTTGTGGTAAAAGGTATGTCAGATCAGTGTCATGTTGATCAAGTCTTTAGGGACTATATTGTGATAAAAAGCAGCAGAGTTAACTTAGCCCTGGGGTAATGTATGAATATGGCTTGCTGTTCATCACAGGTGAATGCAGTCTGCTTTGTGCCTCCTTCCTGGAAGCCACTGGAAAGGATGCATTTGCCAGACCAAGTGCCTACCAAGTGCCACAGGCTGTGTTGCTCTATTACAGTAAAAATACTGTATCTGGCAGAGCATCTGTGATTAGGGATACCATTTTGTTAAGTTATGGTAGTCCACTGTCATCTACCATGTTCCATATGGCTTTTGCAAGGACTATACCAGTGAATTAAACAAGATATTAACTTGTACCATTTCATCTAGGATCTAGGGGTGATTCTGATTTACTATATTGGCCCAGGGAAGTCCCAGGTTAGGGAGTTCTTGTCCTTTCCAAACATAAAGGCTCTTACTCTCTAAGTCAAGGAATAAATATGCTGATTGATAAGTATATATGTTTTCTTTTTTTTTTTTTTAAGATTTGATTTATTCATTTTAGATAAGAGAGAGAGAGAGAGAGAGAGAGAGAGAGAAGGTAGGAGGAGCAAGAAGCATCAACTCCCATATGTGTCTTGACCGGGCAAGTCCAGGGTTTAGAACCAGCGACCTCAGCATTCCAGGTCAACGCTTTATCCACTGCGCCACCACAGGTCAATCCTATATATGCTTTCTGATTACTCACTCAAAGATTTGGGAAATGACCAGACGACCATGACTCCATTTATCACCAGCTTCTTCTACCAAGTGGGCCATGATGGCATTTGTATCTCCTTATATCAGTGTCTACCCAGACCTGTATCTTAAATCCTTCAAAAGACCTGGGTGTTCCTTTGTTCTATAGTGTACATTCACTCTGGTAAATGACTGCAGTCCTTTTGGAGAAGTTGGAAAATCTCTATCATATATATACTTGTCATGGCATTGCAGAGTTCTTCCTCGAGGGGACTGGCCTTCTCTTCATTTGGTGGTTTCTAGGTGTAAGAACCAGTTTATGTCTGCTAAACAGGTGAGAGGTTGAGGTTTTCCAACTTAATGTTTGACATTATCCATCTGCCAAAGCCACCAATCATCACAAATCTCTGTTAGAGACCACTTGATTGCCAGTCCACTTTTTGCGTTTTTGTTTTTTTTACAGAGACAGAGAGTCAAAAAGAAGGATAGATAGGGACAGACAAACAGGAAGGGAGAGAGATGAGAACCATCAATCATTAGTTTTTTGTTGTGACACCTTAGTTGTTCATTGATTGCTTTCCCATATGTGCCTTGACCGCGGGCCTTCAGCAGATTGAGTAACCCCTTGCTTGAGCCAGTGACCTTGGGTCCAAGCTGGTGAGCTTTGCTCAAACCAGATGAGCCCACGCTCAAGCTGGCGACCTCGGGGTCTCGAACCTGGGTCCTCCGCATCCCAGTCCTACACTCTATCTACCACTATCCACTGTGCCACTGCCTGGTCAGGTGCCAGTCCAGTTTTGTTCCCCTTTACCATCTTTGTGTCTACCTTGCCTCTGATGGTTAAATGCTATCATCTGTCCTCTGCTCTTTCAGAATCTTTTTTTTTTTAATTTCAGAATCTTATCATCCATATTGGCACTAGGGAGCTCAGGTCTATGGCTGCGTCTTTTTATTATTATTATTCATTTTAGAGAGGAGAGAAAGAGAGAAGTGGGGAGGAGCAGGAAGCATCAACTCCCATATGTGCCTTGACCAGGTAAACCCAGGACTTCGAACCGGCGACCTCAGTGTTTCCAGGTTGATGCTTTAGCCACTGCGATACCACAGTTCAGGCTATGGCTGCATCTTTTATGTAAACCCTGGCCCACAGAGGATGGCTCTTGTTGAGTTTCTCTACAATGTTGACCTCTCATTGGTGCATTCCGTACTGCTTTAATGAAGACAGTGTTGGGTTCTCTGATTTAACAGAATGAATTCATGCTCACCTCTCTCCGCTTTTTCACCCTTTTCTCCACACTCTGCCAAGGTAGGTCCAACATTTCCACCTAATTTACTGCAAGATATCATTGTTTCCAAGCTTTCCGTTTCTGTTCTAAAGGTATCAGAACTGGCTCCAGAAGTTCTTGTCAGAGTATTAAATCCTGAATCAATAGAGGTTTCCCTCACAGTAATACACCCTCTCCAGCCTGACCAGGCGGTGGCTCAGTGGATAGAGCGTCGGACTGGGATGCAGAGGACCCAGGTTCGCGACCCCGAGGTTGCCAGCTTGAGCACGGGCTCATCTGGTTTGAGCAAAATCCTACCAGCTTGCACCCAAGGTCGCTGGCTCCAGCAAGAGGTTGCTTGGTCTGCTGAAGACCCCCGTCAAGGCACATATGAGAAAGCAATCAATGAACAACTAAGGTGTCGCAATGAAAAACTAATGATTGATGCTTCTCATCTCTCTTCATTCCTGTCTGTCTGTTCCTGTCTATCCCTCTCTCTGACTCACTCTCTGTCTCTGTAAAAAATAAAAAATAAAATAAAAAAATAAAAAAATATATACCTTCTCCATTCTATCCTCATAATCCCTCCCTAGCCCATCACTCTCAAGATCAGTCCTCCAATATCTTTTTAATCACTTTCCTACATTAATTTCTCTCCCTTCCTGACCAGGTAGTGGCGCAGTGGATAGAGCGCCGGACTGGGATGCAGAAGGACCCAGGTTCGAGACCCCGAGGTTACCACTTGAGCGCGGACTCATCTGGTTTGAACAAAAGCTCACCAGCTTGGACCCAAAGTCACTGGCTCCAGCAAGAGGTTACTCGGTCTGCTGAAGGCCCACGGTCAAGGCACATATGAGAAAGCAATCAATGAACAACTAAGGTGTCGCAACGAAAAACTGATGATTAATGTTTCTCATCTCTCTCCGTTCCTGTCTGTCTGTCCCTATCTATTCCTCTCTCTGACTCTCTCTCTGACTCTGTAAAACAAACAAACAAAAAAACCCCAAGGAATAATTTCTCTCCCTTAAAATACAGTCGTCCCTCGCCATGTCGCGGTTCACTTTTCGCTCTCACTGTACAGCAGATTTTTAAATTGTATATATCTAATTTTGTATCGTGGATTTTTTTCTATATTGTAGGATTTTGCGGTAGATAAGTATTTTTATATATTTACTATTTTAATTATTTTTGAGGTAAAATAAGCAAAATAAGTGTGGGAAAGGTTTATAAGAGTGTGGGAGGGTTTATAAAGCCTTAAAATATATATAAATAATAAAATAAATATAAGGTTGCTTCTTCGCGGATTTTTGCCTATCTGGAACCTAACCCACGTGACAGACGAGGGACCACTGTTACTGGTTTGGTTTCTGTGTTGATGTCTGGAAATGAATAAAGGAATTCATGAATAGAGAAACAGACCAGTATGAGTAAAAAAAAAAAGGCATGAAATGAGGGTGGCAAAGTGGGTGGGGCCAGACCATGTAGGGCTTGTGGGCCATGTAACAACCTTGAAGGGAACAAGTGCAACAGTATTTGGGAGACAACATCTTGGCCATTACTGGCATGTGGATGGCTCATGTTTCTTCTTCCTGTCTCTGTTCAATCTTCAACTTTCTTTTTCAAACCTGCTACTGACCAGGACAGGCCAGGCTCAATACTCAGAGGAGGCCATGTAGAGATATGTGACTGTCCTCTGACTCAAAAGAACTGTTCTTCCTATTTGGACTTTAGGACTAGCTTGAACCTTTGTGGATATAGATTTTAGGAATCTTGGTACACCGTCTGCTCTATTGATATTGAACTTACCTGTGGCCTCAGGAATACCATACAGCTCCACACCTTGGAACCTTTGTTTGTGATAGTCTGTTGCCCCAGAACAGGGTTTCTCCTGTTCCTTCATTATGTCCTAACAAACTCCTGCTCCTCTCTCAAGACTGAACTGAATTACCCCTTATCTTTCTCTGACTTTACTAAACAAAGTTATGGCTTCCTCTTTAGAGTTTACATATACATATATACATCTACAATGGCCTGTATTACAACTTTCTTTTTTAATGTGTTTTTCTCCTGCCCAGAGTATGACCTCCTTTGGGGCCTCATTCATCCCTGTATCTTCATTCATGCATGCAACAAATCTTTTTGAGTTACTTCCTATCCCAGGCGTGGGAGCAGCTCCATCAGAGTCTGTGGAAAGGATGAATGAATTGGTGAGCAGTTGCTACCCTGGTGGATGCTGTGTTGCTAGGTGACAAACTCTAGTGATTATTAGAGAGGAAGGGGTGACTGCTGTTGTGTGAGATGTAAGCATCTACACATCTTCCTGTAGATCAGGGAAATGTTGAGGGTAGGAGTTCCACACTTCAACACTGCCAAAGTGGCGGGATGAGGCTGGGCTTCTGACAGTGATTTTTATTGTGCGTAGGGAGAGGGAGGACAGATGGAGGGAGTTGTGTTAGAATCTTTCCAGTGTATAAGTAGTTTGAAAATTTCCTAAGAGGCTATCTTTCCTTTATCCTTCAAATGGAGAATCACTGAATTAAAAGCTTTCTAAATGAAAGTGATGAAGAAACTGAAGGGGCAGGTTCAACACAAGCATCGACACAGGCATCTTCAAGGGCCAGGCAGGAAGGTGTGAGAGAAGCTGACAGGAACATGTGGCTGGTGGCTGGCGGGAGCCGCTGCTACTTAGCACAAAGAGATGGTCACCTGGAGGAATGGGGGGCCCAATGTTGCAAGACCTTCCAATTTTTCAGGAGAGGCCACAAGTCCAGGTTTTAATGCAAAACATCCCAATTTTTCAACATTAAAAGAAAATCGAGATTTTACAAAGCTGGCAGTTTTCAGACGCGGTCTTCCTGTGGTCCAATACTGCTCTTCCCTACAAGCCCTAGCCTGGAGAACACCTTCCTGGGGAACCCGCCCCGGCATCCTTTGTTTTTCTCTTCTTTCAACATTCATTAAACACCAGCTATGTGCCAGGAGCTGTGTCTGGTGCTGGGAATGCATCAGTGAAGGAGTCTCTACTCTCACTGCCCCCATGAAACCCTGCTGGCTGCGGGGCCTCCCTCAGCTCTGTTCTTCCCTCTCTGCTTTGCTTGTTTCTGTGTCCACCACTGACTGTAAGCACCCAATGGCAGTAATAGTGTGTGCATCTCTGTGTTTGGCACCTGAAAGAATAATAAATGTTCACTAAACAAAGCCTTCGGGGAAACATAGATTGCAGATAAGTGAAAAAATGGCCTTGTGAATGTGGCAAACAGGTTAGGTAGGGTCCAGAGGGCAGAGCTAGGACTTCACCAACAGAGCTTGATTTGTTAGAAGGAAGCATTTTAAACAATGAGATGGGTGACCTAGAGAAAGATAAGAGCTCACTGTTCCCAGTATCTGAGCAGTGGTGAGTTGAGCAGCACCTGAAGATGCTGGAAAGAGTGAAGCTGTGTTGCATGAGAGGTTGTGTTGGATGGTTACCTCTTCCCTCCAGCTTCCATGATTTGTGCTTCTGTAGAGCCAGATTGAGTGAACCACTGAATTAGGCCAGGGAAGCAGTGCAGTGGTTAGGAACATGAGCTGTGCCTCCTGGCAGACCTGGGTTTGAATTCAGGCTCTGCCACTTAGCTGTGCAACCATGGGTGCTTCACCCTCTCTGAGCACAAGTAACTTATGGTTTAGGTACCGAGGATGCTTCCTACCTCTTCTCTCCTTCAAGGCTCTGACCTAAACAGAAAGGCAATGGGCATCTGCCCATCATTTAAAAGCAACCCCACCTACTAATAAATGATTGTCAGCTCTAAATCTTAAGTTAGGATCTCTTCCCTTAAGGAAGAAGAAGGAAGGGGGGGGAGGAGAAAGCCTGGAAGTGTTCTTTGTGGGCATTTGAATGGAAGCATCTTCCTTCACAGTGAAGGCAGCCATGTGAGGAGGGGTTTGTAATACATTGCTTCTCCTCCCACACTTACTTGCTGTGCAATTATTGCTGGAGAGGGTTTAACACAGGGTCTGGCACACGGTAAGACTTCAAAAAGTGTTGTCCTGGCCAGGTAGCTCAGTTTGTTAGTGTTTTCCCAATATACCAAGGTTGCGGGTTGGATCCCTGGTCAGGGCACATATGAGAATCACCAATGAATGTATAAGTAAGTGGAACAACACATCAATGTTTCTGGCTCTCTCAATCAATAATAAAAAATGTTAATTGTAGCAAATAATTGTTACAATAATATATATATAATACACACACACACACACACACACACACACAATAAATACAGATAAAAGAAATGAAGCTTAGGGGAAGTTGAGTGTTATAGCCAAATTGGTACTGCTAGTGAATTTACAAACCCATGTAATCTGGCTTCACAACCATGGTTTAAGAATTACACTTATTCACTGAAGTTGGGGCATTTTACTAATACAAATAATAACTGGTAACTCTGGAACCCTGCCAGAAGAAGTATATTTGGCCTTCATCTTGAATTATAATCAGGGACTGGTGTAGAAACTGGTGGTAATTTGTTGATTTAGGTAATCACAAAGCCCAGGGGAGGTATCGGCTGTAAGCATGGCTAGATGGTACAAGGTAGATAAGGTTCTCCATTTCTTCACCTCTTGTTCTTATTTCTCTTTGCATGTTTCACATCTGTTAGCCACAGCCAGACTCTCTCTATCCTCAAATTTACAGCCTAATAAAGAACCCTGTTCCTCCTACTGTCCCTATATCAAATGGTCTGGGAAGAACTGATTGGCTTAGACTGGGCTACATGCCCTTTTGACCAGTCACTCTCAACAGGCGATATGGTACATTATTGCCTGGACCTTGACTATGGGGTTCAGTCCCACAGTTAGGTGGCAGTGAAGGCCTTATGAGTGACCAAATTCCACCATGCCATGTGGTGGATTCAGTCTGCCAGTAGGGAGGTGTTAGGAAAACAGAAACAGGCATCCATTTCAAGGAGATAGACAATGTGGTGGGTACTGGGTTCTGTGAGTTTGGACTCCAGGATCTGTCATTTCTGGCCAGGGTGAAGGAAGCCTGGCTGGAGTGGCCTGGCATCCAGGATGGTGCAGTTGAGCAATGATCCTGTGCTGTTCCCACCCTCCCTGGAGGCCCACCTCCTCTGTGATTCCCCAGCTTCTCCAGCTTGGAGCAGTGAAAGAGCAGTGACTGGAAACATTAGAGTACTGGCCTCTACCAACTGAGCTGTGCAACCTTGCACTAATGGCATCAGCAAGGGAGGAGTTTGTACATCAAAAATGAAAGATCAGCCTGACCTGTGGTGGCACAGTGGATAAAGCGTCAACCTGGAAACGCTGAGGTTGCCGGTTCAAAACCCTGGGCTTGCCTGGTCAAGGCACATATGGGAGTTGATGCTTCCAGCTCCTCCCCCCTTCTCTCTCTCTCTCTCTGTCTCTCTCTCTCTCCCCTCTCTATAATAATAATAATAATAAAAAAGTGAAAGATTAGCCTAACCAGGCGGTGGCACAGTAGATAGAGCGTCTGACTGGGATGCAGAAGGACCCAGGTTCGAGACCCCAGGGTTGCCAGCTTGAGCACGGGCTCATCTGGCTTGAGCAAAAAGCTCACTAGCATGAACCCAAGGTCACTGGCTCGAGCAGGGGGTTACTCAGTCTGCTGAAGGCCCACGGTCATGGCACATATGAGAAAGCAATCAATGAACAAGTACTATGTTGCAAAGAAAAACTGATGATTGATGCTTCTCATCTCTCTCCATTCCTGTCTGTCTGTCTATATCTATCCCTCTATCTGACTCTCTCTCTGTCCCTGTAAAAAAATTAAAATAAATAAATAAATAAAGTAAAATAAAAAGTGAAAGATCACCTCTTGGCTCATTCCTGAGGCTCTCCATGGAAACTCCATGTCCCTGCTTCTTCCTACTCTGGCCCTTCCCTCTGCTGGTCTCTCTGCATTGACCTGATAGGCAGGGAGGAAGACAAGAGCCAGAACTGGATCTAGAAGGGGAAAGCATGAACCCTGACAGCCACCTTGAATAGCCTTTCCATTTTTCTATGTGCTGCTGCTACTTCTTTTTCTTTTTCTTCTTCTTTTTTTGAGGGGAAGGGGATCCAATTGTACAGTTTACAAAACCCCAATGTAACCACAAATTTCTGCCACTTAAGCTGGCCTAGGTGGATGAGTGTCAGAAGACTAAATTGCTGCCTGGTTGCCTTGGCAACCATATTTGTGAGTGATCAAACCTCAGCCACCATACAGGGAAAGCTCTGACTTACAACTGTTTGCAGGTTTATCTAGTCAAGCAAAATCTTAGAGGAGAGAATCTCTGAGAAAGAGCTGGGAGCTTTGCTATGAGGACCAGGAGTTGCTGGTCCTTTTTGCATCACCTGTGCAGCAAAGAAATAACCCTCGCTGGCTGATGGGCCTCTCCTCAGAGGGCCAGATCACCTCAGTCTTGGGAATTGGGGACCTACAGAGTCTTGTCTGTTCTTGGCTGAACCCATCTAGATATGAAGGCAAGAGCTGGGGCCTTTCTATTTTAAAATCAAGTCATGTGGCCTTATGGGCTTGCTGTGTCACAGTGACCATAATACTCCCCACTCTTGTGTTGTTTGCTTGTTTTTCCTATTTTCTCCCTCAGAATTCTACTTCCCTCTATTTCATATTCTGAGACTCTTCATCTCTCCCACACCTGCCCACTTTTGAAATAAAAAAAATATTCTATAACATGGGAGTGGGGAATCACTTATAACCACAACTGCTTACTACAATGATTCTTTTGTGGTGCTCAGTTACATTGTCCCCATAATTTTGATACCTGTCCATGGAGCAGATGAACCTTAACCTCTAACATGAAAAGCCTCTTTCAGATATCTGTCCCTGCCTACATCTGACATCAATTCTACTCTGTTTTATTACAAGGGGAAAAGATCCTGCCTGGGTTGAATCCTGGTATTGGCTGTGTATGGGTGGAGGCCCTGCTATGTAGTTTGAGATGAGCCACTATACATGTGGACCCAAGAAATTCTTTCCTAAATGTTCATATTGTTATGCATTGGCTATTATGATTTCTTTTCTTTAAAAGTATTATTTTTTTTTGTGACAGAGACAGAGAGAGGGACAGATAGGGACAGACAGGGAGGAAGGGAGAGAGATGAGAAGCATCAATTCTTCATTGTGGTTCCTTTGTCTCCTTAGTTGTTCATTGATTGCTTTCTCATATGTACCTTGACAGGTGGGGGGGGCAGGGGGGACTACAACAGAGTGAGTGATCCCTTGCTCAAGCCGGCGACCTTGGGCTCAAGCCAGCAACCTTGGGCTTCAAGCCAGTGACCTTTGAGCTCAAGCCAGTGACCATGGGTTCATGTCTATGATCCCATGCTAAAGCCAGCCACGCTGTGCTCAAGCTGATGAGCCCCTGCTCAAGGCGGATAGACTGCGCTCAAGCTGGCAACTTCGGGGTTTCAAACCTGAGTCCTCCATGTCCCAGTTCCACACTATCCACTGTGCCACAGCCTGGTCAAGCGGTAAATTTTATTTTATTTATTTATTTATTTATTTATTTATTTATTTATTAACAGAGACAGAGAGTGAGTCAGAGAGAGGGATAGACAGGAACAGACAGACAGGAGCAGAGAGAGATGAAAAGCATCAATCATTAGTTTTTCATTGCACGTTGCAACACCTTAGTTGTTCATTGATTGCTTTCTCATATGTGCCTTGACCGCGGGCCTTCAGCAGACCGAGTAACCCCTTGCTGGAGCCAGCAACCTTGGGTCCAAGCTGGTGAGCTTTTGCTCAAACCAGATGAGCCCACGCTCAAGCTGGTGACCTCTGGGTCTTGAACCTGGGTCCTCTGCATCCCAGTCCGATGCTCTATCCACTGCGCCACTGCCTGGTCAGGCAAACAAGTCTTTTTATTAACCAAACTTTCACATACATAAGCATATGTAATGGTGGCCACTTCAGTTTCACAATCATACTTTTAAAGGTAGCCTAGGCCCTGGCCGGTTGGCTCAGTGGTGGAGCGTCGGCCTGGCATGCAGGAGTCCCGGGTTCGATTCCTGGCCAGGGCACACAGGAGAAGTGCCCATCTGCTTCTCCACCCCTCCCCCTCTCTTTCCTCTGTCTCTCTCTTCCCCTCCCGCAGCCAAGGCTCCATTGGAGCAAAGATGGCTCGGGTACTGAGGATGGCTCTATGGCCTCTGCCTCAGGTGCTAGAACGGCTCTGGATGCAACAGAGCGACGCCCCAGAGGGGCAGAGCATCGCCCCCTGGTGGGCATGCTGGTGGATCCCGGTCGGGCGCATGCGGGAGTCTGTCTGACTGCCTCCCTGTTTCCAGCTTCGGAAAAAAAAATAAATAAATAAAAAATAGAAAAAAAATAAAGGTAGCCTAGGGCAAAAGTAATCATTTTTATTTTTATTTTATTTTTTTTATTTTTTATTATTATTTTTTTTTTTTCACTTTTCTGAAGCTGGAAACGGGGAGAGACAGTCAGACAGACTCCCGCATGCGCCCGACCGGGATCCACCCGGCACGCCCACCATGGGGCGGCGCTCTGCCCATCAGGGGGCGATGCTCTGCCCATCCTGGGCGTCGCCATGTTGCAACCAGAGCCACTCTAGCGCCTGGGGCAGAGGCCACAGAGCCATCCCCAGCGCCCGGGCCATCTTTGCTCCAATGGAGCCTTGGCTGCGGGAGGGGAAGAGAGAGACAGAGAGGAAAGTGCGGCGGAGGGGTGGAGAAGCAAATGGGTGCCTCTCCTGTGTGCCCTGGCCAGGAATCGAACCCGGGTCCTCCGCACGCTAGGCCGACGCTCTACCGCTGAGCCAACCGGCCAGGGCAGTAATCATTTTTATTATAGTTTTATGCTATAGGAAGGGAAGTTGCACTTGCTTTTTCTTTTCTTTTTTTTTTTTTTTTTTTTTTTCATTTTTCTTAAGCTGGAAACAGGGAGAGACAGTCAGACAGACTCCCGCATGCGCCCGACCGGGATCCACCCGGCACGCCCACCAGGGGGCAACGCTCTGCCCATTCTGGGCGTCGCCATGTTGCGACCAGAGCCACTCTAGCGCCCGAGGCAGAGGCCACAGAGCCATCCCCAGCGCCCGGGGCCATCTTTGCTCCAATGGAGCCTTGGCTGCGGGAGGGGAAGAGAGAGACAGAGAGGAAAGTGCGGCGGAGGGGTGGAGAAGCAAATGGGTACCTCTCCTGTGTGCCCTGGCCAGGAATCGAACCCGGGTCCTCCGCACGCTAGGCCGACGCTCTACCGCTGAGCCAACCGGCCAGGGCAGTAATCATTTTTATTATAGTTTTATGCTATAGGAAGGGAAGTTGCACTTGCTTTTTCTTTTCTTTTTTTTTTCTTTTTTTTTTTCATTTTTCTTAAGCTGGAAACAGGGAGAGACAGTCAGACAGACTCCCGCATGCGCCCGACCGGGATCCACCCGGCACGCCCACCAGGGGGCAACGCTCTGCCCATCCTGGGCGTCGCCATGTTGCGACCAGAGCCACTCTAGCGCCCGAAGCAGAGGCCACAGAGCCATCCCCAGCGCCCGGGCCATCTTTGCTCCAATGGAGCCTTGGCTGCGGGAGGGGAAGAGAGAAACAGAGAGGAAAGCGCGGCGGAGGGGTGGAGAAGCAAATGGGCGCTTCTCCTGTGTGCCCTGGCCGGGAATCGAACCCGGGTCCTCCGCACGCTAGGCCGACGCTCTACCGCTGAGCCAACCGGCCAGGGCTGCACTTGCTTTTTATTTTTAGTTTTTTCATTTTCTGAAATGAGAAGCAGGGAGGCAGAGAGACTCCCGCATGCACCCGACCAGGATCCACCGGCATGCCCACCAGGGGGTGATGTTCTGCCCATCTGAGGTTGCTCTGTTGCAACTGGACTCATTCTAACACCTGAAGTAGAGGCCATGCAGCCATCCTCATTGCCCAGGCCAACTTTGCTCCAATGGAGCCTTGGCTGTGGGAGGGGAAGACAGAAACAGAGAGAAAGGAAAAGGAAGAGTGGAGAAGCAGATGGATGCTTTTCATGTGTGCCCTGGCCGAGATTCAAACCCGGGACTTCTGGCCTGACCTGTGGTGGCGCAGTGGATAAAGCGTCGACCTGGAAATGCTGAGTTCGCCGGTTCGAAACCCTGGGCTTGCCTGGTCAAGGCACATATGGGAGTTGATGCTTCCAGCTCCTCCCCCCGTCTCTCTCTTCTCTCTCTCTCTCTCTCTCTCTCTCTTTCTCTCTCTCTCCCCCTCTCCCTCTCCTCTCTAAAATGAATAAATAAAATAAAAATTAAAAAAATTAAAAACAAAAAACAAGAAAACCCCGGGACTTTCGCATGCTGGGCTGACACTCTACCACTGAACCAACCGGCCAGGGCTGAACTTGCTTTTGACATTGATAATAAGGAGAAAGTCACACTAAAAAGTGTATATCTTGATTTAGTTTTTAAAGTGCTTACAAATAAAGTTTATATTAAATGAAAACCTTTTTGTAGCAAGCTCAGTGATATAATTTTACAACCTTGAAATCATAAGCTATGTTAAGTAGCATATATATACAATATACGTGTGTGTGGTCTATATATCGACTACTTTCTTGTAACATTTTATTTCCCTCTATTTCATAAGGCAAACATATTAATTATGATGATTAAGTATTTATAGATAAATGAATGGAACAACAAATCGATGTTTCTCTCTAAAATCAATAAATAAATTAAAATAAAAATTTTAATAGATTTGAAGGGTTTACCAATCAGAAATCTTAAGGCAATATAAGCAACTAAAAGTTAACAATTAGAGAACAGTGAATCATGATGGTCTATACACTGTCTTGACAGCATGCTAAATGAGACTCATAAGGATAATGTCACAACCTGAAAAAAACCACGCCTGTTACATTATATGAAAAAGCAGAACTAGAAATTTCATGTACTTTTACAATTGTTGAGCACAATGCCTAGCACTTAAGAAGCACTCAATAAATGATAGATATTATTAAGATCCGTTGTAACAATATAAAAAAATAATTATGCCTATGGAAAAGAGCATTAAAGGACCACACCAAAAATAACTGTGATTTTTGTGCTGAAAGGGTATGGTTTTTTTTCACTCCATATAGTATATTCTCTAAGTAAAAATTTGAGTTTTATAAAAACTGACAACCCAGTGAAAAATGCAATAGAAAAAATTGAAAGAGGATATGGACAGATGGTTCTCATAGCAAAAAATCAAGAGTCAAACAAATGGAGAAAATGTTCAGGGTTCAGTATGTGTCATGAAGTGATAGAAGCAGGGTGTAGAATGGTGTGTCCAGAATTTTCCCTTCTGTGTGAATAAAGAGAGAATCCTGTTTGTCGTGCACAGACTATCTCTGGAAAGATGAATAGAAGTCCCTACCGTGGCACCTGGGGCAGGGGTGGGACAAAGTCCCTAAGAAACAATGAGAAGGAGGTTTTGAATTATGAACTTCTTTTGTATCTTTTGAATAATTTGCTTTGGCACCTATAACTAATTCAAAACTAAATAAAATAATGACTTTTTAATTTTAAAAAAAGGTAATCACTATTTTAAAATTCAATAAAACCATTATCCTCTAAAAGCTTTCTTTCTTTTTTTTTTTTTTTTTACAGAGACAGATAGGTACAGACAGACAGGAATGGAGAGAAATGAGAAGCATCAATCATCAGTTTTTCGTTGCGACACCTTAGTTGTTCATTGATTGCTTTCTCATATGTGCCTTGACCGTGGGGCTACAGCAGACTGAGTAATCCCTTGCTCAAGCTAGCAACCTTGGGTCCAAGCTGGTGAGCTTTGCTCAAACCAGATGAGCCCACGCTCAATCTGGCGACCTCGGGGTCTCGAACCTGGGTCCTCCGCATCCTAGTCCAACACTCTATCCATTGCGCCACTGCCTGGTCAGGCTAAAAGCTTTCTTAATTCAGACTTGCTGAGGTCACGTAGTTCAATGGAATGGAAACAGGGAGGTTTTGAAGCCTCAGTTCTGGTCTTGCCTCTCAGTGAACCACAGTGACCAGTTTCTGGGTCTTCCTTTCTCATCATTACAGCAGTAGAACTGGATTAGGTAATTTTTTTTTTTAATTGAACTCAAATTTTTTTTATTATTATTTCACTATTTTTAAAATTAATTTTGATGGGGTGACCTTAATAAATCAGGGTACATATGTTCAGAGAAAACATCTCCAGGTTATTTCGACATTTAATTATGTTGCATACTCATCACCCAAAGTCAAATTGTCTTCTGTCACCTTCTATCTGGTTTCTCTGATCCCCTCCCCCCACCCTTCCCTCTTTCCCCTCCTCCTCCCCCCTCTGGTAACCACCACACTCTTGTCCATGTCTCTGTGTCTCATTTTTATGTTCCATCTATGTAGGAATCATATAGTTCTTAGTTTTTTCTGATTTACTTATTTCACTCAGTATAATGTTATCAAGGTCCATCCATGTTGTTGTAAATGATCCGATGTCATCATTTCTTTTTTTTTTTTTTTTTACAGAGACAGAGAGAGTTAGAGAGAGGAATAGACAGGGACAGACAGACGGGAACCAAGAGATGAGAAGCATCAATCATTAGTTTTTCGTTGCGCATTGCAACACCTGAGTTGTTCACTGATTGCTTTCTCATATGTGCCTTGACCGCGGGCCTTCAGCAGACTGAGTAACCCCTTGCTGGAGCCAGCAACCTTGGGTTCAAGCTGGTGAACTTTGCTCAAACCAGATGAGCCCGCGCTCAATCTGGCGACCTCGGAGTCTCGAACCTGGGTCTTCCGCATCCCAGTCCGATGCTCTATCCACTGCACCACCGCCCGGTCAGGCCGATGTCATCATTTCTTATGGCTGAGTAGTATTCCATAGTATATATGTATCACATCTTCTTTATCCAATCATCTATTGAAGGGCTTTTTGGTTGTTTCCATGTCTTGGCCACTGTGAACAATGCTGCAGTGAACATGGGGCTGCATGTGTCTTTACGTACCAATGTTTTTGAGTTTGGGGGGTATATACCCAGTAGAGGGATTGCTGGGTCATATGGTAGTTCTATTTTTAGGTTTTTGAGGAACCACCATACTTCTATAATGGTTGTACTACTTTACATTCCCATCAACAGTGGATGAGGGTCCCTTTTTCTCCATAGCCTCTACAACACTTGTTATTGCCTGTCTTGTTGATAATAGCTAATCTAACAGGTGTGAAGTGGTATCTCATTGTAGTTTTGATTTGCATCTCTCTAATAGCTAATGAAGATGAGCATCTTTTCATATATTTGTTGGCCATTTGTATTTCTTCCTGGGAGAAATGTCTGTTCATGTCCTCTTCCCATTTTTTTAATTGGATTGTTTGTTTGTTGTTGAGTTTTATGAGTTCTTTGTATATTTTGGATATTAGGCCCTTATCTGAGCTGTTGTTTGAAAATATCATCTCCCATTTAGTTGGCTGGCTGTTTGTTTTGTTGTCAGTTTCTCGGTCTTCCTTTCTCATCATTACAGCAGTAGAACTGGATTAAGTAATTTTTAAAGTCCCTTTCACCCTATAAGTACTTTTGAAAATATTTTATTATTTACAAAAAAGAAGATAATCATTCACAAACATCTGTTAAAGCAAACATTTTATTGAAGTGTTAACACAGAGAAAGCACATAAATATCAGTGAATAAAATGAACACACACGAGTAACAACTGGTACCTAAATGGAAGGTAAACCGTCACCCACACCCCAAGAAATCCATCTCAGTCATCACATGCCCCAGGACAACCATTACTCGGACCCTATAGATTAGTTAGTTTTGCCAAGGACAATAATAAGCAAATCCTCCCAGCACCCAAAATAGTTTTCATCTTTGCACTTTACTTTCTAGTCAGACTAGAAACACCACGTGTGCACAGTTGTGAGAATAAAGTTGACACCCAGGTTTGTTCCACCCCTGCCGATTCCTTGCCATTACTAATCTAGTGGCAAATAATCAATAGTACCATTTTACTGTCCACTGCCTGTTACGATGTTAAAGGGAAAATGCCATTACAGACCTTTCTGGACAGATCACACGGGAGCAAAGCAAACCAGGGGATGAACTGCCTGGAATTCACTCTCATTAGATAAGGGAAAAAATCCAGGCTGTCTTCTGATATTCTGCAGTAGCATGCCTCGGACACATGTCCCAGTCCTCAGGGCCATGGTCCCCTGCCTTCGCCTCGTGGCCAGAGCGTGTGTTCTGTGGGTTGGTGGAACCTGTGGGGTTAGTTGGCTTCCTGTGTGTTCAGGCTTTCACGGCCAGTGGAAAGAGGCCAGATGGATGCAGAGCCTAGGGCTGGGATCACGAGCTTGTTGTCTCCGTGGCTCCATAGTGTGTGAGAGTGACTTTTTTTTTAAAGATTTTATTGTTATTAGAGAGAGATAGAAGGAGAGGGAAGCATCAACTCATAGTTGCTCCTTGTATATACCTTGACCAGGCAAGCCTGGGGTTTCGAACCAGCAACCTCAGCACTCTAGGTTGTGGCTTTTTCCACTGCACCACCACAGGTCAGGTGAGAGCGACTTTTTTTTTTTTGTATTTTTCTGAAGTTGGAAACGGGAGGCAGTCAGACAGACTCACGCATATGCCCTACCGGGATCCACCTGGCATGCCCACCAGGGAGCGATGTTCTGCCCATCTGGGGCGTCGCTCTGTTGCAACCAGAGCCATTCTAGCGCCTGAGGCAGAGGCCACAGAGTGCTGGCCATCCTCAGCGCCTGGGCCAACTTTGCTCCAATGGAGCCTTGGCTGTGGGAGGGGAAGAGAGAGACAGAGAGGAAGGAGAGGGGGAGAGGTGGAGAAGCAGATGGGCGCTTCTCCTGTGTGCCCTGGCTGGGAACCGAACCCTGGACTCCCGCACGCCAGGCCGACGCTTTAACACTGAGCCAACAGGCCAGGGCCGAGAGTGACTTTTATGTCAATCTTTCCACTTTCCAGTTCAGCTTATCCATGTAGCCTCCCCCTGTAAGTGCACGTGTCTTCGGTTGTGTAGTGTCCAAAGAACTCTGGTTAGTTAAGAAGAGTTTGCCCAGCAAGGATGCAAAGCTGCCACTCTCGGCTTCAATGGAACTGGTGGAGTTTGTGGGTGGGAAGGGGAGTGTTTCTGAGGCCCTGGCTGCCTGCTCCTCTACCTCCATCCCCCACCGCCTGGAGCAGCCGGTGTCCAGGCTCAGCTCATGTCATCAGTGATTTATGGCCCGCGGGGCCCAGCTGTTGGCGTGGACTCAGCAGCTGCTCAAGGTTAAGAGGCCTTACGTGAGAGACGCCAGCCAAGGGACGGCCCTGGTGCAGTTGTTCCCTTCTCGGGGGTCAAGGGGGCGATCATGTTGCCAGTCTGGGAGCCAATACAAGCTAAGGACAGGCTGCAGGCTCCCCACGTCCCCAGCATACACACACTTGCCCCATCTCCAGCGAAGGCCCAAGCCTCTGCTCCCAATCTAGATCCTCAGCCCGCCTTCCTGCAGGAACACCGGGTTGTCTGAGCTGCTCCCATTGCTCCTGCTACCACCTGATGTCACTCAGCAAGCGCATGCATCAGGGCAGGGCTAAGAGCTGAAGGGGACTCTATTTTCATGGGACTCTACTGTTCCCAAGCCCAGTGCCAAATGCTTCACTAGCGTTTTCTCATCTAACTCTTGCAATAAACCAGTGAAGTTGATTTTACTAATATTCCCCTGAACCTCCTGAAAACTGAGGTGCAAAGAGGTTAAGGAAACTTACTAAGGTCACACAGCTAGCTGCCTGTGTCTGGAGCCAGCGCTTTTAATGACTAGAGTGCACACAGCGAGTCAGGCTGTTTGCATGGGCTGCAGTATTCAGTCTCCTCATCCACCTTACCAGGCCAGTGGTACTTGTTGGTTCCACTGGCCCCATTGAGAAGCTGAGGAAGCAGGCTCAGTGTCTTTCCCAAGGTCACTTAGGCAACCAGGGACAGAGCTGAGATTATCCCTGGTGTGCTGGATACCAAATTCTGGGCTTTTTCTATTCCTTCCACCTAATTATACCCATTACTGCTTCAGGGAGGCTTCAGGGGGGCCCACCGTTGACTTTTTGCCAAAGACGTAGAACAGTCTGGGTTGGGCCCTGCTTCCTACCTGTACCTTCCTGCCCATTTTGCTGCCTTTGACACACTTGACCCATTCTTCTTCCAAAAACATTCCTCTCTTGGCCTCCTCAACTAGTCCACATTACCCAGGTTTTTCTTACCCTAGTGCAGGGGTCCCCAAACTTTTTACACAGGGGGCCAGTTCACTGTCCCTCAGACTGTTGGAGGGCCAGACTATAAAAAAAACTATGGACAAATCCCTATGCACACTGCATATATCTTATTTTAAAGTAAAAAACCAAAACGGGAACAAATACAATATTTAAAATAAAGAACAAGTAAATTTAAATCAACAAACTGACCAGTATTTCCATGGGAACTAGGCTCCTCTCACTGACCACCAATGAAAGAGGTGCCCCTTCCAGAAGTGCGGCGGGGGCTGGATAAATGGCCTCAGGGGGCCGCATGTGGCCCGCGGGCCGTAGTTTGGGGACCCCTACCCTAGTGGTTGCTCCTATTCAGCCTTCTTGCCTGAATTCCCTTCCTTTCCTCCCTCCAATGAGGATGAGTCTCAACACTTGATCCTGAATCCTCTTAGCCCTTGGTGAGCCTTTCCAGTGAGAGCTCACCGATGTGACATTCACACTGTTTCCACTCTTTAACTATTATGAATAATGTTGCTATGAATATTCACACATAAGTTTTTGTATGGACCAATATTTTCATTTCTCTTGGATATACACTTAAGATTGGAATAGCTGGGTCATATGGCAACTCAATGTTAAACTTTTTTGAGGAACCCCCAAACTTCCACAGCACTGTAGCATTTTACATTCCTGCCATCAGTGTGTGAAGATTGCACATGCTTATTGTTGACTTGGACATCTTCTTTAGAGCTATAGCTACTTGAATCCTTGGCTCATTTAAAAGAGAGTTGTTTATTCATTTATTATTGAGTTGTAAATATTCTTTATACATTCTTGAGTCATGATTTGCAAATATAAGTGTAGGATATCATTTCATCTTTTTGTTAATGTCCTTTGAAACACAAGTTTTACATTTTTGATGAGACCCAATTTATCTACTTTTCTTTATTGTTTGTGCTTTAGCTGTTATATGTTAAGAAACTATTTCCTAGCCCAAGTTATGAAGATTTATTTCTGGTTTATTTATTTATTTATTTACTTGACTTTAGAGAGAGACAAAAGAGGAAGCAGAGAGAAACATCAATTTGTTGTTCCACTTACTTATACATTTATTGGTTGATTCTTCTTCTTCTTCTTTTTTATTAAGTGAGAGGTGGGGAGGAAGGGAGGCACAGAGATAGACTCTCGCATGTGCCCAGACCAGGATCCACAGGGCAAGCTCCCTAAAGGCGATGCTCTGCCCATCTGGGGCCCACTGCTCTTTGCTTGGCAACCAAACTATTTCAGCACCTGAGATGAGTTCATGGAGCCATCCTCAGCACCTAGCCAACTTTGCTCGAACCATTCAAGCCATGGCTGCGGGAGGAGGAAAGAGAGAAAGAGAGAAGGGGGAGGGATAGAGAAGCAGATGGTCACTGATCCTGTGTGCCCTGACAGGGAATCAAACACAGGACTTCCACATGCCAGGCTGACACTCTACCACTGAGCCAACCTGCCAGGGCCTTATTGGTTGATTCTTATATGTGTGCTGATGAGAAATCAAACCTGCAACCTCATTGCAGCCAGATGAGGCTCTAATTAACTGAGCTATTCGGCCAGGGCTATTCCTATGTTTTTTTCTGAGAGTTTTTTTATAGTTTTACCTCTTACATTTATGTTTATGATCCATTTTAAACATTTTTTTTTTATTTTTATTTATTTATTTATTTTTTACAGAGACAGAGAGTGAGTCAGAGAGAGGGATAGACAGGTGCAGACAGGAATGGAGAGAGATGAGAAGCATCAATCATTAGTTTTTCATTGCGTGTTGCAACACCTTAGTTGTTCATTGATTGCTTTCTCATATGTGCCTTGTCCACAGGCCTTCAGCAGACTGAGTAACCCCTTGCTGGAGCCAGCGACCTTGGGTTCAAGCTGGTGGGCTTTTCCTCAAACCAGATGAGCCCGCACTCAAGCTGGCAAGCTCGGGGTCTTGAACCTGGGTCCTCTGCATCCCAGTCCAACGCTCTATCCACTGCGCCACCACCTGGTCAGGCGGTTTATGATCCATTTTAAATTAATTTTTGTGTATGGTATGAGGCAAAAGTACAACTTTATTATTTTGCATGCGCATATCCAGTGGTCTTTGAACCATTTTTTTAAAAAGGTTATTCTTTCTCTCATTGAATCATCTTGGCACTCTCCTTAAAAAATCAATTAGATATAAATGATCCTATTAATTTTTAATGTTTACTTTTATTAATTGAGTTCTCTTTTTTAGACAGAAGAGAGGAGAGAGAAAGAGACAGAGAGAGAAACAGGAACATCAATTTCTTCCTGTATGTGCCCTCACCAGGGATCAAACCAGCAACCTCTGCACCTCAGGTCAAGACTCCAACCAACTGAGCTATGTGGACAGGGCAATTCCATTTATTTTAAACTGTCAATTCTATTTCAATTATCTATATTCCTATCCTTATGCCAGTATACCATCAGTTGTTTTTTTTTAATTTATGGATTTGAGAGAGAGAGAGAGAGAGAGAGAGAGTAACATTGATTTGTAGTTCCACTTATTTATGCATTTATTGTTTGATTCTTGTATGTACATATTGGGATAACACTTTAACCAACTGAGCTACCTATCCAGGGGCCCCACCAGTTTTGAAATCAGGAAGTTTCAGTCCTCCAACCAGAGGCAGATTAAGGTCGGTTGAGGCCCTGGGTGCAGAAGAAAATATTAGGACCCTTAAAAAAAAGAGAGGGAGAGCCTGACTGGGCGGTGGCGCAGTGGATGGAGCGTTGGACTGGGATGCAGAGGACCCAGGTTCGAGACCCCGAGGTCGCCAGCTTGAGCGCAGGCTCATCTGGTTTGGGCAGGGCTCACCAGCTTGGACCCAGGGTCGCTGGCTTGACCAGGGGTTTACTCGGTCTGCTGAGGGCCCATGGTTAAGGCACATATGAGAAAGCAATCAATGGACAACTAAGGTGTGCAACAAAAAAAAAAAAAAGAGAGAGAGAGAGAGAGAGACAGGGAAAATAAAAATACATGTTAACCATATTTTTTAATAAATTAAAAAATGTTATGTACTATTAATGTTAAAATTACACATATGAAGCCCTGGCCGGTTGGCTCAGCGGTAGAGCATCGGCCTGGCGTGCAGCAGTCCCGGGTTCGATTCTCAGCCAGGGCACACAGGAGAAACGTCCATCTGCTTCTCCACCACTCCCCCTCTCCTTCCTCTCTGTCTCTCTATTCCCCTCCTGCAGTGAGGCTCCATTGGAGCAAAGATGGCCCGGGCGCTGGGGATGGCTCCTTGGCCTCTGCCCCAGGCGCTAGAGTGGCTCTGGTCGCAACAAAGCAACGCCCCGGAGGGGCAGAGCATCGCCCCCTGGTGGGCAGAGTGTCGCCCCCTGGTGGGCGTGCCGGGTGGATCCCAGTTGGGCGCATGCGGGAGTCTGTCTGACTGTCTCTCCCCGTTTCCAGCTTCAGAAAAATACAAAAAAAAAAAAAAAATTACACATATGAAACCAAACTTGGTGTCATTAGAAAAAAGTATAAATTTGGGGTTTTGCCGGGCCCTTCAGAAGTCGGGGCCCAGGGCGCGCACCTGGTGCTCCTGCTGTTAAATCCGCCTCCGCCTCCAACTGTTCTCTACTTCAGGATTGTTTTGGCTATTCTTGGTCCCTTACATTTTCATTTAAATATTAAGAACGTGCCTGACCAGGTGGTGGTGCAGTGGATAAAGCGTCGGACTGATGCAGAGGACCCAGGTTTGGACCCCGAGGTCGCCAGCTTGAGCGCGGGCTCATCTGGCTTGAGCAAAGAGCTCACCAGCTTAGACCCAAGGTCGCTGGCTCCAGCCGGGGGTTACTCAGTCTGCTGAAGGCCCACGGTCAAGGCACATGTGAGTAAGCAATCAATGAACAACTAAGAAGTCGCAACGCGCAATGAGAAACTGATGATTGATGCTTCTCATCTCTCTCCGTTCCTGTCCGTCTGTCCCTGTCTATCTCTGCCTCTGTAAAAAAAAAAAAAAAAAAAAATTTAAATATTAAGAACGGTTTTCCCAATTTTTTTTAAAAAGTCACCTGGGATTTTGATAGAGATTGCACTGAATGTGTAAATCAATTTGGGGTGTAGTGCAAGACTTAAAATGTTAAGTCTTCTGATCAATGAATGTAGAATGTCTTTCCATTTATTCACATCTTATTTAATTTCTTTCCATAATAGTTTTCATTACGCAACTCTTACCCATATTTTGTTAACTTTATAGCTCAGTATTTCATTCTTTTGTTGTTATTGTAACATTTTCTTAAAGTCATTTTGGAATTTTTGTTGTTAGCACACAATTGATTTTTAACCTCTTTAATCTTGTATCCTGCAACCTGTTGAGCACACTTATTAGTTCTAATAGTTTTTTAGTGGATTAAGATTTTCTCTACACAAGACCATGTCATCTGTAATAGAGATAGTTTTAACTAATCCAGCCTAATCTGAGTGCCTTTTATTATTATTATTATTTGCCTGATTACCCTGGCTAGAACCTCCAAAACAATGTTAAATAAAAGTAGTACTGTGAGCATACTTCTCTTGTTTTTGATCTTAGCAAGACATCATTCAGTCTTTCAACATTAAGTTTGATGTTAGCTATGGATTTTTTCATATATTCCTTTTATCAGGTTCTAGAAGTTCCCTTCTGTTCTTAGTTTGTTATTTTTATTACAAAAGGATGCTGCATTTTGTCAAATGCTTTTTACTGTGTCTATTGAGATGATCATATGGTTTCTGTCCTTTATTAATGTAATAAATGACATGAACTGATTTTTTTTTGGACAGAGACAGAGAGAGGGACAGATAGGGACAGACAGACAGGAAGGGAGAGAGATGAGAAGCATCAGTTCTTCGTTGCAGTTCCTTAGTTGTTCATTGATTGTTATCTCATATATGCCTTGATGGGGGTGGGGGGGCTACCGCAGATTGAGTGACCCCTTACTCAAGCCAGTGACCTTAGGCTCAAGCCAGCAACCTTTGGGCTCAAGCCAGCAACCATGGGGTCATGTCTATGATCCCAAGCTCAAGCCAGCGACCCCGCACTCAAGCTGGTGAGCCCGTGCTCAAGCCAGCAACCTTGGGATTTTGAACCTGGGTCCTCCGTGTCCCGGTCCAATGTTCTATCCACTGTGCCACCGCCTGGTCAGGCATGAGTTGATTTTTGAATGTGTGTTGGAGGTTCCCCAAGACTACTTTCAGGATCAGTGGTTCACAAGGAAGAGTCACAGGACTGAGCATGTAGTCATACTGACTACGTTTTATTATAGTGAAAGGACACAAAGCAACATGAGCAAAGGGAAAAAACACATAAGCCAAAGTCCAGAGGAAACCAAGCACAGGTTTCAGAGTGCTCTCCCAAGTGGAGTCAACATAGGACATGTTTAATTCCTTCAACAACTGTCCTGACAGCATGTGTGAAATGTTGTAAAAGACTCATTTGAGACTTAATATCCAAGGTTTTAATAGGTGCTGGTCCTGTAAACCTTCAGTTTAGCGTGTACCCAAATTCCAGATTCCCAGAAGGAAAGCGGGTATTTAACATGAACCATATGGTTTGTACAAAAGGTGTAGGTATAATGAGCCACTCTCACCAGTCCTGAAATCAATGGTCCCAGATGCCAGCCAAGGGCCAAACTTGCAAGAAGGATTTCTAAGGATAGTATTCTCAACCTTGACATGTTAACTCTTCTGCACAAGATGTTAAACCAACCTTGTATTCCTGGGATAAATCCTACTTGATCATGGTATAATTCTTTTTATAAACTGTTCGACTCAATTTTCTAGTATTTTGTTCAGGATTTTTGTGTCTAAATTCATAAAGGAAATTGGTCTGTAGTTTTCTCTTCGTGTAATGTCTTTGTCTGATTTTGTTATCAGAGTGATACTGGCCTCATGTAAGGTTTGAGAAGTGTCTCCTTCTCTTCTGTTTTTTGAAAGGGTTTGTAGAAGATTGGGGTATTAGTTTCCTATTGCTGCTATAACAAATTACCACAAACTTAGTTGCTTAAAATAACACAAATTTATTCTTTTACAGTTCTGGAGACTGAAAATCCAAAACTAGTCTAAAGGACCAAACTCAAGGTATAGCAGGGCTGCTTCCTTCTAGAGGCTCCATAGAGATTCTTCCTTGCCCCTTCCAGCTTCTAGAAGAGAAGCTGTCTGTGGCCCTTTCCCCTATACTCAAAACCAGTTAAGTAGGAACTTCTCTCTTAAACTCTGCTTCCCTTTGCTTCTTACTTCACATGGCATTCTAACTCTGACCTTGTCATCATCCCTCTTATAAGGACCTTTGTAATTACATTAAGCTCACACATTAATCTGGGATGATCCCCCCATCTCAAGATTCTTAATCTCATCTGCAAAATTCTTTTACCATATAAATTAACATTAATAGGTTTTTCAGATCAAGACATGGATATCTTTCCTGACCAGTAGTGGCACAGAGAATAGAGCATCAACCTGGATCACTAAGGTCCCAGGTTTGAGGCCCATAGGTCGCTGGCTTGAGCACAGGCTTGCCAACACGAGCGCAGGGTAACCAGCTTGAGTGCAGTATCATCAACATGATCCCAAGGTCACTGGCTTAAGCCCAAGGTCACTGGCTTGAGCATGGGGTCACTGGCTTGGGTGGCGCCCACTAGTCAAAGCACGTATGAGAAGCAATCAATGACCAACTAAAGTGATGCAACTACAAATTGATGCTTCTCATCTCTCTCCTCACTCTCTTGCTCTCCCTTCCTGTCTGTTTCTCTTAAAAAAGAAAAGAAAAAGATGTGTATATCTTTGAGGAACCATTATTCAACTTACCACAACTGATATTAATTCTTCTTTGAATGTTTGGTAGAATTTGTCAGTGATGCTATCTGGGGTTAGACTTTTCTTTGTGGGGAGTTTTATTTATTTATTTATTTATTTATTTATTTATTTATTTATTTACAGATACAGAGAGAGAGTCAGAGAGAGGGATAGATAGGGACAGACAGACAGGAAAGGAGAGAGATGAGAAGCATCAATCATTAGTTTTTCGTTGCGACACCTTAGTTTTTCATTGATTGCTTTCTCATATGTGCCTTGACCATGGGCCTTTAGCAGACCGAGTAACCCCTTGGTCAAGCCAGTGACCTTGGGTCCAAGCTGGTGAGCTTTGCTCAAACCAGATGAGTCTGTGCTCAAGCTGGCAACCTCTGGGTCTCAAACCTGGGTCCTCCGCATCCCTGTCCAACGCTCTATCCACTGCACCACCGCCTGGTCAGGTTCTTTGTGGGAAGTTTTAAATTATTAATTCCACTAAACAGACATGTTATTGATATCTTTACTTGTTATAAGTCTATTCATAGTTTTTTTTGTGGTTGTTTTTTTTTACAGAGACCGAGAGAGAGTCAGAAAGAGGGATAGACAGGGACAGACAGACAGGAACGGAGAGATGAGAAGCATCAATCATTTGTTTTTCTTTGTGCATTGCAACACATTAGTTGTTCATTGACTGCTCTCTCATATGAGCCTTGACCACGGGCCTTCAGCAAACCGAGTAACCCCTCGCTGGAGCTAGCGACCTTGAGTCAAAGCTGGTGAGCTTTTGCTCAAACCAGATGGGCCTATACTCAAGCTGGCGACCTCAGGGTCTCGAACCTGGGTCCTCCGCATCCCAGTCCGATGCTTTATCCACTGCGCAACCACCTGGTCAGGCTATTCATAGTTTTAATTTATTATTTTTTAATAAGAAAAATTTATTTAGAAAGTTACAGAGGTAGAAGTGAGCCATAGAAGAAATGAACTCAGGAAACAAGTTACAGAGGTCAAAGAAGGGCCCTTGGAGTTTAAGAAAGAGAGAGAGAGAAAAGGAATATGTGCCTGGGAAAAGGAGGTGGAGAAAGGCATGGGCATGCTCCATAGAGAGAGCCACCTCAACATCTTCTTGTTAATTTTAATATTTGTGTTTTTCTAGAATTTGTCCATTTTATCTAAGTTATCTAATTTATGGGAGTACAGTTATTCTAAGTATTCTTCTTTTCCCCCAGGCTTATTGAGGAATAAATAATAAATAAAATTATATATATTTAAAGTGATAATTTGACATAGATATATGTCACAAAATTAACACAATCAGGGTATTTAACACACCCATCCCCTTACATAATAACCTTTTTTGCATATGTGTGGTGAGGATATTTGAATATCTACTCTCAGAAAATTTCAAATATATAACACAGTATTATTAATTGTTGTCATAATGTTGTGTATTAGATCTTAGAACTTACTTATCTTATTACTGAAGGCTTGTACCTCTTGACCAGTATCCTCTTATCATCTTTTTTATTTCTGTGAGTTTGATAGTTATAACCCCTCTTTAATTTCTGATTTTAGTAATTTGAATCTTCTCTCCTTTTTTCTAAGTAAAAGTTCATCATTTTTGTTGGTCTTTTAAAAAAACCGACTTTTGTTTTTGTTGATTTTCACTATTGTTTTTATATATTTTGGTTCACTTATTTCTGCTATGTTCTTTATTATTTTCTTCCTTCTTCTTGCCACCAGTTTAATTTGCTCTTTTCTCAGATTCTTTTTTTTTTTTTTTTACAGAGCCAGAGATAGACAGGGACGGGACAGACAGACAGACAGGAATGGAGAGAGATGAAAAGCATTAATCATTAGTTTCTCATTGCGAGTTGCGACTTCTTAGTTGTTCATTGATTGCTTTCTCATATGTGCCTTGACCGTGGGCCTTCAGCAGACTGAGCAACCCCCTGCTGGAGCCAGTCCAAGCCGGTGAGCCTTTTGCTCAAATCAGATGAGCCCGTGCTCAAGCTGGCGACCTTGGGGTCTCAAACCTGGATTCTTCTGCATCCCAGTCCGACGCTCTATCTACTGCGCCACCGCCTGGTCAGGCTTTTCTCAGATTCTTAGGGTGGAAGTTTAAGTTATTGATTTGAGATCTTTCTTCTTGTCTAAAATAGGCATTTGAAATTATAAATCTCACTCTGAGCACTGTTTTGGCTACATTCTATATGTTTTGGCCCATGACATTTACAAGGCAATGTTTCATAGGGTTAAGGTAATAAGCTTTGGAACTCAAATTCCCAAAGTTGACATTCAGCTCTGCTATTTATTAGTTGCTTGGTCTTAGGAAAATGACAATTTCTAGACCTCATCTATAAAATTATATAATAATAATAATAATAATAATAATAATAAATATACCTCATAAAGTTCTTGTAGGGGATATATATATATATATGTATGTGTGTGTGTGTGTGTGTGTGTATATATATATAAAATGTAGAACAATGCCAGAAAATAGAAAAGACTTAATAAGTATAGCTAATGTTATTTATTCAATGAATATTTACTGAGTCTCCACTATGCAGCAGGGTTGATTTTCATAGCTTAGGGACAAAATGGTAAGACAGAGAAGGGCACTACTCTTCTGACATTTATGTTCCAGTTGGGAGAGACAGACAGATAGATAATCAGTAAATCAATCAATGAATGGAAGGGCTACAATAAGAAATAAAACAGAGTGATGTGCTAGAGATTGTTTGAGGGGCGCCTTTAGATCAGGAGAGCAGATGAGGGAAGGCCATATCAAAACAAAATCTGTCAGGGAAAGAATGTGCCAAGCTGAGGAAAGGACTCATGCAGAGCTTCCACAGTAGGAGCAAGAGTAGAATAGTTTTATTTTATTTTATCTTAGATTTTATTTATTGATTTTAGAGAAGAGAAAGAAAGAATGGGAGGGGGAGCAGGAAGCATCAATTCATAGTATTTGCTCCTTTAATGTGCCTTGATTGGGTGAACCCAGGGTTTTGAATCAGCGATCTCAGTATTCCAGGGTGACACTTTATTCACTGAGCCACCACAGGTCAGGCTAGAATGTTTATTTGTTTTAGTTTTATTAGCATTTTCAGAGCCGAACTGACCATAGCAGAAAAGCAAGATCTCAAAAGCTCCAGAGAATGACAGTTGTAGTTTCTTTGATACATTGGAATTAAGGAGGGAAGTAAGGTGGGGAAATCCATATGATTGGATTATGGGGTGGTGTTCTCTTGAGAAGTTAATCCTGTTTGTGAAATTTGTCTGAGTTGTTGAATGTAGTTATAGTTCATTCCATCTATTTGCTGGTTTATATTCCATTGTATAAATTACTGCAATTGATAATCCCTTCAAGAGTAGGTGGGCAGCCTGACCAGGTGGTGGCGCAGTGGACAGAGCGTTGGACTGGGATGCAGAGGACCCAGGTTCGAGACTCCGAGGTTGCCAGCTTGAGCGCGGGCTCATCTGGTTTGAGCAAAAAGCCCACCAGCTTGAACCCAAGGTCGCTGGCTCCAGCAAGGGGTTACTCGGTCTGCTGAAGGCCTGCGGTCAAGGCACATGTGAGAAAGCAATCAATGAACAACTAAGGTGTTGCAACGCGCAATGAAAAACTGATAACTGATGCTTCTCATCTCTCTCCGTTCCTGTCTGTCTGTACCTGTCTATCCCTCTCTCTGACTCTCTCTCTCTCTGTCTCTGTAAAAAAAAAAAAAAAAAGAGTAGGTGGGCATTTCGGAAGAGTGGAATGTTTGAGACCCCTCAGAAAGACAGAGATAAAAGGAAGTCAGTTTGGGTCTTTTAAATAGGATTCCAGAGTCAGAGTCTGTCTTTTCCATAACCTTTTTTTTTTTTTTTTTGAAGATTTTATTTATTCATTATAGAGAGGGAAGAGAGAGAGAAAGAGAGAAGGGGGGAGGAGCAGGAAGCATCAACTCCCATATGTGCCTTGACCAGGCAAGCCCAGGGTTTTGAACTGGCAACCTCAGCGTTTCCAGGTTGACGCTTTATCCACTGTGCCACCACAGGTCATAATAACCTTTTTTTTTAATCCATACCTTTTAGATTATTGTTTTCCAGTTTGTTATTAATACAAACAATGCCAGCATGCTAGGTGCATCTTTGTGCACTCATGGGAGTCTCTCTTTAAGATAGATTCTTAGAAATGTAATTGTTGGGTTGTGTTACTTTTTAATTGGAAAATAATGTTATTAGAAAATAAATAAACAAAGTAACATGTGATGAGGAATGGGACTGACTAGGGACACCACAGATACATTCTAGAAGACTTTCATGTGCTGAGAAGTTCAGCCTTTGGGCAGCAAGGAACTATTGAATAATAAATTAGAATTATCACTTCTTAAGAGCTTATAATGTGTCTAATACTCTGATTCCTTACATGCAAATTCATATATTATCCTCATAAAAATACTCTCTTGTAGGTACTATTGGTATCCATCATTTTACAGCCAAGGAAGCTGATACTAAGTTAAGACAATTTGCCAACCAAAGTTGCACAGCTCATAAGTGATATAATCTAGATTTGAACCTGGGAATCTTGACTCCACATTTAAATTTAAACAATATATCTGATGTTTGAAGAGGTGGGAGTTTGGAGAGACCACAAGTGGGAATGGGTCAACGGCCCATTCCAAGACCAAGAATGCAATGTCTACTGCCTAGGTGAGAAGAGCTCTGAGGTTATAGAAAGAAATATTTGATTACCCATGATGCCTTCAATTTAAGATTTTTTTATTTTATTATTTTTTATTTTATTATTATTATTATTTTTGTTTTATTTTCTGTGGCAGAGACAGAGTCAGAGAGAGAGGGACAGACAGACAGGAAGGGAGAGAGATCAGAAACATCAATTCTTCATTGCGGCTTCTTAGTTGTTCATTGATTGATTTCTCATATGTGCCTTGACGGGGGGGGGGGGGGGCTACATCAAAGCAAGTGACACGTTGCTCAACCCAGCAACCTTGGGCTCAAGCTGGTGAGCCTTGCTCAAACCAGATAAGCTCGTGCTCAAGCTGGCGACCTCGGGGTCTCAAACCTGGGTCCTACGCATCCCAGTCCGATGCTCTATCCATTGCGCCACCGCCTGGTCAGGCCAATATAAGATTTTTTTTTTAACTTTTTTTAATTTTTTTAATTTTATGTATTCATTTTAGAAAGGAGAGAGAGAGGGAGAGAGAGAAACAGAGAGAGAGAAGGGGGGGAGCAGGAAGCATCAACTCCCATATGTGCCTTGACCAGGCAAGCCCAGGGTTTCGAACCGGCGACCTTAGCATTTCCAGGTCAACACTTTATCCACTGCGCCACCACAGGTCAGGCCAATATAAGATTTTTTTTAAAAGTCTACCCATGCATACCGTATTAGTTGCCTTACAAGTTACATCTTCTCTCCATTTTTTGCATTGTAATAGAACTTTTAGATGAGCACAGTTACCCAGAATAAAAATAACATATTTCACCCTCCTTGCACCAGATGTGGCCATGGGTCTAAGCTCTTGCTATTGAGATATAACTAGAAGTGTTATGTGGTAGTTTCTGGGAATAGAAAAGAAGAGGTAGTTGCTATATATACCCTTTGCCTATTGCTTTATCTTTACTCAAGCTTCTGCCTGGACTGCATGTACTGTCATGGTGCCTGAGGCAGTGGAGAGTGAACCACAGAACAAGAAACAGCCTGAGCAAAGATTTGGTGGAACAAACTTTCTATTGCTGCCCTGGACTATATGCATCTGATATTTTCTATTCTACTCTACATTATTTTAAAAAGGTAACTATGGCCCACTTGATTTTGCAACATACTGACGGGTCACAAGTGGCAGTAGTCTTTGGAAGGCAAGTTCTAAAGAAGGCAGGAATACTGGAGAACTGGCAGGGAAAACTCAGTCTTTGTGTGTGTTGGATACTGTTTGCTGCTTTTGTGAGTTTGAACAGAATAGGGCACAGACTAATGTGCTCCAGTCCTCAGCAGAAATGGAAAGAATATACTATACTCCACTGGTGGTCCACAATCCAAATAATATGGAGACTTTAGGGACTGAAAGAAGCCATCTGCTTCAGTATTTCAAATTTAGCCAATTATATGTGTCTTCTGAAAGGTAGCAAGAGATTAGACTAACTTTCCCCAGAAGCCATGAACCTAAAGGCAAAAATGGGATTAAGGATGTTGCTTTCCCGCCCCTGTTTCAGAGGGCCTGAAGGTGACTGCTATTAGTCTCAGCAGAGGCTCATTTGTAGCAGATGAAAATATCCAGGCTAAAAAGTTATATATAAGTGAGATCTTTGACTGTGGTCATTTGCACATGAAAGAAATAGTCTGGAAGCCTGTTAAGCATTTGAAAGAATTACTGGTATATTACCATAGAAACCATCAGTTTGGCCTGCAAAATATCTCTGATGACTCAACTATTGAAGCCATTCCCATGCTCAAAAACCTTCACCAGCAGGAAGCAGGTTCTGAAAACTGTGCAACCCCAATAGGCCACCTCCCCTATGCCTTCCTTTCCTATGCCCATGGTGTAAATGGAAAAGGAAGAACCTGCCAGAGGGCAGAGCTAGAGGCAGGTGCACTCAGAAACTGGTTCTACAGCCAGGGAAGAGAATCCACTCTGTTACTGCTCAGATGATGTTACTGATTGCCGAGGACCAGCATCTGCTGTGTGTTCCATATCCTCTCATTTTCGAAATGGTCTTTTTATTGTGACTATCTGTTCCTACTCTGCTAGTATGTATTTAAAGATAGTTTGTCATTTAGTCTATAGGTTTAGTGTTTATCTGGGTTCAATGCTTATAGACTTGAGCTGGACACAGTGGGATTTGAGGGTTTCTCCACTGGGGAGCAGGTGAGTGTGTTTTAATTTTTTTTTTTATTTTAGAGAGGAGAGAGAAAGGGAGAGAGACAGAGAGGGAGAGAGAGAGGAGAGAGAGAGAGAGAGAGAGAGAGAGAGAGAAGGTGGGGAGGAGCTGGAAGCATCAACTCCCATATGTGCCTTGACCAGGCAAGCCCAGGGTTTCGAACCAGCGACCTCAGCATTTCCAGGTCGACACTTTATCCACTGCGCCACCACAGGTCAGGCGTTTCTTTTATTTTTTACAGAGACAGAGAGTGAGTCAGAGACAGGGATAGACAGGGATAGACAGACAGGAATGGAGAGAGATGAGAAGCATCAATCATTAGTTTTTCATTGCGCGTTGCAACATCTTAGTTGTTCATTAATTGCATTCTCATATGTGCCTTGACCGCGGGCCTTCAGCAGACCGAGTAACCCCTTGCTGGAGCCAGCGACCTTGGGTTCAAGCTGGTGGGCTTTTTGCTCAAACCATATGAGCCCGCGCTCAAGCTGCAACCTCAGGGTCTCAAACCTGGGTCCTCTGCATCCCAGTCCAACGCTCTATCCACTGCGCCACCGCCTGGTCAGGCGGTGAGTGTGTTTTATATGTCCTTCTTAGATCACTTAATTTGTCATCTAAACTAAGATACTTTTTGAAAAGATATTTATTTTTATTATTATTTATTCACATGTTAATGTAAGTATGCATGCATGTAATTTTTTTTTTTTTTTGGACAGAGTCAGAGAGAGGGACAGATTGGGACAGACAGACAGGAAGGGAGAGAGATGAGAAGCATCAATTCTTCATTGCAGCACCTTAGTTGTTCATTGATTGCTTTCTCATATGTGCCTTGACTGTGGGGCTACAGGGGGGCTACAGCAGAGCGAGTGCTCCCCTGCTCAAGCCAGTGACCATGGGTTTCAAGCCAACGACCATGGGGTCATGTCTATGATCTCACACTCAAGCCAGTGACCCCACCCAACCTGGTGAGCCTGTGCTCAAGCCGGTGACCTCGGAGTGACTTCGGAGTTTTGAACCTGTGTCCTCCGCATCCCAGTCTGATGCTCTATCCACTGTGCCACCGCCTGGTTAGGCTGCATACATGTAATTTTAATAGCATTATTTAGGTATAGTTGACATACAAAAACAACACATATTCTGTTCACAAAAATGAGGAAATATTTCAAAATTAATATGAAGCGATAAAATATCCCCTCATTATTGTGAGCAAGGTATTTGAAGTCTACAAATTGAAAAGTTTTGACATATGTATATACCCATGAAATTGTCACCACAATCAAGATAATGAATATATCTAGCACTCCTTCCAAAGCTTCCTTATATCCCTTGGTAATCTTTCTCTCCTATCCCTACCTATACCTGCCCCCTCACCAGGCAATCTACCTATTATTTTATTTTATTTTATTTTTTAGCAAGAGAAACAGATACAGACAGACAGGAAGGAAGAAAGATGAGAAGCATCAACTCATGGTTGCATCACTTTAGTTGTTCATTTATTGCTTCTCATATGTGCCTTGATGGGGGGCTCCAGCCATGCCAGTGAACCCTTGCTCAAGTCAGCAACCCTGGCTTCAAGCCAGCAAACTTGGGGCTTTGAATCTGGGACCTCAGTGTCCCAGGCAATGCTCTATTCGCTGCATCACCAATGGTCAGGCAGTCTCCATTTTCTAGAGCAGGGGTTGGGAAACTTTTTGGCTGAGAGAACTATGAATGCCACATATTTTAAAATGTAATTTAGTGAAAGCCATACAACGACCCGTGTACATTACGCATTATCCAATAAAAATTTGATGTTGTTCCAGAGGACAGCTGTGATTGGCTCTAGCCACTAGCAACCATGAACATGAGCGGTAGGAAATGAATGGATTGTAATACATGAGAAGGTTTGAATGTTTTATATTTTTAACGTTATTATTTTTTTTATTAAAGATTTGTCTGCAAGCCAGATAGATGCAGCCATCAGAAGAGCCACATCTGGCTCGCAAGCCATAGGTTCCCGACCCCTGTTCTAGAATGTTATATACATTTATATATGAATACAAGTATTATTCTTTTGTCTGGCTTCTTTCATACAACATAATTATTTTGAGAATCATTTATGTTGTTGTATGTCTTAGAAGTTTATTCTTTTTTATGACTGGATAGTATTCTGTTATATGACTATACTACTGTCTGTTTATCCATTCTCTTGTTAATGTACATTTGGGTTGTTTCCAGTTTTTGGCTATTACATATAAAGCTTCTCTGAACAGTCACTATCTTTTTGTTTGTTTTTTGAAAATCTTATGAGTTTATTTGAACCACACTGGTGACATGCACTGGGGAGTAAGAAACCAAACAGTCAGTATATATATATTTTTATTTTTAAAATTTTTAGTGCGAAGAGGGGAGGCAGAGACAGACTCCCACATGCTCCTGACCTGTATCCAGTGGCAAGCGCACTAGGGGCCAATGTTCTGCTCATCTGAGGTTCTTGCTCCATTGCAACTGGAGCCATTTTAGCACCTGGAGCCGGCAGCACCTGGGGCCAACTCGTTCCAATCGAACCTTGGCTGCAGGAGGAGAGAAGGAGAGAGAGTCAGAGAGAGAGAGAAAGAGAGAGAGAGAGAAAGTGAGAGAGAGAAGCAAGAGGGGGAGGAGTGGAGAAGCAGATGGGCACTTCTCCTGTGTGCCCTGATCTGGAATCAAAGGCAGGACATCCACATGCCTGGCCGATGCTCCACCACTGAACCAACTGGTCAGGGCCCCAAACAGTCAGTATTTGTATGGACATATATGCTTTCTTTCCTTTTGGGTAAATACCTCAAACTTTTTTTTTACTTTATTTATTTTATTTTTTTGCAGTAAAATATACTTAACAAAATTTGCCATTTTCACAATTTTTAAGTATTCAATGGCATTGGGTACATTCACATTGTTGTGCTGCCATCACCCTATCCATTTCCAGAATTTTTTTACCATCCCAAATAGAAACTCTGTACCTATTAAGCAATACCTCCCCCTTCTCCCCTTCTCTCAGCTCCTCATAACCACTTCCTGTCTCTATGACTTTATTCACCGTAGGTACTTCATATAAGTAGAATCATAGAGCATTTGCCCTTTTGTGTCTGGCTTTTTTCACTAAACATAATGTTTTTAAGGCTTATCATGTTGTAGCATGAATTAGTGTTTCATTCCTTTTTATGGCTGAATAATATTTCATTGTATCCACATTTTTTTATCCACATTTTGTTTATTCATTGATGTGTTAATAGTCACTTGGTTTTTTTTCCACCTTTTGGCTGTTATGAATGATGCTGCTATAAAGATGTGTGTGCATGTATTTGAGCCCCTGCTTTCAATTCCTTTGTGTGTATATGTAGAAATAGAATTGCTGGATCATATGGTAATTCTGTTTAACTGAGGAACCACCAAACTTTTTTTCCTTTTTTAGCTTTTTTTTTTAAGATTTTATTTATTCATTGTAGAGAGGGGAGAGATAGAGAAGTGGGGAGGAGCAGGAAGCATCATCTCCCATATGTGCCTTGACCAGGCAAGCCCAGGGTTTTGAACCGGCAACCTCAGAGTTTCCAGGTTGACGCTTTATCCACCGCGCCACCACAGGTCAGGCCTTATTTAGCTTTAAAAAAAATTTTTTTTTTTTTTACAGAGACAGAGAGTGAGTCAGAGAGAGGGATAGACAGGGACAGACAGACAGGAATGGAGAGAGATGAGAAGCATCAATCATTAGTTTTTCATTGCACATTGCAACACCTTAGTTGTTCATTGATTGCTTTCTCATATGTGCCTTGACAGTGGGCCTTCAGCAGACCGAGTAACCCCTTGCTTGAGCCAGCGACCTTGGGTCCAAGCTGGTGAGCTTTGCTCAAACCAGATGAGTCTGCACTCAAGCTGGCGACCTCAGGGTCTCGAACCTGGGTCCTTCCGCATCCCAGTTCGATGCTCTATCCACTGCGCCACCTCCTGGCCAGGCCCTTATTTAGCTTTTGAGTGAAAAGAAATGCTGTTAATAATTATGTGGGATAGGCCCTGGCCGGTTGGCTCAGTGGTAGAGCGTCGGCCTGGCATGCAGGAGTCCCAGGTTTGATTCCCGTCCAGGGCACACAGGAGAAGCGCCCATCTGCTTCTCCACCCCTCCCCCTCTCCTTCCTCTCTGTCTCTCTCTTCCCCTCTTGCAGCCAAGGCTCCACTGGAGCAAAGATGGCCCGGGCGCTGGGGATGGCTCCTTGGCCTCTGCCCCAGGCGCTAGAATGGCTCTGGTCACGACAGAGCGACGCCCCGGAGGGGCAGAGCATCGCCCCCTGGTGGGCAGAGCGTCGCCCCCTGGTGGGCGTGCCGGGTGGATCCTGGTTGGGCGCATGCGGGAGTCTGTTTGACTGTCTCTCCCCGTTTCTAGCTTCGGAAAAATACAAAATACAAAAAAATAAAAATAATAATTATGTGGGATAAAAGTGTAAACTGTGACTATGCTATACAAATTGGGGTGTCATCTTTCATATACATAGATGTATAGGTGCAATGTGGCAGAGAGAAAATCATTTATTTCCCTAACATATGTTCTTCACTTGGTCTGTAAAATTTAGTTGTGCACATGGCCACCCAAAACAAATTCCAGATTTCCCAGGCAGTAAGGTGTAGCCATGTAACTAAGTTCTGGCCTGTGAGATGTGTAATGGCAGGTGCAGCTGCTGGGGGAAGCTTTACAGGGAGAGACATGCCTTCTTCTCCCATTGCTGACTGGAATGGACATATGGTGGGTGCTAGATCTTGGAGCAGAGTTAACTCAGGGAAAGATGCAGAAGGCAAAGTGAGGGGACAGAAGGAAGTTGAGTCCCTGATACCAGTTTAAGTCCCAAACCAGCCCCAGGTCACCTACCCCTGGCCTTCTACTGGAGAAAGAAATAAATTTGTATTTTGTTTAAAATTTTCTATTCCTAATTCTTACAGCTAGTCATTGATTATTTTAATACTCTAAATAGGGCAGTTGTATATTGGAGTAAGTATGGCAATCCAACCCAGTCTCTGTCTTCTTTTGTTTTGTTCAGCCCTAGACTATGTTGAGTGCCCTCACCTTTCACACCTCCTCCTCACCTTTTCTCCTGGGCCTTTTGTTCCCCCTGCCATGGTGAACAAAGACCCTCAGAGTCCCCACTCAGAGCCCACTTCCTCCAGCAGCTTGTTTTCGCTGGCATCTGGCCAACCTGGCTGTGTCCCAGCCACCACAGGAGCAGAGGCTCCCTGGCTCCCGCACCTCCTATGCCTCGGGTTGTACCCCGCAGCCTCTCCCCGCTGGTTCATCATCATGATTCCTTCCTCCTTATGCCATTCCCTGTCACTCTGTCACACTCGTGGAGAACCCAGCAGCTGGCTCCCAGTCAGGACCAGGCATCGGAAAGCAAAGGGGCCTAAGAGCTGAAGGGGCTAGTGGGGTCCCCACGAGCTCTCAGTACAATCTTGAGATCACAGCACCTCAGAAATCTCAGTCTTCAACATCCCCTCTAGCCGTCCCACTCCACCATGCCCTCTGCCTTTCAGAAATCTTCAGCCTCCTCATTCCTTCCTTCTGAGCCTTTCTCCTTCCCACCTAACTTCAATCATGCTACTTTTCATCCTGAGCTTGGGCCCACTGTCACTCTCTTGAGCCAGTTATTCCCTCTCCAGCCTCACCAGCATCTTTGAATGACTGTGCTCCCAGTCCCTCCCCCTGCCTCCTCTAGGACAGGAGTCAGCAGACTTTCTGTAGAGGGCAAGGCAGCATAAACCCACTCTGCTGGCTCTCTGCCCATTACTTATCTAGGTGTCACTTACTTCATTAGACTTACCTCCAGCCACATCTTCTATTAGGGAAACCCCTGCCCAAGGTGGATTTATTTATTTATTTATTTATTTATTTATTTATTTATTTATTTTTTAGTTTTATTTCTTGATTAAAGAGAGGAAGAGAGAGAGAGAGAAAGATGGATTTTTTTGTTCCAGTTATTTTTGCATTCATTGGTTGACTCTTGTATGTGCTCTAACTGGGGCTCAAACCCGCAACCTTGGTGTATCAGGATGATGCTCTCACCAACTGAGGAACCCAGCCAGGGAACCAAGGTGGATTTAGATCACTTCTCCTTCCTCTGTTCTCTCACACCATCCTGTGTGCACCTACCCCTTTCAAAGCACAAGGCTCAATAATCTCACTCCTTCTTGGCCCTGAAGTTCCACAAGGTCAAGGACAGGGTCTGGTTGGTGGTCCCCGGTACATAGTATTTGGTGGTACTTGGAAGATGCTAAGCAAAAGCATAAGTACATGTGTGGGATTTTTCACCATCTATTTCCCCACATCAGCCAATCTCCCATACTGCTGCTGGAGTTATCAAGGTTTGGTCACATGACTTTGCTGCTTATAAAACACTGTACTGGTTCCTCTGTGCTCTAACTTAGTTAGCCAGAGTCGACTTGCATTCACTGCTTTTGACCACAAGCACTTTATGCTGATTATGCCCAAATTTCTGGCCTAGAATTTTCTCTAGTTTTATAATAAAATTGCCTATTATACTTACCTATTTGAGTGTCTTGTAGGGAGCTGAAACTTAAAGAGCAGATGATCATTTTCCTCCTTAAACCTTCTTTCTCTCTTGTGTTTTTTTTTCAATAAAAAGCATTATCACCCACTCAGTTCCCCAAACCTGACATCTGGAGTCACCGCTAAGAGATGGGTTACGAGCATAAACTTGGCAGCCAGATAAATGGCTTCCAATGCTGCCTCTTTCACAAATACCTATGCGACCTCAAGCAAGTTCCTAAACCCTCTTGGACTAAATATGTAGACTCTCATCGTGGCAGTACCTACCTCTCCAGGTCAGTGAGAGAGGGCAGAATGATAGATCAAGCCAAGTTCTGGGCAGGTGCTACCACTTAGTAAACCCTGACCAAATATTAGCCCTTATTATTATAATGATCTTCTCTCTCCTTCACCCTATCATCCAACAAAGTCTGTAAATTCTATATTCTCATTATCTCTTAAATCTGTTTTATCCTTTCCATCCCCACTTTTATCTTCGTAATCCAGCCTTTTGTCCTCAATGGTCTGATGACTGCAGGAGTTTTCTAACCGGTCTTCTTGACTCCACTCTTGCCCCTTTTCAATCTTTTTTTCCCCATATTTCTAGTGTGGCTTTTTCTGGAAACCAACTCAGCCCGAGTCAGCTTCCGGCTGAGCTGAACTTCTTTCAGTTCCTCAAAAGGACAGAAGTCTGCTCTCCCTCAACAAATGCTGTTTCCTTTGCTGTGGCCTCTGGTCTCTGTAAGCCACTGCCACAGGCTGGCTCCCTCTTCTTTCTCTCCCCATGTAAACGTCAGGCTACCTGTCCACCTCTAGGGCTCTGTTAGAGATCCTACTTTCCATCAGCTTCCTCCAAAGTACCTCAGTGTCCCCTATTATAGCATTTGCCACATGTCACCAAATGATGTTCCCAGTGATTATTTTCCATCGCTAGCCTGGGAGCTCCATGAGACAGCCCCTGTATTGTTCACCACCATATGTATCTCTAGTATATATTTAACAAGGCCCTGGCCCATAATAGGAGCTCAATACATTTTATCAATTTGTTATTCCACTTACTTCTGCATTCATTGGTTGATTCTTGTATGTGCTCTGAAAGGGGATCAAACCTGCAACCTTGGTATATGGGGACAACATTCTAACCATTTGAGCTACCCTGCCAAAGCCCATTTTAAAATTATTTAATTTATTTTTAATGGGTAAATCATTCATATAGAAGAAAATCCAAAAGGTGCAAAGGGACATATGTAAAAGTAAGTATCTCTCTATCCTGATTCCCCAACCACCTTCGAAGTATCCTTCTAAGATATTTTATACAAATACAAGTATATAGGCACATATACTGTGGTTGTGGTAGGACCTTATACACAGTATTCTACACTGGACCATTTTCTTACTTAACAAAGTATCTTGGAGGATATTCCTTTTCAGTCTATATAAAATGTGTTTTTTTAATCTGCATTAGTTTTCCTTTGTAAATATGTATTATCAATTATTTAAATAGGCCTCAACCACTGGTATTTAAGGTTCCAACATTTTCTGTTATAAACAATGTTACCCTGAGTATTTTTGAACATGTTACTTCACACATAAGTGAATGTATTCAAAGGATAAAATCCTAGAAATGAAATGACTGAATCAAACCATACCTGCTTTTCATAGTGTGTTAGATATGCCAAACTAATCTCTGTAGATGTTCACCAACATACACACCCAGTCTGCAGTGTACTACTATGCATTCTTCACATGCTTGCCAACACAGTATTATCAAGCTTCATAATCTTTGGCCAATCTGATAGTGACAAAAAGAATAAAGAAGACCATCATAGTTTTGTCATCTCTTTTATAATTATAAAGGTGAGCATCTTATCATACCTGAGATCCACTAGCAAAGCTGGACAAATGACAAATTATTTTAATCAGACAAAGACAAACCAATGAAAAATTGAACAAACACTTGAACTAGTACTTCATAAGAGAAGAAATCCAAATGGACATTAAAAGAAATACATATTAAAATCACACTAAGTACTGCATACCCTCCAGAGTGGTTAAAATTAAGATGTCTGACAATACCAAATGTTGGTGATGAGGTAGAGCAATAGGAACTCTCATACACTGCCGGTAGGCAGAGTGTAAATTGGTAAACTGCTCAGAAAAACTGAAGATATAAATGTCCTTTACCCCCAAATTCCATTCCTAGTACCTAGGTTGATTGAGAAAGCCTTGCTCATGTGTACCAGGAGTTATGTAAATGAATGTTCAGAGAAGAACTGTTTCTAATAGAACAAATATAAAAAATCTTGGCCCTGGCTGGCTGGCTCAATGCTAGAGGGTCAGCCCAGCTTGTGGAAGTCCCCGGTTCGATTCCCAGCCAGGGCACACAGGAGAAGCGTCCATCTGCTTCTCCACCCCTCTTCTTCCTCTCTATCTCTCTCTTCTCCTCCCACTGCCAAGGCTCCATTGGAGCTAAGTTGGCCCAGGCACTGAGGATGGCTCCATAGCCTCTGCCTCAGGTGCTAGAATGGCTCCAGTTGCAACAGAGCAATGCCCCAGATGGGCAGAGCATTGCCCCCTAGCGGCTTGCTGGGTGGATCTTGGTTGGGCGCATGCGGGAGCCTGTCTTTCTGCCACCCCACTTCTCACTTCAGAAAAATACATAAAAATAAAATAAAAAACCTTAAATGTTCATTTATAGTAGAGTGGAAAAAAAGTTGTGGTTTATGAACACAGTGAAAAAGTAGCCAGCAAGACAATGAGCAAATCACAACTTCATGCATCAACATGCCTGGTTTGCATAAAAATGGTGAACTAAGTAAGCATATCACAAAAGAAGAGTGAGATTCCCTTTATATAAAGGTCAAAATGGGCGAAACTACACTACTGTACAACGTCTGTGGATGCAGGTATCAGTGGAAAAACTATACCAAAAAGGCAAGGGGATAATAATGGCTGAAGTCAGTGTGGTGGTGGCCATGTCTTCAGAGAAGCAAATGTAATAAGAGAGACCACCTACCCTGGGGCAGAGCTGCTAGGATTCTGGCTCTGTTTTATTGCATGACCTGCATGATAGTTACACAAGTGTTGCTTTTGTCTTTAAATTGTACACATATCTTTCATACACTCCTTTGTATGTGTGATGTATTTCACAATAAAAAATACATTAGGCCCTGGCCAGTTGGCTCAGCGTTAGAGCGTCGGCCCGGCGTGCAGGAGTCCTGGGTTCGATTCCTGGCCAGGGCACACAGGAGAGGCGCCCATTTGCTTCTCCATCCCTCCCCCTCTCCTTCCTCTCTGTCTCTCTCTTCCCCTCCCGCAGTGAGGCTCCATTGGAGCAAAGATGGCCCGGGCACTGGGGATGGCTCTGTGGCCTCTGCCTCAGGCGCTAGAATGGCTCTGGACGCAACAGAGCGACGCCCCAGAGGGGCAAAGCATCGCCCCCTGGTGGGCATGCTGGGTAGATCCCGGTCGGGCGCATGCGGGAGTCTGTCTGACTGCCTCCCTGTTTCCAGCTTCAGAAAAATGAAAAAAAAAATATATATATATATTAATATATAGGTTCAGGACAGCATATATATAATATCATATACATATTTTAAGGAAAATCTGAAGAAATATAAATTTGTTTGCTCATATATGCACTGATTAGATCTGGAAGCATATGCAGGAAGTTAGTAACAAAGGTTTTCACTGGGGTGGGGCATTGGGTGACTGGGGGACAAGGGTAGGAGGAAAAATATACCTCTTAAAGTTAATATATTAACTACTGAAAAATATATTTACATTTTTTTTAAAAAGAAGTCCCATTTGTATTTCCTTTCCTCATCTGTTGTATTATTTATTATTATTATTATTGATTTTGGAGAAAAAGGAAGGAAGAGAGAGAATATCAATTCATTGTTCCACTTATTTATGCATTCATTGGTTTATTCTTGTATGTGCCTTGACCAGGGATCAAACCTTTGTATATTGGAACAATGTTCTAACTGACCTGACCAGGGCTGTGTATTAGTTTTCTCTTGTACATAATAAGTTACCACAAATCCAGTGGCTTCAGATGATCCATACATTTATTATCTCATAGTTTATGTGGGTCAGGAGTCTCTATAGATTATCTGAGTCCTGAGCTCAGGGCCTCCCAGGGTTGTAATTAGAGTGCAAATGGGGTTACATTTTCATCTGGAGGCTCAAATGGGGAAGAATCTGCTTCCAAGTTTATTCAGAGAGTTGGCAGAACTCATTTCCTTGTAGCTGTATGACTGAGGGCCTCCCCCCTGGCTTTTTGTTGCTTTTGTCTACTGAACTGCAGTTCGAAGAGACCACAATGTAGAGGCTTTCTCAATGTGGCTGCTGACTTTGTCTAATCAGCAAGGAGAATCTTTTGATGCAACCTGCTAAGGCTTGATGCCATCTTTCTTAACATGGCATGATATCAGAGTAACATCCCATCACCTTTGCCATATTTCACTGGTTAGAAGATCTACCCATACTTAAGAGGAAGGGATAACACAGTTAAGGACACCAGGAGGTGGATATTATTGAGAGTCACCTTAGGGTGTGTCAGCCACAGTGATTGTTGTTTGGGGAGGTTTACTTGCTTGCTTTACTCCCCCATTTTTTTCCTTATCCATTTACGAAAGCTCAGTGGATTAAATAAATTAACACTTTGTTTGCCACACAAAGTGCCAATTCAATACATTTTGATAATTTAATAAAAGATTTCATGAATGTCCTACACACTTTTAGCTGCAGCAACAGTGACTTCATCAAGCCTTTGTAGAGTCTATTTCCCTTACCTGGAAAGCTGAGCTAGGTCAAAGAACAGAATCTAATTGAAGTTCAAGGATGGGTGAGAATATTGATCTGAAATTGCTCTGACTTTGATTGATGCCAAAATGAGTCAAAGAAGTAGTGCAAAGAATAAACCTGCAATGAGGCTGCAGGTAGGAGGACATAGCAGGTATGCCACCTGTTCTCAGGGAGATGCAACTGAAGTCTTGGGGAATGAGATGTGCATCAGGTTGGCAGAGTGTGGAGCCATGGGTTTCCTGCTTTGTATGTCTCTAATGACCTCAACACCCCAAAACACCTTAGGTTACTGGGTGATGCCTTATATTCAGCTCCATTAAAGCCGCATCACAGGTGCCCATTTTCCAGGTTCTGAGCTTCATGATGTTTGCTGTGCCAGCTTTGGGCACTCTCCCTTTACTTGTGCCTGAACTGCAGAGCCAAGGAGTTATTTACTTGTTTCGTGTAGGCCTGTCCTTCTTTTTTCACCAGGATAACCAGTCTGAATCAGTCAAGACTTAGCTCCTAGGATGTCTCCTAGAACATCAACACTTCTAGGCCAAGGTAGTTGTGCCATCAGATTTTTGTGAGTCTCCAGGATAGCATTCAACACAGGGTATTTTAGTCAGTGATGGGATTAAGCCGGTTTGCACTGGTTCTGTAGAACTGATACCTAATTTTTTGTTGAGTTCAGTGATCAGTTGTTAAAATAGCACTTGTAATCAGGGTTCTCTCTAAAGTGGGTGCCTGGGCAGCTGCCCAATGTTGAAATCACAAATTTACATTCCTTACTCTTTTTTTTTTTTTTTTTTTAAGAGTCAGAGAGAGGGATAGACAGACAGGAACAGAGAGAGATGAGAAGCATCAGTCATCAGTTTTTCATTGCGACACCTTAGTTGTTCATTGATTGCTTTCTCGTATGTGCCTTGACTGGGGGGCTACAGCAGACCGAGTGACCCTTGCTCGAGCCAGTGACCTTGGGTCCAAGTTGTGAGCTCTGCTCAAACCAGATGAGCCCGCTCTCAAGCTGGTGACCTCGGGGTCTTGAACCTGGGTCCTCCACACCCCAGTCCGATGCTCTATCCACTGCGCCACCGCCTGGTCAGGCTCCTTACTTTTTTTTTTTTTTTGTATTTTTCTGAAGCTGGAAACGAGGAGGCAGTCAGACAGACTCCCGCATGCGCCCGACCGGGATCCACTTGGCACGCCCACCAGAGGGCAATGCTCTGCCCATCTGCTGCGTGGCTCTGTTGCGACCAGAGCCACTCTAGCGCCTGAGGCACAGGCCATGGAGCCATCACTAGCGCCCGGGCCATCTTTGCTCCAATGGAGCCTTGGCTGCGGGAGGGGAAGAGACAGAGAGGAAGGAGAGGGGGAGGGGTGGAGAAGCAGATGGGTGCTTCTCCTGTGTGCCCTGGCCGGGAATCGAACCCAGGACTTCCGCACACAGGCCGACACTCTACCACTGAGCCAATCAGCCAGGGCGCCTTACTCTTTTTTAACATCCATCTGTGCAACAGCGTACTCTAAGCACCTGTAGTAATGTTCATTGTGTCCATAGGTGAAAAAAATTGCAAGTGAGGATGCCAATCAAGAGGCAGTATGGAAATATCTTAAATAACAGTTTTATTGTTTTTTTTCAGGTATTATTATTATTATTTTTTTAATAAGATGGTATCTAAGTATTTTATCTTTATTCATTTTTAGAAAGGAGAGAGAGAGGGCCAGAGAGAGACAGAAACAGAGAGAGAGAAGGGGGGAGGAGCTGGAAGCATCAACTCCCATATGTGCCCTGACCAGGCAAGCCCAGGGTTTTGAACCAGCGACCTCAGCATTTCTAGGTCAACGCTTTATCCACTGCGCCACCACAGGTCAGGCTTGTCAGGTATTATTGAATATTTTTCCACTAATATTTTAAAACTCTTTCTTATAACGTAATCTAATTTTGTGTACCTCTTTTATTGTTCTTATTTAACTATTAAATGCATGAAATAATAAATTACTTTTCGGTATATCTTTTTTTTATACTTAAAATGATCTTTAGGGCAGAGAAGCGGTTGTTAAATTATTTGAATCTCACCACTGATTGTAGTTGATCTACTGTATTTACATTTCTATCTCTCAATCAGTAGCAAGACCCTCCAGGGCAAGAACTAGGTCTGATTTCCCTATGAACCTGTATGTCCAGCTTCCCTGGGAGATCTTCATATGTGTGTTCCACAAGCACATCATCACATTCAAAACTGAACTCATCTGAAGCACCTAAGTGACCATATACACAAGCCTCTATCATTACATCTTGCGTGTTATATTATGGTTTCCTGTTTACAATACTATCTTTCCTACTAGATAGTGAGCAACTAAGAGCAGAAAGCATGTGAATTTTATTTATTTTTACATCCCTGGAGCCCAGCATAGTGCTTCCCATATAAGAGCCATTCAATAGGCCCTGGCCGGTTGGCTCAGTGGTAGAGCGTCGGCCTGGCGTGCAGAAGTCCTGGGTTCGATTCCCGGCCAGGGCACACAGGAGAAGCGCCTATCTGCTTCTCCACCCCTCCCCCTCTCCTTCCTCTCCTTCCTCTCTGTCTCTCTATTCCCCTCCCGCAGCCAAGGCTCCACTAGAGCAAAGATGGCCCGGGCGCTGGGGATGGCTCCTCGGCCTCTGCCCCAGGCGCTAGAGTGGCTCTGGTCGGGGCAGAGCATCGCCCCCTGGTGGGCAGAGCATCGCCCCCTGGTGGGCGTGCCAGGTGGATCCCGGTCGGGCGCATGCGGGAGTCTGTCTGACTGTCTCTCCCCATTTCTGGCTTCAGAAAAATACAGGAAAAAAAAAAAAAGAGCCATTCAATAAATGTTCATTGAACTGAACTGGATGTCTGTATCTTCAGGGGCAGGTACCATGGGTGGTATCTAGGAAATGCTCAGGACATGTTTGTTACATTATATTCTAGGAAAGATGGTTCTCTTAAAGCTCTCTATTCTCCCTCCTCTGGCAGGCTTGGATGAACACTGGAGAGCCAATAGTTTGTCACATAGCAACAATAGTAAAGAATGAGCTACTGCCGAATAGAGCAGAGGCTTGCCTGACGCAGAGAGCAGAGCAGAGCTATTTTGAGATCCTTTAGGTACAGTCACAGCCTGATAGGCTCACACATTGTGGCAATAGTTACCATCGGCTTAGGGGTACAAGGCATTGATTAGCTTATTTGCATATCTGCCTCCTTTGCCCTCTTTTGAAGTACCCTTTTAGAATACAAAAGACTAAATTTGAGGTCATGGTTTTCTTATTTTTAAGTCCATCAGCTTTTATTTATAATGCTGCTAACATATTTTAATATTCCACTGAATTACTGTAGAGATGTGCCGAATTTTAGATCAAATGACCACATATTTCAAACAAAAAGCAAGACCTAGGTCTCAGGCCAAACTTCCTAGCATGGCACACATGGTTCTCTGTGCCAGGCTAGGCCCCCTTTTCTATAACCTTCCCCACCTGGGCACTCTCATTAGCATATACTCCAGGCTTGGTGAGCAGTATCCAGGAGCTAAAGTGACAAGTGCTTTCACTCACAAATTATTCATTTTTGTTTGTTATGAGGGAACCTCCATCACTCTGTCTGGTAACTATTTCTATGAGTTTCTCTCCAACTAGATGATGTGCCTAGAGGACAGGAATAGTATCTTGTCCATCTTGAAATTCATAGTATCCAGCAAAGTGCTGGGTGCAGAGAAGATGCTCAGTAAAGGTTGGTTCAAGGTATAAGGAGTATAAGTTCCTTGCTACTCTGCTTCAGTTCTAATGGTAGGATACCATGCTTAACACTATTGAAAGTTACACATTCTATGGTTGCTTTGGTAGCTTTGGCACTCTTTGTTCTAATTTTATAGAAAAGATACTGTGAGTATGCGCATGTTTGTGAGTGTGTGTTTATGTATAAGCCTGCCTTCCTTCCTTCCTTCCTTCCTTCCTTCCTTTATTAAAAAAACACTCATTGGCTATTACTTCTGTGGCAGTTTCTGTACTTGGACCAGAGACATGAGGAAGCATAAGACCTGCTTCCTGCCCTAAGAGTTCAGTGGTAAGAGGCCTGGAAGACCTGAGTTCAAGCTTTCCCTTTATCTTAGCTTGGGATCCTGAAGGTCATTTCACTTGCGTTAGAGACCCAGTTTCCCAGATCACTAATGAATACAAACACTTATTCCCTTTCTGTTGTAATTATAAAGTCTCTGAGTTAAGATAGTCAAGATTCCAGGAGAGAGGAAGATTGGCTGGCAAGTAAGATTGGCTTTTCAGGATGAGAAAGTCCTTGTTACTGCAGTAGAACAGATCCATCCACCCAGATCAGGTTCACAAATCAATGCTATCCATTCATTTGTTGAAGTTTTAGTTGAGCTCTTACTATGCATTAGATCCTGAGTGAGGCACTGAGTGAGGGTGGTAGAGAGATGGACAGCATGGTCACCCTTCCTGCTGTTACAGAACCAGGCAGATAAGGACTATAACACAGTCTGAAATATGGGGCGATTCAGAAGTACAGGATGATAGCCATGGGATGGCATAGAAGGATTGCATAACCAGAATTGGAGGCAGGGGTGGGGTGGGGGAGATCAGCAAGGGATTCACATAAAAGGTGATGTATAAATTGAGACCTGAAGGGCGCTGGGATTAAGTGGGTCAAAGTGGTGGCAGTGGTGAGTGCTGCAGACTGAAGAAGTGTATGTGTGAATGTTCCAAGGACAGAGAAAGCATGGCACCAGCAGAACAGAAATAATTCCCCTTGTCTATAAGGAGGGAAGATGAGGGAATGAGATAGGTAGACAAGGTCCATCTCTTGCACGTGAAATTTTATCCTAACAGCAAAGAACAATTGAAGGTTAGTTTTATTTTTTATTAATGCTTTGAGTTCTGATTTCACACACCACAAAAATATATTATGTATTCAATAGAATGAAAGCTACCTGTAACACTTCTCTTAGCCCAACACTGTTGAGTTTGGCACCTTTTCTCTCACCTTCTAACTCATTATTATTATTTATTACATTTATAAAAATAGAGTCATTCTATACCTGCTGTTCTATACTTTTCTTTTTGTTCTTAGCAATATATGGATATCCTTCTATGGTAGTACATGTGTACCTACTCATTTTTATTTTCATTTTTGTTTTGTACCTATTCGTTTTTATTAAAGATTTTATTTATTCATTTTAGAAAGGAGAGAGAGAGAAACAGAAGGGGGGAGGAGCAGGAAGCATCAACTTCCATATGTGCCTTGACCAGGCAAGCCCAGGGTCTTGAACCAGCGACCGCAGTGTTTCAGGTCAACGCTTTATCCACTGCACCACCACAGGCCAGGCTGTACCTATTCATTTTAAAATGACTGTATAATATCCCATCATCGTAAGGCTAAGGGATATTCATTGTTTGTTTTGTTTTGTTTTTTATTTTTTTTATTTTTTTATTTTTTGTATTTTTCTGAAGCTGGAAACGGGGAGAGACAGTCAGACAGACTCCCGCATGCGCCCCACCCGGATCCACCCGGCACGCCCACCAGGGGCGAAGCTCTGCCCACCAGGGGGCGATGCTCTGCCCCTCTGGGGCGTCACTCTGCCACGACCAGAGCCACTCTAGCGCCTGGGGCAGAGGCCAAGGAGCCATCCCCAGCGCCCGGGCCATCTTTGCTCCAATGGAGCCTTGGCTGCGGGAGGGGAAGAGAGAGACAGAGAGGAAGGAGGGGGGGGGGGGTTGGAGAAGCAAATGGGCGCTTCTCCTATGTGCCCTGGCCGGGAATTGAACCCGGGTCCCCCGCACGCCAGGCCGACGCTCTACCGCTGAGCCAACCGGCCAGGGCTTGTTTTGTTTTTTATACTGTGGTAAAATGTCTATAACATAAGAGTTACCATTTTAACCATTAATATGTTAAAATAAATTGTGGTAAATTACACATCATATAAAATTTATCATGATAACAGTTTAGTGGCATTCAGTAAATTTACATTGTTGTACAACCATCACCACCATTCATCTCCAGAAGTTTTTCATTGTACCAAACTGAAACTCTGTCCCCATTAAACAATAATCCCCATTCTTCACAGCCCCTGGCAACTACCATTCTATTTCCTGTTTATGTACATTTGATTATTCTTAGTACTTCATATAAGTGGAATCATATCTATAGTGTTTTTTTAACCATTCATCTAGACATAGGTTGTTGGTTTGTTTCTTCTTTTTCGGGGTGGGAACGGGACTCCTGCAATGCTGTGGGGAACATTTTCATATACAATAGTTCCCCCTTATCTATGATGCACATTCCAGGAAGCTCAGTGGGTGCCTGAAACCACGGATAGTACCAAATCCTGTATATACTATGTGCAAATTATAACGACTGTTTGGCATATTTAAATTACCAGCATCACTATTCTTTGAAGCTGTTATTAAGCAAAATAAGGGTTACCTGAACACAAGTACTGCAATATCTCAACAATTTAATAACTGAGATGACTATGCATATACAGTATAGAGAAGCTGAACAAAAAAATTTATATCCCAGCCCTGGCCAGTTCTATCCCCAGTCAGGGCACGTACAGATTGATGTTCTTGTCTCCCTCAAATCAGTAAAATTAAAAAAAAAAGTGATATGAACCTAAAAGTTTGTGTCATGCCTTATTACCACTAACAGTATATGAAAAGCACCAATTCTCTATGTCCTTATGAATATTGGCTATTAAAATTTATTTCAAGAACATATTTTATTCAATTTGTGATACAAATAAAAATGTATTCTTGCAAATGCTGGCAATGTTTTAGAACAGTATCTAAATTGATAATTCCTTGTAATAAATGTTCAGCCACTTTCACAACCCTGAGCACACTTATATTTGCAGTAGCAACCCAAGTTCCTGAACCATTCTCCCCTTGATGACAAGTACTTTGCAAAAACTTGAGGGTACACTAATAAGAGGCCTCTTTAATTATTGTTAATAGATAATACACATAGTTCAACATTATTTGACTTGGGAGGTAATTCAGGAAGTAGAATCCATAGCATTTGATGATTGAGTGTGTAGAAGGAATAGGGAAGACTATGTGGATTCATGGATAGCATTCAGGTTTCTAACTGGACAAGCAGGGGATAATGGGATCATGCATAGGAATAAGGAACACACACAAAAAAGGTGTAGATTCTGGGGAAAGGAGTATGTATAAACTAAGGCTACAGTGCCTGTGGACCATATGGTTAGCATCCTGACCAGCTGCAACTGATGAATTTATGCTTAGGTAATACCTTTCTCCTCCTACTCTTGTGCTCACTATCTAGGGGTCTCCTTTTTGGCAGTCAGGACACCTGGACAGCTGGATTAGTCATTAGAAGGTTTTAAGGTGAACAGAGAATGTCTTAAAGGGAGATGGATGATCCTGTGAGACATCTCCTTCTGACTCTGGAGAAGCCAATGCGGTAGCCCAGGGACATTTGCCAGGCTCTGGGTGCTGTTAAACACCTTACATGCAGTAATCACATTTTCATTCTCTTAACAACTGTTTGAGTCAGGTAAATTCCTTTCCTTTTGAGAACAGATGACTGAAAACAGCTAAGGTGTACTGAGTGCTTACAGTGTGCCAGGCATTGCGATAAGCATTGTTCATTACCTATCGTGTTTAATCTTTGCAACAATAAAGTAGGTCTACTCAGGAAATTCCTTTTACTGATGAGAAGCCTGTCTAAGTCATACAGCTGCTAAGTAACAGAACCAGAATTTAAACCCAGTCCTGTCTGACTTCAGGGCCCCACCTCTTATCAGAGTCTCTGCTGTCTCTTATGTGTTCCTCTCTCACCCTCTTCCACCCCCCCCCAAATACTAGTAGACAATTCCTTCCTCATGAATGCACTTTTAATCTACACATAGCACTCCAGAACTGATTACATTTTCATTTGATTAGGTTATATATAATCCAGGCTGATGATTCAATTCTGCTTTCTTGAAACCATCTGAAGTCTCACTTGATTGCATTAGTATGATCCTATTTTCTCCAGCCACTTCCAACATAGTTGACTTCAGGGTCCTGGGTAAAAAGCCAGAAAAGCACATCCAGGAAGAATTTCCTTCTAGACAGGTCCAGGCTCCTGATTCCTCTTTGCATAATTTCCTCATGACAGTTGTACCTAGTCCAACAGTATTTTTGGCTAGGGTGGCCCTGTCTGTTCAAATGCTGCTTAGATTCAAGCTGGATCCTCTGCAAAACTACACAAATATTTTTCCAAAGGTCAGAAACTCTTCAAAATATCAGATGAGCAACCTCCCACAAGGAAGTTACCCACCATGCTTCCAGGTGTTGTCCACATTACTTTCCTTTGTCCTATTTATTGTGAATGTGAATATAAACTATTAAAAATAACTAAAGGCCAATTTTGACCTTAGCTCTACATACTGGATCAATCCTATAACAATATTTTACAAGTGAATACTGTCCTTTACAATTTGCCTGCTTTTCTACTGAAGTTTGGATGAATAAGGCCAGAACATCATACGACGGAATTCATCCTTGTTGGCAACCTAAGTTGCCTAAGATTTTCACTCCTAGCTTCTTATTTATTATCATTCATTTAAAAAGCAAATAATAACAAAAACCAAAGTAAAACAAATGAGAATATTTTAAACATGTAAAAAAGCTCTTAACTCTTCACAGATTCTGGTTTGGGGGTTTCCTTGGGGAGCACTAACAACTTTGCCACTTCCTCAAGTACCAATTTACCCAAGGCCAAAACACCACAGAATCCTGTAATATGTAGGAATGTCAAAGCACGCTGCAAAACTTGTCTCACACAGCATACTTCAAGCATTTTCCTCCATTATTACATTTTGCCTTTCCATTTTTGCATTACTTTTAGCACATTACGTTTTCGTTTTTTCTCATAATTACATTATATTTAAGGCACTACATAAACATGGTCTTTTATTAAGCTGGTCTATTGGAGGTGGGTGAAAAGAAATGTCTTCAAATGTCCTCAGGTTCTAGATGAGTTCGGAAAAACAATTCAAGGCCCCTTTGGTGACAGTGATACCTGGTAGTGCCTTGTGGACACCTGGTCGGCAAGAAATGAATTTAGGTCTGATCCTAAAACGTCATCCCACTGCTGTGATTTTTGTTTTTCTAATACATGCTCATTGTCAAAAAATTGTAAAGTGCAGAGAAAAAATAAACGACTCGCAATCAGTGTGATTTTTGGAGGTAAACCAGTCCCTTTGGGAAAGCAGTGGAGGGGAGAGGACGCGTTAGGTCTCTGGCCCGTAATACCGGGCAGCGGGATACCCAGACCGGGGATTTCTAAAGACCGGCAGACCAAGGGCCTCAGCTGCTGGGCAATGTCAACAGCGCTCCATTTCGGCCACCTGCGCCGTGGCTTGGCGCCTTCTCCGGCGTGGCTCCCGGACTCCCGTCACCCCCGGGTGCCACCGGTCCTTCACACAGAAACCCAACCCAGGTACCTTCCCGCGTAAGTATACACCGACTGAAAATAGATCCAGAGCCCTTCCCCGACCCCCCTTCAAATCCTCCCCTTTAAAAGAGAGCCACCGGCTGACTCCGGGGGAGTTTGCGGAAGCGCCAACCGCGTTGGGGCCATGGGCGGATCCCGTGATTGGAGGCGGCCCCGCCCCCCCGGCCCTCTTCCCCCATTGTGTGAGCGGCTCGGACCCAGGCCCCGCCCCCTCACCGCCTCCCACCAGAGGCCCAACCCCTCCCCTTTTTTTCACCCCCCCCTTGGCTCATTTCCGGCCGCCGCTGCTACCGCAAGCCCGTAAGAAGGATTCGGCAGAGGGAAGAAACAACAGCCGCCATCTTGTTTGTGTGCTAGGCTGGGGGGGGAGAGTGGGCGAGAGGGAGCGGGCAGGAGTGGGCAAGCGGGACTCCGGGCTCAGTACCAACTGCGGGAGCCAGAGTGCGGAGGGGAGCCGGGCCGGAGAGAGGAGGCAGGGGCCGAGACAGTAGCAGGGGGCCCGGGGCTCACGGGCCGAAGCGACCCCTAGCCCCCTCTCGCCCGCACACACCCCCACTGCGCCTCGGGAGCCGGGCCGGCGTCGACGCCTAGGGGGGGACCATTACATAACCCCGCGCCCCGCGGCGCCTTCGCCCGCCGCCGAGAGCGGCCCCGAGCGGAGCCCCGGGGGCGGGCGCTCCCGGCATCTGGCCGCCAGGGTTGGGGGCCGGAGCGGCGGCCGTATTTATTTTCCGCGGGAGAGGAGGGCAAAGGAGGAGATCGCAGCGCGAGGGAAGGCTGCCTGCGCCGCTGCCGTAGCTGGGCCTCCTCGGTGGGCTCGGCGTAGGCACGGGCGGGCGGCGCTGTACATCTTGGCCCTCTGAGCTGCCGAGTTCCGTGCCCGGCGTCCTCGCCGCGCCCCCGCCGCACGATGTGAGTCGGCGGCGCCAGCCTGGCTCTCGGCTCGGGCGAGCTCTCTGCGGCCATTGGGGGCCGGTGCGGCGGCAGGAGGAGGGTTCGGAGGGTGGGGGCGCAGGTCCGGGAGGGGGCACCGGGAGGAGGTGAGTGTGTCTCGTCGCCTCCTCCTCTCCCCCTTTTTCGCCCCCGCCTCCTTGTGGCGATGAGAAGGAGGAGGACAGCGCCGAGGAGGAAGAGGCTGATGGCGGCGGCGGAGCTCCGAGAGACCTCGGCTCGGCAGGGACCGGCCGTGGCGGGCCGGTGACTGCGCCTTTAGAGCCGCGAGTTCTCGAGAATTCGCCGTAGCAGACTCGCTCGGCGGATTTGTTTCTGTGCCCTCCTCCGGGCCTGGACGCAGGCCCGGCCCCTCGCACTTGCCCCTACCTTTCTATCGAGTCCGCATCCCTCTACAGTCACCGCGACCGGGCGGAGAGAAAAAGGAACTTCTCCTACCCGCCTCGGGGGCCGGCGGAGCCCCCCAAGCCCACCCCAGGGAGTGGGGCGGGGACCCCATCTAAAGAAGAGATTTCCCGGGGATTCTCGTTTTCCTCGCTTGTATCTCCGAAAGAATTAAAAATGGCCGAGAATGTGGTGGAACCGGGGCCGCCTTCAGCCAAGCGGCCTAAACTCTCATCTCCGGCCCTCTCGGCGTCCGCCAGCGATGGCACAGGTTAGTTTCGGGAGCCCTCGCCTTCCACATCCCCTTTAATCTTTTTTGCCCCGTGTACCTTTATTCTTACATCTTTTCTTCCTTTCTCTCTTTTTTTAGTTCTCTCTCGATTAATTTTTAAGGTGTTTGAATGAGCTGGTCGAAGACGTCCAGTAGCCCAACCATTTTCTTTGCTTCCCAATATATTTGTTGCAACATTATGTCATATCGATATGTGTTCTGGAATTAAAGCTCTTCAGGGGTGTTACAGAAATGGCCTTGTTGCTCCCATACAGTTTAATTTTGGAAATGCCAGTGCATTTGTGTGTAAGGGTTTTATATGCGATTTAATTTTATTAATATTTTAGTTGGTTGATGAAGAATTGCAAATTCTTTCTCCTTGGTTTTTCTTACTGTTTCCTCTACTTTCCACTCTTTTCAGGATTTTCTTTGCACAAAAAAGGTGTAAAAAAGATAGTATTTATTTGTGTGTATGTGGTCCAGGATTTCAGATTTGACGTGAGGTTTAACGTCAAACCTGAAATTTGGTTTGAGTTATTTTACCTACCATTCCTAGCTCCCCCCCTATTTGCTTTAAGAATCAATATGGAGCGCAGTTCATTTTACATCTTCTGTTTCTTTGGTTTGAGACCAAAATGTCTGAAACTCTGGGTTTTCAGATAGGGAGAGAGCAGGGGCATTTTCTGTGCAGTTTGTAGTCACTTTCTCTTTGGGGTGGGCGAAGAAAAGAGATAACTGATTTTGTGGAGTTGGAAATCAAGATAGGAAATTGAAAGTCCAAATCATGAACTGCAAACATGAACTGATCGAACATGTTTGAAACGTGCATTAGGTTTTGTATTTGTCTGTTTTTGCTCTTTTTATACTTTAAACGTATTTGGAGGTTTCCATTTAAAAAGCTCTACAAATTCTTTACTTCACTAAGTTGTGGACTAACCATTTCTCAAGATCTTCAAGCAGACTTCTATCCCTTCTTTTCGGTTGGTTTGGTGCTATCCTGGTGGCTACCGACCTTCTCTTTTGCTGTTGTAGTTGTTTGAGGTGCCAGGGATAATGAAGAGGAAGAATGGTTGGCCATCTGACAAGTCCACAAGATGTTCCCCCTTACTACAGAGCATCTCTTTAACTCCCCAAGAATAGGCTCAACGTCATCCCTCCATCTGCCAGTGAGAGTGCTTAATGGAGTTAAATGTACCTTTTGAATTTGTAGAGAACTTCTAAGCATGTTTTTAAAGAGTGAAAATGTAAAGATACAGCAAAATGTTTTGGTTTCTTTGTTTTTTATCAGAAAGATAACCTGGTAAAATTGAGGATTTTTGCAGAGTTCCTAGTATAATTCAGGCTTGTAACATTCGCAGTACATGAACTTTGATCTGTCTTTATTTCTTGAAGTTTCTGTTGTCTTGAGGGACTTTTTAAAAACCTCTCTTTAAGCTCAGAATTCTTGCACATAATGAGAATTGTATTCCTTTGCACTTATTAAAGGGTCATTCAGAAATTCTTAACAGATCACCATTAGACACGTTTTAATCTACAGGTTAAAAGGGTTGTTTCTTTAGTTTTGTGTAGTATGGTAGTAGATTTTACATTTGAGTTAGCCAGTGACTTGGGATATTTTAGAGAAAACTTATTTGTATGCATTATTTAGATGACTCCTTATTTGAGCAGCTTAGTCTTAGAGTAGTGCAAGGCCTGAAAGGAAGGCTCTGCTCTGGTTTAAACACCTCTGTTCAGGTGCACTACTGCATTCTCCATACTTCAGCTGTGTATTTGATAACTTTAGCAAACTCATTTTGGTGTAGAGTTACATCTATTACACAAAAACTGTTTGCTATTTGTTGTATCTTTGAATAGTTATGAGTCCTAAGTGTATCGAGTAGGTTTTTATAATAGAAAATCCTCAACATTGAGATTAACTCAATCTTAGTACTAAAAGTTTATTTTAGTTAGCTTTCTCTAAGTTTTCTAGTGAAGGTTGATCCCTGCCCCCCAATTAAAATTCTTTTCCAAGAATTTTTTGTCCAGTTTTTAATCCTAATGGGTCTGGGGTTTTTGTTTTTTTGGTGGTGGGGGAGGGAGGTGTAAAGAAAATACTGTCCCCTTGTGAACTTACTTCAAGTTGGGCACCATTACATTGTGATTTTTTTTCTCTTGGCATCCAGTAATGTGTAGTATAAGTTTGCAGGCAACTTTTTACAGACACTTCACTTTTTAAAACTTTGAATTTCAAACTTGTAACTTCTACATTTTGACTTCTGAGTTGTCATCTAGATATTTTATAAATGTGAAAGTAAGTTGTTCTTGGTACTTGATTATGAGTTTTATCTAAAACTGGTCAAAATGATGCCAAAATTCTAGACCCAAGATACTTTTTTTTTAAATAGAGGCTTGCAATTTTAGTAGTTTTAGTGTACTTACCAAGAGTTTTTGCATGTGCCAGTTATATAGGAAAGAAAACTAGAATCCAATTGGGTTGACACACAAAAGCATTAAAAACAAATTGGTGTTTATATCCCAACTTCTGAATTTCAAAGGTTAGCTACTGGTGTAGAATACAAATGACTTTCTTAAGGATTGTTCTAAAAGATTTCCAGGTTGGTTCAAATAACTTGAATTAAGTTCAAGTTTTATGTGTTGGAATGGGGAGGAAAAGACTTATTTTTTAGCTTTTGCATCTTTATATTCCTGTTTCAGTATCTGTATTTGAGTCATTGAAAGTTTTAACCTACTATGGTTAGGTCAGAATTGTTTGACCCGTTGTGGTGGCACCGTGGATAAAGTGTCGACTTTGAGTACTGAGGTCGCTGGTTCCAAACACAGGGCTTGCCTGGTCAAGGCATGTATGAGAAGAAACTACAATGTGTCCGTAAAGTCATGGTGCACTTTTGACCGGTCACAGGAAAGCAACAAAAGACGATAGAAATGTGAAATCTGCACCAAATAAAAGGAAAACCCTCCCAGTTTCCGTAGGATGATGTGGCAGCATGTGCAGATGATGACGTAACACCATGTATACAGTGAAGTAGCCCACAGCCATGCCAGTCGAGATGTGGACGGTATAGAGGAAAGTTAAGTGTGTTCTGTGGCTCGCTAAATTTGAATCCCTGACCAAAGTGCAACATGAATATCGGCGCGCTTATAACAAAGCGCGCCACCACTTAGGAATAACATTACTCGGTGGGATAAGCAGTTGAAGGAAACCGGCAGTTTGGTGGAGAAACCCCGTTCTGGTAGGCCATCAGTCAGTGACGAGTCTGTCTATACAGGATAGCTACCTAAGGAGCCCTAAAAGATCTGCGTGAGCCCATTTCAAACTGCACTGAATAGGTATGAAACTGGGAGAGTTTTCCTTTTATTTGGTGCAGATTTCACATTTCTGTCGTCTTTTGTTGCTTTCCTGTGACCGGTCAAAAGTGCACCATACTTTACGGACACACTGTATTATGAGCTAATGCTCCCCACTCCTCACCTTCTTTCTTCTCTCTATCTCTCCCCCCCCCAAAAAAAATCAATGAATAAAATCTTCCCCCAAAACTGTTGGATAAATCAAATGACTTATCCTCCCTCCAAAAAAACCATTTGTAAAAAAAGAAATCTGTAAAATTATTGACAGAAAAGTAAATAGGTAAGTCATGGAAGAATTTCTTGACCCTGTTTCCAATAACCTGCGTTATCAGAATGATGAGGATGATATGTTGCCTTCAGTGCACCCTGGACATGTTCTCTCACTGCTCAGTAAAACAGTTAATGCTGTATGTACTGAAAGAACAGACTGTGGAAAGGAGTGACAACAACAGCACTAGGATCTGGCATATTAAGTAGGTAAAGATCCTTCTGCTCTTTGGTACAGTTTTGTGGCCCTACTGTGTACTCATGTAACCCAAGATTGTCTTGGGTTTTATGACTTTTTCATTTTAAAGGTATAGGGCAGCTAGATTATTAAATATACCTGCATATGCATATATATATATATATTATTATTATTATTTTTTTTTTTTGAGAGGAGGGAAGATAAGTGAGACAAACTATTGCATGTGCCCAAATGAGGATCTGCCCCGCAACCCCTGTCTGGCAGACGCTTGAATCAACGGGTCTATTTTTAGTGCCTGGGGCCATGCTAGAACTAGTGGAGCCACTGGCTGAGGGAGGGGAAGAGGGAGAGAAGGGTGGAGAGGTAGGGAGAGAGAAGCAGATGGTCGCTTCTCTTGTGTGCCCTAACTGGGGACGAACCCAGGACATCCATACACTGGGCCTACGCTCCATCCACTGAGCCATCTACATTTTAACCAATAGATTAATGTATACCATAGAGAAAGTGGCAAGGATTTTTTAAATGTCAATTTTACTTTCTCAAAACACCATTGTGTATTAGTGGTTTATCATTCTAACCAGAGTGTTTTTGGTGGAGGCCATTTCTTTTTTCAGCCCTTAAAGCTGTGATACTATGTTTTAGTTTTAATTTTTACTCATGACTGTTTACATTAGAGTTTTGCTTCTGGAGTGTTTCAGTTATGGCTCTTTGACCCAGTGAGGTATTACTGTTAAAGTTAAGCTGAAAGACATTTTATCAAATGTCTTGAACCTCTGGTAATTGCTTATTCTCAAGGCTTTATAAATTCTTTCATAGGGCTTCAAGAAGGCTATTTGTGCTTGTCAGGGAGGTAAAGTGTCTTTGTTAAGTGTAACTCGTGTGTGTGTTACAATGTGGGTGCCCTTTCCCAGTAGGAATGCATGTTGTTGCAGAGGTAAGAAATGTATTGGCATCGCCAGTGAATGGATGATGGGTGTTGAGGAAAGGGCTTTGCTTTGGTCGCCTCTTGGTATTATTTTGTCTTACTTTGAGTTTATACCTTCTCCTTAGTCTTCTATTAAAAGGGCAAGGGGGTGTGATTAAAATAATAAGTTGAAAATTAGTGCACAGTAATATTTGTAGGGGCATTAAGTAGTAAATAGGAAAAGGGCGGGGAATAGCAACTGTTGGAGATATAGTGGAGTGTAAAATACTTCTTGATACAAAGACATTTCAGGAGTTATTCTGCTGCTGCTTTTGTGTGTTTTACTGAGATGTTAGGGTTTCCTCCTTTTAGAATTATTGAAGTTGAATTTTTTTAGTGTGGTATACATTGGAGAAATTAATGAGCAAGTTTAAAACAAATTATACCAAGTGTAAAATTTTTACAACACTGAATTTTGCAGGTGATGTTTTTTCATGTAATGGATGGTAGTTTTATTCTGAAATTTTAATGGGAATTCTTTATTGCTCAGTTCTCAAAAATGGTTTAAGAGAATCAATATTAATTGGAGGGTTAGGCCTCTTCTAAACAATTTAGATCTCATTTGTTTTTAGATGTAGATCTTATTTAATAATGCTGTAAAAGGCAATTAAGAATCATTTAGTTAAGAAAAAAAAGAAAAAAAAATTAAGACTACTGAAAAAAGTAAATGTTAAGAGATTAGGTTTTGGAGTCACACTGTTAAGAGTTCAGATTCCAGGCCTGGCTTTATTGACTGAACATTACAGGATTGCAGTATGGAATAAATGAGAATTCTCTTTATTAAATACGTAAGCTAGTGCTTGCTGTAGCATAGTGTATGCTCAGTGTTAACTTTTTAACTTTACTACTAAAGATACAGAAAAAAGCAGAGGTATATTTTTTAATGAATATGTAGACACTGGAAAAAGCCAATTCATGAAGTTCAGAGAATAACGCCCTCCCCCCTTCTCTCCAGGATTTGCTTTTCTGCTCTCATCCCATCCTGTCATCCCCTTTCCCTCTGTCTGCTTTCCCTGTGGATCCTTTGATCCTGCCTCTGTCTCTATTCCGTTCCTCAGTTCATATTTTTCGTTGGATTCCTCAAAGGAGTGAGGGTCATATGATATTTTTCTTTCTCTGCCTGGCTTATTTCACTTAACATAATAGTTTACAGGTCCATCCATGTTGTTGCAAAAAGTAATATTTCCTTCTTTTTCATAGCCCCATAGTTATTCCATTGTGTATCTGTACCACAGCTTTTTAATCCACTCGTCCACTGACGGACACTTGGGCTGTTTCCAGATCTTGGCTATTGTAAACAATGCTGCAATAAACATGGGGGTGCATTTCTCCTTTTGAATCATTGCCGTTGATACTTTCTATTGCATTTCATTTTTTAAAAAATTGGTTATAACCTACTATATTGAGTTCATGCCCCCCTCCATTGGCTTGTGTCCTACAGTCTGAAAAATATTGGCTTAGAAGAGTTGACAAGGTAGCAGTTGTGTTGGCAATATTTTCTCTGTGGTAGGTATTTTATCTTCAATACAGGGAATACTTTGAATAATCCAGACAGATATAGACCCTTCCTGGAATTTATAGGTAAGGGGCGGAGAGCAACATTCAAGTCTGATGGGACCAGCATTGTATTTGGGAGAAAAAAAGGGGACCTATCCTATAATTACTATTACTCCAATGGCTGTCTTTGAGGAATTGATGTCTGATATTGGGATCTGAAGGATAGATAAAGGGTTAGTTAGTAAGAATGATCCTGGCTGGCCTGACCAGGTGGTGGCACAGTGGATGGAGTGTAGGCTTGGGACACTGAAGACCCAGGTTTGAAACCCCGAGGTTGCTGGCTTGAGTAAGGGGTCACTGGCTCAGCTGGAGCCCCCTTCCCCCAAGGCACATGTGAGAAAGCAACTGATGAACAACCAAGGTGCCGCAACTATGAGTTGATGCTTCTCATCTCTCTCCCTTCCTGTCTGTCTGTTCCCGCCCTCTCACTTAAAAGAAAAGAAAAAGAATGACCCAGGCTGGGAACAAAGGAATATAGCCTGTTCAGGGAACCTGTAAGTTCTTTCTGGCCTGGGAAAATAGCAAGAAATATGACCATAGAGATGAATAAGGGGCCAGTCATGCAGGGCTTCTAATGCTTACTGTAGTTTCAGTTTTCCATTTTAGCTCTTTAAAATGGATGGGGCATAATTAATTGTACTTTAGATCAGTGTTTTTCAAGAGCTGGTCCACCAGAAATTTCGTGCAGGTCTGTGAAAGTGTTAACTACCCTGATGATGTATAAAGATTATAGAGCCAGTGATCTTAGTCAAATTCGCTTATGCTCAGGGTGATTTCTCTCTTAGTGGTTCCCGAAATAATTGTTTTTACCAGTGCCTGAGTGTAAAAAAGGTAAAAAACCACTGCCTTAGATGATTGGCTAAGGGAGGAATTACTTAGAAAAAAGAGAGAAAAATAGGAAGCTGAGAGATCAGTGAAATGGCTGTTTTACAATTCTAGCTGTGATGAGGGTAGCCTGCATTAGAAGATGGAAAGAACTTGAAAAGATTTGAGGGAAGAACTTGGCAATTGATGATTGGATGTTAGGATATTGCGATGGAAGAATCAAGGATAATTCACAAGTTACAAGCTAGGGCAGCTAGGTTGGTGGGGATGCCATTTACTAAGGTAGCAAACTTAGGAAAAGAAGTATTTGTGCATAGATACGGGGGAAGGGTTGTGATGAGTTAAATTTTGGACATTGTGAAGTTGTGTGATTCTCCTGAATTGAGTAGTCATTCTTTTTCTTTTTTCTAGAGAGAGACAGGAAGGGAGAGAGATGAGAAGCATCAACTCATAGTTGTGGCACCTTAATTGTTCTTTGATTGCTTTCTCATATGTGCCTTGACCGGGGCCGGGGAGGCTACAGCCTAGCCAGTAACACCTTGCTTAAGCTGGCAACGCTGGTGTTTCAAACCTGGGTCCTCGGCATCCCAGGCCGACTCTCTATCCATTGCGCCACTGGCTGGTCAGGCAGTCAGCTCTTTTCATTTGCTGTGCCTTGCTCTCATTTCAGTCAACCTATAAATATATATATTCTTTTTAGATATTATTGATAGATATTTAGAGTGGGGAGAGAAGCGGGAAGCATCAACTTGTAGTAGTTGCTTCCTATGTGTGCCTTGACCAGGCAAGCCCAGGCTTTCGAACCAGCAACCTCAGTATTCCAGATCAACAATTTACCCACTGTACCACCACAGGCTAGGCATCAGTCAACAAACACTGACTGTCCACCAAGTTATAGACACTTGGAATTAAAATAAATCAAGGTACAATTTCTGTTTTCAAATTCTTTAGGATCTGATGGGGTTGGTTGGTATACCTGCACACACAATTTTCCCTGAAGTTATACTCTGGTAAATTTTTAATGTTCTAAATTAAGGCAGAGAATAGTAATTAATTCTTCAGGGTGAGTGTGCAGTATTGGGGGAAAACTTCATAAAGGAAATGTATATTTGAATGGGGGTAGGAGAACTTGAAGGTAACTTACCTTTTCATAGAAGTAGGACAAGTTGGGTATTCAAGTGAAACAAATATAAGTGGTTCTGGCACACTCATGGGAGCATGTCTGAGCTCTTCTAATTTCCAAGGGCCCTTCTGCCTCTGTAACTTGTTTCCTGAGCCTATACAGCGCAGCTGACTCACTTCTCCTACCTCTGTGACTTTCTAAATAAACTTTCTCTTATAGTTTGGATCTGATGTGACTGAAACACAGACTACATGGTGGCATGTTTTCAGGGGAGACAGATGGCAAAGGATTTTGGGGTCCTATTATGAAAAGACAGGAATATGCTAAGGAATTTGATGTTTATCTTACCATTAGGTAAAAATTTATGAGCAGGAGAGTGACATGGTCACGAAAAGAAGAACAACTAATTCTGGTGACACTGCAGGATCACTAGCAGGTAGAGAACCTATTGACAGGAAGACCAAGGGTATATATCATTTATCTCTTGAAATGCATTTATTTGTCTTATAAGTTTTTAGTAATTACCAAAGTGAATTGTTTATTTTTTTAAGATCCGTTTTGTTTAGCAGTTGTCATAAATGTATAATATATAGGTGCCTCTATGGTGATTCACCCAGTGAACCCATCAGGAGGCGGTGCTTTGCCCATCTGGGCATTGCTCAGTTGTTCAGCAACTGAGCTCTTCCTGGGGCCTGAGGCAAGGCCTTGGAGCCTCAGTTCCATGGGCCAGCTCACTCCAATCCAGCCGTGGCTACAGGAAAGGAAGAGAGTGAGAGAACTGGGAGGAGGATGGGTGAAGAAGCAAATGGGCACTTCTCCTGTGTGCCCTAATGGGGAATCAAACCCAGGACATCCACATGCTGGGCCAATGCTCTACCACTGAGCCAACTGGCCAGGGCCAAGCTGATTCTTTTTTTTTTTTTTTTTTTTTAAATAGAGACAGAGAGTCAGAGAGAGGGATAGACAGAAACAGACAGACAGGAATGGAGAGATGAGAAGCATCAATCATTAGTTTTTCGTTCATTGATTGCTTTCTCATATGTGCCTTGACCGTGGGCCTTCAGCAGGCCGAGTGACCCCTTGCTCAAGCCAGCAACCTTGGGTCCAAGTTGGTGAGCTTTTGCTCAAACCAGATGAGCCCATGTTCAAGCTGGCACCTCAGGGTCTCGAACCTGGGTCCTTGGCATCCCAGTTCGATGCTCTATCCACTGTGCCACTGCCTGGTCAGGCCCAAGCTGATTCTTAAGGTAAGGTTTTAATACATAATAATGTCCTCATCTTTTAGTTAGTTTTGCACCAAGAATTGTCTATACAAAGTGACAAAGAGTACAGCAGATAGTGTAAAACAGGGATCTCCAAACTACACCTCGTGCATGCGGCCCCCTAAGGCCATTTATCCGCCCCCGCCGCACTTCCAGAAGGGGCACCTCTTTCATTGGTGGTCAGTGAGAGGAGCACTGTATGTGGCGGTGCCACAAAGCGTGGCGTCACTCACGTACAGCACTACCGGTGACGTGGGACACAGGCATCACGGCTCCGGAAGTGCGTCATATCACTTGTTACGGCTAGCAGTGACTTTTAAATATTGCATTTGTTCCCGTTTTGTTTTTTTACTTTAAAATAAGATATGTGCAGTGTGCATAGGGATTTGTTCATAGTTTTTTTTATAGTCCGGCCCTCCAACGGTCTGAGGGACAGTGAACTGGCCCCTGTGTAAAAAGTTTGGGGACCCCTCGTATAAAACTTTTAAAAGCAGGCCTCCGGTCACAGTCTTGGTCAGTTATAGCACTCTATCTCTTTAAATTTTGAGACCTAACCTACCGTAAATGCATTGAGATTAAGAGTTAACCTTAAAAAAAAAAAGAGTTAACCTTAAACCCTGGCCAGATAGCTTAGCTGGTTAGAGCATTGTCCTAATACACCAGGGTTCCATTTTGATACCTGGTCAGGGCGTATACAAGAATAAACCAATGAATGCATAAATAAGAGAGACAACAAATCAGTGTTTTGCTCTCTTTCTCTCCCTCCTTTGCTCTCTATCTCAAATCAATAAATTAAAAAAAAAGTCCTGGCTGATTGTCTCAATGGTAGAGCATTGGCCTGGTCTTTGGATGTCCCAGGTTTGATTCCCAGGCAGGGTACACAGGAGAAGTGACCATCTGCTTCTCTAACCCTCCCCTTTCTCTCTCTTTCTCTCTCTTTCTCTTTTTCTTCCCCTCCCGCAGCCGTGGTTTGATTGGTTCAAGCACATCAGCCCCAGGTCCTCAGGTTAGCTTCATGGAGCCCCTGCCTCAGGCGCTAAAAATAGCTCAGATGTGACCATGGGCCCAGATGGGCAGAGCATTGGCCTCAGACGGGGTTGCCAGGTGGATCCAGGTCAGAACACATGCGGGAGTCTGTTTGTCAATCTCAAGTCATACCTCAAGATCACTTCCCAAAGTGTAGATAAACTTTTTGATGTCATGGTTGCAGGACAATGTTATGAGAAGAATATTTTTAAATTTGCTGGACATTTGCCCTTTGACTATTGGATTTCTTTTTTTTAATTTTTTTTTATTTGTTTTAGAGAGGAGAGGGAAGGGGGGAGGAGCAGGAAGCACCAACTCCCATATGTCTTAACCAGGAAAGCCCAGGGTTTTGAACCTGCGACCTCAGCGTTCCAGGTAAATGCTTTATCCACTGTGCTACCACAGGTCAAGCAACTATTGGATTTCAGAAGTCAACAGCTGCCAACATGCATAGTTATGTGATACTGTATAACTTTTTTTAAATTGAAGGGGTAGGGACCAACTAGCATTCTTGGTGTATCAGGGCAATGCTCTAACCCATTGGTCCCCAACCTTGGGGCCATGGACCGGCACTGCAGAGAAAAAATAATACATTATTTCCGTTTTATTTATATTTAAGTGTGAACGATGTTTCATTTTTTTTTAATTATTCATTTTTAGAGAGGAGAGAGAGAGGGAGAGAGAGAGAGAGAGAGAAGGGGGGAGGAGCTGGAAGCATCAACTCCCATATGTGCCTTGATATATGCAAGCCCAGGGTTTCGAACCGGCGTCCTCAGCATTTCCAGGTCAACACTTTATCCACTGAGCCACCACAGGTCAGGCCGATGTTTCATTTTTTAAAAATGACCAGATTTCCTCTGTTACATCCATCTAAGACAGGGGTCCCCAAACTTTTTACACAGGGGGCCAGTTCACTGTCCCTCAGACCGTTGGAGGGCCGGACTATAAAAAAAACTATGAACAAATCCTTATGCATACTGCACATATCTTATTTTAAAGTAAAAAACCAAAACGGGAATACAATATATAAAATAAAGAACAAGTAAATTTAAATCAGCAAACTGACCAGTATTTCAATGAGAACTACGGGCCTGCTTTTGGCTAATGAGATGGTCAATGTGCTCCTCTCACTGACCACCAGTGAAAGAGGTGCCCCTTCCGGAAGTGCGGTGGGGGCCGGATAAATGGCCTCAGGGGGCCGCATGTGGCCCGCGGGCCGTAGTTTGGGGACCCCTGGTCTAAGACTCACTCTTGACATTTGTCTCGGTCACATGATACATTTATCCTCCCACCCTAAAGGCCGGTCTGGGAAAATATTTTCTGACATTAAACCGGTCCGTGGCCCAAAAAAGGTTGGGGACCACTGCTCTAACCAACTGAGCTACCTCGCCAGGGCAATTCTGTATAACTTATCATTGATTATCATCTGATCCAAATTTGTTTATGATTCACAGGTAATTTCCAGTTGTTTTGGAAAACATTACAAGTTTTGTTTTTCTTAAAACAGAGACAGAGAGTTAGATAGGGACAGACAGGAATGGAGAGAGATGAGAAGCATCAATCATTCGTTTTTTGTTGCAAAAACATTGATTGCTTTCTCATATGTGCCTTGACCGTGAGCCTTCAGCAGACTGAGTAACTAACCCCTTGCTCGAGCCAGCGACCTTGGGTCCAAGGTCAAACCAGATGAGCCTGCTGCGCTCAAGCTGGCAACCTCAGGGTCTCGAACCTGGGTCCTCCGCATCCCAGTCTGACGCTCTATCCACTGCACCACCGCCTGGTCAGGCCATACGAGTCTTAACCATTATAGATATTTCGTTTGATTTTTGTGTTTCTTTAAATTAAGTAGTTTTAAGTGCTTGCACATCTTCTTGACCTTGTTAGGTAGGCTGTTTATGATTAGATTAATTCTGCTTCAGCCACAGATTATTAAAATACTGTTTTTAAATAAAGTACTTGCTGTGGCTGGATAGCTTGTTTGGTTAGCATCATCCTGATAGTAAAGGTTGTCTGTTCAATCTTTAGTCAGGGCACAGATCTGGAACAGGTTGATGTTTCTTTTCCTTCCCTCCCTCTTCCTCTCTCTTTGAAGTGAATAAATAAGAAAAATATTTAAGCCCTGGCCGGTTGGCTCAGTGTTAGAGCATCAGCCAGGTGAGTGGAAGTCCCAGGTTCAATTCCCAGTCAGGGCACACCGGAGAAGTGACCATCTGCTTCTCCACCCATTCCTCTCCTTTCCCCCTCTTTCACTCTCTTCCTCTTCCCCTTCTCCTCCTGCAGCCATGGCTCAGGTTTGAGCAAGTTGGCTCCAGGCACTAAGGATGGCTCCATGGCCTCTACTCAGGTGCTAAAACAGCTCAGTTGCCAAGCAACAGAGCAGCAGCCCCAGATGGGCAGAGTATTGTCTGGTAGGGGGCTTGCCAGGTGGATCCCGGTTGGGGCGCATGCGGGAACCTGTCTGTCTGCCTCCCTACCATTCACTTAATAAATAAATAAATAATAAAGTACTGAATGAAGATTTGTTTTTTGTTGGTTTTTTTTTTTTTGTATTTTTCTGAAGCTGGAAACGGGGAGAGACAGTCAGACAGACTCCCGCATGCGCCTGACCCGGATCCGCCCGGCACGCCCACCAGGGGCAACGCTCTGCTTCTCCAGGGCGTCGCTCTGCCGCGACCAGAGCCACTCTAGCGCCTGGGGCAGAGGCCAAGGAGCCATCCCCAGCGCCCGGACCATCCTTGCTCCGATGGAGCCTTGGCTGCGGGAGGGGAAGAGAGAGACAGAGAGGAAGGAGGGGGGGGGTGGAGAAGCAAATGGGCGCTTCTCCTATGTGCCCTGGCCGGGAATCGAACCCGGGTCCCCTGCACGCCAGGCCGACGCTCTACCGCTGAGCCAACCGGCCAGGGCCCTGAATGAAGATTTGGAGAGTTGTTTTACCTGATACATTTGTGAAGTTTGCAAAATTGTCTCATTTTAAAAGCTGTGATGTTTTAAAATGTCAGTCTTTTTAAACACCCAAAATAGCTGATTTAATGTTAGAATGCCCCAAACCAATAAGACCAAGAGGTCTTTGTGAGGTTGGTAGTTTCGGCATCTAGTCAAACTGTTAGTGGAATTATTAAAGTTAGGTAGATTTGACTTTCACCTTCATCCTTATTTTTAAAAATCATAAACTCCTCATCTGGAACTATAGGTTCTGTAGGTTCTGAGTGCTTTGATCCCTGCCAGCCTTACCACTCACTTTTCTCCTGCTTTGAATTTTTTTCAGTTGTTGGACTGGTCATTCATTTCACATTCTATTTCCTTCACACTCTTGTCCTGTCCAGTTCCTACTCCATCCTCTGGTCTCACCACTGGGATACATGAAAGATTCTGAAAGCTGGAATGTTCATTGTTTAAAAAGCATTTTAATACCAGTGAAAACTAATTGAAAGGAGGAGAATTCATGGATGGATTGTCTTCTCAGCAGATACTTGAGAATTGATTTGTTTTAGAATAATTCGTATGGATATTTTGCTTAATGTACACAGTTTAAGAGTGGAACTGAGTTTTGATTAGATTTCAGTTTACCTGAAGTGTAAAAATAAACCTGTTTATTCAACAAATAATATATAACTGGAAGAGATACTATTGTGCAATAGAATTAGATTTTGAACCAAAATTATCTCAATTTTAAGTTGTCTTGCATCCTAGTTAGTAACTAAAATTTTTTTTATATTTATGCTCACAGATGATGCAGTGTTTGGAATTATATTGTTAATCCTAATTTTGAAGGTTATGCTTTACTTACATATCTCATGGGGGGCAATATTTATCTAGTTTTTGATGTATTATGGACTTGTCTTGGTCTTTTGATTTATGGAAAGGAGCTGAGTATTTATTTTACAAGAGATTATCTGGCTAAATCTGCTATGAGGAGCACAGCAATATAGAAAATACCAAGGGTGATCTACATAATGAGTATGTAATAATGAAAGAGTGTTTTGACTCAATGCTATTATATAGTTTCCCACATGCTCAATCCGAATTTGTTTTTGTTTAAATTGTTGCACTTCTGATATACACAGTCCAATGAATAGACCCTGTGTTATGCTAAATTTTTCAAATATTTAACTCTACCCTTTCACATTTTGTTTACATCACTGTTTCTGAACTGACTGGACACTCAGATGAAGAAACATTTTACCTGGGCCCTGGCTGGTCTGCTCAGTGGTAGAGCATCGGCCTGGTGTATGAAAGTCCCAGTTCGATTCCTGGCCAGGGCACACAGGAGAAGTGCCTATCAGCTTATCCACCCTTCCCCCTCTACTTTCTGTCTCTTCTCTCCCTTCCCCTCCTGCAGCCAAGGCTCCACTGGAGCAAAATTGGCCTGACGCTGAGGATGGCTCCATGGCCTCTGCCTCAGGTGCTAGAATGGCTCTGGTTGCAGCAGAGCAATGCCCCAGATGGGCCGAGCATTGCCCCCAGTGGGCATGCCGGGTGAATCCCAGTTGGGCCCATGTGGGAGTCTGTCTGCCTGCCGCACCCCCCCCCCCAAGCTTCTCACTTCGGAAAAATACAAAAAAAAGAAAAGAAACATTTTACCTGAAGTCATTTTGTATTTGAGCATCATTGAATGGATAGGGGAACTTCGGTAGGAGCAGCCTGCCAAATATTGGTTGATATTTAGAAAGTAAGCAGAAAATATCTTACTGGAGATAGTATGTTTGTTCATTTCATCAGTTGTATGTGATAGTTTTGTGCTATTTGCCATGGGATAGTTAAAAGTAATAGAATAAATCTTAGATTTATAAATATATAATCAAAGAGAAAGTGGAAGAGTAAGCAAATTACATATCTAAGAACTCACCTTAATATCTAGAAAAACCACTTGGTGTCTTTTACCTCCTATTTCCATCTATTGCAGTCTGGCTAACTCCACTGAACTGCTCTTATCTATATTACTAAATATATCCTATTTACATTCAGTAAAGTCTCTCTGGAGCATGGACACCACTCACATTTCCTTCTTGGAACCTGGTTTCCAGGACAGTATTCCTGGTGAATAGGCTGGTAAATCTTGGGTTTTAGCATTATTTTACTAATCTTATTGTCCTTTAAATACTGGCAATTCCAATGGTCCCCTTAATATCTGATGGTGAGTTAAGGTCCACATTTCTCTCTCACATCACCATGTATTCCTGTTGCCCATCTGGACAGCCAGTACCACAGTACCCCTGTACTCCTAGGTTGTCTTAAAGAGCCATCCTTGTTTCTATCTATTTTTCTTAACCCCCAACCTATAGTTAGAAAAAAGAGTTCTTTAGATTGGCCTCTTTTTAATTTTTCTTTTTGATTGATTTTAGAGAGGAAAAGAGAGAAAAGTATTCATTTGTTTTTCCATTTAGTTGTATTCATTGGGCGATTCCTGTATGTGCCCTGACTGGGGATGGAACCCACAACCTTGGTGTTTCTGTGACAACGCACTAAGCAGCCAAGGCCTAGATGGCCTGCCTCTTTGATACCTCTGCTTCTGTAGTACTTCTGTTCCAGAGTTACGTGTTAACTTTTGTCATTTTCCGACAGCGGCCTCCTAACCAGTCTCACTTACTCTAGACTTGTCTGTTCAATTTATTTTTCATTGTCTTTGCCTGAGTAGGCTCTAATAAATGCAAATTTGTTCATATCTTATTTCTGCTTAAAATTCTTCAGTAGCTGAATTGTCTCTAGGATGAAAAAACCCAAATTATTATATTACAGAACCCTTTTGGTTGCTTCTTTTATTTGTTGAACATGTAAATTTTATTCAGGTGATCATAACTAATTCCTGTGAAGAACAAGTTCGGATGAAAGGCTAAAAAAATGATTTATTTGACACCCCCCCCCCCCCTTTTCTTGAAGAAAAAGGAAGAACCTGAGGAGCTTAAGTAAGAGGCATGAAATTAGGGCTGGCCAATACTAAAATCCTGTTTTAAAAGGTTTTGTTTAAATTATGCCATTTTAAATTTTAACTATTTTTCCCTTACATCTTCATACATACTGTTTTTTTGTTTGTTTGTTTAGCTTGAGATATCTATATCTGACAGAGACAGACATCAGGAAGGGGGAGAGGTGAGAAACATCAGTTCTTTGTTGCAGCACCTTAGTTGTTCATTGATTGCTTTCTCATATGTGCGTTGACCAGGGGACTCCAGCTGAGCCAGAGACCCCCTGTTCAAGCCAGCAATCTTTGGGCTCAAGCCAGGGACCCTGCATTCAAGCTAGTGAGCCTGCGTTTAACCCAGCAACCTTGGGGTTTCAAACCTGGGTCTTCTGTGTCACAGGTCAACACTCTATCCAATGCGCTACCACCTGGTCAGGCCATACATACTGTTTTTAATTTGGGGCTTGCTTTTCTGTTAGTTTTAGATCACTGGGTTACATTTACTGTTTATGACAAACTTTGGCTAAAGACATAACCTCTTAGTAGTCTTTTACAATATGTGGCTCATGAACTTGCTACTAGGATTTTTCTGGGAAGCCTTTGTAGAAAGATCTAATGAGAAAAGATTTGAAATTTGATAGGTAAAACGAACTCCACATAATAGGTGTTTGAGCTTTAGTACTCTAAGTCCTACCAGTATAGAATTGATTATTTACAGTTTGAGTTTAATGGGGTCCATGTTCAAAAACAAAATTGTATAATCTTAGGAAAGCCAATGTTAGCATCAGTTAGTACAGCTATAAAATGAGAGAATGGGTCGATTTCACACTTGGGTCCTCCCTGGGAGGGACACTGTTTCTAAGAGAACTGAGTTGGGCCTGACCAGGCAGTGGCGCAGTGGATAGAGCGTTGAACTGGGATGTGGATGACCCAGGTTCAAGACCCCGAGGTTGCCAGCTTGAGCGCAGGTTCATCTGGTTTGAGCAGAGCTCACCAGCTTTGGGCCCAAGGTCGCTGGCTTGAGCAAGGGGTCACTTGGTCTGCTGTAGCCCCACGGTCAAGGCACATATGAGAAAGCAATCAGTAAACAACTATAAAGTGCTGCAACGAAAAGTTGATGCTTCTCTCTCTCCCTTCCTGTCTGTCCCTATCTATCCCTCTCTCTGACTCTCTCTCTCAGTCTCTATCAAAAAACAAACAACTGAATTGGAATAATTTTTATTCTCCCAGTTGCTCTTCAGCCAAAACTGTTCTGCTTTTTATTTTTTGTGTTTCTAAGTAAACACTACTGAAGTGATGGCTATGCCCCACCTGGTACATAACTTTTAAAAAAGAAGGTTAATAAATTTACGGATTTATATAGAGGCACACATTATATTACACATTTATATGTTTTACAAACTATAGTTTAGAATCTTTAAGGGCAATCTCATTGGTGTTTTGTTTTGTTTTGTTTTTCTGAAGTGAGAAGCAGGGAGGCAGAGAGACAGACTCCAGCATGCGTCGACAGACTGGGATCCACCCAGCATGCCCACCAGGGGGGATGCTCTGCCTATCTGGGCTGATGCTCTGCTGCAACCAGAGGCATTCTAGTGCCTGAGGCAGAAGCCATGGAGCCATCCTCAGCACCCAGGCCAGCTTTGCTCCAGTGGAGCCTTGGCTGCGGGAGTAGAACAGAAACATAGAGAGAAAGTAGAGGGAGAAGGGTGGATAAGCTGATGGGCACTTCTCCTGTTTGTCCTGGCTGGAAATCAAACCCGGGACTTCCAGATGCTGGGCCAACACTCTACCGCTGAGCTAGCCGGCCAGGGCCTCTCACAATTCCATGAGGGAGGGTAGGGGAGGGATGGAGGGAGAGAAGATAAATTTTATTACCTTTTGATAGAAAAGGTAATTTGAGCTCACAGTTGGAAAGTGGTGGCTAAATGAGCTTAGTTTAAAGACTTGGGTACAGCTAGTGCTCGACTTATGGCCACAATTGGTTCCGACAGACCGGTTGTAACACAATTTGGTCATTAAGTTGAGTAGGCTATATGTACAGTACTGTGAAATGATGTTACAAAATTTTTTAAGTCATATTTTATCATAATTTTCTTTGTTCATTATATGCCATTTGTATCATCTCTACACCATTTTGTTTCTTATTTTTACATTTGTCAGGTTTAAGTAAAACACTGCATTACCAGTACAGCTGGTTTAATATTTGCAAAACTGGTTTAATATTGCAATACAAAATTACAAAATACAGATGCATACAAAAATACAAAATACAGGTGTAAAAAATACCATAGGAAACATTTTCCCAATTGTAAAACATATCAAAATATATAAACATGTACGAAACATTTCATTGGTCAGCACTGTCGTACACCCAGCTGGGCAATGCTTGTGCTTTCAAACGTGGAGCAGTCATGGCTAGCGATTGTGGTCATAAAGTCGAATGGTCGTAAGTTGCATAGGTCATACATCGATCAATACCTGTATTTAGATTTCTTGAATAGTGCCAAGTTAGATACTTGTAATGTCTGATGGTATTTAAGAATCATAAATGTCCACAATTTTGAGTCACAATCAAAATAGATTAGGAATAATGATAGTGATATGAGATGAAATAATAGGGTCTGTTTGATTGAGTGGCCAAAGTATATATATATGAAACTTTTACATAGTCTTCCAGATTTAATCAATATAGTCTTTAAAAATAAGTGTTTTGTTTTGTTTTTTACAGAGAGATAGACAGGGACAGACAGACAGGAACGGAGAGATGAGAAGCATCAATCATTAGTTTTTCATTGCACGTTGCAACACCTTAGTTGTTCATTGATTGCTTTCTCATATATGCCTTGACCACGGGCCTTCAGTAGATCGAGTAACCCCTTGCTCGAGCCAGCGATCTTGGACTCAAGCTGGTGAGCTTTTGCTCAAACCAGATGAGCCTGTGCTCAAGCTGGTGACCTCGGGGTCTCGAACCTGGGTCTTCCGCATTCCAGTCCGACACTCTATCCACTGTGCCACCACCTGGTCAGGCAGTGTTTCTTTTCTTTTTTTTTTTTTTTAAGATTTTATTTATTGATTTTACAGAAGGAGGTACTGAGAAGTATAAACTCAGAGTTGCTTCACTTGAGTTGTTCATTAATCATTTGTCATATGTGACTTGACCAGGAAAACTCAGGGTTTCGAACTGGCGACCTCAGCATTCTAGGTCCACACTTTATCTACTGCACCACCACAGGCATAAATAAAAGGTTTAATGTTGGGGTAAGAGAGCTTTTGTAAAGTTGTAATATCCAATCAGGTATAAATAATTATACTACACAGTTGTAGAATTGCTAGAAACATCTAATCTTTCTGTGGGTATGTCCTAGGTGCTAGGGGAAATACAAAATATTAAATGAAACCCTTATCCTTCAGATACTTAAAATTTGGTAAAGAAGTAAGATGTACACAAATATTACTTAGCTGTAACGAAAGATAGAATATACATTTGAAGTTCTTAGTTGAGGTTGTAACAAAGTGAGCCATCCTGGTAAACAGTATTGCAACTGGTTTTCATGTTGAAACCTGAGTAGTAACTACAAATAAGTCTGTTGAATGTACAGGATTGCCAGTAAAAAAAAAAAGAAAGAACAACCTTAAAAAAAAATTTTTTTTTCTTTTCTGAAATGAGCAGGCAGAGAGACAGACTCCCTCCTGCATGGCATGTGCCGGACCAGGATCCACCTGGCAAGCTGACCAGGGGCAATGCTCAGCCCATCTGGGACATTGCTCTGTTGCAACCAGAGCCATTCTAGTGCCTGAGGTAGAGGCCGTGGGCTGTCCTCAGCGCCCAGGCCAACTTTGCTCCAATGCAGCCTTGGCTGCAGTAGGGGAAGAGAGAGATAAAGAGAAAGGAGAGGGGGAAGAGTGGAGAAGCAGATGAGTGCTTCTCCTGTTTGCCCTGGCTGGGAATTGAACCTGGGACTTCCACACACCGGGCCGATACTCTACCACTGAGCCAGTCAGCCAGGGCCCAACCTTAAAATCTTTATTTTCAAGGACCACCAATGTAAACCCTCCTATTTGCTTGAAAATGGACCCTAACTTTGTAATATGATGTTCAGTTTTTTAATTTATTTTTTATTGATTTCAAAGGGATTTCAAACTGTTTCTGTATGTGTCCTGACCAGGGATCCAATTGGCAATGTTTACATGTCAGGACGATGCTCTAACCAACTGAGCTATCTGGCCAGGGCTTAAATATTTTGCATAAGCATAAAATAGAAACCACAAGTACATTAGATTGTAGTATAGGTTAAATTAAAGTCTCAGGACTCTAGGGCCTAAAGTTAGACTTCTATATTACAGTTCAAACTCCTGAAGTCCCCAGCATGAGCAAAGGGTCACTGGCCCAGTTGGAGTGACACCCCCCACGAGTCATGGCATGTATGAGAAGCAATCAACAAAAGTGCCACAACTATGAGATGATGCTTCTCATCTCTATCCCTTCCTTTCTTTATGTCTCTTCCTTTGTCTACCTTCTCAAAAACAAAAAACTTAGGATTTTGATGGGCGTTGTACTGAGTCTATTGGGGCAGAATAGATATCTTTATATAATATCAAGGATTTGTACCAGATGTTTGGGGTTATTATTTATTTAGGTGGTCTTTACAATTTACATGGTTTTTTTGTTTGTTTTAGATTTTATTTATTCATTTTCTTTTTTTAGAGAGAGAAGGGAGAGGAGCAGGAAGCATCAACTCCCATATGTGCCTTGACCAGGCAAGTCCGGGGTTTTGAACTGGCGACCTCAGCATTACAGTTTGATGCTCCTTCCACTGTGCCACCACAGGCCAGACACTACATATATTTTATAATATATTGTCAGATTGTTTTTTAGGTTTCCCCCATGCTATCAAATTGTATAAAATACCTTTCTCAGCTCTGGTCTGTTGGTTTAGTGGATAGAGTGTTGGGTACAGACATCCTGGGTTCGATCCCTGGTCAGGGCACACATGAGAAGCAACCATCTGCTTCTCTTCCTCACTTTCTTCCCTTTCCCAGCCAGTGGCTCTACCCTGGGCACTGAGGATAACTTGGTTGGTCTGAGTGTTGGTACTGGTCCCAGATGGGGGTTGCTGGGTGGATCCCAGTCAGGATGCATGCCGGAATCTGTCTATCGCCCTTCCTTTCACTTAAAAAAATGTAAAAAAGCTTTTTCTGAGCATTTATTGCTAATGTACAGAAATACATTTAATTTGTTTGTATTTGTGGTATATTTAGTCACTGCTAACCTTGCAGTTTCCATTTCTTTGCTTTGGATTTTTTGTGTTAACAGTTCTGTCATCTCTACACAATAAGTATGTTTCTTTTTAGTCTTATTATAATTTTTCTTACATTATTACTTCCTAATGTTGGTCCATTATGCATATTTGCTGTCAGTTTTTAGGTTTTGGAAGAAATCTTTTTAATAATTTAAAGAAATACCATCACTTTCTTGATTACTAATTTTTTTTAAATGTGATTTGGTGCTGAATTTTATCCAGTGCTTTTCTTAGAGCCATTGTGGTGAACCTTAAATTTTCTTTTTTCTTTGTTAATATGGTGAATGACATTTATAAATGGTCTAAGGTTCTAATGTTAATTCTTCCCCCTTAGATTCTTCAGTATTTTTCAAATGCTGGTCCGCCAGAAATTTTGTCAGTTCATGAAAGTTAATCACCTGATGTTGCATTACGATTATAGAGTTTATAATCATTGGGTGGTGGTGGTTGAAAAGCACTGCCTTAGACCTAACTTTATCATGATAATACATTTTTAAGGTACTAACCAATTGGGGTTTTTTTTGTTTTGTTTTTTAAGGATTCTTGCTTTTTATGGTCATGATTGGTACTGGTCATGTGACTTTAGAGTATTCTATTTTCTACAAGTGTTTGTGTAAGGTAAATTGTCTTTTACTTGAAAGTTCAGTAAGACGTGCCTGTAAAAACATTTAGATCTGGTGTTTTTTTAATGAAAGATTGACCAGTGATTTATTTTCTTTAATAGTAATAGATTTATTTAGGAGTTCTGTATCTCCTCCTTTTAAGCTTTTTAAAGTGGGGAATTAGAATTTAAAAGAATAGAATAAAGAACTCCCATGTGCTTATTAACTTCCAAGTTACCAGTATTTTTTTGTGTCTCCCTCCACCCCTTTTTTACAATTAGTTTGAATCAGAATCCAAACAGGGTATATCTTTTATTTGATCACAACTCCTTCCATTCTCTTTTTTTTGCCATTGATTTGTTGGAGAAATGGGAACATTTATCCTTTATCATTTCCTTTTGATTAAGGTTCGGTAAGTATTTTATTAGAATTTGTCTATTTTTGTCTCTTCATTTTTTGCATGAAGTTGGATGATAGTAGTATCACTTTCTCATTTTATTTATTTATTTTTAAACTTCTTCCAGAAGTTTGTTTTTTTTGTTGTTGTTGTTTTTTTCTTTGAAGTTTGTTTTTATAACTCTTCAAAGAAACAACTTCTAGTTTGTTTCATACTCTCTCAGTTGTATCTGTGTTTCTCTTGTTGATAATTAATTGCTTTTATCTTTAATCATCTTCCTATTGTTTTTCAACATAATAACTTGGATACTTAAGCCATTACTTTTTTTTAAGTCATTACTTTTTATTTATTTATTTATTTATTTATTTAATAATATTTTATTGCCCGACCAGGTGGTGGCACAGTGAATAAGGCATTGGCCTGGGACGCTGAGGACCCAGGTTGGAAACCCTGTGGTCGCCACTTGAGTGCAGGCTCACCAGCTAGAAAATGGGGTTGTTGGCTTGAGTGTGAGATCATGGACATGACCCCTTGGTCGCTGACTTGAGCAAGGGAACACTGGCTTAGCTGGAGCCCTCCTGTCAAGGCACGTTGAGAAAGCAATCAGTGAACAACTAAGATGCTGCAACTATGATACTTCTCATCTCTCTCCTTCCTGTCTCTCTTGCTAAAAAAAAATATATTATTGATTTTACAGAAGATGGCAGGAGGGGACACGATCAACTCATAGTTGCTTTGCTTTAGTTGTTTACTGGTTGCTTGTTGTATGTTCCTAGACCAGGCAAGCACAGGGTTTCAAACTGGCGTCCTCAATATTGCAAGGCATTGATCTATCCACTGCACCACCACAGGCCAAGCCAGCTTTATTTTCTAACTTAAGCCTTTAACTTTTGTGCAACAGTAAAAATAAATTTCTGTGTATATTTCAGGGGGGAAATAGAATACAAAATTGCTCATAAAGTGTGTATGATCCCAGTTTGTGAGTTATGTAAATATAAATGATTAAGGAAATATATCTGTATATTAAAGTTTTTCTTTAGTAGTGATGTTAGCTAAAATTTGAGACTTTATATTTCAAAACTACTTATAAGACACATTTTATTTTTATGATGGATGGGCACATACAATTTTTCAAAAGGAAAGAATAATTCTGTAGAAGTATGGGCTCTAAATCATCTTGAGATCCTGGGATACAGTTCTGTTTGATTAAAATATGACCAGAATGCTTAACTGTGTTGGCCTTTAGGCAGGGAATTGATCTGTAAGTGATAAGACGGGCTTTCCAAAGTGCTACAGTCTTTGTGCATGGGTGAGTGGGCGGGGGTGGGTTGGGTAGGAGGTGGCACTTGGGAGGGGAGAGAAAGAGAGACAGGCACACTGTTAATTTCAGTGCTGTGATGAATGCTTAAGAACAGGAAGGGCACATAGAGGAAGAATTGTACTTTAAAACCAAGATTAATTGGACCAAATAGATCATTTAAAGTGGTATCTTGTCTTCAAGAGATGAAGTATTTTTAATAGGATAATCATTTATAGATTCAAGTATATTTAATTATTAAATACCTATTAATGTCTTTTTAATGTAAAAACTACTTGGAGAATTAAAAGGGAAGAAAATGGAAATAACCTAAATATATATACATAGTGAGATTTTAAGACTCAGCAGATCAACCAGGGACAATTTTGCCCTTCCAAGAGACAGTTGGTGATACTGAAGATATTTTTGGTCATCACATATGGGGTATGGATACTGATGGCATGGAGAGGAAAGAGTGGGGATCTGTGGAGCACCTTAATAATGCTTAGGACAGTCCTCCCTTTCCTAGCAGGAACTAAGAATTCTCTAGCTCAAAATGTTAAATAGTCACAAGATTGATAAACCTTTAGGTAATTTATAATTTCATCCTCTTTTTGGTGGGGATAGTCAGGGTAGGGTAGAGTGGAGTTCATTTGTGTGTTATTCAAGGAGCTAGAGGCATGGTTTTGTATCTTATTTCAGCTAGATTTTGGTTAAGCAAAACTAGTCTGTAGGCTGAGGTCAGGTGAAAGTAAATTCAATCAGCAGATCTACTTTATGGCAGATAGTATGAAAAGAACATGGCTAAGAATTGTAGATAGCCCCTTGCTTCATGGAGCTCACACTGAATGTTCTACAAATGATGGGTCTTTTGTATTAATTGTCTTTATTATGATAGTTTAAATCTTTTGTTCTGAATTAATTTGTATATTGATGAATTATCTTAACCTCTTCTGAGGAATTCTGGAATATTCTGCAATTAAACATCTTTTTTTATGACTATCATCAATATACATTTCTGGCAACTCACAATGGGTGCTGTATTAAGATTTAATCCTTTTTCCACAGTCTTATTTTAGGTACAGTTCATTAATTGTTTAAACTTGTTAACATAAACATTTTTTAATTTTTAAGTATGTAGGATACCCCAAAATTTTTAGTATAACATGAAAAACTGCAATACAAAGAGATAGTATTTCATAGAGTAAATTATAGAAATGTAATAATGCTTATCAAGAACAAAATATAAAGCAGTTTTTAATTTTGATTTTGTCAAACTTTAACCATTATCTTTTCCTCTTGCTTTTAGATTTTGGTTCTCTATTTGACTTGGAGCATGACTTACCAGATGAATTAATCAACTCTACAGAATTGGGACTAACCAATGGTGGTGATATTAGTCAGCTTCAGACAAGTCTTGGCATAGTACAAGATGCAGCCTCTAAACATAAACAACTGTCCGAATTGCTCCGGTCTGGTAGTTCCCCTAACCTCAATATGGGGGTTGGCGGCCCAGGCCAAGGCATGGCCAGCCAGACCCAACAAAACAGTCCTGGATTAGGTTTGATAAATAGCATGGTCAAAAGCCCAATTCCCAACATGGGAATGGGCACTAGTGGGCCAAATCAGGGTCCCACACCATCTGCAACAGGTATGATGAACAGTCCAGTAAATCAACCTGCCATGGGAATGAACACAGGGATGAATGCTGGCATGAACCCTGGAATATTGACTGCAGGCAATGGACAGGGAATGATGCCTAATCAAGTCATGAATGGTTCACTTGGAGCAGGCCGGGGGCGACCTAATATGCAGTACCCAAACCCAGGCATGGGAAGTGCTGGCAACTTAATGACGGACCCTCTGCAGCAAGGCTCTCCCCAGATGGGAGGACAGGCAGGATTGCGAGGCCCTCAGCCTCTGAAGGTGAGTGCAACTTCGGTTTGTGTGCACTGTCAGTATGTTTCTGAGTGTTCCAATGGTGGAGGGAGGGCTGAGGTCAGAGACTCATTTATTTTTCTTGTTCTCTTATTTATTTATTTTTTTAATGTATTTTTCCAAAGTGAGAACCGGTGGTTGAGGATGGGGCAGACAGACAGTCTCCTGCATGCACCCTACCGGGATCTGCCCAGCATGCCCACCAGGAGCAATGCTCTGACCATTTTGGGGCATTACTCAGTTTGCAGCCAGAGCCATTCTAGAGCCTGAGGTGGAGGCCATGGAGCCGTCCTCAATTGCCAGGGCCAACTTTACTCCAGTGGAGCCTTGGCTGCTGGAGGGAAAGAGAGAGAGAGAGAAGTGGAGAGGGAAGGGTGGAGAAGCAGATGAGTGCTTCTCCTGTGTGCCCTGGCTGGGAACCAAACCCGAGACTTCCACACGCCAGGCTGATGCTCTACCGCTGACCCAACCGGCCAGGGCTGAATATCCCTGGTTTTTAATAGATATTTATTATAAGATTTTTAAAGAGGATAGTTTTCCTTATTAGTAGATGGAAATTAAGGTGTATTAATTTATTATGAAACTTCAGCTAACATTCCAGATGTTCCAAGGCCTACTTTCTTAGTTTTACTAATTAGAAAATTCTAAGTGCCTGACCAGGTATCTGTACAGTGGGTAGAGCATCAGACTGAGATGCAGAGGACCCAGGTTTGAGACCCCTAAGGTCACCGGCTTGGGCATGGGTTCATCTGGCTTGAATGCGGGCTCACCAGCTTGAATGTTGGGTCGTTGCCTTAAGAAAGGGGTCACTCGCTCTGTTGTAGTCTCCCAGTCAAGACACATATGAGAAGCAATTAGCAAACAACTAAGATGCCACAACAAAGAATTGATGCTTCTCATTTCTCTCCCTTCCAGCCTGTCTGTCCCTCTCTTTCATAAAAAAGAATAAGATGCTAAGTATGTTTTTAAAAGCCTTTAAAATGTGTGCTCTCTTATATAATAAGACATTGTAAACACATTTTTTTTGTTTATTCTGCCATATTTTTTCTGTATATTTTATTCCTTTTTCTTAAAACTGCATTACACTATATTTGTCACTGCCTGGCATGTAGTTAGTAAATATTTGTTGAATGAGATGGCTTTGCTTGAAAGGTATTGTTGGAGATGGGTAAAATTTTCACAAGGCGTCAAGAGCAAGTTTTCTTTGTGAGAATAATAATTTGAGCAGGCATTAGGACTCCTGTGTACTTGAGAAGGATGATAGTAAGAGTTCAAGGATAAAATTAAGATAACGAGCATGAATCAGGAGTGCAGGGACTAGGGTCACATGTAGATGTATGAAAGCCCTTAAAGTTTTTTTTACTATATGATAAAGAATATGGACATTACACTTGAGAAATAATTCTGTTTGGCATCCCTACCTACACTGTATTCTCCCTTTCTGGGGTTGATGTGTTTTACCTAGAATATTTGAAGTGAAACCAGAAACAAGAGGTAAATATTTATTAGATACCTTTTTAGGTCCTAGGACCTTAGTTGTGAAGAGTCCCTGCCCTCCTGATGTTCATATTCCAGCGAGAACAAGAAGGATGACAGTAACTCTTCACTGATTGCTCAGATACCGAGTCCTAACTTTGGTGCAGAAGATAGAATAGAGCAGGGAATAGACCTACTTCATGGAACTTATTTTATAGTGTTCACATGAGATATACAAATTTATATTATTCCAGTTAAGTGCTGTGAAAAAAATAAGGGCAAGGTTCATTGGGAGAATGCACATAAGTTGGAAGTAGGGCATTGTTTTATTTATAATCTAAATCCCAGGTTTCTTGAATCAGTATTGTTTGAGGGACTGGATGTATACTGTGAACAAAACATACAAAATTCCATGTCTTTGTAGAGCTTTATTTTCATGGGAAGGGGGAATTTAAATATAGAAACTTTGTTATTAAAATATTTCCTTGTTTTAATGAGCATACAGATTTTGAACCATACTACCTGGGTAGGATCTGGGCTATACCACAATCTTCTTCCTCCTTCACTGCATTTTGCAAAGCTTCTTGGTTAAGTCATTTTATTCTCTTGGTTAAAAACTTCACAAGATACTATATTTGCCTCCTAAAATATTCTGGTGACAAAAGAAATTTTAATTTTTCGAACATTCTTTTTTTAATAGCTGTCCTTTATGTTTGAAAGAAGAAATGAGTTCAACTAATAAAATCATAATTAATGATGCTACACTGCCTGAATTAAAAATAAACTTAGTCACGTGGTTGCTGAATCTCTGATTTTCGGTGTGTAGAATGCAAATTGTAAGAGTAGGTGTGGGCCCTGGCCAGTTGGCTCAGCAGTAGAGCATCAGCCTGGCGTATGGAAGTCCCAGGTTTGATTCCTAGCCAGGGCACACAGGAGAAGTGCCCATCTGCTTCTCCACCCTTCCCCCTCTCTTTCACTTTTCCCCTCCCGCAACCAAGGCTCCATAGGAGCAAAGTTGGCCCGGCGCTGAGGATGGCTCCGTGGACTCTGCCTCAGGCGCTAGAATGGCTCCGGTTACAATGGAGCAACGCACCCTGGTGGGCATGCTGGGTGGATCCCGGTCGGGTGCATGTCAGCCTCTCCCCCACTTTTCACTTCGGAAAAATACAAAAAAAAAGAGTAGGTGTGACCTACCTCAGAATTGTTGAACTAAATGACTTAATAAAATACACCCTCTGAGTGGCATAGAGTGAGCACTTATTCATGCAGTAGTAGTAGCAGCAAGTGCTTAGTATTATTGTAGTTTCCATTTTGTGATGATGATAAGATATTTTTATGGGGCAGAAGAAAAATCAAAAGTACATCATGTAGCTTTAAGCTTCAGTCTTTTTGAGGTATGGCTTTCAGCTATAATGGATGAGGATAAGTCAGTGTACCGCATAAGCAGTGTTGACTGGAGGATATGAGGGTTCTCCTAGTGTGTTAATTTTACATAATTTTGAAGGAAGGTTAATGTTCTTTAGAACTAAGGATTTTTTTTAGTGACAGAAGGAGGGAAGATAGGGACAGACAGGAAAGGAGAGAGTTGAGAAGCATGAATTCTTCATTGTAGTGCCTTAGTTGTTCATTGATTGCTTTCTCTTACGTGCCTTGATGGGAGGGGCTCCAGCTGAGTCAGTGACCCCTTGCTCAAGCAAACGACCTTTGGGCTCAAGCGGGCAACCTTGGGGTTTTGAACCTGTATCCTCTGTTTCCCAGGCCGTTACTCTACCCACTGTACCACTGTCTGGTCAGGCAGAACTAAGGACTTTTTATTCAATAAGTATTTGTTAATATTCTGGAGTTTTTAGTTTTTGTTTTTCATGGAAATAAATACAAAATAAACCTGTTTTGTGAAATAGCTTATGATTAAGTGACAGGATCTAAAATATTATTAAATAATAGTATCAGACAAATACCTAAATTAATGTTAGACTCAAATGCTAAAACCTTTCTGAATATTAATAGGCATTTAATATATGTTAAAGCTATTAATACATCAGCTTGATGAATTGTAAGTTTTATCCCATTATACAGGAGAGGAAACAAAGTTAGTTGGGAAAATGTTGTAGAGCAGTGTTTTTATTTTCTTTTTTAAAGATTTTGTTTATATTTTTTTAGAGAGAGGGAAGATGTGGGAAACATCAGCTCGTAGTAGTTGCATTTTGTTTGCCCCTTGGCTGAGCAAACCTGGGGTTTCAAACCAGTAACCTCAAAATTCCAGGTCAATGCTTTATCCACTCTGCCACCACAGGTCAGGCAGAGCAGTGTTTTTGAATTGCTGGTTCACAAAAGCATCCACCAGAAATTTCTTGCAGGTTTGCAAAAGAGTTATGTGAAGATTATATACCCAATGATTCTAGTCGAATTTTCTTAAGCTTAGGGTGATTTTTGCTTTAGCAGTTCCTGAAATAATTCTATTGTTATTAGTCCCCAAGTGTAAAAAGAGTGAAAATCAAAAAAAAAAAAAAAAAAAAAAAAAAGGAGTGAAAATCACTGTTGTAGAGAACTCTAATCTTTCTGAATTAAAAGTCTATGTTTATCATTGTAGTATGTCATTTTATTATGACTCATATTGAAACACAAAGTTATTCTGTTTGCTACAATAGCAGTCACCTCCTGACTTACTTGTATTGTACCCTATGTCTAATCTTTGCCAGACTGAGACCTGTAAGATCAGGAGCCATGCCTGCTTTCTATACTCCTGCCTTAGTGATTCCTGGGCCTTTCACAGACACAACCTTGAAACATCTTCATGTATTACTTTTCAGTTCTTACTCTGTAGTCCTAGATCTGGGGGGAAAAAAGAAAACTCTTAACCCCCTTTCCTCTGACTAGTTTCCTCACAGGCTATGAAGAGGGTTGTGTGTTATCTGGCATAGGGATAGATTCATATCCAAATTTTAGGGTTTTGTGGGTGATGAAATTGATGTGGGGAAAAAAGGAACTCGTTGAACAACTTTCAAATGAGTATTGTCCTTAGGAATAATTCCCTTTATCCTTTTCTCTTTTTAAAAAATAATTCTTGAGGAGGTAAGAGCTAATGTTTCCAATTTTGGAGCTCTTTTAAAATTAACTTTTTTTTTAAGAGAGACCGGAAGGGAGGAGATAGATAAGAAGCAGCAACTCGTAGTTGCTTTGCACTTCAGTTTTTTAAAGTTTTAAAGCAAAAGCAATGATTGATCTGTTGCATCTCTTTTAGAACTTGGATTTCCTTGGATAGGCAATGAGTGAAGCAGGTAAGAAGGACCAGTTAGGAGGGAATGAAGTGTAAGGCAGGGAGGAAGAATCCATATTGAAAGAGAGAAAGACAGGTCTTAAATGCCATACTCTTCTAGGTTTAAACAGGAGAATCTTAGGCCCCACTTTACAATTGAGATGGATGTGTTTTTAGGTGTACAGTATCAATTTTTAAGAGATTCAGTTCCTGCCTGACTTGTCATGGTGCAGTGGATAAAGCATCTACCTGGAATGCTGAGGTCACTGGTTTGAAATCCTGGGCTTGCCTGGTCCAGGCACATATGGGAATTGATGCTTCCTGTTCCTCCTCCCTTCTTTTTCTCTTCTCCTTTTCTCTCTCTTCCCTCTCTAAAAATGAATAAATAAGATCTTTTTTTAAAAAAAAAAAAAGAGGATCAGTTTCTAATGAGGTGATAAGGCCACCTAAACTAAGGCACTGGAATGAGGATAATGGAAATGAGTCTGAAAAATAATGTTTAGTATTTGGTATAAGTTCTGAGAGATCCCTAGTCTTCCTTATTTAAGCATACCCACAGTGCTTAAAATAGTGCCTGGTGTTTAAGTTGGGTACAGATACATAACATGGGCATTTACTGAATCTAGTAGGTACCTAGGACATGTCTGAATATATAAGGCTCCTGGAAAGTTCTGTCCGTTTTTGGAATAAAACAAAATACAAATTTTTCTTACCATCAATAAACTTTATTATGTAATATAATTGCCATTATTATTAATGATTTCTTGCCAGCATGAGGGCAATTTGTTTATCCCATTTTTAAAAAATGTTTTATCTTTTGATGCGAAAAATTGAACCAGTGTTTGTTTGATATCTTCTTCATTTTTGAATTTTTTGCCCTTCAAAAAATTTTGTAAGAACAAAAAACAAGTGATAGTCGGAGGGTGCTAAGCCCGGGGAATATGGTGGATGCGACAGACATGCTTCTGTAGCATTTCTTCCTTGTTGAAATTCGTAAAAATTACAGTGGCATAAATGAACTTTATCAGTAGCCATGAGTACACTATCGCTTCACACATAAGACTAACGTGAATCAACTTTTAGTTAATTTGCTACATCAGTATGTATACATTAAGTGATAAAAATAGAGAGGCACACATGCGCCAAATAAACATGTGCTTACGTGTCGAAACTTGTGATAGAAACGGACAGAACTTTCCAGTAGACCTTATACTATAATTTAGTTTTGTTTTTATTGTTAGGTGAATCTTTTTTTTTTTTTTTTATAATTTTTATTTTATTTATTCATTTTTAAAGAGGAGAGAGAGACAGAGAGGGAGAGAGAGGAGAGAGACAGAGAGAGAGAAGGGGGGAGGAGCTGGAAGCATCAACTACCATATGTGCCTTGACCAGGCAAGCCCAGGGTTTCGAACCAGCGACCTCAGCATTTCCAGGTCGACACTTTATCCACTGCGCCACCACAGGTCAGGCCTGTTAGGTGAATCTTGAAGTCACACATATGTGTTACTGTAGTACCTACAAATCTTCTTAATAGATTTTCGTTCCTTTGTTCAGTGTTTGAAAATTATTATATTTATATTTTGGGTACTATTTTATTTGTCAATGATTGTTGCTATTGTGTATTGTTTCTTTTTTCTCCAAGTTTGTGCTTTTTATATATTGAAAACTTAGAAACAATCTGTAGAATCAAATATTTTTTTAAAAGAAATAAAAAATAGCCTGACCAGTGATGGCACAGTGGATAGAGCGTCAACCTGGGATGTTGAGGTTGCCAGTTCAAAACCCCAGGCTTGCCCTGTCAAGGCACATATATATGAGAAGCACAATGAACAACTAAAGTGAAGCAGCTATGAGTTGATACTTCTTGGCCCGCCTCCTCTCTCTCTTTCTCCCTAAAAATCAATAAATAAAACCTCTAAAAAAGAAAGAGAGGGAGGGAAGGAAGGAAGGAAAGTAAGTAATCCCCTGCAGGTTCTTTTTGTTTTAGCTGCCTAGAACTGTTTATGGCTTTCTGGTCCTTTGCTTTTTCAGTTCAGGTAGTTATCTGTATTGTTGTGGTTCAGGTAGGTGGTCAGTAATTGGACATCTGGTTAACATTAGCTATGGAGAAGCGAACAAGATGAAATAATTTTAGTATAGCAGAAATTAAATACAGTATATTCCCTTCCTGTTATATTTGGTGAGGCGGGGGGGGGGGGTATTTTCTAACACTGGCAGCAGAACTTTGAGGGAGACCATAAAACTAAAGCCTGAGTCTGTTGGTCTGAGTGACCAGAAGTATCAGGAATGAATACTGCCAACTTGCAGTCTACTAGAGTGAACTTGGAGTTTCTGGGTAATGCATTGTGATTGATGGACAAAGGAATGTCAGGAAGTGATTGAAACTTGGTTGGGATAGGCAGGCAGGGCAGTGACTATGTAAACAAATGTGAAGGACCAGATTCTGCTGAGATGTAGTATGTGAAGAACGACATTATGGTTAGGCAGCTTACAAATCGCAGCATTTTATTTATGTAAATAGTAAACTTAAAAGTATAACTTACTGTCTCTTGGTCTTTTATGGCCTGTCATGCAGGTTCTGTGATAGAATTGCTTTCATTTTATATCTTACGAATTTCCATGCTAGTAAGAAACAAAATTAAGTGAAATATACCTCCCCCAAGTGTAAGTATGCATATATTGGAACTATATGAGAGTATGAATATTAGAACTTTAAAAGCATATGTTGCAGCAGAACTTGCAGTCACATTTGGCTCAACCAAAAGAAATCTGTACTTGATTGATTAAAGCCTATTTCTACATTTGATTGTCTCTATAATCTTACTGGCCAGATGTACTTATGAAATTATTGGAGATTAAATCTATAAGTTTTTTACTCTGGATGCTTTCTATTTAGGCTGCCCCGTTCTTTCTTGCTTCTACCCGAACATGCCACTTCCCTCAGTCTCGTTCTCTTTTGTCATTAGAACACTAGGCAAGTTACTTAATTCCTAGTCTTTAATCTCATCTGGAAAATGTAAATGTACTTAAAATTTTTTTCTTTATTATCTTGCCTATCCCTGATAGGCAAACCTTTGAACTGATCCAAGATGTCCTATTCATATAATTTTGCATAGCATAGATACTGCATATGATTTAAAGACCTGAACTTTATTTCCAGAGGTTCATGCAATTTGTTTTATGACTTTTATCATTTCTGTTTTCCTGAGTTAATGAGCTCTTGTCAATCAGGTTTAGGGTGATGGTTCTACAAAGATAAATTAACTATGGTTCTTTCCCTTCTGTGTGTGGTCTGAGAATAGAGGTATGCATTTTAACACATTATTTTATCACCTGTATTGTATTATAAATAAAGGCATGAACATGTATATCAGGGTAGAAAGAAAGCACTTTTACTGTTTAGGACAATAGATACTTCACACAGGGGCTAACTTTTGAAATGTATCTTTTTCCCCCATTGATTTGACAGAGAAGAGGGGGAAAAGAAAGAAGAAGGGGGATGGCTTGTGGGAAAGGGAGAGAAAGAGACAGAGAAACATTAACTCGTTCCATTTAGTTCAGGGGTCGGGAACCTATGGCTCAGGAGCCAGATGTGGCTCTTTTGATGGCTGCACTGGCTCGCAGACAAATCTTTAATAATAAAAAAATAATGTTAAAAATATAAAACATTCTCATGTATTACAATCCATTCATTTCCTACCGCTCATGTTCATGGTTGCAGGTGGCTGGAACCAATCACAGCTGTCCTCCGGGACAACACCAAATTTTTCTTGGATAATGCGTAAGGCACATGGGTCATTGTATGGCTCTCACGGAATTACATTTTAAAATATGTGGCGTTCATGGCTCTCTTGGCAAAAAGGTTCCCGAGCCCTGATTTAGTTGTACACTCAATAGTTGCTTCTCATACATGCCCTGATGGGGAATTTTACCCATAACCTCAGCAGGCGGGAATACTCTGTTCACTGAGCAACCCAGCCAGGGCTTGAAATGTATCTTAAAGGATGAATAGAATCTGTAGCTGCTTCTTAGTTACAGTTATACAAACTGAGTAAGCAACAAAAAAATGAAAATTTGACTGCTTCTTTGTGAACTTGACTATTTTATTTCCTTTATAGCTCAGGAGTCAAATGGGAGAGAAAGATACACCACTGCCTAGTTTTAGGGAAAAGGAAAAGCTGAAGGCCAATACTTGAGGGGTTTTTGTTTTTATTTGTTTTTAAGTGAGAGGAGGGGAGATAGACTCCTGCATGCACCCCAATTGAGATCCACTTGACAACCCCTCCTCCCCAGTCTGGGGATGGTGCTCAAATCTACTGAGCTATCCCCAACGCCTGGGGCTGACATTCAAACCAGTTGAGCCACTGGCTGCGAGAGAGGAAGAGAAGCAAATGGTGCTTCTCATGTGTGCCCTGACTGGGAATTGAACCCGAGACATCCACAAGCTGGGCCAATGCTTTATCCACTGAGAAAACCAGACAGAGCCTACTTGAGATTTAAGAAGCATTATGCCCTCAGATTTGCAAGTTAATGGATATGGAGAATAGGGATACCATGGAGAAGTAGTCAGGCCTTATGCACACCATGAAGGCTCTGGTATACCATGTTGTCTCCTCATAAATTAAATAAGTGAGTACAGAAGGCAAGAAAAGCTATTGGACACAGTCTGCATTGGCTGTGAAGGGGGACCAGAATTAAGACAGTGGTAGTGGGCATGAATATATGGAAAGGATTTGGAGGGTAAGAGTGTAGAGGTAGAATTTAAAGGACACTCAAAGAATTGGATCTGACTGAGGATAAAAATATGGTATAATTCCTTTTAATTGGGCAATAACTGTAGTGTCCTTAGGCATTAATTGATTTACAGTGGGATCTTACGTGCAAGAATAGAATTGTAAGTTGCTTGCATCATTGTTACCAGCAAAATGGTTTTTGAATAATTAATACCATTTATATTAATCGTTATATAGTATGATGGCTCCAGATGGACTTATATAAATACGGGGGGGGGGTTGCTGAGGGAGGGTGAGGGCTTCCTTTTAAAGTACATAGGAGTTGCAAAGAAAATGAAATTACTTCCAAGAGCCAAGCAGGTGATTTAATGAATATAGAAGCAAGGTTTAAGAAAGCAAGAAATGGTGTGGACTCTTGAGTTTATGTGCTCTGTATAAAGGATTCAGATACAAAAAATTTAAAAATCGCTGTGCCATCATGTTCCTAAGTAAAATAAGGACATATGCCCCTATCTACCAGTTTTCTATCTTTTATATAAACCAAAATGCCTGGAATAAGCATTCAAATACTTTGACATAATTAAAACTAACATACGTAGGGATTAGATGAGTTACTGAGTTGAATTCATTGAGCCCTATACTTGTGCTTTAAATGAAAGTGCATTTGACTGATCTGTGGTGATGCAGTACATAAAGTGTCAGCCTGGAATGCTGAGGTTGCTGGTTCGAAACCCTGGGTTTCCTGGTCAAGTCACATACGACAAGCAGTCAGTGAACAACTGAATGAAATAACTACAAGTGATACTTCCCACGCCCCCTCCAAAATCAATAAATAAAGCTGCATTTAATGCATTAAAACTAGAGATGAATAATAACCTTGCTTAACAGGAAAAGCTAAATGAAGATGCTTATAAGTTTTCCTAAAGCACATTCATCTCAAATGTTTATAGAAAATAGTTCTGTAAATTTACTATACCTGAGGCCCTTAAATTTTTTTTCTCTTTTTAATAGAGACAGAGTCAGAGAGAGGGATAGGTAGGGACAGAGAGACAGGAATGGAGAGAGATGAGAAGCATCAATCATCAGTTTTTCTTTGCGACACCTTAGTTGTTCATTGATTGCTTTCTAAATATGTGCCTTGACCGTGGGCCTTCAGTAGACTGAGTAACCCCTTGCTCAAGCTGGTGAGCTTTTTTTTTTTTTTTTTTTTTTTTTGCTCAAACCAGATGAGCCCACACTCAAGGTGGCGACCTTGGGGTCTCGAACCTGGGTCCAACTCATCCCAGTCCGACGCTCTAGCCAATGTGCCACCTCCTGGTCAGGCTTAAATCTTAATCTTAAAACTGCACTTTCATGAGCATACTTTACAGTCAGTTCATACATGCAGAGAATTATCTTTAAATTTTTCTTTGTAATTTAGGAAGTGGAAAAGAAAAGGGAATAGTAATGTTAATGTGGGATATAAGATTTAATTGTTTTCTGTTTCTTATTTTTAGATGGGAATGATGAACAACCCTAATCCTTATGGTTCACCATACACTCAGAATTCTGGACAGCAGATTGGAGCCAGTGGCCTTGGCCTCCAGATTCAGACGAAGTCTGTGCTACCAAATAGTTTATCTCCATTTGCAATGGACAAAAAGGCAGTTCCTGGTGGAGGAATGCCTAACATGGTGGGTAGTAATCTATCTACAAAATTATCTTTAGCCTGGAATTTTAAGAAAAAATTATGTTAAACTTGCATCTCTTCTACTATACACACTGCCTTATAATGGGTGGCCCATGTGTTTGAGGAGGTTTATGCCCTCCTTACAGTTCACATGATATTTTGTCACTTGTGGCATTGATCAGTACGGGTGGTGGTTCAAATAGGTGTGATTGGCGTCACTAAAATGAAAGTTTTGGGTGTCTGCTATAGTATGCAGTTTCTGCTTATGAGCATGTCTATAGAATAAAAAAGTGGAACATTTTTCTTCGTCTTAGTCTTTTACATTGTATCATATATTTATTGAATGCCTATATTTGATACTCTAGAAATTGAGGCAGTAGAGATAAAAAGATTAATAAAACATGGCATCTTTGTCCCCAGAAATGTTTACTTCTTTATTGGAAAAACGAAATTTCTTCCAGACTTCCTAAAAGTTAATTATTCACTCACCTAAAAGATCCTGCTTCGCAAGAAGCTACTTTGTTCTTCACAACCTTACTTGGACGGGCTCTTTAATACAGATTTCTTGCTTTTCCCTGTCCCACTCGAGTTTACCATGTTCTCTTCTTTCTGTTGCTTGCTCTATATTATACGTTATTTGATTATACATTTGGTGTAATATAAGTACTTTGTTTTCTTATTAAATTGAACTTCTCAATGGTAGGACCATCATTTATTTATTTTGGAATCTCCTATGTCAAGAAATGGAGTCTGGCTTATAGTAGTAGACTGTCCTTAGATGTTTTAATTGAAAATATCCAGGTTCATATTTATTAAAGAGATAGCACATTATGACACCTAAAATTAAGTATATCTCTTATTGTTTTCTCTTTTAGGGCCAACAGCAGGCCCCTCAGGTCCAGCAGCCAGGCCTTGTGACTCCAGTAGCCCCAGGGATGGGTTCTGGAGCCCACACGGCTGATCCAGAGAAGCGCAAACTCATCCAGCAGCAGCTTGTGCTCCTTTTGCATGCTCACAAGTGCCAGCGCCGGGAGCAGGCAAATGGGGAGGTGAGGCAGTGCAACCTTCCCCACTGTCGCACAATGAAGAATGTCCTAAACCACATGACGCACTGCCAGTCAGGCAAGTCTTGCCAAGGTGAGTGAGCTCAAAGGGTTTGCGTGCTCAGCAATTAATATTTACATCAGAGAAAAAAGAGAAAATATGATCAACTCTGCTTTAAGACCCCTTTATTCTCTGTACAATATTCTAAAATAAATATCAATTTGTACATGAGTATGGATGTGGTAGGAGAAGAAAGTTTTAAAAGACTTCCTTTTTGTGATGATTCTTCCATCCAAGTACTAACCAGGCCCGACCCTGCTTAGCTTCCGAGATCAGACGAGATCGGGCGCGTTCAGGGTTGTATGGCCGTAGACTTTGTGATGATTCTTAATATGTCCCCAGTATAGCATACTTTAAAAATTACTGAGGGTTTGCTAACTATCATGAAGCCCAAAACTAAAACAGTGTTACCCAATTTAATACAGTTTGTGTATTTGTGGAGTCACTGCAAATCTGTTTTTTAGAATACAGTAGATTGCACTGGTTGGTGGTGAAAAATATGGGCCCTGGAGCCAGACTTCCTGAGTTTGAATCCCACTTTGGGTACACTTTGACTTGGTGCAAATTACCCACGTTTTGCCTATTTTCTCAACTATAAAATGTGAGTGCTAATAGCTACCCATTAGGGTTGTTATGATGACGAAGTGAGTGAATAACATCTGTGGCACTTGCAAGTGATCAGAATTAGCTGATACGTAAAAATTTTCCGTTTTTAGTGGCACACTGTGCATCTTCTCGACAAATCATTTCACACTGGAAGAACTGTACAAGGCATGATTGTCCTGTGTGTCTCCCCCTTAAAAATGCTGGCGATAAGAGAAATCAACAGTGTAAGTGATTCAATCTTTTTAAACTTTAATTTATTGATTTTTAGAGAGAGAAAAACATCAGTCTATTTCTGTATGCCCTGACCAGGAATGCGACTGGGGATCCAGCTGGTAACTTCTACATATTGGGATGATGCTCTCTAACCAGCAGAGCTATCTGGATAGGGCAGTGATTAAATCTTTTGAATCTTTTATACTGAACGCATTCTTAGACACCCTCCCCTGCCCCCAGGGCAGGATTTAGAGCAGTGGTAGTCAACCTGGTCCCTACCGCCCACTAGTGGGCGTTCCAGCTTTCATGGTGGGCGGTAGCGGAGCAACCAAAATATAAATAAAAAGACAGATTTAACTAGAGTAAGTTGTTTTATAAAGATTTATTCTACCAAACTTAGTAAAAATCTGACATAAAGTATTTGGTAAGTAATTATTATTATATGCTTTAACTTACTGTAACTCTGCTTTATAAACTTTATAAAGTAAAGTTACTTCCCTACTTTATAAATCATCGTTACTGTGGAACCAGTGGGCAGTTAGAAAATTTTACTACTAACAGAGATACAAAAGTAGGCGGTAGGTATAAAAAGGTTGACTACCCCTGATTTAGAGTATTTGATTATGTGAAGTTCCTGTGGCTACCTAGTTTTCACTTTTCATTAATTTCATATTAATGAGGTTAGAATTGAACTGCTTATTTCCTAAAATAAAATCCAGAAACTCAGTCATTCTTTATAAAAATGATAGATGAATTTATGTTCCATTTTTAAATTTATGAAAACTTAAAAGATCATTGCTTTAACATTGAGCAGTTACTCCTCTATATTGGTGTTCTAAATATGTAGATACTTTGAAATAAATTACTTAAAGAATAAAAAAGGAAATTAAATTTGCCTGAGATGATGAGATGCTTTTCTTAGAGAAAAGGGAAGTCAAAGGTAGAGACTTAAGTGCAGCTACCATACCTCTGCTCTAAAATCAAAACATTGAATGACAATTTTGGAAATATATATGCAGCATGTGTAAAAGGAATTAAACTTTATAAAGTAATGTAGAAATCATGGAAAACCCAGTAGAAAATTTAGACTAGGATCAGAAAATTCACTAGAGGGAGTAAATACCAAAAAGTTCACTGTTCAAAGAAGAAATGAAGTATCATCTCTCCCATCACATTGGCAGAAACATTGCTCCCTAGTGTTGGCATTTGTGTGTTTCTGAGGCATTCATATATATACTGTTGCTGGGAACATTGATACAGCTGCAGGAAGGCTTTTGGGTATTTTGGGGTGAAAGCCTTTTCATGCCAGTTTGCATCTGGAAATATTTTTCAAGGAAATAATGGGGGAAAAGATGCATGTAGTGAGATGTTTCACAAAACAATAAATTTTTGGTTTTTCAAATTCATTGAAATGTCAGTTGTGTGTGTGTGTGTGTGTGTGTGTGTGAGAGAGAGAGAGAGACAGCACCTTTAATACTGTAATACCATTTTCTTTTGCCTTCTCTAGCAATTCTGACTGGAACACCAGTTGGACTTGGAAATACTAGCTCTCTAGGGGTGGGTCAACAGTCTACACCCAGCCTAAGCACTGTTAGTCAGATTGACCCCAGCTCTATAGAAAGAGCCTACGCAGCTCTTGGACTACCCTATCAAGTAAATCAGATGCCGACACAGCCCCAGGTACAAGCAAAGAACCAGCAGAATCAGCAGTCCGGACAGTCTCCCCAAGGCATGCGATCCATGAGCAACATGAGTAAGTTTGTGTCCTCCTAGTGACAGATGGAATATTTATTATGTCTTTAAATGCCGTGTAATATGTAGGATTAACTCCTTAGGGTACTTCATGTATTATTAGCCTTTGTATATGTGTTGCTGGTTATACTGCTAATAGTTATTATTATATATATGCTGCTAGTAGTTTTGCCCCTGATTTGTCACTTGTTTCTTGACTTTGTTTATGGTGATTATTGCTCAAATTTCTAATGTCTTTATGGCTTCAGAGTTTGGAGTCTTAAAAGGGTAAACATTTCTTGTGATATTTTCTTCTAGTACTTTTATAGCTTTCCATTCTTTTTTTCCTTTTTTAATTTATATTTTGTTGGTGGTGGCAGTAGTGGCATTTAAAATAAGCTACCTTGTTTTTTGTTTTGATCTAGATGCTAGTCCTATGGGAGTAAATGGAGGTGTAGGAGTTCAAACACCTAATCTTCTTTCTGACTCGATGTTGCATTCAGCCATAAATTCTCAAAAGTAAGTTTTATTTTGGTTTGTGCTCTGTGTCGTTTTCTAAACATTTGTTAGAATTTTTACAGTTTTTTAGTTTCTTTGATATAATATATCCTTGATGAATAAAAACAAATATATTTTTGTCCATACTTAAGGCTTATTATAACCTATTTGAAATCATATCATTTTTTTGAGGTAACCTACACCATCTGGTATACATTCGGCAGTTGCTAGTACGCAGCTACTTTAAAAATGAGTTCACTCTATCCTGGTGGGTTTTTTTACCTTTTTACACTTGGGGACCAGTGAAAATAGAATTATTTAGGGGGCTGCTAAAGCTGAAATCATCCTGAGCATAAGCAAATTCAACTAAGATCATTGGTTCTGTAATCTTCACCATAAGGGCAGTTAACTCTTTCACAGAACTGCGCAAAATTTCTGGGGGACCAGTCCACAGACCTGCAGTTGAAAAACACTGCTTTATCCCATTGTTAAGAATTAGTCCTTTGCCCAATGATTTCCCTGGGATAAGCTTTTAAAGTGGTAGCATAGTTTTATAACACAAGACTTAGCTTTCTAAACCGAAATCTTCTTCCTTCCCTCCCCATAATAAAATGTTGTAGGTTAACACTTTGCCTCACAGAAGCACAAACACATGTATACTCTTTTCCCCCAGACTTCTTTATGTAGTAGCTAGACTTGTCACAGTTTATGGGACCCATTGCAGTTACCACTTTCAACTCTGCTTAAATGAGATCATCTTGCTGCTTACCTCTTCATTAAAAAAAACTGTTTCACCACTCCTTTTTAAAGCCCAATAATGAATGAAAATGCCAGTGTGGCCTCCCTGGGTCCTATGCCAACAGCAGCTCAACCATCCAGTACTGGAATTCGGAAACAGTGGCATGAAGATATTACTCAGGATCTTCGAAATCATCTTGTTCACAAACTGTAAGATTGTAGGCATATCTTATTCTTAGGAGTTACCCTGTCAGCATGCTTTCAATCTGCCAGGCACTTAACCAGATGAAGAATACTGTTGATTCTTCTGTAGCTTGGCTGTTGCTGCTAATATACTTCTGTTCCTGTGGCTTTCTTGCTTCCTAGTCTGTGGTTCTCAATTTTTTCACCATCATTTGTTAAAAATCTCCTCAGCTTTAAGTGTGTGAACTATTCTGGATATGACAGTAATTAAATATATTAAACTATTCATTTTAGTGTTACTACCTTTACAAAGTTAATAATTTAAAAGAAAAAGTAGGTCTCATTAGAATATGGCAGTGGCAACAGTTATCTGTTGTCCCTAGTAAAGCTTTTATTAGGTGATAAGCTCAATCAGGTAGGATGGTGTGTGAGCCTCCAAGAGCACACACACCAATAATTGTGTGAAAGAGTTTGCATTATTTGTCAAGAAGTTGATATATACTAGGCACTTGGACTCATAAACACTGTTTTATTTAGTGCTTGTCAGAATAAAGAGGAAAAAGGCAAATAGAGTGGAAAAACATGATGCGCCCAATATCAGAAATAAAGAGCTTGGGCCTCACTGATGACAGAACTTAGATTTCAGACAGCACACAGCATTTTTATTCTTGGAGAAAGCAGTCTTTTTTTTTTTTTTTTTTTTTTTTTTTTTTTAAATCTCCACTTAATAGAAGGGTTTAATTCATCCCATCTATATTTGTTATTAAATGAACAGAAGTAATTATTTGGAGTCGATCATCTGAGTTGATGTTAGAAGCTAGTATATGCCTCTGGCATTTTTTCCCCACCATCTCAAGTATTCTTCTAAACTTCCATTTATTTCTTCTCCTGGTTCCTTCAAGTACTATACAACTGTACATGAGATAACCAAATTATAAAATTAATAGCTAGAAATCAGCATTTGTCAATCTTTAGGAACACCAGTGCCAAGCATTTTGTAGGAAATAGCTAGAAAATAAAATATATTTAGCAGAACCATAATGTATTTCTGACCCCTTTACTTTGTTTTTGATCTTTTAAGATTTCATAGTGATGATTCAGTTTTATTTTACTAGGCTGAATAAATGTAGGCGAGTGAATGATCTGAAAGCTGTTGATAATTGATACTGTAACAAAGGTCAGGTTTCCTCACTTCCTTTATGCAAATTGCATAATATAATTTTTTGCTCCAAATTAGAGATACAGGGAGGGGCCAGAGAGTATGTTTATGGAATCATTTCTTATGTTCAGGTCGGGAAAACCTTTTATTTGTCACAGAGACAATTTCATTTTTGGTCAGTATTTTATATTTGAGCACATTCCACACCATTTTAAAATGTGTACATTGTACAAAATGAGAAAACACTAATCAGAAAAAGTTTACAGCACTATACATTTCTATGGGGAGATCAAAAAGCTGACATGTTGTAACAGTGGTGGGATTCTCTATTCTAGTGTTCAAGCCATATTTCCTACTCCGGATCCTGCTGCTTTAAAAGACAGACGGATGGAAAACCTAGTTGCATATGCCCGGAAAGTGGAAGGGGACATGTATGAATCTGCAAATAATCGAGTGAGCACCTGTTTTTTTCTATATATAGTCAGAAATGGACCTGTTCTAGTTGCTTAGTTTATTCCTCTTTGTAACATGTACTTTGAAAGATACCCTTTAGCTGTCCTGTCTTATTCTCACTGCATAGTCAAGATAACAGCAATTTAAGTAATTTTCTTAGAGTATATCATCAGGAATTTTAAATTTTTCCTCTTAATAATACAGTGCACTCACATGGCACTTTATCTGGGTTGTCCTTCTGTCAACTTAGAAAGTGGTTGAGCTGTTTCCAGCTCTGTGCTCTTTTCATTGGAATATGATGAATCAGCTGCTTAGTATTTTCATTTCAAGTAGTATTAGTGTTTCTATACATCAATTCAACTTTCTTCCCTAAATTAGCACTTTTTAAAAATTTATCTATTGATAGTAGAGAGAGAAACATCAAATTGTTCCTTTAGTTGTGCATTCATTGGGCGCTTCTTCTTTGTGCTGGGACTGGGAATAGAACCTGCAACCCTGGCATAGCAGGATAACACTCGAACCAGCTGAGCTACCCGGCCAGGGCCTACATTGACACTTTTTAAAAACGTAGCATGGCCCTGGCCGGTTGGCTCAGTGGTAGAGCGTCGGCCTGGCGTGCAAAAGTCCCGGGTTCGATTCCCGGCCAGGGCACACAGGAGAAGCGCCCATCTGCTTCTCCACCCCTCCTCCTCTCCTTCTCTCTGTCTCTCTCTTCCCCTCCCGCAGCTGAGGCTCCATTGGAGCGAAGATGGCCCGGGCGTTGGGGATGGCTCCTTGGCCTCTGCCCCAGGCACTAGAGAGGCTCTGGTCGCAATAGAGCGACGCCCCGGAGGGGCAGAGCATCGCCCCCTGGTGGGCATGCCGGGTGGATCCCTGTCGGCTGCATGCGGGAGTCTGTCTGACTGTCTCTCCCCATTTCCAGCTTCAGAAAAATACAAAAAAAAAAACGTAGCGTAAAAAAAAAAACCAAAAAAAAAACGTAGCGTAACTTGTGCATGGGCTATAAATTGCACATGATATTTTGGAAAATCGACTGTAAGAGGTTACACTTTACTATGTAGATCAATAATAAAGCTGCTTTTCACATGATCATTCTGAAATGACCTCATGTTTGGAATAAATTTGAGAATGTTGATTAGGTTCTTCCCCTTTTTAGTTTCTGCCTACCTCTTTAAACGAGGCTAAAAGCTGTTCTTAGTTCATTTTTTCTGTTACCTAATGGTAGTTCTTTTTTTCTCATCTCAATTTTATTTCCAAAATTCAAAAAGGCGGAATACTACCACCTGCTAGCTGAGAAGATCTATAAAATCCAGAAAGAACTTGAAGAAAAACGAAGGACTAGACTACAAAAACAAAACATGCTCCCAAATGCTGCAGGCATGGTGCCAGTCTCCATGAACCCAGGGCCTAACATGGGGCAGCCACAATCAGGAATGGCTTCTAGTAAGTGTTTTTTGTTATAGTTGATTTGGAGAAAATTTGGTAATAAATGATTCCTCACCAAAGTCATTAATTTATGCAACTGTTCTAGAGTTTTCAGATGACTTTTTTTTGCCTTTGCAAAAAAAAGAAATCTCTAGTAAAAGTAGTAGCTAAACTGTATATTTAAAGTTTCTGGGCATGGTACTTAACATGTCTTGATAATCTGGCATCATTTTAGAGCCTAAGATACTCTTCTCTCACAGTGACACTTAGGAAATGATAGCTCTCAGTTTTTCACTGACTTGCATTTGTTAGGCAGCCAATGGATGTAGTCTGAGTAGGTTCAAAGACTCCACTAACTTGCATACATCCAAAACAAAATACCATATTACTTACATTGACAAAGTATGTTCAAAGGCTAAGAACTGTTCCTTAGAAGCATCATTTAAAATTCATTTTGACAGTTTATGTGTTCTAGTTATAGAAGACATCTCAGACTAATGAATCAACCAGATAGCCAGGATTATTATTCATTGCCTTATTTATTCAATGACACATTAGTAGGTTTCTAGCAGTGAAATGTGGTTTTAGATACATAATAGACAGAATATAAGCCATTTAAATGATGTAAAGAAAGGCTATGATAAGGAAAAGGCTGTATTTCTTGAATCAGTGTAAGTTGATGACCTATAGGTAGCGTCAGCTGAGCCAGCAAGTACCAACTCTTATATGCCATCAGTGGATTATAGGTGGGCTTAGAAATTTGTCCCCTTCAGGCCTTGAAATACTGTAGTGGAAAACTGTTGGTTGCCACTGGCTTTTAGCAGCCTCATATGTTCATTGCCACGTACTAGATACATTTCCTCATTGGGCCATGCTATGAAAAGAATTGAGTAGAGCAACAGCATTTCTGGCTGAGGAATAGTATACATAGAGGCCCATTAGTAAAGGAAAATACAGGTATTTTTTTAATTAGGTAGGAGAACAAATGTTCAGAAACAAAGTTGACCAGAGCTGAGGAGACTGCTTTAGGGCTAATGGTTTGAACTAGGGGCAAAACTAAAGTACAGAGACTAGTAGACAAATTTGTGATACTTGATTGTGATAGAATTTACTTATTTAAAAATTTGAGCCAACTTCAAGTTCTTATCAGATATTAAATTGTAGTCCTGTGTTAGAGTAAAAACAGTATGGTACAGGCCTGACCTGTGGTGGCACAGTGGATAAAGCATCGACCTGGAACACTGAGGTCACTGTTTCAAAACTCTGCACTTGTCTGGTCAAGGCACATATGGGAGTTGATGCTTTCTGCTCCTCCCCCCTTTCTCTCTCTCTCTCTCTCTCTCTCTCTCTTTCTCTCTTTCTAAAATGAATAAATTCTAAAATATATATATTTTTAAAGTATGGTACAGTGCAGGCAGGAACACGTTAGTAGCACTGAATAGTCCTAAGTATATGTTGACCTTTAGCTTATACTAAATCTGACATTTTGTAGGAGATTCCTCCCTTACTCCATATACAGAAATTAATTGTATAAGTGTCAAAAAGTTTAAACTTTAAACCCAAAACTGAAAGTATAATACAGAATACTGAAGAAAATATAAAAAGAAATGAGAAAGGTCTCTAAACTAGATACTACCTGGAAGCTTTTTTTATTTTTTGCGGGAGAGAGGGACAGATAGAGACAGTAAGGGAGGGAGAAAGAGATGAGAAACATCAGTTCTTCTTTGTGGCACCTTAGTTTTTCATAGATTGCTTTCTCATACGTGCCTTGACCCAGGAGGCTGCAGCCGAGCCAATGACCCCTTGCTCAAGCCAACAACCTTTGGGCTTGAGCCAGCGACCATGGAGTCATGTCTATGATCCCACACTCAAGCAGATCACCTCTGGGTTTTGAACCTAGGACCTCAGTGTCCCATGCCAACACTCTATCCACTGCACCATCACCTGGTCGGGCCTACCTGGAAGCTTTGAAGAAAAAAAATGACAACAAAAGATACAGTAGGCCCTGGCCGGTTTGCTCAGTGGTAGAGCGTCAGCCCAGCATGTGGAAATCCCAGGATCGATTTTCGGCCAGGGCACACAGGAGAAGCACCATTTGCTTCTCCACCCTTCCCCTTCTTCCTTCCTTCCTTTCCTTCCTTTCCTTCCTTTCCTTCCTTTCCTTTCCCTTTTCCCTTTTCCCTTTTCCCTTTTCCCTTTTCCCTTTTCCCTTTTCCCTTTTCCCTTTTCCCTTTCCCTTTCCCTTTCCTTCCTTTCCTTCCTTCCTTCCTTTCCTTCCTTTCTTTCCTTTCTTCCCCTCCCGCAGCCATGGCTCCACTGGAGCAAAGCCCAGGCTCTGAGGATGCCTCCGTGGCCTCCACATCAAACGTTGGAATGGCTCCGGTTGCAATGGAGTATCACCTCCTAGTGGGTATTCTGGGCGGATCCTGGTTAGGAGCATGTGGGAGTCTGTTTCTCTGCCTCTCTGCTTCTCCTTTCAGAAAAATACCCCCCCAAAAAATAAATAAATAAACATAATTAATGGACATACCAAGGAAAATATTTTCAATATTGAAAGGCACTAATTTCCTTAATATATAACCTGAATGGGGGAAAATAGATAAAATATTTGTGAAGTGGGAAAATAAAATGAAAGAATTAAGTATAAAATCAGTATAGACTGTTTTGGGTCTCTAAACGTTTAAATAGGTGTTACTGACGTGACAAAAAAATATATGCTCTAAGAATTTAAATGGTTATTCATTCCTTTAAATCCAGTTGCTTCATTTCTAGGAATTTAATTCCAAGCAATAATGGTAGAATTGCACAGAAATTGTCACAAGTAGCATAACTTAATGGAAACACCAGAAACATCCTAAAAGTGCCCCAGTATTATATTGGTAAACTAATCATACAGCTATACACTATAATATTGTAAAGTTGGCATCCCAGAGCATTCTCTTTATACCCAAGCGTTGGAAGACTGAACAGATTCTAACTAGTCAGCGGGAGCTGTGGACTTTTAAAAGTGAGTCCTGGCCAGGTGACTCAGTGGATAAAGCGTTGATCCAGGGTGCAGAAGTCATGGGTTCAACCCCCAGTCAGGGCACATATGAGAAGCAATCAGTGAATACACAACTAAGTAAAACAACGATCTAATGCTTCTCTCCTCCCCCTCTTCTTTCCTCCTTCTATCAAATCAATGGGGAAAATTTTTTTAAATAAAAATGATGTTCAAGCTATGGCTGACAGAATGACAGCTCTAAAGTGATCCACCTAACTCTTTTTGAGCCAAGAGCACAACCTAAGTAGGCTTGCCCTGCTACAGAGACAAATAACAATTAGAAAAAAATCTAGCCTGGGGTCCTTGAGTAATTAAAACTGCAATCAGTTTAATAGAAAAGAATTTGAGGAATTGTTCTGAAAAACTAAAGACATTTTCAGAAGAAAAAACTTAAACAGAAGAAATGAAAACATAAAAGGATAGCAGAAACTGGAAAAGCCACAGGGGTAAAATGCCATATGATCAATAACAAAACAGTAGGTAGAGCTTAAATAGCTTTATTCTAAATGGTTCAAAATAAAATGAAGAGGGAAAGGGATAGGGAGATTATAGATGTAAAAATCAGATTTGAAAGATCCAGCAAGCTAATAATGTAGGTGCAGAATCTGCATTTTACAGATGAGGAACTGAGGCACAGAGAGGTTACCTAAGTTTGTGGTAGTATTAGTGAGTGGCAGAACCTAGAATCAAACCCACATGTTCTGTCTTCACAGTCTTTAAACCATTAAGATCTTAAATAAGCAAAACTAATAAAAAGTTTTAAAGTTTCAAGAAAACTTTCTTAAAAGAAAAGGCTGAATCAGCTAACCAAACCCAGCTCATCACTCTCTTAATGAAGAGAGAGATGAGGAAGCATCCAGAAAATTAAACCAAGCTATAATGATAAATGTGGCTAAGTGAAAAGCTTGAAGTGTGCCATCAGGGAAAACGAGTTTAATAGGATAGACAAATATATGCACTCTCATGTTCATTGCGGCATTATTTATAATAGCCAAGATATGTTCATTGGTGGATTTATGTGTATAGAAAATGGGGTGTAGCCAGACCTGTGGTGGCTTGCCTGGTCAAGGCACATATGGGAGTTGATGCTTCCTGCTCCTCCCTCCTTCTTTCTCTCTCTCTAAAAATGGATAAATAAAATATTTTTAAAATGTGGTATGTCTGTCTATATACATAATGAAATAGTAGCCTAGAAAAAAAGGATATTTTGCTATTTGCAACAACATGGATGGACCTTTAGAGGGAATTATGCTAAATTAGACAGAGAAAGATGAATACCATCCAATCTCACGAATATTTTCAAAAAAAAATGAGCTTAGATACAAGAAACAGTTTAGTGTAAAATTTGTTTATTTTTGCGAAGTATAATACACTTATATAATGAAAGTGTGGCTATCGTCTGTGTATAGGCCTAGACCTGTGATGGCGAACCTTTTTATAAAAACCGTCCACTTTTGTAGTGCTGGTCAACCTGGTCCCTCCCGCCCACTAGTGGGCCTGTAATGGAGCAACCAAACAGGTGCCACGACTGTATTGTGTCTTATGAAGTTTTTGATTGTCAGATCCATGTGTGTAATTTGCATTGAGAGTATTTGTTTACTACATGCTGGTGCTTCTCATCTCCTTTTTTGTCTGTCTCTCTCACGTGCACAAAAAAGAATATTTGTTTAAATGTGAATGGTGTACATTTCAATTAATGGTTTTATTTGTAGACATCTATTCTTTATTTCTAAATATTTATCTTAAAACCTATCATCAAAATGTTCCTTCAAGTGTTCATCAGATGTTTTTATGATAAATGGAAAATTAAGAGTTACCTAATAAGCCAACAGTAGATTTTATGACAGCTGATGCCATGCAGTTAGTAAAAAAACATCATGTACATTGTAGTTGTAGACAAAGTGCTTGGGCCAAATGTGGGCAGTAGGATTATGTTTCTATCTTTTTCCTTTGATTAGTCTCACTTGTTAAAAAATCAGAATTTGCATTTTAAAATCAGGATTTCTGGCATCCTTTAAAAATGGAAGGATCCAGCAGATTTGGCCTGTTTCAGGGGCACTGTTTCACATAAGGGGCACTGTTGTCTATAGCTAGAGCAGTGGCTTCCTGTTTAGAAGGGTTGTGCTTTTTCTACTTCACTACTATTCCCTGTTGTCTCAGGCACTTGGTCTTTTCCACTGATTGATAGTAACTGCTTGGCCCCTACTGGCACTTAGCTTATAATATCTATCCATATTATTTGAAAGGAGAAAAAGTTCCTTATATATTAGGTAAAAACTTTGTTTTGTATACAGTGTATGTGAATACAAAGGTGGAAAATTAAAACTATTAATAGAGGTTTACCTCTTTGCTGTGTTCTCTAAATTTTTATATAGTGAACATAGGCTAGACATGTACTTTTGTAAGTCTTGCACAGTTGCAGGTAAGAGATTATATTACTAAGTGTTCATCACTTTTCAGTTTTCAATTTGACTGCATTATTGTTTTATTAGGGGGAATATTAGTGGTAAGTCCTTATGAACTTAGTATCTTGAATTTCAGTAAGCCACGTTGTTGTGGGATCATTTTTATTAAATGAACAAAAGTGACAGCAGAATTTGAGAATTGTCTGAAGTGCTGGTCTTGTCACTAGAGCACAGTGCACTGAAGAAGGCCTGAGTCACAGTGCTTTGAATGGGGGCTGTGTGGAGTAGAGGCTGGTCACTACAAGCTTTCTGTCTTTTCCCAGGGTGCCGTAGAAATATTATTTTCTCTGTGCACCATGATGTGAAAAAGGTTGGCTAGTGCTGCACTAGAGGGTGTGCATGTAGTCCAAGAAAACATTAGACCTTTATGTATTCATATTTTAATCTCTATTTCTGTTTTTGTATTTAAGAGGTTCATAATGTGTAGTATAGTAGAATATATATAGTATTTTTTTTTTTTCCATTTTTCTGAAGCTGGAAACAGGGAGAGACAGTCAGACAGACTCCCGCATGCGCCCGACCAGGATCCACCGGGCACGCCCACCAGGGGCGATGCTCTGCCCATCCTGGGCGTCGCCATGTTGCGACCAGAGCCACTCTAGCGCCTGAGGCAGAGGCCACAGAGCCATCCCCAGCGCCCGGGCCATCTTTGCTCCAATGGAGCCTTGGCTGCGGGAGGGGAAGGGAGAGACAGAGAGGAAAGCGCGGCGGAGGGGTGGAGAAGCAAATGAGCGCTTCTCCTGTGTGCCCTGGCCGGGAATTGAACCCGGGTCCTCCGCACGCTAGGCTGACGCTCTACCGCTGAGCCAACCGGCCAGGGCTATATATAGTATTTAAATGTTCATAGCACATAAAAACACATGTAACTGGGGTACATGTACACAAATTTGGTTACTGGACAAAATCTGGCTCTTGTCTGTGGAGATAGTCTGCTGCATACAATCCAAAGGATCTGGCTTAGTCAAATAATAGTATATTAAATGCTACACTGCTCACAAAAATTAGGGGATATTTTATCATTTCATATTCATTTTGAAATATCCCCTGATTTTTGTGAGCAATATATAATTTTTAAGATTTTACATTATTTTCCTGTCAGTACTGAAAGCACCATAGCTCATAAAGGAATGTTCTAAAACCATTTGTAGGCATTTTTTAATATATTTTAGAACTAGTGTTTTCTTTAGGTTCCTGCCTGATTTATAGTTTTTGTTTTGTGATTCATACTGAATTCTTTAAGACATTACTAAAAATATTTTGTGGGTTTTCTGTTTAAAGGAAAGGGAACCTGGCTGAAAAATGCTTTTCTGACCATTTTTCTATTCCACTCTAGACGGCCCTCTACCTGATCCATCTATGATTCGTGGCAGTGTGACCAACCAGATGATGCCTCGGATAACTCCACAACCTGGTAAGTTATGGAAGAAATCCATGTATTTTCTGTGGCCTTTATATTCTTTTCTTTGTTTTTAAATTTATTTTAGAGATAGAGGAAGTAGAGAAATGAGAAGCATCAACTCACAGCTGCTTCATTTTAGTTGTTCATTGATACGTGCCTTGACGAGGGAGGGAAGGATCAAGCCAGTGACCTCAGGGCTTTGAACTGGGGACCTCAATGCACTGGGTCAACACTATCTACTGCTCCACCACCAGTCAGGCCTTAACCCTGGCCTAATTTTTAAGCAGAGTCCCTGGTATACTGCAATATTGTACTTGCCACCTGAATTCTTGCTGGTATCATAATTACCTGCATGAGAAATCTGGAAACATTTTGGAGCTGGAGCCCAAGGAGAATGGGGAGGGTGAGAAGAGCAGGTTGTCTAGCAAGTTAAAGCTCAAAAGACATTAAATGATCAGCATCCATTTAAAAACAGCTGGCCAAGATTTATGTTAATTCACAATGCCCTACTGTGGCTGATGTGCAATAGATTTATTCACAGTTAAAAAGTTTCCTTTATTTGTCCTTATAAAATGATATAGAATCAGAAGTAAGAAATCTTTTATTCATTGATTTCATGAAGGTGTTCAGATCTAATATTTCATACTTTTATTATAGGTTTGAATCAGTTTGGCCAGATGAATATGCCTCAGCCCCCTATTGGACCCCGGCAAACTTCTCCTCTTCAGCACCACGGACAGTTAGCTCAGCCTGGAACGCTCAACCCAGTAAGTTTGACCTCTTTGGGTAATCTCTTTTGGCCTTTACCTGACATTTTTTAAATCCTTTATCTTTGTTTCTACTTTGTAAACAAGAAATCTCACACTTGCTTAATCAGCTGACTATAAATGATTAGCCTTAACTTTGATTCTTTCTGTAAATCTGTTGGCCCTAATATAGACATGATTAAATGATTATGTGTGCTTTAGAGATGAGAATAAATAGACAATGAACACTAAAATCTGTAATTTTCACCTGTCTCTCTTTATCTATAAATTGCTTTTAGGGATTTATCCTACAGATATAATCACTAAGATACTAAAAGGGGGGGCCCTGGCCAGTTGGCTCAGTGATAGAGCGTCGGCCTGGCGTGCGGGGGACCCGGGTTCGATTCCCGGCCAGGGCACATAGGAGAAGTGCCCATTTGCTTCTCCACCCCCCCCCCTCCTCTCTGTCTCTCTCTTCCCCTCCCGCAGCCAAGGCTCCATTGGAGCAAAGATGGCCCGGGCGCTGGGGATGGCTCCTTGGCCTCTGCCCCAGGTGCTAGAGTGGCTCTGGTCGCAACATGGCGACCCCCCTGGTGGGCGTGCCGGGTGGATCCCGGTCGGGTGCATGCGGGAGTCTGTCTGACTGTCTCTCCCCGTTTCCAGCTTCAGAAAAAGAAAAAAAAAAAAAAAAAAGATACTAAAAAGGTATATACTTTGACAAAAATTCATATGACAGATGTTACGTTATACATTCTGTGTTGAGGAAAGGCACGTGTGTCCTGAATGCATATTAGGAGATTTGTTAGGTCAAATCATGGTGGTACATCTGTAAGTGATAGTTTCAGAACTTATGATGTCCTGAAAGCTTTAAATGAAAAAACCAGATTTCTAAAGTTATATATATTTTTGATCCAGTATAGTTAAGAACTGTCTTGATTATAATTTATACAAAACAAATACTACGTGAAAGATTTGTTTCCAACTACTGTTACAGTCATAGTATTGGAAAGTTTATCAGAGCAGCCAGTCCTTTCCCTGGAGTTTCAGTTTTTAGTAGCTTGCACACTTTGACATAATCATCTCTTTTCTATAATAGCTGTCTTCCCCAGAAAGGAAACTGTCTTCTGCAATGGAGGGGCATTTGCCTGGTCCTAGCGACTGGAGAAAAGGGACTCTAAGCATCTTTTTGAAAGCTCTAAACCTGTTACCAACCTTTGGTTGGCCCCCACCCTTTCCCTGTCTTTGAGTTAGCTAGTACCTCTAATTCTTGAGCCTTTTTGGAGTTTTCTAGTATAACGTCTTCTATATTTATTCAGGGGTCTATTGGTTTTTATTTTAATCTGTAATACACATACTTTTCTTAGACTGTGGAGTTTTTGGCCTTTGGTACTTTATAATTTTTTTTTTAATTAATTTATTTTTTTATTATTAATTTTAATGGGTGACATTGATAAATCAGGGTACATATGTTCAGAGAAAACATCTCTAGGTTATTTTGACATTTGATTATGCTGCATGCCCATCACCCAAAGTCCAATTGTCTTCCGTCACCTTCCAACTGGCTTTCTTTGTGCCCCTCCCTCTCCACCCCCAACCACCACACTCTTGTCCATGTCTCTGAGTCTCATTTTTCTTTTTCTTTTTTTTTGTATTTTTCTGAAGTTGGAAACGGGGAGGTAGTCAGACAGACTCCCGCATGCGCCAGACCGGGATCCTCCTGGCCTGCCCACCAGGGGGCGATGCTCTGCCCAGCTGCGGCATCGCTCTGTTGCAACCAGAGCCATTCTAGCGCCTGAGGCAGAGGCCACAGAGCCATCCTCTGCGCCTGGGCCAACTTTGCTCCAGTGGAGCCTTGGCTGCAGGAGGGGAAGAGAGAGAGAGGAAGGAGAGGGGGAGCGGTGGAGAAGCAGATGGGCACTTCTCCTGTGTGCCCTGGCCGGGGATTGAACCTGGGACTCCTGCACACCAGGCCGATGCTCTACCACTGAGCCTACCGGCCAGGGCTCTGAGTCTCATTTTTATGTCCCACCTATGTATGGAATCATATAGTTCTTAGTTTTTTCTGATTTACTATTTCACTCAGTATAATGTTATCAAGGTCCTTCCATGTTGTTGCAAATGATCCGATGTCATCATTTCTTATGGCTGAGTAGTATTCCATAGTATATATGTACCAAAGCTTTTTTAATCCACTTGTCCACTGACGGACACTTTGGCTGTTTCCAGATCTTCGCTATTGTGAACAATGCTGCCATAAACATGGGGGTACATTTCTCCTTTTGAAACCACTAACTTACACCATTCACAAAAATAAACTCAAAATGGATAAAAGACTTAAATGTAAGCCATAAAACCATTAGCCTCTCAGAAGAAAACATAGGCAGTAAGCTCTCTGACATCTCTTGCAGCAATATATTTGCTGATTTATCTCCACGGGCAAGTGAAATAAAAGACAGGATAAACAAATGGGACTATATCAAACTAAAAAGCTTTTGCACAGCTAAAGACAATAAGAACAGAATAAAAGGACAAACTACACAATGGGAGAACATATTTGACGATACATCCGATAGGGGTTAATAACCAAGATTTATAAAGAACTTGTAAAAGTCAACACCAGGAAGACAAAACAATCCAATCAAAAAATGGGCAAAAGAGCCTGACCAGTCGGTGGCGCAGTGGATTGAGCATTGGACTGGGATGCAGAAGCACCCAGGCTCGAGACCCCAGGGTTGCCAGCTTGAGCGCGGGCTCATCTGGCTTTAGCAAAAAGCTCACTGGCATGGACCCAAGGTCACTGGCTCAAGTGGAGGTTACTCCGTCTACCGAAGGCCCACGATCATGGCACATAAGAGAAAGCAATCAATGAACAACTATGGTGTCGCAAGGAAAAACTAATAATTGATGCTTCTCGTATCTTTCCGTTCCTGTCTGTCTGTCCCTATGTATCCCTTTCTCTGACTCTGTCTCTGTCCCTGTAAAAAAAATTTTTTAAAAAAATGGGCAAAAGAAATGAATAGACACTTCTCCAAAGAGGACATACAGGTGGCCAATAGACATATGAAAAAATGCTCAACATCACTAATCATTAGAGAAATGCAAATTAAAACCACAATGAGATATCACTTCACACCAGTCAGAATGTTGCTCATCAACAAAGAATAAGTGCTGGCAAGGATGTGGAGAAAAGGGAATCCTCCTGCACTGCTGGTGGGAATGCAGACTGGTGTAGCCACTGTGGAAAACAGTATGGAGATTCCTCAAAAAATTAAAAATCAGCCCTGCCCGGTTGGCTCAGCGGTAGAGCGTCGGCCTAGCGTGCGGAGGACCCGGGTTCGATTCCCGGCCAGGGCACATAGGAGAAGCGCTCATTTGCTTCTCCACCCCTCCGCCGCGCTTTCCTCTCTGTCTCTCTCTTCCCCTCCCGCAGCCAAGGCTCCATTGGAGCAAAGATGGCCCGGGCGCTGGGGATGGCTCTGTGGCCTCTGCCTCAGGCGCTAGAGTGGCTCTGGTCGCAACATGGCGACCCCCCTGGTGGGCGTGCCAGGTGGATCCCGGTCGGGCGCATGCAGGAGTCTGTCTGACTGTCTCTCCCTGTTTCCAGCTTCAGAAAAATGAAAAGGAAAAAAAAAAAAAAAAAAATTAAAAATCAAACTGCCTTTTGACCCAGCTATCTCACTTTTAGGAATATACCCCAAGAACACTATAGCACTATTTATAATTCTTTCTTAAAGGCTTATGTTTGTTTGGGATAATTTAAGAAATGAAACGATTTAGATTTCATGGTCACATGAATGGTCACATGTAACATTTCATGTTACCATGAACGTTGCAAAATTTGTTTGGACACAATTTGTAACACCAGCATGAACAAAGATCTGAAATTCTGATTGACTCTCCTCACTTCACAGTGTATGCAAAGAAACAGTTACCTCTACTCAGTGATAGGTGCATTTGTGTGTCAAAGAATTTGTAACCTCTTGTAATTTCTCTAGAATAGATTTAGATAAACTGAGGCTTCCCTCCATTATTTTAGCATGAGAGTCAGCTGTTGTGCTACCCAGCCCCACCCTCCCCACAGCAGGACCAGAGCAGTTGGTGATTCCAGATGCTCTAGGGGAATAACTGTAATAGAGCAATTTGGTGCTGTGTTTTTTTGTGTGCAGCCTATGGGCTATGGGCCTCGAATGCAGCAGCCTTCCAGCCAGAGCCAGTTCCTCCCCCACACTCCGTTCTCAACACAGGGAATGAATGTAACGAATATGCCTTTGGCTCCGTCCGGCAGTCAAGCACCAGTGTCTCAAGTATGTCTCACAAATGGATTTTCTTACTTGTTTTTATGAGTCTACTGTAAGTTTTGTATCGGGAAGGGTGGCAGCAAATAGTGGATGAGAGTAGATAATTTTTTTCAAGTTATTTAATTAGAACAGTTATAATCATGGGGTATCCTGAACAATGAAAAAGATTACTCTATGGCATAACTATGCCAATTGTTGCAAACTAGGAAAGAAATTAAATTGATGGTTACTAGTGAACCCTCTAAAACTAAATCTTAATGACAGTTGCCATGCAGAATGAAGAAGCTAGCTGAAGAGAGCATAAGGCCAGAAAACATTGTGTTCCCTGTCCCTGCAGTGACTGAGGCAATTCTGCTGAATTTTTGAAGTCTACTTAACTGTACTATATGATCCAAAGATATGCCCCCAATAACAGACAGGATTTTTATCATATTTTTAAATGGAGGCATTTATTGCCATTTTCTTTTTAATCAGTTTATGTCCTTAAATGCATATAGCCTCCTTAGGTAAATATATCTTTAATACTCTTCTTTTTTATTGCCATCTCACTATCTTTTTCATTTTAACAGGCACAAATGTCCAGTTCTTCCTGCCCTGTGAACTCTCCTATAATGCCTCCAGGGTCTCAAGGGAGCCACATTCACTGTCCCCCTCTCCCTCAACCAGCTCTACATCAGAACTCACCCTCTCCTGTACCTAGTCGTACCCCGACCCCTCACCACACTCCCCCAAGCATAGGGGCTCAGCAGCCACCAGCAACAGCCATTCCAGCCCCTGTTCCTACACCTCCAGCCATGCCACCTGGACCACCTTCGCAGGCCCTGCACCCACCTCCAAGGCAGACACCAACACCACCACCAACACAACTTCCTCCCCAAGTGCAGCCTTCCCTTCCTGCTGCTGCCTCAGCTGACCCACCACAGCAGCAGCCTCTCTCACAGCAGAGCACGTCAGCGTCTGTTCCCACCCCGACGGCCCCGCTGCTGCCTCCACAGCCTACCACTCCAGTAAGCAGGGACTTGGGTTTTGGCAGAATCGTTTCAACTGAACTGTGGTGTTTGAAGTACTTCTGTGCTGTGTTGTTTCTGTTATCTCTGTTTTGTCTCTTACTGTCATATCCTCAGCTAGACTAGACTTTGTTTGTACTTCAAGACTTTCTTTTCCTTTCTTTTCTCTTTTCTTCTCCCTTTCCCTCCAATTCTTTTCTTTCTTTTTCCTGCTGTAGTACTTAGTGTAGATGGAATTCAAAGATTTTGTTTAGGTCTGGTGTTGACCATGCTATGTTTCATGTTGCATTCTGAGGCTTTAAGGCATGTAAGGAGGGTGGGACCACAAGGGGAGAGAGTCTATAGTACACTTTGTATGCCCACATAAATTTTAAAGAATCTTTTGTAAATCACGTGAGCTGTAAAATGAACAACAATAAAGTCATGGATTTATGAATGTCTGTGGTTGTAGCTATTAGAAAATTATGATCTAAGATGAGAAAAGAATGGACCTGGAACAGGTTAGCTTCCTTGTGAGGGGCTGTTTTATATATATAATGGAAATCTAAATTCATGTCTTAGTTGCGTCCTTACTAATAGAACTCTTGTGTGAAGGCTTAAAACCTTCTACTCGATCACTGATACTACTGTTTTCATTCCCTGTCCTATTGGTGAGCTGAGAGATCCTATTAGTCACAGCTACTTTATAGCACACTGTTCTTTAGCAGTTGGTTCATCCTGGCTTCTGATGGGCAAGAAAGTATGGAGTACAGAAAGGAAACTTAGTTTTACTATTTTCTTTAGGGTAGTAGTTTCTGAAAGTACTAACCTTTCATGATGAGGCTTTTTATTGGAAGACATAGGAAAAAGATGAGAATGGCCACCATTAGAATGTCATCGTTCCAAACAGCCACGTAATAGGTTCATTATAGTCTATTTGAAACTTTTCCTAATGAGAACTTAAAAACAAAAGTCATCTTTCTTTTTTTTCCATTTCTTCGTAAATGTGAGCTCCTCTAGAGATAGTCATCTCTGAAACCTCCATTGCTTGCACACTGCCACAGAATGGTAGTCACCAAAGAGCCAGTGGATGGCTCTTATTTACTACAAGGGGATGAAAGAGGCAGTAAGTGAAAGCACAGTTAATGGATATAATGGTACCAGCCTAGAAATAGGTGAGCGACCATGCCATCCTGTTGTGTAGCTTAAATTCTGGTTGTATAATTGGCATACTTTTTGTGTTTTTCCCCCTCTTACAGCTTTCCCAGCCAGCTGTAAGCATTGAGGGGCAGGTATCAAACCCTCCATCTACTAGTAGCACAGAAGTGAATTCTCAGGCCATTCCTGAGAAGCAGCCTTCACAGGAAGTGAAAATGGAAGCTAAAATGGAAGTGGATCAGCCAGAACCAGCAGATACTCAGCCAGAGGATATTCCAGAGGTGAGAGTAGGGTAATTATGATTACTTGGTTAGGAACTCAGTCTTAGGAACCCAGTGAAACATATTCCAGGAAAGTATTCTGATAATTAGGTCTCATTTCATTGATTTCCATATGAGAAAAAGGTCTTCAGATACCTCCACAAGGTGGGGAGAAGGGGTAGGATAGTGATCTTGCCCTGGCCAGGTGGCTCAGTGGATAAAGCGTCATTCCAGGTTCACTGAGGTCTTGGGTTCAATCCCCAGTCAGGGCACGTATAAGAAACAATCAATGAGTGCACGACTAAATGGAACAAGTGGAATGAGTTGATGCTTCTCTCTCAAATCAGTAAGATTGGCAGAAAAAAAGAAAAGACAGTGATCTCTTACTGCTTCTTGTTGCATGTCTGGAATACTAAAATATCTTCCTTGCCTTTAGACTAAAGCAGAAGACTGTAAAGTGGAAACTACAGAAACAGAAGAGAGAGGCACTGAATTAAAAGCTGAAACAAAAGAGGAGGAAGACCAGCCAAGTACTTCAGTTACCCAGTCATCTCCAGCCTCAGGACAGTCAAAGAAGAAGAGTAAGTCTCTCAGGCTCTGTGTTGTTGGAGGAAGGGAGATAACCAAAGAACAGGACTGGGATCAGGCATTAGGCTTCTTGGGTCCCAGAAATTGACTTCATTGTGATTTCATTAAGCTTAGAGCCCTTGGCCTGGTTTCTTTATTAACTAATGTTGGAAAAGAATTTATTTTTTTAAGGAATATTTGCTTCCTGGAATCACTAGTCAATTAGTCATACCCATCATTTCTTCAGTGTTGGGTGATTAACACACTGCCAAAATTGTCTTTTTCAAAGGAGAGAAATTAAATAACATCCTTGAAATGAAGAAAATAATAGAAACAATAGTAACATTTATTCTTATTGTGCACCTGGTGCAATGCCACACCTGCATTGTCTCATAACGTCAAGAAAAGTACAGTATGAGGCTATTCATCCCATTATATAGCCAGGAAAAGTGAGGTTCTGTAAGTTTAAGTAACTTGCCCTAACTTACTTAGCTGATAAATAAACCCAAGTTGGCTAATACAGAGTCTCTACTCTGAACCACTCTGTTGAATATTGATGAATCAAGTCAAGTTAGCAACACTGCTTAATACAGTGTTAAATAATTCTCACAGAAATTAGCTAAGTAGGACTAGAACTTACTGGGGCTGTCATGACCCCTATAGTGGCATAAGTAGAACTATCTCAAGGGAGCATCCCCTTGCTCCTGAAGAGGATGTATATAAAAGTGTTCCATTAATACAACATACTTTTAAATGTTGATGTTAACTTATTTTCACTTAAAAATAAGGTGGTAATATATTGCGGTTTTATTTTAATATAGGCTGCAACAAACCCAATCTTACGATTATATTAGGATTCTCACTTTTTAAAGCCAATCTCACAAATTTGATTAAATTGTGGGGTTTTTTTTGTTGTTGTCATTGTTTTTTTCATTTTTCCGAAGTTGGAAACGGGAGGCAGTCAGACAGACTCCCGCATGCGCCCGACCGGGATCCACCCGGCATGCCCACCAGGGGTCGATTCTCTGCCCCTCTGGGGCATCGCTCTGTTGCGACCAGAGCCATTCTAATGCCTGAGGAAGAGGCCACAGAGCCATCCTCAGCGCCCAGGCCATCTTTGCTCCAATGGAGCCTTGGCTGCGGGAGGGGAAGAGAGAGACAGAGAGGAAGGAGAGGGGGAGGGGTGGAGAAGCAGATGGGCGCTTCTTTGTGTGCCCTGGCCGGGAATCGAACCCGGGACTCCTACATGCCAGGCCGACGCTCTACCGCTGAGCCAACCGGCCAGGGCCGATTGTGTTTATTTTTAATATAGCCAAGAATGAGATGAAGAAGCGTGTGTGTGTGTTTCATGTCAGCCCCAACATTGAGGTGAAAAGTACCTGAAGTGCTAATAAATATACCCTCCTGCAGATAAAATTAATTTGTAAATAGTATAAATAACAAGGCCTCTGCTCAAGAGTGTTTTTAAAGCTCAAAACTGGACCCTTTATGAGTAGCTTCTTGAATGATACCTTAAGTTGATTTCATTTGGGACACACCTACAAAGCTTTCCTTCGGGACTGGAAATATTTGAACATTATTTGGCCAACTGAGTCCATTGTTCTGGCAGTAACAATTGAGTTCTGTTTTCTTAGACTTAAACCTCACATTTGCCATTAACACTGTAACTATGTCTTCCTCCTAAGCTCTAAAACATAATGAGGGACTCTTCTTTCATTGCTTCTGATACCTTCAGTGATAGACAGTGCCAAGTCCAATTTCTGGCATGTTAAATACTGGTATCACGAATGAGTTCCATCTATTCTTGCTTAGTAGCACCCTCCTTAAAACCTCTTTAAAAAATCTTTTGGAGTATTATTTTGACGAATCTCTTCATAAATTTTTGGAAGGGTTGTGATTCTTTTTCTACTTGGTCAAGACGATCTTAACTGTCTGAAAAATTAGCTGAGCCATGAAGATGACTAGACATGGTGTTTTGAAGGTGCTACCTAAAGCGAAACAGGTCAGACCAGGAATTAGAAACAGGAAGTTCACCCCTAAGCTATGCTTCCATGGGGATAATGTAGGCAATTTTGAATTTTGTGATTCTTGAGATATTGTCATAGCTGTAACTTTTTCTTTTGCTTGCTTGATATCTAATTTCAAATGTACTCTTAAGTTTTTAAACCAGAAGAATTACGTCAGGCACTGATGCCAACATTGGAGGCACTTTATCGACAGGATCCAGAATCCCTTCCCTTTCGTCAACCTGTGGACCCTCAGCTTCTAGGAATCCCTGTAAGTATGTGATGGTACTTCTGATTTTGTTTTTTAACGTGTTAATGGCTTTATTCAGATACAATTCACATATTGTATAAGTCATTTATTTAAAATGTACATACAATTCAGTGTTTTTTGTGTGTGTATTCACAGAATTGTGTAATCATCACTAGAATCAGTTTTTTGATTCATTTTTTATCAGCCCACAAAAGAAACCCCGTACCTATAAGTAGTTAACTCCCCTTTTCCCTCACAAACCCCTCCCCCTTCCACTACTTCCTAACCAACCATTAGTCTGCTTTTTGTGTCTGGATTTGTCTATTCTGGGCATTTCATTAAAGGGAGTCATACAATACGTGGTTCTGTGTGTCTAGCTTCTTTCACTAAGCATAATGTTTTAAAGGTTCATCCATTTTGGCCTGCCCAGGTGGTGTCACAGTGGATAGAGTGTTGACCTGGGACGCCGAGGACTGACCCAGGTTCAAGACTCTGAGGTTGCTAGCTTGAGCACAGGCTTACCCACTTGAGCATGGGTTGCCAGTTTGAGTGTAAAATCATAGACATCATCCCATGGTCACTGGTTTGAGTCCAAAGGTCGCTGGCTTGAGCAAGGGATCACTGGCTCAGCTGGAGCCCCTGGTCAAAGCACATATGAGAAGCAGTCAGTGAACAACTAAGGTGCCACAGCTATGGGTTGATGTTTCTCATCTCTCTCCCTTCTCATCTCTGTCTTACTAAAAGGGGAGGGGGGTGTAACATGGATCAGCATTACATTTCTTTTTTGTGTCCGAGCAATATTCCTTTGTATGGTTGTACCACATTTTCTTTACCCTTTCATTTGTCGATAGACATTTGGGTTGTTGACATTTTTGGCTGTTAACACTAATGCTACTATGAATATTCTTATACAAATTTTTGTGTGGTATATGGTTTTCTCTTGGATATATATACCTAGGAGTGGGATTCCTGGTTCATGTGGGGGTTTTTTTATCACTGGAGTAGCAGTAGTTCATGATAGAAAAGGAAGACCCAAATTAGTTTCATCTGCTTTTAAAGGTGCTTTTACACACCAGGCTGGTAGCAGGTTCATTTAAGGATTTTAAGTGCTTTGAATGACAGAAACCTATTAGGAACCCCCCAACACCCTGTTCTCTGGACTTGGTTTCTTCATCTCTGGGTTCCTTCTAGTGCTAAAATGTTCAGGTTTTTTAAACTTGTATCACTATACTATGTGGTAAAGCACCTGGCATTGCATCAGTAGACCATCAGCTTGTCATATGGAGAGTCTGTGATAACTCTCTTATCCTCTCTGCCCTCTAAGCTGCTTCATCTCTGTACACTAATGATTTTAAGTTTTTTTTATTTATTGGTTTTAGAGAAAAAGAAACATCAATTTTGTTCCACTTATTTATGCATTCATTGGTTGATTCTTGTATGTGCCCTGACTAGGGATCGAACTGTGCAAACTTGATGTATCAGGATAACACTCTAATAACTGAGCTACTTGGTCTGGGTATAGACTAATGATTTAAAGAAGTGTTAACTCGGATGTGAGGGCAGTCTGGCTGCAACATCTGTCACCCCATTGATCGCCAGGGTTGATTCAGCTGATCTGGCTGGCTAGGCGGGTGTCCCCTTCCTCCCTCACCGCTTCATGTGTGTCCCTCCCAAAGCTGCACACTCGGTCAAAGAGGACGACCTTTCCCGCTAGAGGAGAGGACCATTCTTCGGTCAAGGGTATACGAGTAGCTACGCTCCCCTGCTAGAACCTCCAAACAAGTCTCAAGCTCCATTTGTAGGAAAACGTAGGGTAGTCAAGCTTCTAAGACTCTAGACACATCCAAATGAGGCGCTGCGTGTGGCAGTCTGCCTTTCTTAAAAAAATAAAAAATAAAAAAAATAAAGAAGTGTTAACTCTTTGGCAATATAGACAGATGAAAGACTTAATGTTGCCTGGAAAATGAATGATGATAACAGGAAGATATGCCATCTACCTTAAATGTACTGAGACTTTCTGGTAATATAGTTTGGTGTCACTTGTCTTAGGATTACTTTGATATTGTGAAGAGTCCCATGGATCTTTCTACCATCAAGAGGAAATTAGACACTGGACAGTATCAGGAGCCCTGGCAGTATGTGGATGACATTTGGCTTATGTTCAACAATGCCTGGTTATATAATCGGAAAACATCACGGGTATACAAATACTGCTCTAAGCTGTCTGAGGTCTTTGAACAAGAGATTGACCCAGTCATGCAAAGCCTTGGATATTGTTGTGGCAGAAAGGTAAGGAATTTTTTCACAGATAAAAATTGTGTTGAAAACTTGACTAATTAGAGTCCTGAATCTTCATATTATAAGCTCATCTGGACTGGGGACATGATCACAATCTGCTGCGGTTACATACTACCTGTTATGTACTGGTTTACCTGTGTATACCAATTCACATTAAACTCCTCTTGTCCTGTTGAGTTCTTTGTTAAGTGGTGGGAAGGGAGGATATGACTGTCTAAATCTACTTGCAGTGGTGAAATAATTATTAGTAAACTAGAGTGGTTTTTGTTCTGCAAACTATCTTGGAAACAGAAAGCACATTATGGTTAACACAAATGAGAACTAAGACTTCAATTTGTTTTTGATTTGCCAGTGTAAATATTCTAGCTTGTCCTTCAGGCTTGTGTACTATTTAATGAATGGTTTCTTTTGCAGTTGGAATTCTCTCCACAGACACTCTGTTGCTATGGCAAACAGTTGTGCACAATCCCTCGTGATGCCACGTACTACAGTTACCAGAACAGGTAAGTTCAACCATGTGTGGCGCATGGTCCATGTGTCTGCTTGTCTAGGGAGTGCATGCAGATGGGCCAGCACACATACTGTCATGTTTTGTGTGTAACTTGCTCGAAAACAGCTGTACAGCACAAGTTCTGGTCTTTGTAGAATTATACAATTTTCTAGCAGAAAGTAGTCTTGTATCATATGTCTGGGCCCTGGTTTATAAAAATAAAAAGGGCAAGAACCCAAGGCCTTAGGAAGTTAAGCAACTTTGTAAATTGGTGGCATAAGTGAGATTAACATCCCAGGCCCACTTCTCGATACACTGTCCTGTCATAGCTCACCACAGCCTCAAGCAAACCTGAGACGATTTTCAAACTATTTAGTCTTTCTTTTTGTCCATGAAGTAGCTGCTGGCTATCCCCTTCCCAAAACTACCCAGAAAATTTAACCATATGTCTGTTAGCCATCTTTATCTTTTTGGAAATGTTTTCTTTTTGAGTGTGGCCTATCCCAAAGTAGATGTTCTTGAAGTATATGGAAACAGAGGAATCCAGAGTGTTTGCTTTGCCTCTATTAAGAAAATAAAAAAGAACACCTCTAAAAACAGCTCTGGGCCAGACTGTTCCTGACAAAGACGTGCATGACAGGGGATGGTATTTTAATAAATGCAGCACTCCTGCCCATTCTCCCTGCCTAAACAGTGTCTCAGTACATAAGCTGTCATGGCCATGGTTTGTCTATTTTCAGTAATGGAGTATTTACTTCGGGCTTTGAGATAGTAATTGTGAGGCTAGGCAGTTAATACTCTTGATGTTAATTAAACCATGCCCATAGTAGTGGGTTTTGCTGAACTTGTGTGCTACAGATGCATTTCTAGCTTTCAAAGAGTCACTTAAACTTTTTGTTTTATTTACAAAAAGTTAGGTGCACTCTCAGTGCTTTGTAGTCATTAGAATCCAATGTTTTACATAGTAAAACCTGGAAAAAGGTGGGTCTCAAGTTATTTTAAGTACCTTATGTTCAAAAAAGCAAGTAACAACTTGCATGAAACTTATGCTATAGTCTTAACATTCATACCACTTTTGGATTTTTAGCATCTACAGTGTTTGTAATCTTTGTAGCAAGAAACATGTGATGTGGTACCTGCACTCATTACATCCTTTTGCCTTTTTAATAACTATGTCAATTGATGGTTACAATTGGTATCTGACTGCTTATGCAGACTTTTCATTGAAAAACAAGTTATTTTTTTTAAGTGGCTTCCTTGGGATCAGAGAATTTTTTCTCCAGTCTATAATTGTTTTTGGATAATTTGTTCCCTGCTCCTATATCCACAGGGGTTTTTTTTTCTTTTTTAGAAGTGAGGAGAAGTATATGATTGCTGTGTTTAGGGGACAGGGTGGCAATTCCTCTCTCCCAGTATATTTATTTTATTTCTTCTTCTGAGTATTTGCATCAATTAGCATTAATTCTAAAATGAAAGGGTGTAGGTCTGTGTAAGTGAAACTTTTATTTGCTGTAATCATTTGCTACTTGTGATCCCATTTGAGATATTTAATGCTAATCTGTGCTTTGCCTTGGCTTTCTGCTTTGTGTTGTCTCTGCTTTTCTGTTTTTTGTTGTCCTGCAATCCCTCATTTCTTCGTTTGTTTTGTGTTTTTTTTTCTCCCTCATGCTTGTCGTTGTCTGCACTTGGCTTTGATTGCAAAAAAAATCAAAAACAAAAACAAAAATACAAAACCCATACTGTGGGGCCCATAAATCTGCATCATTGAATGTCCTTGTCGCCGTTGATGACCTGCTCTCTGCTCCCGTCCCCCTCCTTGGCCTGCTGTGATTGGTGGCTTCGTTGCTTGGCTTGGGCTGTGTTGTGTGAACGGAACAGTTCACCCCAGTATGGCCTTCTTGCCGACAGGTATCATTTCTGTGAGAAGTGTTTCAATGAAATCCAAGGGGAGAGCGTTTCTTTGGGGGATGACCCTTCCCAGCCTCAAACGTAAGTAGCTACATTATTTTGGAAAATGCCATCTAATTTCTCAGTTTGTTGTTAGGTGGTTATACTCAGGCTTCTTAGTGATCTTAGGTTACTGTCTAATAACAGTAGCCATTAGCCACAGATGTCAACTCAAATACAAACTAAAAGTAAATAAAATTTAAATTTTTCTCATTTGCACTAGGCACATATTAAGTGCTCAGTGGACATCTGTGGCTAATGGCTGCCCTATTGGTTGGCACAGGTAGAGAACATTTTCATCAAAGAACATTTCTATCAGTTCTGTTAGCGCTGATAAAGAGAATACATGAACACTGGGCGGTCATTTCAGATTTGCTTTTTCTATAAGTGAAACAGCTTCTCTCCTAAAAGTTGAAAGGTTATAATGCAGAGAAACTACATTATTAACTGTTCTGAGTTTGAGGGGAATTGAACAAAACCTTACAGCCTTCTCATATAGGTTAATAATATAGAAATCATTTTAGTTTTGAATATCATTGAGCACTAGAGCTTTAGGAGTTTCTTAGAATGACCTACAGACTTCATTGGCATTTGGAATCTTACAAACCTTTATTTTTATGGTAAATGCCAAGGAAAATTTTCAGATATATCCTGTCTCATCATGTGTCTAATCTCTTGAGATTTATTTAGACACTGAGACTCTGAATTTCAAATTTGGACTGTTTTAAGAAAAAACTTTCATATACTTCTAATATTCTTCAAGAGGTTCTTTTCTGGTTTAGCTTATACTAAACAAGCAGTTCAGAACATGGTAAAAAGTATGGAATTTTTATGTTACTAGTAAAATAGAACTTCTGAAAAAAACAGGTTAATTTGTCCAGATTGGGTTGTACTTTAACTTTTAATCACCACTGAAGTATGGTATAGTCAAGTCAGGTATTGATCTGGAGAATAGGTACTGAGTCTCCCTGAAGAGATTTTCTGACCCTTGGCTAAACCAAGGAAGTCAGCTCTAGCTACATTTCCCTAATGCTAGAAAGGAAGGCAGCCTTACTCTTGGTACTATTGAGTGTCTTGCCACGTGTTTTAAACATTAGGACACTGCTATCTTTGACTTGAAAGAATGTGGAAACCTTCTCTTTCGATTATGTAGGGATATAGTGGACCTGGGAGTCTGTGTCACTAAATAGGTTCTCTATGCTGCTGGTCTTCAGAGTACAGTCTGAGTAGCAAGGCCTTGGACCATGTAGAGATGCATCTCTAGGCTATGACTAATAGGAAACAGTTTAAATGTGAAAGTGTCCTCATTTTTGTGAAGAATAATCACCGTACCCAGAGTTGGGCTCCTGAAATTTATTCAGATACAGAATGATAAGACTTTTAGCTTCTGTGACGCTTTGAGTGTGCTGTCCCAGATTTCCAGATAGATGGGAGGCCATGTGAAATTTTTTTTTTTTTTTTTTTATAGAGACAGAGAGAGGGATAGTCAGGGACAGACAGACAGGAACAGAGAGATGAAAGCATCAATCATTAGTTTTTCATTGTGCATTGCAACACCTTAATTGTTCATTGATTGACTTCTCATATGTGCCTTGACATGGGCCTTCAGCAGACCGAGTAACCCCTTGCTCAAGCCAGCAACCTTGGGCTCAAGCTGGTGAGCTTTTCCTCAAACCAGATGAGCCCTCACTCAAGCTGGCGAGCTCAGGGTCTTGAACCTGGGTCTTCCGTATCCCAGTTCGACGCTCTATCCACTGCGCCACCGCCCAGTCAGGCCATGTGAAAATTTTTAAATGAATACTATAAAGTACAGACTTATTTCCTTTAAAATTGAAATACACTGCTCACAAAAATTAGGGGATATTTCAAAATGAATATGAAGCGATAAAAAAGGAAACATTTGCCCCATTAAAAAAATAAAATTATTTTTAAAAAAAAGAATGTGGGGTTTATAAAGCCTTAAAATATATATAAATAATAAAATAAATATAAGGTCACTAAAAAAAAAAGAAAACATTTGATTTTTTCTTAATTAAACAAGAACATTAAAAAAACAAACAAGTCAAAGAAAGTTATTCAGTTATGCAAATAAGATGCAAAATCAACTTTTATTTCATTGGTGAAAATTCACCATACAAAAGACTGAAAGTACTGGAGTATCTGTATATTCGCTGATCTTGAAAGTGTATTTTGAAATATCCCCTAGTTTTTGTGAGCAGTATATATATTCTTAATACTGAAATTTTCTATTAATGAGTATTTGACTTTTCTGAAGAAATGAGTATTATTTTTAAATAGTGGTTTAGCTGCCTCTATGCACACCATCTTTCATAGTTCAGTCTAGGAACATTAAACTACTAAAAGGCATAACTAGCTAACATGAAGAGTAGCAGGCAAGAATTAAAAAGAAAAAGAATGAACTAATATTTCTAGTTCATACTGGTTTCTCCGTTTCCTATAACAAGAGAAACAGATTTACTGTACTCTAAAATTCTTTCCAAAACACTGGCATTCCTTTATGTAAATGTGCATTTTGTAGGAGCCAAGAATGTACCTGTTTGATGTATCTTTGATATATTCTCAGAAAATTTAAATAATCCCCTTTCAGTATGAGATTTGTTCCTTGGGTTAGAACAGAGGTCAGAGTGCTTATTTTTCTGTATTGCTTTTTCTCATTGTGTCCCCCTTCTCTCCTTAGTACGATAAATAAAGAACAGTTTTCCAAGAGAAAAAATGACACACTGGATCCTGAACTGTAAGTAGTTTTCCTTGAATAGACACTTTGATTTTCCTTCTTCCTTTCATTTTCTTGGTTTGGGTGGCCAAGGAGATGGTTCTGTTTTCGTGGGCTGACATCTATACAACATAAATGATAGAAATGTGGAAATCTACATCACAGCATTTGTTTACACTTCACTAAATCAGCCCAAGTGAAGCACCCATCTACCTCTTCTCAGGGCCATGTATTCTATCCCTGTTTTCCACTGCATTTTCAGACAAGTTCATAGTCCCTTGCTTGTGGTGAGGCCTTTCAGAGCGCTGAGATGTACCATTATTTTAGGCATTCCTAGAATGGTGTCAGACTTACTTGGAGGTTTAAGCCGGAATAATCTTTCACTTTTTACTGCCTTTCTACAGTCACATTTTAAATTGTCACATTTAATAACTGAACTTAATCTCTTTTGAAATTTGCTCTACCTGTAAAGAGCTTTTTAAAAATTAAAAACATTTTAAAACTATTATCTCAAGTCTTTAGATTTTTTGGCTTTTTATTCCCAGGTTTGTTGAATGTTCAGAGTGTGGGAGAAAGATGCATCAGATCTGTGTCCTTCATCATGAGATCATCTGGCCACCTGGGTGAGGCATCAGTATTTTTTCATCATGAGTTTCAGCGAGTTTTTGTCTTTGCAATGATTATATCATATCTTAAAAGTTAATGTCTCTAAAAATTGGTTTTTGGACTGGGGAAAGGTAAATAAAATCCAGATTTATCAAGTAACCTAGAATCCAAAAACACAGATCTTTCTCTTACTTGCATGCATTGTTTTAATCCATATGCAAATATTCCACTGTTTTGTATTTTAAATTATTTTGTGGTTGGTTTGTTTTTTTGCTTTCTTTTGTTTTTACATCAAAAGTAAATTGTTTTGCCTGACCAGGTGGTGATGCAGTGGATAGAGCATCAGACTGGGATGCAGAAGGACCCAGGTTCTAGACCCCGAGATCTCCAGCTTGAGCGTAGGCTTATCTGATTTGAGCAAAAACTCACCAGCTTGGACCCAAGGTCGCTGGCTCGAGCAAGGGGTTACTCGGTCTGCTGAAGGTCCCTGGTCAAGGCACATATGAAAAAACAAGGTGTCACAATGAAAAACTAATGATTGATGCTTCTCATCTCTCTTCGTTCCTGTCTGTCTGTCCCTATCTATCCCTCTCTCTGACTCTCTCTGTCTCTGTTAAAAAAAAAAAAAAAGTGACCTGTGATGGTGCAGTGGATAAAGCGTCGACCTGGAAATGCTGAGGTCGCCGGTTCGAAACCCTGGGCTTGCCTGGTCAAGGCACATATGGGAGTTGATGCTTCCAGCTCCTCCCCCCTTCTCTCTCTCTGTCTCTCTGCTCTCTAAAAATGAATAAATAAAATAAAATAAAAAAGTAAATTCTTTTGAAGGTTTTGTCAATAGAGGTAACAAGATGTCTCTAGCACCTGGAAACTAGGGAGGTGTTAAGGTGCAATTAGATTTGCTGCGTTTTAAATATTTGCTTATACTGCAGTAGAAAAATTAGAAGATACAGATTTCTCCCTTTGAGAAAACATCATATTGTGAATATTATCATCAAATGGTAGCCCCGATTAGGATTTGATTTAACCACCTTTTGGGGGTTTTGGCAATAATCCTTTAATGGCTGTAGTAATAAGTTACATAGCTGTTGTCCAGTGAAAGGCAGAATTACATAAAGTGACTGGATACAGACAGAGTTCAGTTAACTAGCTCTTGAACCTTGAACCCCATGTTCTGTTTCTGAATATTCTCCACATATATGCCCATGTTGCACATCATCAGTGACTTTGATAGCAGAGAATGGGACGCTTACCTGCTATTGCTATGGACTACCTCTCACCTTCCAAGAATGGGGTTGATTGCAGCTCTGTTCCAAGGCAGGGGCAGAGGTTGTCTATGCATCAAGTGACTCGTTAGGATGGGATCTCTTCCCTTTTCTTAGATTATTATTGATGCTGGTTTGAAGGTCACAGGATAGAGGCAGCTCACCAATTTCCAGAAAATAACATAGGAAAATTGTAGTAGTTGATGCTTCTATGGCCTGTCTTTAGATACGAATTTTTAGTGCTCTTCTTAATTACAGAGTGCCTAAGAATAATTAAGAGACTAGGAGTGATTATTGCAACTTGACTCAGACCAGTCAGCTAGCTAATGACTTCTCACATTTTTGTAGGAAATTCAACTTATGCACACATTCTTATGTAATTGCAGGAACAAAAAGAATGTACACATTAAATCTATTGGTCCTCCTTCAGAGTGTATTTACAAACCTATCAGTAGCACATAGATTTTTGCCAGTATGACTGGCCAAAAACCAAAATTCTTGTCTTAATCTGTACTCCTTTGCCCTCTTTTCATATGTAAGCCAATTTCTATGCCCTTCACATTTCTTCATGTCTTTTGCCTGTTTGTTTGGGGTGTTTGTTTTTTTTTCAGAGACAGAGAGAGGGATAGATAGGGACAGACAGGAACAGAAAGAGATGAGAAACATCAATCATTAGTTTTTTGTTGCGACACCTTAATTATTCATTGATTGCTCTCATATGTGCCTTGACTGGGGGGCCACAGCAGACCAAGTAACCCCTTGCTCGAGCCAGCGACCTTGGGTCCAAGCTGGTGAGCTTTGCTCAAACCAGATGAGCCCGCACTCAAGCTGGCAACCTCGGGGTCTCGAACCTGGGTCCTCTGCATCCCAGTCCGACACTCTATCCATTGAGCCACCGCCTGGTCAGGCGTCTTTTGCTTGTATTTGAATTAGGCTTTTTCCCCTTTATATTACATTCGTTCGTTCGTTCGTTTGGAAATGCTACCAATAAGCTCCTTTTTTTTTTTTTTTTTTTTTTTGTGACAGAGAGAGGGACAGACAGACAGGAAGGGAGAGAGATGGGAAGCATCAATTCTTCATTGCAGCACCTTAGTTGCTCATTGATTGCTTTCTCATATGTGCCTTGACCGGAGGGCTCCAGCAGAGCTAGTGACCCCTTAGTCGAGCCAGCAAACTTGGGCTCAAGCTGGTGAGCCTCCCTCAAACCAGATGAGCCCGCACTCAAGCCAGTGACCTTGGGGTTTCGATCCTGAATCCTCTGCTTCCCAGTTCGATGCTCTATCCACTGCGCCACCTCCTGGTCAGGTTCAATAAGCTCTTACATTGTTTGTATTAACTCTTTTTTTAGTAGAGGGGGACAGATAGGAAAGGAGAGAGATGAGAAACATCAACACGTTGTGTTACTTAAGTTGTTCATTGATTGCTTTCTCATATGTGACTTGACTTGGGGGACTTCAACTGAGCCAGTGACTTCTTGCTCAAGCCAGCGACATGGGGTCATGTCTGAGATCCCACGATCAGGCCAGTGAGCCCAAGCTCAAGCCAGTGACCTCAGAGTTTCAAACCTGGATCCTCATCATGCCGTGTCGACACTGTCCACTGTGCCACCGCCTTGTCAGGCTGTATTAACTCTTCGTTATATATTTAGAAATATTTCTCTCAGGCCATCTTTTGAATTTGAACTTTATACATACATAAGATAGATTGTGTAGTATTTATTACTTTAAATGTATATCTAAGTTTTGTTAGCGAAGTCTTGGTTTACATTTTAGGTTTATCTGTGATGGCTGTTTAAAGAAAACTGCACGAACTAGGAAAGAAAATAAGTTTTCTGCTAAAAGTAAGTCTCATTATTACAGGCACATCTTTGTAAAATTTCACTAAAGCATTGCTAAGAATAAGCTCTCTAAAATGAATTGCTTTGTTTCAACCTTATAAATATATAACAAAACTACACTATTCTGTAATATACTTGGAATCAAATTACAGTGTACTTTTTAGTTTGAAATTTTGTTAGACTTTCTAAGAAAAACATTTTTAAAGATCAGGATTTGTAAAATGCAGAATCTGTTTTTCTTGTTCCTGCATTTCTCCATATTTGGGGGCATTTCTTAATAGAAACCAAGTGTGGAAATATTTGTACTTGTCCAGAATTGCCATCTCATGAGTGATTACCTCGATTTTGTTTGTACTATTAGTGGGAGCTGCTTTCAGACGTATGTTATCTCTCTTTGTCTTTAATGTTTATTGATTAAGAGAGGAAGAGGGAGAAAGAGAGGAACACTGATCTATTCTTGTATGTGTCCTAAGGATCAAACCAGCAACTTCTGTTTTGGGACAATGCTCTAACCAAGCAAGCTATCCAGCCAGGGCATGTGTTATCTTTTCAATTGACGGTTGGGGGAGGAGTGGCAAGTCAAAAATTTTATTAATATTATATAATTAGTATTAATTTATCTTAGAGTATTTGGCATAAGTGCATTTGTAGTTCTTTGCTGACTTACATGTTGTGTTTATTCCTGCAAGGTTTCTCATGATACCCAAACTTTTAAAATATTATTTTGTAGTCAGGGCAAAGTGCATGTTCTATTTTTTTAACTTCTGAAATTAGAAAATTTTCAAAATAAAAAGTTGGAGAGCCCTGGCTGGTAGTTCGGCTGGTAAGAGCATCACTCCAAAGCACAGAAGTTGTTGGTTAGATTCGCGGTCAGGGCACATATAGAAATAGACTAGTGCTCCTGTCTCTCTCTCTCTCCTCCTGCCTCTCTCTAAAATCAATAAATAAGATTTTTAAAAAAAAAGTTGGAGAAAATAACATTTAAAATGTATTGACTACCATGCTTGCTTTAACTGTACATATACTAAAATTGGAATGACATAGAGAAGACCAGCATGGGTCCTGTGCAACGATGATACACAAATGCATGAAGTCTTCCTTGGGGTGAGGGAGCTGTTTAAGTGCTGATTACATTGCTTGCTTTTAGCAAAATCCAGCAAGTTATCCTATTTGTATTTAAAAAGCAGAAATGAGATTTGATGTTGAACCTTAAGACTGACAGTAATAAATTTACACCTTGATTACTACTGAACTTTAACTTCTACATTCCTAGGGTTGCCATCTACCAGGCTTGGCACCTTTCTGGAGAATCGTGTGAACGACTTTCTGAGGCGACAGAATCACCCTGAGTCAGGAGAAGTCACTGTTCGTGTCGTTCATGCTTCTGACAAAACTGTGGAAGTCAAACCAGGCATGAAAGCGAGGTACGTAAGAGTTTTCCTGTTATCTTGTGGATCCACAGTTGTTCATACACAATTACTAATGTTGATGATTCCAATCTGAATGAGATGCTGTGGTTTTTCCCTCCCATCTGAATTGTGTAGGTTTGTGGATAGTGGAGAGATGGCAGAATCCTTTCCCTATCGAACCAAAGCCCTCTTTGCCTTTGAAGAGATTGATGGTGTTGACTTGTGCTTCTTTGGCATGCATGTTCAGGAGTATGGCTCAGACTGCCCTCCACCCAACCAGAGGTAGGGTTTACCAGGGCTGCCTTCTGATGTGCATGGGAGGAGTTTGCAGTTAGATGAAAGAGCAAAATAAGCAAGAAAGTGAGGTACTTGGTTTGGAAATGCAAATTCTCAAGTATAATATTGAAGTAAAACCAAAAACAAAGTACTGCTTAATACTGTTTTTCTGTGGTCATAATAATAAAATAAGGGTTATGAATAATAACCTTTAAGGGAAACAAACTCATTGCTTTTCAGAAAATAGGCTTAAATCTAGATTGTGTTAAGTACCTTGCTGAGACGTATATGAATAAATGTTATACAAGGTAGAATATAGTTTAGAATTTCTTGTTTCCAAAATAGTGTAAAGACCAGAATATAAATGCTTCCACCAGAATACATTTGGATCCATAAATATTAACTGATACACTATGTTTCAGGCAATTCTGGGTGCTGAACAATAATAGAGCCATAGGCTCACTAAACTTCCCAATCTAGTCATTTAACTAACTAGAATACTGTGTGATAAGTATTATAAAGGTTCACAATCTAGTCATTTAACTAACTAGACTACTGTGTGATAAGTATTATAAATGACAAGGTAAGCAAAAAGCATAAAAGAGAATTTATTTCTAGCTACATTGAAGAGAACTCATGACTTGACTTGGTTTCTTTCTCCCTGTTTGGTACAGGAGAGTCTACATCTCATACCTCGACAGTGTTCATTTCTTCCGCCCGAAATGCTTGAGGACTGCAGTCTATTATGAAATCCTAATTGGATATTTAGAATATGTTAAGAAGTTAGGGTAAGCATATTGATAACAAGTACTTTAAAAAACCATTGGCTTACACTAATTTCACTATGACATTGTGAGAAGACATACATTAAAATTTACAAATATATGATCTGCCTTTTTTCTCATCTAGAAGAACTAGAACCTCAATTTTTTTGGAAATCCTTTGATGTTACACCCATCTAAGATTCGTTTTATTTTGTTCAGTTAAGCTGTTATATACAGTTTGATTTCAGGGTTGATTTTTACTCATTTAGGGCCAGAACTTTGATCAACATTTGCATTTGAACTTTGTACATCTTGGTATCAAAACCAAAAACAAAGGTGTGGAGATAATAAAAATTTGTCGGACTGGTTCCTTACCTTCTCCGAGGTACATAAGTGCTTGAGACTACTTACCACCTCACATTGCAGGGTACTCTTCTTAATAGTTTACAACAGCTTTCTTATTGGAATGAGTCTATTTTCCTTTGTACAGTAGCTTTTATTTGGTCATTGAATGCAAGTTTGAGATTTTTGGATCTTCCAAGAATGATTAGTCTCCAGGAATCAGAGGAGAAGAAGAACTGAGCAATGTGAGATCCATTGTTAGTGCTGTGGGTTATGCCTAGTTCTGGCCTAACAATTTTTTTTTCTTTTTTTTCTTTTTTTTTGTATTTTTCTGAAGCTGGAAACGGGGAGAGACAGACAGATTCTCGCATGCTCCCGACCTGGATCCACCCGGCCCGCCCACCAGGGGGCGATGCTCTGCCGCAACCAGAGCCACTCTAGCACCTGGGGCAGAGGCCAAGGAGCCATCCCCAGCGCCCGGGCCATCTTTGCTCCAATGGAGCCTTGGCTGCGGGAGGGGAAGAGAGAGACAGAGAGGAAGGGGGGGGGTGGGAAGCAAATGGGTGCTTCTCCTATGTGCCCTGGCCGGGAATTGAACCCGGGTCCCCCACACGCCAAGCCGACGCTCTACCGCTGAGCCAACCGGCCAGGGCCTTTTTTTTCCAATTTTATTTATTCATTTTTAAAGAAGAGATGGCAGGGGGAGCAGGAAGCATCAACTCCCACATGTGCCTTGACTAGGTAGGCTAGGGTTTTGAACCGGCGACCTCAGCATTCCAATTCCAGGTTGACACCTTATCCACTGCACCACCATAGGTCAGGCCATACATAGCCTAATAATTTTGATCTAATGCTGGATTGTACACTTCATGTTATTTTGGGACGAGATCATTGCTTTCTCTACTGACTTCCTTGTAATCTAAAGTGGCTGTCTTCCCAGAATGGATTGTCATTTCTCTTGAATGGTACTTCTCTTTGTGTTGATAGTTATACAACAGGGCATATTTGGGCATGTCCTCCAAGTGAGGGAGACGACTATATCTTCCATTGCCATCCTCCTGACCAGAAGATCCCCAAGCCCAAGCGACTGCAGGAGTGGTACAAAAAGATGCTTGACAAGTCCGTGTCCGAGCGAATTGTCCATGACTACAAGGTCAGGAGAACTGGGGGGACTGAGAGAAGTAGAAATTTACTAATCCTGCTGGTCTTTATTCTGCCACTGAAAAGCTTCTGTTCTTCCATGTCATTTATAAAATTACTCTAATTTCATAAAGTGTTATTTTGCCTAAATTATTAGGATGAAGTGTATCTGGTACAGTGTTTAAAACTTGCTAAATTTAGTTCAATATATCAGTGTTTAACATTCTCTTTTATATAGTGAGATTTTTGTCAAAAATACGTTTTCAAAGAGTCTTAGATCAACAAATTTGTTTTAAAGGTGTGACTAATTAAAATGTATTTTTAAATTTTTTAAATTCATTTTAGAGAAACAGACTGGGTGGGAAACATTCATTTGTTGTTCACTTGTGCATTCACTGGTCACTTCCTGTCTGTGTTCTGACTGGGGATCAGACCCACAACCTTGGTGTTTCAGACTGATGCTCTGACTGAACTAACTGGCCAGGGCAAAAAATATATTCTGAATAGCTGTTCCTGATTATAGAGTCTCTCATAATAAGAACTTGAACTACTGAGTTTCTTACCTGTTTTCTGCCACTTGGGGAGGAAATCATCAGCTGTGTGTTTGCCCAGCAGTACAGCAGATTGCTCTGTAGCCATAGTTTCCAGTACTTATAGTATGAGTTGTGCTGAACATACTTCTCAGTGAGAGTTGCTGAGCTCCCAGGATAGGTGCAAGGCAGGCTTGCCTCCCATTACACCATACGCTGCCTTTGTCATCAAGAGTGAGTAAAGGACACGTGTGAATGCTGATGCCTCTGCTTCTGCCATTGGTCCTGGTAGGATAATTTACCACCTGGTTGTATAAAGGCAGATAAGATAGTCTCCCTGCCTTCATGGGTAGAGGAAAGAGAAAACCAGAAATACAGACTTAAGATGGCATTTTTACTGTTTATGACACTAAATGTCTTCCCTGCCTTGGTTCTTAGATACAAAATCTTTGCCACCTTTTTAATCCTTGGTGTTTGTTTCATATGTTCATTAGCTGTGACTTCTTCTATATAATTCAAATTTATTTAAATAGAAATTTCTATTTGTACCTGGATATTTTCAATACAGGATATTTTTAAACAAGCTACTGAAGATCGATTAACAAGTGCAAAGGAATTGCCCTACTTTGAAGGTGATTTCTGGCCCAATGTTCTGGAAGAGAGCATTAAGGAACTGGAGCAGGAGGAAGAGGAGAGGAAGCGAGAGGAAAACACCAGCAATGAAAGCACAGATGTAAGCCCTTCTTTTCCTTTCCAGCTTCTACCTCGGTTCCCATCTGTAATCTAGGAGTGAGCTTAAACTTTCAACTTGGCCTGAAAGCTCTCAGGTGTGAAAGAGCTCTTTAAAATGGGCAGGAAATCCTGGCTGAGTTCTTGAGGTCCTATTGGTGTGGTTTTAAACCTTTTCAGTATCACACCCCCTTTGTAAATGGAGTCTTGGATTTCCAATATGGAAACTGATTGTGGAAACAAAAAATCTGAATAGCTGATAGAAAATTACCTAGAGCAGGCAAACTTTAGTTTCTATAAAGATCCAGATTTCAGATATTTTGGGCCTTATAAGCCACATATCATCTGGCACCATCTTTTTTTAACAAAACATTTTTAAGCCATACCAAAACAATAACAGGCCAGTCCCCTGTGTACAGAGCCTGTTCTTTTAGGAGGATCATGTAAGGAACTTCCTGGTCTCTATTCCCATAGCATGTCTACAGTTTCCTCATTTAATCTGACCATCTAAAATCACCCTTAGTCTGTTAAAGAACTCTACAGCTTTGTTGTTTAAAATCATTGAATGTTTTTCTAGAGTGTTTGAGTAGACCCATAAAATTCTACACTGCTCACAAAAATTAGGGGATATTTTACTACTTCATATTCATTTTGAAATTTCCCCTAAGTTTTGTGAGCAATATAGAATGTGAGTGGAAGAAAATGAATCCAAGTCCTTGGTTCACCACTTCGTGTACCCCACACTGCTTTGCAGTGCCCTGCACTGCCAGCCACTCCTCATTCCCTGTCCTCGATTCTGGAATAGGGCTGATCGATCTGAGGGCCCTCTAAACTGTGCAGCTCTTCTGGTCAAAAAGCTAAGGCTGCCATTGTCTTATAAAGGGTTTTAGTGCGGATTCTTCATTGGGAGAAAACTAATGTTTATAGTAAATAATAGCTTAAAAACAAAGAGGGTGAGTAAAGAGCAGCTGGTGGGAGGCATAATGTGAGCTCTAGAGTCAAAGGCGTCTTTTTACCATTCTTATTACTCATATCACATCCTAACAAAGTGTTAACATTTTCTTGTTTCCTTTGTGCTGTCCTACAGGTAACAAAAGGAGACAGCAAAAATGCTAAAAAGAAGAATAATAAGAAAACCAGCAAAAACAAGAGCAGCCTGAGTAGGGGCAACAAGAAAAAGCCAGGCATGCCCAATGTATCTAATGACCTCTCACAGAAACTGTATGCCACCATGGAGAAACATAAGGAGGTGAGATGGGGCCATCGCTGATGGGAGGAAGGCTGGACAGGACTTCTTAAACACTGCTCACCATGGTTGGCATTCATAGCATGAGTGCTGGATTGGAAATTCAGAAGGAAGAAATCACTTGAATAAGAAAAAACAAGAGAGATGGATAGAAGGGTGGTAAGAACAGGAAGGAAATGATAAAGGTTTGATTTGCAGCTTTATAAATCTAGATGGTTGGATTGTGTCTTACACTTTCGTGTGCCACCTAGTGATGTTTTGGCCAGTGATGGGCTGCTTTTACAATAGTGGTCCCATAATGAAGCTGAAAAATTCCTGTCACTTAGCAATGTCACAGTCATTACAGTGTCGTAGCTCAGTGCATTGCTCGTGTTTGTGGTGATGCTGGTGTAAACAAACCTACAGGGCTGCCAGTAATATAAAAGTATAGCACATAACTTAGCAATGTCACAGTCATTACAGTGTCATAGCTCAGTGCATTGCTCATGTTTGTGGTGATACTGGTGTAAACAAACCTACAGGGCTGCCAGTAGTATAAAGTATAGCACATAACAGTAACAGTAGTAGGTTATAGTCCATCTGGGGTTGTGTAAGTACACCATGACTTTCCCACAATGAAATTGCCAGTGGTGCATTCCTTAGAACATATCCCAATCATGAAGCACTTGACTATGGAATTTGGAAGTATAAGCATAGCTTACTTTGTGGGTGGGGTGGACCTCTGTCCACTCACTGTTCAGGAGATTGGCTTATTGGATGTTATTGTGGTTTTGTTTTAAACCAAGTTCCTTAGCCCCAGGAGGATAGCTCAGTTGGTTAGAGCATTGTCTGGATTGTACGTTCAATCCCCAGTTAGGGACCTACAGAAATATCTGTATCTGTCTCTCTCTCCTTTCTCTTCTTCTCAAATAATCAATCAATAAAAAATATATATTAAAAAAATTTTTTAAACCAAATTTCTTAGAACTATTACCCAGGCCCTGGCCGGTTGGCTCAGCGGTAGAGCATAGGCCTGGCGTGCGGGGGACCCGGGTTCGATTCCCGGCCAGGGCACATAGGAGAAGCGCCCATTTGCTTCTCCACCCCCACTCCCTCCTTCCTCTCTGTCTCTCTCTTCCCCTCCCGCAGCCAAGGCTCCATTGGAGCAAAGATGGCCCAGGCGCTGGGGATGGCTCCTTGGCCTCTGCCCCAGGCGCTAGAGTGGCTCTGGTCGCAGCAGAGCGACGCCCGGGAGGGGCAGAGCATCGCCCCTGGTGGGCATGCCGGGTGGATCCCGGTCGGGCGCATGTGGGAGTCTGTCTGACTGTCTCTCCCCATTTGCAGCTTCAGAAAAATACAAAAAAAAAAAAAAAGAACTATTACCCATTCATTTGTTTGTAATGGAACTTTGGCAAAACAAAACAACAACAACAAAAGTGTTGACTATTGATTGGCCTTTCTGAAAGTGAATTGGGAAATGGAGAAAATTGAAATATTCTTGTAACCTCTTTTCAGAGAAGTTAAAACTTTGAATTATTTTATTATTTAAATTATTTACTACCTGACCTGGCTGTGATGCAGTGGATAGAGCAGAGGACCAGAGGACCCAGGTTCGAAACCCCAAGGTCACTAGCTTGAGCTCGAGGTCACTGGTTTAAGCAAGGAGTCACTCACTCTGCTGTGGCAGCAAACCCCTCCCCCCCCCAATCAAGGCATATATGAGAAAGCGATGGATGAACTTGTTGTTGTAGGGTGTGATAGGGCTCTTTTTCTTTTCAGTGTCATTGTTGAGATGAGAAGTCTTAAAGGACAATTTATGTCAGGTGTGTTTTTTTTGTTTTTGTGGGTTTTTTTTCATTTTAGAGAGGAGAGGGAGAGATAGAGAGAGAGAAGGGGGGGGGGGGGGCTGGAAGCATCAACTCCCATATGTGCCTTGACCAGGCAAGCCCAGGGTTTCAAACCGGCAACCTCAGCATTTCCAGGTCAATGCTTTATCTACTGCACTACCACAGGTCAGGCCTGTCAGGTGTTTTTGTTTTTAGTGAGATAGAGGGACATACAGGCAGGAAAGGAGAGAGTTTAGAAGCATCAGTTCTTCATTGTGGCACTTTAGTTCATTGATTACTTTCTCATAAGTGCTTTGATTGGGGGGCTCTGGCCAAGCCAGTGACCTTTGGGCCCAAGATAGAGACCATGGCGTTATGTGTATGATCCCACACTCAAGCTGGATGAGCCTACGCTGAAGCCAGCAACCTCGGGGTTTCAAACCTGGGTCCTCTGTATCCCAGGGCAACACCATACACTGCGCCACCACCTACCTGGTCAAGCTCGTGTCAGATTTTTAAATTTCATTTTAACTTTTGTTCAGACATCATAATCAAGTTCTTATAGGAAGTGGCTATCATGTGGAGAAAGAACTCAAAGCTTGAGTTTAAGCATGGAATTATAACCAAATTAAGTAAGTTTCCAGGAGCCTGACCAGGCGGTGGCACAGTGGATAAAGCGTCGGACTGGGATGCGGAAGACCCAGGTTCGAGACCCTTCAAGGTTACCAGCTTGAGCGCAGGCTCATCTGGATTGAGCAAAGCTCACCAGCTTGGACCCAAGGTCACTGGCTCGAGCAAGGGGTCACTCGGTCTGCTGAAGGCCCACAGTCAAGGCACATACGAGAAAGCAGTCAATGAACAACTAAGGTATCACAACGAAAAACTGATGATTGATGCTTCTCATCTCAGGAAACTTACCCCTATGTTCCCATCAAATGTCTTGTCCTTATGTGCTCCAGTCAAGGAGTGTGTGTCGTGTGAAATTGCCGTGCATGCCTTAGTTCCCAGTCTTATTTTCTTTCATGACATGGACATTTCATTGAAGATCACAGTATGTTTTGTAGAATTTTCCCTCCGTTTGGAAATATCTGCTTATTTTCCCCTTGTGATTAGCTTCAGATTAAACCATGGATTGCATCGTAAACTAGGTATCTCTGATGCAGAGTCTACTATACATTTGCTGTACCTGACCTGTTCTATTCTTATTTTGAAGGAATTATTAAATGAGGTAGACAGGAACAAATGTGGATTTTAGGTTCGTTGTAGATGGTCTCAGAGAAGGGACGAGAGACATGAAACAGGAGCAAGGGCTGTCACTAACTCAGTGTTCATCAACGTCACAAATGGCCAGTGTGACTCACTGAGTGCTGTTCCTGACCCAGCACCAGGTGGTGCTCCAGATCCAGAGTCAGAATGAGATTGTCTGTTTTGCAGGTCTTCTTTGTCATCCGTCTCATTGCTGGCCCTGCCGCCAACTCCCTGCCTCCCATCGTTGATCCTGACCCCCTCATCCCCTGTGATCTGATGGACGGGCGGGATGCATTTCTCACCCTTGCAAGGGACAAGCACCTGGAGTTCTCATCCCTCCGAAGAGCCCAGTGGTCCACCATGTGCATGCTGGTTGAGCTGCACACCCAGAGCCAAGACCGCTTTGTCTACACCTGCAACGAGTGCAAGCACCATGTGGAGACTCGTTGGCACTGCACCGTCTGCGAGGTAGGGCCCAGGGTGGGGGCAGGGCAGGGCAGGCCAGGCCTAGAGTTTGGAGCACCTGAGAAGCTTTCTGGGTTCGAGTGCTGGTGGTATATACTAGGAGGAAGAGACAGGGCCTGGCCTCATATTTGAGTGGTAGAACTAACGGGGCTTTTGAGCTTTAAGCAGAATATGTAAAAATGCTTTTGAATAACTTCAGTCTTGGAGAGTTGACCTGCACCTGTGTTCTTTCCCCGCAGGATTATGATTTGTGTATCACCTGCTATAACACTAAAAACCATGACCACAAAATGGAGAAACTAGGTCTCGGCTTAGATGACGAGAGCAACAACCAGCAGGCTGCGGCCACCCAGAGCCCAGGAGACTCCCGTCGCCTGAGCATCCAGCGCTGCATCCAGTCTCTGGTCCATGCCTGCCAGTGCCGAAATGCCAATTGTTCCCTGCCCTCCTGCCAGAAGATGAAACGGGTTGTGCAGCACACGAAGGGTTGTAAACGGAAAACTAATGGAGGCTGCCCCATCTGCAAGCAGCTCATCGCCCTCTGCTGCTACCATGCCAAGCACTGCCAGGAGAACAAATGCCCTGTGCCGTTCTGCCTAAACATCAAGCAAAAGCTTCGGCAGCAGCAGCTGCAGCACCGGCTACAGCAGGCCCAGATGCTCCGCAGGAGGATGGCCAGCATGCAGCGAACTGGTGTGGTGGGGCAGCAACAGGGCCTGCCCTCCCCAACTCCTGCCACTCCAACCACACCGACCAGCCAACAGCCCACCACCCCACAGACACCCCAGCCCCAGCCCCCTTCTCAGCCCCAGCCCACGCCTCCCAACAGCATGCCACCCTACTTGCCCAGGACTCAAGCTGCTGGCCCTGTATCCCAGGGTAAAGCACCAGGCCAGGTGACTCCTCCAACACCCCCTCAGACTGCTCAGCCACCCCCCCTTCCAGGACCCCCACCTGCAGCAGTAGAAATGGCAATGCAGATTCAGAGGGCAGCTGAGACGCAGCGCCAGATGGCCCACGTGCAAATTTTTCAAAGGCCAATCCAGCACCAGATGCCCCAAATGACCCCAATGGCTCCCATGGGAATGAACCCAACTCCCATGGCCAGAGGTCCCAGTGGGCATTTGGAGCCAGGGATGGGGCCCACAGGGATGCAGCAACAGCCACCATGGGCCCAAGGAGGATTGCCTCAGCCCCAGCAACTACAGTCCGGGATGCCAAGGCCAGCCATGATGTCAGTGGCCCAACATGGTCAGCCCTTGAACATGGCTCCCCAACCAGGATTGGGCCAGGTCGGTGTGAGCCCTCTCAAGCCAGGCACTGTGTCTCAACAAGCCTTACAAAACCTTTTGCGGACTCTCAGGTCTCCCAGCTCTCCCCTACAGCAGCAACAGGTGCTTAGTATCCTTCATGCCAACCCCCAGCTGTTGGCTGCATTCATCAAGCAGCGGGCTGCCAAATATGCCAACTCTAATCCACAATCCCTCCCTGGGCAGCCTGGCATGCCCCAGGGCCAGCCAGGGCTGCAGCCCTCTGCCATGCCTGGTCAGCAGAGTGTCCACTCCAATCCAGCCATGCAGAACATGAATCCCATGCAGGCGGGCGTCCAGAGGGCTGGCCTGCCACAGCAGCAGCCACAGCAGCAACTACAACCACCCATGGGAGGGATGAGCCCCCAGGCTCAGCAGATGAACATGAATCACAACACCATGCCTTCACAGTACCGAGACATCTTGAGACGACAGCAGATGATGCAGCAACAGGGAGCAGGGCCAGGAATTGGCCCAGGGATGGCCAACCACAACCAGTTTCAGCAACCCCAAGGCGTTGGCTACCCCCCGCAGCAGCAGCAGCAGCAGCAACGGATGCAGCATCATATGCAACAGATGCAACAAGGGAACATGGGACAGATAGGCCAGGTACCCCAGGCCTTGGGAGCAGAAGCAGGAGCCAGTCTGCAGGCCTATCAGCAACGACTCCTTCAGCAACAGATGGGGTCCCCTGCTCAGCCCAACCCCATGAGCCCCCAACAGCATATGCTCCCAAATCAGGCTCAGTCTCCACACCTACAAGGCCAGCAGATCCCTTCTTCTCTCTCCAATCAAGTGCGTTCTCCCCAGCCTGTCCCTTCTCCACGGCCACAGTCTCAGCCCCCCCACTCCAGCCCTTCCCCAAGGATGCAACCTCAGCCTTCTCCTCACCACGTTTCCCCACAGACCAGTTCTCCACATCCAGGACTGGTAGCTGCCCAGGCCAACCCCATGGAGCAAGGGCATTTTGCCAGCCCGGACCAGAATTCGATGCTTTCTCAGCTCACTAGCAATCCAGGCATGGCAAACCTCCATGGTGCAAGCGCCACGGACCTGGGACTCAGCACCGATAACTCAGACTTGAATGCAAACCTCTCACAGAGTACACTAGACATACACTAGAGACACCTTGTAGTATTTTGGGAGCAAAAAAATTATTTTCTCTTAACAAGACTGTTTTGTACTGAAAACAATTTTTTTGAATCTTTCTTAGCCTAAAAGACAATTTTCCTTGGAACATGTAAGAACTGTGCAGTAGCTGTTTGTGGTTTAAAGCAAACATGCAAGATGAACCTGAGGGATGATAGAATACAAAGAATATATTTTTGTTATGGCTGGTTACCACCGGCCTGTTTTCCCCTTGTGTGTGTGGTTCACGTGTGCACTGGGAGGGGGCTGAGGTCTGGGAAGCCACCACATGCTCCTGCCTTGCACCTCCAATAGGTTTTATTATTTTTTTTAAATTAATGAAAATATGTAATATTAATAGTTATTATTTACTGGTGCAGATGGTTGACATTTTTCCCTATTTTCCTCACTTTAGGGAAGACTTAAAAAAGAACATTTCTAAAACCAGAGGACAAAAGGGGTTAATGTTACTTTAAAATTACTATATATATATAGTGTATATATATATATATACACTATATATATATGTATATGTATATATTAAAATACCAATTTTTTTCTCTGGGTGCAAAAATGTTCATTCTTTTAAAAATGTAAAAAAAAAAATTTTCCCTTTTCTCCTCCCTCCAAGTCAACTTTTGTGCTCCAGAAAATTTTCTATTCCATAAGTCTGAGCGTAAAAACTTCAAGTATTAAAATAATTTGTACATGTAGAAAGAAAAATGACTTTTTTCAAAATATACAGGGGCAGCTGCCAAATTGATGTATTATATACTGTGGTTCTGTTTCTTGGAAGAATTTTTTTCGTTATTTTTACATCTAACAGAAAAAATTAAAAAGAGGGTAAGAAACGATTCCAGCGGGATGATTTTAACATGCAAAATGTCCCTGGGGTTTCTTCTTTGCTTGCTTTCTTCCTCCTTACCCTGCCCCCCAACACACACACACACTTTCTGTAAAACTTGAAAATAGAAAGCAAAAACCCTCAACTGTTGTAAATCATGCAATTAAAATTGATTACTTATAAATATGAACTTTGGATCACTGTATAGACTGTTAAATTTGATTTCTTATTACCTATTGTTAAATAAACTGTGTGAGACAGATAACTTTGTTTCACTTCTTGCCGTCACATCCTTGTCTTAGCGTCAGTTTAAATCCCTGATGTATAGGGTTCAGAGGAAAAAAGCAAAAGCATTCCCTTACAGCTTCCCTATATATTAAAGTGGACTTCAGTAAATTTGTAGTGTTCAAGAAAAACACTGCAAGTACCAGCCAAAAGTCAATTTTATCAATTTGAATTGCTACTAATTAACCTTTAATATCTTGATATGGGGCCTTCTTCCATGGTCCCCTTATCTTCCATGGTCCTCCTTCCATGGTCAACCTTATCTTACAGGATGAAAATGATCTCCTATGTTAAGTGGTATCTTGAGAAAGCAGTACAAAGTTAACACCACAATACATCCCTATTCTGTCACACTTTGTTTTTGCTGTCAACGTTGGTAAGGGGAGGTAGTAGGAAAGGAAAATGTGTGGAAATAAGACCTGGAAAGCTAAGAGAGATGAATCAAAACTGAGTCTAGCCTAACCAGGCAGTGGCGCAGTGGATAGAGTGTCGGACTGGGACACGAACCCAAGTTCAAAACCCCAAGGTCACCGGCTTAGTGCAGGCTCATCCCACTTGAGCATGGGATCATAGACATGACCCCATGACCCCCCATGGTCGGATTGAAGCCCAGGGTTGCTGACTTGAGCCAGGGGTCATTCACTCGGCTTCAGCCCTGCCCCCCCTCATCAATGCACATGAGAACAACAAAGAATTCATGCTTATCTCTCCCTTCCTGTCTGTCCCTATTTGTCCCTCTGTCTTCGTCACAAAAAATTCACAACAGTCAAGTACGCTACCAGGTGTTGAGAGGCTACTATAATGGTCCTTCCTCCAACTTCATATTAATTACATTGGCTAAGAACAAGTTTGAAAAAATACTGTTAGTAAGCTGCTTGGACATCATTTGGCAGGTCTTGTTTTTGTCATAGAGGTTTACAATATAGGATAGTCAGCTGAGGGCTTAAGAAAGAAAATCCTCTTTAAGTAGCTTTATTCAGACTCCTTTATTATTTTACATTGATTGTATCATCAAAAATAACCAGTATTGCCTGACCTGTGGTGGCGCAGTGGATAAAGCGTTGACCTGGAAATGCTGAGGTCGCCGGTTTGAAACCCTGGGCTTGCCTGGTCAAGGCACATATGGAAGTTGATGCTTCCAGCTCCTTCTCTCTGTCTCTCTCACCTCTCTGTCTCTGTCTCTCTCCCTCTCTCTCTAAAAATGAATAAATAAAATTTAAAAAAAAAACAGTATTGGCCCTGGCTGGATGGCTCAGTGGTAGAGCGTCAGCCTGGCATGTGGAAGTCCTGGGTTTGATTATTGGCCAGGGCACACAGAAGTGCCCATCTGCTTCTCCACCCTTCCCTCTCCTTTCTATCTCTCTTCCCCTCCCGCAGCCAAGTCTCCATTGGAACAAAGATGGCTCTATCTATGGCCTCCGCCTCAGGCACTAGAATGGCTCCAGTTGCAACAGAGCAATGCCTCAAAATGGGCACAACATCACCCCCTAGCGGGCATGCCAGGAGGATCCCTGTCAGGTGCATGTGGGAGTCTGTCTGCTTCCCTGCTTCTCACTTCAGAAAAATACAAAAAAAAACCCACAGTATTGGCCCTGCTTGGTTGGCTCAGTTGTAGAGCGTTGGCCCGGCGTGTGGATATACTGGGTTCGATTCTTAGTCAGGGCACACAAGAGAAGTGCCCATCTGCATCTCCACCCCTCCCTCTCCTCTCTCTCTCTCTCTCTCTCTCTCTCTCTCTCTCTCTCTCCCTTTCCCCTCCTTCAACAAGGCTCGATTAGAGCGAGTTGGCCCCTGGCGCTGAGGATGGCTCCATGGCCTCTGCGCCTCAGGTGCTAAAATGGCTCCTGTTGCAACAGAGCAAGGGCCCCAGATGGGCAGAGCATTGCCCCCTAGTGGGCTTGCTAGGTGGATCCTAGTTTGGCGAATGCGGGAGTCTGTCTCTGCCTCTCCTCCTCTAAAAATTTTTTTAAAAAAACAAAAAACAGTATTTTTTAAGATTTTTAAAATAAAGTTTTTATTTTTAGAGAAGAATGGAGAGAGAAAAACCTCGATTTGTTGTTCCATCCATGCATTCATTGGTTTATTCTTGTATGTGCTCTGACCAGGAATTGAACCCTCAAGCTTGATGTTTCAGGATGATGCACTAACCAACTAAGTTATCTGATCAGGACAATAACCAGTATCTTAATGTGAGATGAACATGCACACTCAGTGTTTTTAAAGCCCACAGGCCTGACCTGTGGTGGGCAGTGGATAAAGCGTAAACCTGGAACACTGGGGTTGCCAGTTCAAAACCCTGGGCTTGCCTGGTCAAGGCACATATGGGAGTTGATGCTTCCTGCTCCAACCCCCCCCCTCTCTCTCTTCTCTAAAATAAATAAATAAATAAATAAATAATGTTTTAAAGCCCACCCCAGAAAATGTATCAAGCATAAGCCTGGCTCAGGTCAGTGGTCCAGCAGATGTATGTACATGAAGCACCTACACTCTGTGCCTGGCCAGAACAAAGCATACGTGGACAGGATGTAGCCCTGACCAAGCCAGCCTGAGATCTAGAGAAGGTACAATGATGCTGAAATAAGGAAATATTAAATGGCATAAGCAGGAACAAGACTTGGAGTAAGGGGAAAACTTGGCTGAAGGGAATTAGGAAAGTTTCTGGAAATGCTAGTATTTAAACTGGATCTTGGAGAGGGAAATGAAAGGGGAAAGATGGAGAGGAGTGAAGAGGAACTCCACCCAGAAGAGTGCAAAATTAGATCCTGTTAAGAGCTTCAGCATGACCTGTGGTGGTACAGTAGATAGAGCACCCACCTGGAACGCTGAGGTCGCCAGTTCGAAATCCTGGGCTTGCCTAGTCAAGGCACATGAGACAAGCAACTGATGAACAGCTAGAGTAAAGCAACTACTACACCCTACCCCTCCTTGTAAAATCAATAAATCTTTAAGAAAAAAAAACAGAAAGAAAAAGAAAAGCTTCAGATCCACTTGGCTGAGACCAAATTGTAGATGGTGAATGCCTGTTACAGAAAGACTCCCATTTTGTTCCATTACTAGGGACCCAGGATTGATCTGAGCCCCTACAAGGGAAATATTTAGAATTCTAGCCATTTCCAAGCAGGAAATTTTCATCTTTAATAACCCTATCCTCGGCCCTGGCCGGTTGCCTCAGTGGTAGAGTGTCGGCCTGGCGTGCAGGAGTCCCAGGTTCGATTCCCGGCCAGGACACACAGGAGAAGCACCCATCTGCTTCTCGACCCCTTCCCCTCTCCTTCCTCTCTGTCTCTCTCTTCCTCTCCCACAGCCGAGGCTCCATTGAAGCATAGTTTGCCCAGGTGCTGAGGATGGCTCTGTGGCCTCTGCCTCAGGCGCTAGAATGGCTCTGATTTCTGCAGAGCGATGCCCCAGATGGGCAGAGCATCGCCCCCTGGTGGGCATGCCGGGTGGATCCCGGTCAGGCGCATGCGGGAGTCTGTCTGCCTCCCTGTTTTCAACTTAAGAAAAATACAAAAAAAAAAAAAAAAAATAGCCCTATCCTCTTTAACTAAAGACACCTAGGTTGGAGCATTAAACCACATTTCAGTGCAATGTTGTAAAGAAATGGGGGCAGCCTGACCAGGCGGTGGCGCAGTGGATAGAGCATCGGACTGGGATGCGGAGGACCCAGGTTCGAGACCCCAAGGTCGCCAGCTTGAGTGCGGGCTCATCTGGTTTGAGCAAAGCTCACCAGCTTGGACCAAAAGTCGCTGGCTTGAGCAAAGGGTTACTCAGTCTGCTGAAGGCCCACGGTCAAGGCACATATGAGAAAGCAATCAATGAATAACTAAGGTGTCACAACAAAAAACTTATGATTGATGCTTCTCATCTCTCTCCGTTCCTGCCTGTCTGTCCCTATCTATCCCTCTCTCTGACTTTCTCTGTCTCTATAAAAAAAAAAAGAAGTGGGGGCAGAAACATGAAATTACTATACGGGCGCGGCGGGGAGCTACCCTTGCCCAGCTCAGAGGTAATGCTAGGAAGGGACAAAACACGGATTATTCTAGAGTCAGGAATACAAGAATGTGACTTCAGTGTTTCTGCGTATTTGAAAATCATTACAATGAAAAGTTGGGAAGAGCCCTGGCCAGTTGGCTCAGTGCTAGAGCATCTGCCCAGAGTGTGGATTTCCTTAGTTTGATTCCCAGTCAGGGCACCCAAGAGAAGCAACCATCTGCTTCTCTACTCCACCCCCTCCCCCTTACCCCCCCCCCCCACTCCTGCAGCCATGGCTCAATTGGTTCAAGGGAGTTGGCCATAGATGCTGAGGATGGCTCTGTGGAAGCTCTGCCTCTAGTGCTAAAAATAGAATGGTTGCCAAGCAACAGCCACAGATGGGCAGAGCATCCCCATACAGGGGGCTTGATGGGTGGACCCTCATTTGGGCATGTGGGGGTCTGGCTCTCTGCCTCCCCTTCCTCTCACATAATAAAAAAAAATACAGACTAAAAACTGAAAGGACGAGGGGGCTAAGGAATCAAAGGTAAGTTCTCCAGGCTTCTCTTATAACTAAATGGACTGACTTTCAGACAGTGGTTTCCTGGACTATTATGTTCATGATGACATTACCTTAGTTAAAGAGCACACAGGACAGCACCAAAAGGAATAAAGTATTAATATTTAGAAATAATTTTTTTTTTTGTATTTTTTTTTCCCGAAGCTGGAAACAGGGAGAGACAGTCAGACAGACTCCTGCATGCGCCCGACCGGGATCCACCCGGCACGCCCACCAGGGGCGACGCTCTGCCCCTTCGGGGTGTCGCGACCAGAGCCACTCCAGCGCCTGGGGCAGAGGCCAAGGAGCCATCCCCAGCGCAGGGGCCTTCTTTGCTCCAATGAAGCCTTGGCTGCAGGAGGGGAAGAGAGAGACAGAGAGGAAGGAGAGGGGGAGGGGTGGAGAAGCAGATGGGCGCTTCTCCTGTGTGCCCTGGCCGGGAATTGAACCCGGGACTTCTGCACGCCAGGCCGACGCTCTATCACTGAGCCAACTGGCCAGGGTAGAAATAAATTTAACGAAAGAAGTAGAAGACTTGTACACTGAAAACAACCAAACACTGAAAGAAATTAACTAAATAAATGAAAAAGACATTCATTAACGGAAGACCAGGAAAACCTAATATTAAAAAAGTACTACTCGGCCCTGACCGGTTGGCTCAGTGGTAGAGCATCGGCCTGGCGTGCGGGAGTCCCGGGTTCGATTCCTGGCCAGGGCACACAGGAGAAGTGCCCATCTGCTTCTCCACCACCTCCCCCTCTCCTTCCTCTCTGTCTCTCTCTTCCCCTCCTGCAGCGGAGGCTCCATTGGAGCAGTTTGCCCGGGCGCTGAGGATGGCTCTGTGGCCTCTGCCTCAGGCACTAGAGTGGCTCTGATTGCAGCAGAGCGACACCCCAGATGGGCAGAGCATCGCCCCCTGGTGGGCATGCCGGGTGGATCCCGGTCGGGCGCATGCGGGAGTCTGTCTGACTGCCTCCCTGTTTCCAACTTAAGAAAAATACAAAAAAAAAAAAAAGGTACTACTCCCCACCCTGGCAAGGTTGCTCAGAGTTGGTTAGAGTGTTGTCCCAACAGGTTGTGGGTTTGATCCCCAATCAGGGCACATATAGGAGTCAATCAATGAATATATAAATAAGTAAAACAAATCGATGTTTCTCTCTTGTTCCCCACCATCTCTCCCTCTAAAATCAGTTTTAAAAAAATCAACCAACAAGGCCCTGGCTGGTTGGCTCACTGGTAGAGCATTGGCCTGGCATGTGGAAGTCCCAGGTTCAATTCTCAGCCAGGGCACACAGGAGAAGTGCCCATCTGCTTCTCTATCTACCCTTCTACCTCTCCCTTCTCTCTATCTCTCTCTTCCCCTCCCACAGCCAAGGCTCCACTGAAGCAATTTGGCCCTGGTGCTGAGGATGGCTCCATGGCCTCCCCTCACGTGCTAAAATGGCTCTGGTTGCAATGGAGCAACAGCCCCAGATGGGCAGAGCATTGCCCTCTAGTAGGCTTGCCAGGTGGATCCGGGCTTGCGGTGGGCGCATGTGGGAGTCTGTCTCTCTGCCTCCCTGCTTCTCACTTAAAAAAAAAAAAAGTGGGCCCTGGACGGTTGGCTCAGTGGTAGAGCATCGGCCTGGCTTGCAGGAGTCCCGGGTTCAATTCCTGGCCAGGGCACACAGGAGAAGCGCCCATCTGCTTCTCCACCCCTCCGCCTCTCCTTCCTCTCTGTCTCTCTCTTCCCCTCCTGCAACCGAGGCTCCATTGGAGCAAAGATGGCCCGGGCGCTGGGGGTGGCTCCTTGGCCTCTGCCCCAGGTGCTAGAGTGGCTCTGGTCGCTACAGAGCGACGCCCCGGAGGGGCAGAGCATCGCCCCCTGGTGGGCGTGCCGGGTGGATCCCGGTCGGGCGCATGCGGGAGTCTGTCTGACTGTCTCTCCCCGTTTCCAGCTTCAGAAAAAAAAAAAAAAAAAAGTGGAATAGGCCTGACCTGTGGTGGTGCAGTGGATAAAGCATTGACCTGGAATGCTGAGGTTGCTGGTTCGAAACCCACAGAATAGGATATTTGCAAATCATATCTGGTAAGGGGCTGTGTGTCCAGACTATATAAAAACTGACACTCAACAATAAAAAGATAACCCAATGTAAAATAGGCAAAAGATTTTTTTTTATTTGAGAGAGAAAAAGAAACATCAATTAATTGTTTCATTTATTTATATGCATTCATTGGTTGATTGTTTATGTGCCCTCACCAGGGATCAAACCCACAGCCTTAGAAATCGGGATAACACTCTAATCAACTGAGCTATTCAGCCAATGCCCACAAATGATTTGTTTAAATGGATACTTCTCCAAAGATGATATACAAATGGGCAATAAGCATATGGAAAGATGATCAAAATCAGTAGTTATTAGAAAAATGCAAATAATCAAAAGTACAATGGAATACCACTTCACACCCACTAGGATGACTATAATTATAAAGGTCAGGATGTGGTAAACAGGAACCCTCATCCACTTCTGGTGGGAACAGAAAATGGTGCAGCCACTTTGGAAAACTGTAGCAGTTCCTCTATAAAGTTAAATATTTGTAATTGTAAGGATGATCTGCACACTGCAGAAAATTTATCCTAATAAATATTTGTCCACAACATTAAAAAAAAACATTATATATAGAGTTACTATATGACCTAGCAATTCCATTCCTTGTTATATATTCCCAAGAGAACTGAAACCATGTTCACTCAAAAACTTGTACATAGGCCCTGGCCAGTTGGCTCAGCAGTAGAGCATCGGCCTGGCATGCGGGGGACCCGGGTTCGATTCCCGGCCAGGGCACATAGGAGAAGCGCCCATTTGCTTCTCCACCCCCCCCCCTCCTTCCTCTCTGTCTCTCTCTTCCCCTCCCGCAGCCAAGGCTCCATTGGAGCAAAGATGGCCCGGGCACTGGGGATGGCTCCTTGGCCTCTGCCCCAGGCGCTAGAGTGGCTCTGGTCGCGGCAGAGCGACGCCCTGGAGGGGCAGAGCATCGCCCCCCTGGTGAGCAGAGCATCGCCCCTGGTGGGCGTGCCGGGTGGATCCCGGTCGGGCGCATGCGGGAGTCTGTCTGACTGTCTCTCCCCGTTTCCAGCTTCAGAAAAATACAAAAAAAAACAAAAAAACTTGTACATAAATGTTCAGCATTTTTCATAATGTTGAAATAATAAACAACTGAAATGTCCATCAACAGATGATGAACCCTTGAAAGGAATGAAGTACTTACGCAACAACATGGGTGAATTCTGAAAAAAAATATTATGCTCAGTGAAAGAAGCCGGACACAAAAGGCCACATATTGTATTATTCTATTTATATATAACATTCAGAATGAACAAATCCAGCGACAGAAAGATTAGTGGTTGCCAGGGGCTGGCTGAAGGGGATATAGTGAGGAGTAACTGTTAATGGCAATAAGGTTTCTTTTTCAGTGATGAGAATGTTCTGGAATGAGATAGTGGTGATGATTACACAACTCTGTGAATATACTAAAAAATCCTGAACTGTAAGAAATAAAAGGGCAAAATTTATGGTATGTGAATTATATCACAATTAAATTAAAAGGAGGCAACAGCTAGAGGGCCAGTCAGGACAGTGCTGTGTTTGGGGACCGCCTCCCAAAAGCCCCGCTGAAGTCCTGGAATGTTCAGCCTACAGATGGGAAGCCTGGAAAGTCAAAAATGTTGGTCTGAAGGACCACTAAAAGGAATACTCGCCTGACCTGTGGTGGCGCAGTGGATAGAGCGTCGACCTGGAATGGAACACTGAGGTTGCCAGCTCAAAACCCTGGGCTTGCCCTGGTCAAGGCACATATGAGAGTTGATGCTTCCTGCTCCTCCCCCTTCCTCTTTCTTTCCTATAAAATGAATAAATAAAATCTAAAAAAAAAAAAAAGAAGAGGAAGACTTTCATAGTTCTATGCTTGAGCAAAATTTGTCCCAGGAGGGGCAGGTTTGTCCTGAAATATAGCGAGTTTCTACTAAGAGACCTCTAAGATCACCTTCAATCTTTTTTTAAAATTATTTTTATTTATTTATTCACTTTAGAGAAGAGAGATAGAGAGAGTGATAGAAAGAGAGAAAAGGGGGAAAGGAGTAGGAAGCATCAACTCCCATATGTGCCTTGACCAGGCAAGCCCAGGGTTTCAAACCAGCAACCTCAGCATTCCAGGTCGACGCTTTATCCACTGTGCCACAGGTCAGGCTCACCTTCAATCTTTTTTTTTTTTCTTTATTCATTTTTAGAGAGGAGAAAGAGAGGGAGAGAGAGAGAGACAGAGAGAGAGAGAAGGGGGGAGGAACTGGAAGCATCAACTCCCATATGTGCCTTGACCAGGCAAGCCCAGGGTTTCGAACCGGCGACCTCAGCATTTCCAGGTCGATGCGTTATCCACTGCGCCACCACAGGTCAGGCTCACCTTCAATCTTTTGATAAAGATATCTAGAGAAAAAAACTGGACAGTACACTTTCTAGATGAATGCTCAATAATAATACAATGATCTTACCTAGCCTTACATTTTTGAGGGGAAAGTTTATCATCCTTCATACTTGCTACACAGAAATTAACCTAAAAGTGAGAATAAGTAGCAGATAAACATCTCCCAACTCATAACCCTAACTATGACATCAGTTATTTCCCATGGGTGAAGCATCTAAGGCCCACTGTGTATGATAAGCTTTGGAGACAGAGGGAGAACTAAGAAAGACAAAGAGATAAACTACATACAGTCAGAGTAAACTATAAAATCAAGAGGTTTGGGAAACAAACTAAGTGTTCAGCAACAGATGAATGAATAAAAATTGTGGTATATTGCCTGACCAGGTGGTGGCACAGTGGATAGAGCATCAGACTGGGACATGGAGGACCCAGGTTTGAGACCCCGAGATCACCAGCTTGAGCGCGGGCTCATCTGGCTTGAGCACAGGCTCACCAGCTTGAATGCAGGATCTCTGGCTTGAGCGTGGGATCACAGATATGACCCCATGGTTGCTGGCTTGAGCAAGGGGTCACTCGGTCTGCTGTGACCCCCGTCCCCAATCAAGGCACATATGAGAAAGCAATCAATGAGAAACTAAAGTGCTGCAAGGAAGAATTGATGCTTCTTATCTCTCTCCCTTCCTGTCTGTCACTATCAGCCCCTCTCTCTGACTCTGTCTCTGTCAAAAAAAATTTTTTAAAAAGAAAACTGGATAAATAAGTCCTGGGGATCTAGCACACAGAATAGTGATTATAGTCAACAATACTATAAACTTTAAAGGTGCTAAGAGACTACTTTTAGTTGTCTCACCTGTGAAATGGAGTTAATATTGTCCTACCTAAGTGGCTGTAAAGATAAATGAGAATTGGAGACCTGACCTGCCTGTGGTGGTGCAGCGGATCAAGCATTGACCTGGAAACACTGAGGTCGCCAGTTCGAAACCCTGGGCTTGCCTGGTCAAGGCACATATGGGAGTTGATACTTCCTGCTCCTCCCCATCTCTTTCTCTTTCTCTCTCTAAAAATGAATAAAAAAGAAAAGGTAAATGAGTATTGGAGAGGATGTGCAAACATTAGAACCCTCGCATTTTGCTAGTGAAAATGTAAAATGAGGCAACCATGACGAAAACAGTACAGTGGGTCCTCAACATTTAAACACAGAATTACCATATTACTCAGCAATTCCACTGCTAGGCATATACACTAAAAATTGAAAACAGGGACTTGAATAGATATTTGTATGCCAATGTTAATAGCAGCATTATTCATAATAGTCAAAAGGTAGAAACATCCAAATGTCCATCAGCAGATGAATGAAAAAACGAAATGTGGTACATACATATGAATATTATTCCTTGAAAAGGAAGGAAATTCTGACAAATGTTAAGGCATAGATGAACCTTTAAAATATTATGCTAAGTGAAATAAACCAGACACATAATCAACAGTGTGTGATTCCACTTATGTGAGGTACCTAGAGTAATCGAATTCAGAGAGACAGAAAGTACAATGCTGGTTTTCCAGAGTTGGTGATGAGGAGATTGGGGGTTATTGTTTAATGTGGATAGAGTTCAGTTTGGGTTGCACAGCAGTGCCACCAGCGACCTTTGGGCTCAAGCCAGTGACCGTGGGATCATGTTGATGACCCCATGCTCAAGCTGGTGACCCCGTGCTCAAGCAGTTGAACCCACACTCAAACTAGTGACCTTGGAGTTTTGACCCAGGGACCTCAGCATCCCAGGATGACGCTGTACCCACTGCACCACCACCAGTCAGGCCCTCAACTGATATTCCTACCAAATCAGAAGAAGGGCTAGTCAACAAAGGAAAAGAAAAAGATGGTGGCCAGATACACCCACTTTGTTACATCAAGAAAAGACAGTACCAGCTCAAACACACATCCTAGCCCTGGCAAAAGGTTGGCCCAGACATGCCATGAGTCTTCAGACCGTCAGAGCTAAATGACACTCACTGCCAACTAACTCCCACTGCACAACTACTGGATCTCCCAACAAGGCCTAATGACAATCTGGCACCCCACTTGATCTGCCTCCCAAAGAGTGTGCTGACTGGGTTATTTCTCCATGTAAATTCATAAATTAGTATTTGTCCCATCAGCTGCTGCATGCACCCTGCCTTATCATTTGTGGGGCCCCAAAGACAGGAAGTGGCCCCATTGTGCTGAGCTGGGTTTCTGAGTCTGCAGACAGGTCCATGCCCAAAACTAGAGCTGACTTGCTAAGGTGCTGAGTGTTCCCTGGCGCAAATCTGTCTGGGGGCCAGCTGGCCTTTCCCAGGTAACTCCCCAGCTTCTTCACAAGTCTCCTTTCCAGTTCAAATTGCAACTATCTATGGTGCTTAGGACAAGGCCAGGGACATGCAGGAAGCACTCAGTGGTGGCTCAAGGTCCTCTTCTTCCAGAAAGCTGTCCTGATCACTAGCCCACAAAGATTCCTTTCCCTTCAACTTACACAGCTCTTGCTCTCACAATCACATATGGGTCCTGGTCATACACTGTCCCCACTGCATGCGCTACCACATTCCTGCTCACCCAGCATGCCCCTGTGCCACGCTGGCCTGCCTCTGGGCCTGTGCCTACAATGCCTACTCTATCTTAAGGCATGTGCACACTAGCTGGCCCCGCGTCAGCCCTGACCACTGCGTGATGAGCTACTTCTGGGCACGCAGCTCTTGGCTAGCGTCTCACCTCCTCAAAGAGGTTCTCCAATCCAGGCTGAAATAGCCACACAGTCTCTCTCTAGCACACAGCCCTGTGTAATGCTCTCCTTGTCACTAACTGGTATTTTTCTTGTTTCTTATTTGTTTCAATCCTGTTGACTGGCTTAAATCCTGGTTCCACCACCCCAATAGATTATTGGTCAATAATCATATAATAACAGTTACAACCATAAGATCTTGAGAATTAGCTACCTGCCAGGCATGCTAAGGTCTTTACATACGTCACCTTTACATGGCGTATATTTAATGTTCACAAAGTCCTAGCAAGGGAAGTGCTATTATTACTCCAGCTTTACACATGAGAAAATTACGATGTGGGAGAATAAAGAATTTGCCCAAGGCCCCACAGGGAATTAGTGGTAGAACGAAACAAATCCCCCTGTGCTACCACGCCCTCACCTGGGACAGGAGGGTCATCTCTCAGAGCATCCTAAGGAATAGAGGAGACAATGTCTCTCACACCATGCCTGTTAGCTTCTCCTTTGTACTAGATACAAAGTGACAGGGCTATCTAGAAGCCACAGAGCTGCTGGCAGCCTGCAGACATGTCCATCTGTGTAGGGAGGGGTCCTCACCCCAGGAGCATCACTCCCCTGGCATCAGAGGTACATGGATGCCAGGACTGGTGAAGGTATAACCATTCTGGGATATCCATACAGTCCATTATTACTCAGCCATCAAAAGGAACACACTATTGATAAACATGACATGGATGAATCTCAAAAGCATTATGCTAAGTGAAAGAAGCAAGATGCAAAAGATGAAATACTATAGGAAATTCTCTAGAAAACTATTATATAGTGACAGAAAGGAGATTAGTGGTTTCCAGGGGAAGAAGTGGTTAGAAAAGGCAAGAGGCACAAAGGAGATTTGGGGGTTGATGGGAGTGATACTGGTGGTAGTTACACAACTGGATACATCTGTCAAAACCCATTAAATTGTAGAGTTTAAAATCTTTTATTTATTCACTTTTAGAGAGTTGGCAGAGGGAGATAGAGAAGGAGGGAGAGGAGCAGGAAACATCAACTTCCATATGTGCCTTGATGAGGCAAGCCCAGGGTTTCGAACCAGTGATCTCAGTGTTCCAGGTCAATGCTTTATCTACTGCTCCACCACAGGTCAGGCCTTCCTTCTTTCCTCTTTCCTTTCTTTTCCTTTTCCTTTTCCTTTTCCTTTTCCTTTTCCTTTTCCTTTTCCTTTTCCTTTCCTTTCCTTTCCTTTCCTTTCCTTTCCCTTCCTTCCTTCCTTCCTTCCTTCCTTTTTTTAATTTATTGATTTTAGCCAGAGAGGAAGGGAGAGGGGGCGAGGGAGGGAGAGAGAGAGACAGAGAGACAGGAACAGAGTCTGTATGTGCCCTGACCAGGGATTGAAACAGCAACCTCTGTGCTTCGGGCCAACACTCTAACCAACCGACCTATCCAGCCAGGGCAGGCTATTTTAAAGATTTTTTAAAATTTATTCATTTTTAGAGTGGGAGAGAGAAATAGAGAGGAACTATAGATTTAACATGGATGTTTTATTGTGAAAATCTGATAAGGACTGAATTGAAATCTACAGATCAGTTTGGGAAGAACAGACACCTTGACAATATTGAGTCTTCCGTTCATAAACATGGAATATCTCTCTATTTAATGAATTCTGCTTTGATATCTTTCATCAAAGTTTTGTAGTTTCCCTCATATAGATCTTGTATAAGTTTTTTTAATTTTTAATTAATTAATTATTTTTTTTTTACAGAGACAGAGAGTGAGATATACAGACAGGAACGGAGAGAGATGTGAAGCATCAATCATTAGTTTTTCATTGTGCGTTGCAACACCTTAGTTGTTCATTGATTGCTTTCTCATATGTGCCTTGATCGTGGGCCTTCAGCAGACCGAGTAACCCCTTGCTGGAGCCAGTGACCGTGGGTCTAAGCTGGTGAGCTTTTGCTCAAACCAGATAAGCCCGTGCTCAAGCTGGCGACCTTGGGGTCTCGAACCTGGGTTCTCTGCATCCCAGTCTGATGCTCTATCCACTGTGCCACCGCCTGGTCAGGCAGTGATATAAGTTTTTTAAAATGCAATTGATATATGCAATATGGAATTTGTCCATGTAATCACTATTGTTCCTTGAGGTCAGGGCCATGTATGCTTAAGTAGCATATGGCCATGACAACATTTGCAGGTGTGGGTTCAGACATGCTGATGAAGAGGAGGAAAATTTGATGGATTCCCTTCTAATCTGAATTCTTGTCCAAGCTCCCAACTTGCTGTATGACCTCTGGCAAGAGATATCCCTTTTTAGTTCTCAGTGAAGGAGTCAGACTAGACCAATGGATCCGAAAACTGACCCATGTTCCTGGGCTCTACTCTCAAATACTTCTTCCATAGGTCTGGGGTCAGTCCTGGAAAAACATGTGTAATTAAAAACTTCTGTTTGATCCCGGTCAGGGCACATACAGGAACAGCTCAATGTTCCTTTCTCTCTCTCTCTCTCTCTCTCTCTCTCCCCTTCTCTCTCCTCTCTCTCTCTCTCTCTCTCTCTCTCTCTCTCTGTGCCTTCTCTCAAAAAACACCCAAAATAAAACTTCTGGCCCTTGCTGGGTGGTTCAGTGGCTAGAGCATTGTCCCAGGGTGCTGAGGTTGCAGATTAGATCCCAATCAGGGCACATACAAGAAGCAACCAATGAATGCACAACTAAATAGAACAATGAGTTGATGCTTCTCTCTCTCAATCCCTCCTCAAATCAATGGAAAAATAAAATATTAAAAAATTCCCCTGGTGTTTCTGATCTCTGGGATCCACTGACTTATTTGGAGTATATGTAATTTCCCAAATTTTCTCTATTCATAATGGCTTTACTGTTTTAATAATTATTTCATGGTGCCCCTAGGCCTGTAGAAATACCTAACAGTTCTGTTCATTAGGTAGATAAACTCCAAAAAACAGTATTTATATCCAACAACTTAATGCCCTTTGGGCACCACACACCTTCTCAAACCTGGAATCACACTGGATATCACCACTATCATTTCCTGTTCCACACTGATTTACACACAATACCGTCAAAACCTCAGCTCCAGCAAAGATATATATACTACACACACACACACACACACACACACACATATGCTCTAAATATATATATACATATATATATATATTTTAGCAAGAGGGTGGGAGAGAGACAAAGACAAACAGGAATGGAGAGAAATGAAAAGTATCAACTCATTGTCGCACCTTCGTTGTTCAATTATCGCTTTCTCATATGTGCTTTGACTGGGGTGGGGGGGCTTCAGCTAAGCCAGTGACCCTTGCTCAAGCCAGCAATCCTGCACTCAAGCCAGCAACCCCGGCACTCAAGCCAGTGACCTCAGGGTTTCAAACCTGGGTCTTCAGTGTCCCAGGCTGACACTCTATACACTGTGCAATATTATATCTTGATAAGTTCAGTGAAGAAAATTAAAAAGGGTAATAGAAAACTTCATGAACTACTTTATATTTGATACTCAAAGAGGCCTTTCTAAGATGACATTTAAACTAAGACTTAAATTGCAAGGAGCCAGACTTGAGTACATCTAGGAAAAATAACATTCTAGAAGGAAACAGATATACAGTTCCTCAGGCAAGAACAAGCCTGGCATATTCCAGCAACAAAAAGGCAGCAGGGCTGGGATTCAATGAGCGACAGAGATAATGATGCCAAAGGAAGTCAGCAAGGCTAGCGCTTGACAGAGCAGGGTAGGGAATCAGATTTTAGTTTAAGAACAATGAGGAGCTAGGAGGTAAGGGAGAGTTTTAAGGAGGAGGATGGCATGATTTGACTTACACTTGAAGAGATCAGTCAGGCTACTGTATGAACAGGTGTTAAGGTGGTGAGAGAGAACACAAGGCCTGACCAGGCAGTGGCGCAGTGGAGAGAGCATTGAACTGGGATGCGGAGGACACAGGTTCAAAACCCCAAGGTCACCAGTTTGAGCATGGCCTCATCTGGTTGAGCAAGGCTCACCAGTTTGAGCCCAAGGTCGCTGGCTTGAGCAAGGGGTCACTCAGTCGCTGTAGCCCTCTGGTCAAAGCACATATGAGAAAGCAATCAGTGAACAACTAAGGTGCTGCATTGAAAAATGGATGCTTCTCATTGCTCTCCCTTCCTGTCTGTCTGTCCCTATCTGTCTTTCTCTGTCTCTGTCAGGAAAAAAAAAAAAAGAGGATGCAGGGAAACTGGTTAGGACTCCAAGTAAGAATGATGGTGACTTCATCTGGGTGGCAGGGGGAGGTGAGAGGACAGTTCTGGGATGTGTCTTACTTAGAGCATCAACTAGACTTTACATGCAAGTTCTGCTGGACAAAGATCTAGATATTCTGCTTAATACCGGTCACAGATGTTTAAGTTTGCAACTCAGATTGCGATTTGTAGCCCAAGGGCTTTAGATTCAGACAGACATGGATTTGAATTCTAGCCCCATCACTGTGTGACTTTATACAAGTCTTTGTCACAGCTCCTCCCCTGTAAAAGTGGGGATAACAATACTAAGGACACAGGGTAGTTATGAAAGTTAAATAAGATAATGAATGCAAAGCACTTCACACAGAATCTGGCCGCAAAGAAAGAGCTCAATGAATGTTAGCTGTGACCATTTTTGTTTGTTTGTTTGTTTTTTGTTGTTTTTTGTTGTTTTTTACAGAGACAGAGAGAGAGTCAGAGAGAGGGACAGATGGGGACAGACAGACAGGAACGGAGAAAGATGAGAAGCATCAATCATCAGTTTTTTGTTGCGACACCTTAGTTGTTCATTGATTGCTTTCTCATATGTGCCTTGACCGTGGGCCTTCAGCAGACCGAGTAACCCCTTGCTTAAGCCAGCGACCTTGGGTCCAAGCTGGTGAGCCTTGCTCAAGCCAGATGAGCCTGCGCTCAAGCTGGCGACCTCGGGGGTCTCGAACCTGGGTCCTCCGCATCCCAGTCCAACGCTCTATCCACTGTGCCACCGCCTAGTCAGGCAGCTGTGACCATTTTTAAGAGTTACTAGATACTTCCACATTCATTCCATTGAACTAACTTCAAGAGTTCTTTTCCTGGCCTCCCTGACCCCCATTCTACCTGCTCCAATCTGTCCTCAGCTTTACCTAAAACATAAATCAATCACTTTGCTTCCTTCTCATAAACACTGAAAAGGCTCCCACTGCCTACAGATTAAAATCCAAATGTCTTAGAATAACATCCCAGGCCCTTCATACTTGGGACCCTGCCTGCTGCATATCCAGCCCCTTCCCACGTCCTACCCTACAGCTGTGCTACATGTTCTGTTCCCTAAAAAATATACTGTTCCAATTTACCATGCTTTACCTATCCTGTTTCCTGTGCTGAAGTATCCATTCCCCTTGTGTACCTGTTAAACAATTACCCACCTGTCAAGACTTACCTTGAGGAAAAGATTACTGTTCTTGTGGTTCCTCTGTGCATGGTCTGGTTGTAAAGGTTGATGTGGTGTGAGTGGCAGGTGGAGAGGAACATAGAGGAGAGAGAGAAAGAGAAAGGGGCAGTGGGGGAGAACAAGAAGTAATTGCTTCTTGTATGTCCCTTGACCAGGCAGGCCTGGGGGTTTGAACTGCAACCTCTGCATTCTAGGTCAACACTTTATCCACTGCACCACCACAGGGCATTGAGGAGCTGGCAGAACCTGCCTTCAGATTCTCAGAGGTCACACCCACTGCATTCCTGGATACAGTTTCAAATAAGCCCCCTGCTGAGATCAGTAAACAAGCCTACCACTGAGATAAGTAAACTGAAAACAAATAAATCAAGACTTCAAAGTGGCTCTACTAGGTAAGGAGACCACAATTAGAACAAGCCTGCAAGCCACACACAGAAACAATGGAAAGACAGAGAAACATAAGTCATATACTTCAACAAGACAAATCCTCAGAAAAAGACCTGGATGAAATGGAAGAAATCAAATTACCAGATGCAGAGTATAAAATAATGATTGTTAGGATGCTTAAGGATCTCAAAGCTACAATGGATGGACTTAATGAACACCTCAATAAAGAAATTGTAAGCATCAAAAAGGACATGGAAATCATAAAGAAGAACCAAACAGAAATGACAAACACAATATCAGAAATGAAGACTACATTAGAAGGAATTAAAAGCAGGCTGGATGAAGCAAAGGATCGAATCAGTGACTTAGAGGACAAGATAAGCGAAAGCACAGAAGCAGAACAGCAAAAAGAAAAGAGGATCAAAAAGTCTGAGGAAACAATAAGAGAGCTTTGTGACAACATGAAGAGAAACAATATCCACATAATAAGGATTCCTGAAGGAGAAGAGAAGAACAAAGAATAGAGAACCTGTTTGAAAAAATTATAGCCAAAAATTTCCCTAAATTGATGCAGGGAAAAGTCACACAAGTTCAAGAAGCACAGAGAATTCCACTAAAGAGGAACCCAGGCCCTGGCCAGTTGGCTCAGCGGTAGAGCATCGGCCTAGCGTGCGGAGGACCCGGGTTCGATTCCCGGCCAGGGCACATGGGAGAAGCGCCCATTTGCTTCTCCACCCCTCTGCCGTGCCTTCCTCTCTGTCTCTTCCCCTCCCGCAGCCGAGGCTCCATTGGAGCAAGGATGGCCCAGGCGCTGGGGATGGCTCTGTGGCCTCTGCCTCGGGCGCTGGAGTGGTTCTGGTCACAATATGGCAACGCCCAGGATGGGCAGAGCATCGCCCCCTGGTGGGCAGAGCGTCGCCCCTGGTGGGCGTGCCGGGTGGATCCCGGTCGGGCGCATGCGGGAGTCTGTCTGACTGTCTCTCCCTGTTTCCAGCTTCGGGAAAAAAAAAAAAAAAAGTTAAAGAGGAACCCAAAGATACCTACACCAAGCCACATCATAATTAAAATACCAAAGCTAAGAGATAAAGAAAGAATACTAAAAGCTGCAAGAGAAAAGCAGTCAATCACCTACAAAGGAACCAGCATAAGGATGACATCCGACTTCTCAACAGAAACACTTGAGGCCAAAAGGGAATGGCAAGAAATATTCAAAGTATGCAGAATAAGAGCTTACAACCAAGACTTCTTTATCCAGCAAGGCTATCATTTAAAATTGAAGGAGAACTAAAAAGCTTCCCAGACAAAAAAAAAAAAACCTCAAGGAATTCATTACAACCAAACCAATGCTGCAAGAAATGTTAAGGGGCCTGTTTTAAACAGAACAAGGGGGGGGGGAAACCTAGTAAAAGAGGAATGTAAATTTAAAGAATAAAATGGCAATAAACAACTACATATCAATAATAACCTTAAATATAAATGGATTAAATGCTCCAATCAAAAGACATAGGGTAGCTGCATGGATAAGACAACAGGACCTATACATATGCTGTCTACAAGAGACCTACCTCAAAACAAAAGATATGCATAGAATGAAAGTAAAGGGATGGAAAAAAATATTTCATGCAAATGGAAATGAAAAAAAGCTGGGGTAGCAGTACTTATATCTGACAAAATAGACTTTAAAACAAAGGCTATAGTAAGGGATAAAGAAGGTCACTATATAATGTGTAGTGGAATAACCCATTGCATGGCCTTGGATGGGAACACAGCCAACAAGAAAAGAATGTTTTGCCAAGAGAATTGTTTTGTTACTTGAAGGCGGGTCAGTGAAACAGGTCTATGTGACTGAAGGCAGTTGCTGGGCTTTTTCTCAGTAAAACATTCTCATAAGATTTCTGTTCCTTTCAAGGTTATCCCTTGAGATAAAGAGAGGAATGTTGTGGGAACCATAGAAGCAATAGCAATTAATGTCTTTTGATATTATATTGTTATTAAGCTATCATGCAGGTGTACTCCATGTATCTTTAAGTAAAAGTTATGCTTGATGTTGTGCCAATTTCTCAGTAAACAAGCTTTTTGAAATCTTCTGAATAAAAATAGGACACAGTGCAAACTCGGGGCCATTTGCCTGAGTGAGTAGTGGTCCTTTGCTAGTCCACGATGATTTTGTCTGCTGATCTCTCTCACTGCACCCCCGACTTACAACAACAATAATGATTAAAGGAGCAATCCAACAGGAAGAGATAACCATTATAAATATCTATGCACCTAATATAGGAGCACCTAAATATATAGAGCAGACTTTGATGGACATAAAGGGAAAGATCAATAGCAATACTATAATAGTAGGAGATTTCAATACCCAATTAGCATCACTGGATAGATCTTCAAGAAAGAAAATTAACAAAGAAACAGCAGATTTAAAGGACACACTAGATCAACTGGATTTAATAAATAGCTTCAGAACATTTCACCCTAAAGCAGCAGAATATACATTCTTTTCAAGTGCTCATGGTCCATTCTCTAGGATAGACCACATGTTAGGGCACAAAATGAGTCTCAACAAATTTAAGAAGATTGAAATCATATCAAGCATCTTCTCTGATCACAATGGCATGAAACTAGAAATCAATACAATAGAAAAACTGAAAAACACTCAAACAGTTGGAAACTAAATAGCATGTTGTTAAATAACGAATGGGTTAACAATGAGATCAAAGAAAAAAATAAATAATTTCCTTGAAACAAATGAAAACGAGCATACAACAACTCAAAATTTATGAGACACAGCAAAAGCCGTCCTGAAAGAGAAGTCGATAGCATTACAGGCATACCTTAAGAAGCTAGAAAAAGCTCAAATAAACAACTTAACCCTGCATCTAAAAGAACTAGAAAAAGAACAGCAAGTAAAGCCCAGAAGAAGTAGAAGGAAGGAAATAATAAAGATCACAGCAGAAATAAATGATATAGAGGCTAAAAAAAAATACAGAGGATCAATGAAACCAAGAGCTGGTTCTTTGAAAAGGTAAACAAGATCGATATGAACCTTTAATCAGACTCATCAAGAAAAAAAGAGAGAAGACTCAAATAAATAAAATTAGAAATTAGAATGGAGAAGTAACAGCAGACACAGCAGAAATACAAAGGATTGTAAGAAAATACTATGAAGAACTGTATGCCAAAAAATTAGACAACCTAGGTGAAACGGACAAATTCCTTCAAACATATAATCTTTCAAAAATCAATCTGGAAGAATTAGAAAACCTAAACAGACTGATTACAACAAATGAGATCAAAACAGTTATCAAAAAACTCCCAACAAACAAAAGCCCTGGGCCAGATGGCCTCACAGGCAAATTCTACCAAATATTCAAAGAAGAACTAACTCCTATCCTTCTCAAGCTATTTCAAAAACTTCAACAGGAGAAAAGACTTCCAAGCTCCTTTTATGAGGCGAGCATAATTTTTATTCCAAAACCAGGCAAAGACAACACAAAGAAAGAAAACTATAGGCCAATATCTCTGATGAATTTAGATACTAAAATTCTCAACAAAATATTAGCAAAGCAGATCCAGCAATACATGAAAAAAAATCATACATTATGATCAAGTGGGAATTATTCTGGGGAGGTTAAGTCTAGTACAATATTCACAAATCAATGTGATTCATCACATAAACAAAAGGAAGGAGAAAAACCACATGATAATTCCAATAGATGCAGAAAAAGCATTTGATAAAATCCAGCACCCATTCATGATCAAAACTCTCAGCAAAGTGGAAATACAGGGAACATACCTCAACATGATAAAGGCCATCTATGACAAACCCACAGCCAACATCATACTCAATGGGCAAAAATGAAAAGCAATCCCCTTAAGATCAGGAACAAGGCAGGGATGCCCCCTTTCACCACTCTTATTCAACATAGTTCTGGAAGTCCTAGCCACACAGTCAGATAAGAAGAAACAGGCACCCAAATTGGAAAAGAAGAAGTAAAACTATCATTATTTGCTGATGATATGATACTGTACATAGAAATCCCTAAAGTTTCAGTCAAAAAACTATTGGGCCTGATAAATGAATTCAGCAAGGTGGCAGGATATAAAATTAATACTCAAAAAATCAGAGGCATTTTTATACACCAGTAATGAACTGTCTGAAAGAGAACTTAAGAAAACAATTCCCTTCACTATTGCAACAAAAATAAATAAAGTACCTAGGAGTAAATTTAACCAAGGAGGTTAAAGACTTGTACTCGGAAAATTATAAAACACTGATAAAAGAAATCAAGGAAGATACAAACAAGTGGAAGCATATACCATGTTCATGGATAGGAAGAATAAACATCATTAAAATGCTATATTACCCAAAGCAATTTATAAATTCAATGCAATTCCTATTAAAATACCAATGACACACTTCAAAGATATAGAACAAATATTCCAAAAATCCATATGGAACCAAAAAAGAACACAAATAGCCTCAGCAATCTTGAAAAAGAAGTATAAAGTGGATGGTGTCACACTTCCTGATATCAAGTTATACTACAAGGCCATTGTACTCAAAACAGCTTGGTACTGGCATAAGAACAGGCACATAGATCAATGGAACAGAACAGAGAACTCAGAAATAAACCCACACCTTTATGGACAATTGATATTTGACAAAGGAGGTAAGAGCATACAATGGAATAAAGACAGTCTCTTTAACAAATGGTGTTGGGAAAATTGGACATCTACTTGCAAAAAAATGAAACTAGACCACCAACTTACACCATTCACAAAAATAAACTCAAAATGGATAAAAGGCTTAAATGTAAGTCATGAAACCAAAAGCATCTTAGAAGAAAGCATAGGCAGTAAGCTCTCCGACATCTCTTGCAGCAATGTATTTGCTGATTTAATTCCACAGGCAAGTGAAATAAAGGACAGGATGAACAGATGGGACTATATCAAACTAAAAAGCTTTTGCACAGCTAAAGACAATATGAACAAAATAAAAATACAAGCCACACAATCGGAGAACATATTTGACAATACATCTGATAGGGGTTAATAACCAAAATTTATAAAGAACTTGTAAAACTCAACACCAGGAAGATAAACAATCCAATCAAAAAATGGGCAAAAGAAATGAATAGACACTTCTCCAGAGAGGACATACAGATGGCCAATAGGCAGATGAAAAAATGTTCAACATCACTAATCATTCGAGAAATGTAAATTAAAACCACAATGAGATATCACCTCACACCAGTCAGAATGTTGCTCATTAACAAAACAACACAGAATAAGTGCTGGCGAGGATGTGGAGAAAAGGGAATCCTCCTGCACTGCTGGTAGGAATGCAGACTGGTGCAGCACTGTGGAAAACAGTATAGAGATTCCTCAAAAAATTAAAAATCGAATTGCCTTTTGAGCCAGCCATCCAACTTTTAGGAATATACCCCAAGAACACCACATCACTGATTCAAAAGAAGAAATGTACTCCCATGTTTCTGGTAGCATTGTTTACAGTAGCCAAGATCTGGAAACAGCCCAAGTGTCCGTCAGCAGACAAGTGGATTAAAAGCTATGGTACAGGCCCTGGCCGGTTGGCTCAGCGGTAGAGCGTCGGCCTGGCGTGCGGAAGTCCTGGGATCGATTCCCGGCCAGGGCACACACGAGAGGTGCCCATCTGCTTCTCCATCCCTCCCCCTCTCCTTCCTCTCTGTCTCTCTCTTCCCCTCCCGCAGCCGAGGCTCCACTGGAGCAAAAGATGGCCCGGGCGCTGGGGATGGCTCCTTGGCCTCTGCCCCAGGCGCTAGAGTGGCTCTGGTCGCAACAGAGCGATGCCCCGGATGGGCAGAGCATCGCCCCCTGGTGGGCGTGCCAGGTGGATCCCTGTTGGGCGCATGCGGGAGTCTGTCTGACTGCCTCCCCGTTTCCAGCTTCAGAAAAATACAAAAACAAAAACAAAAACAAAAAAAAAGCTATGGTACAGCCTGACCAGGCAGTGGCACAGTGGATAGAGCGTTGAACTGGGATCTGGAGGACCCAGGTTCGAGACCCTGAGGTCGCCAGCTTGAGTGTGGGCTCATCTGTTTTGAGCAAAGCTCACCAGCTTGAGCCCAAGGTCACTGGCTCAAGCAAGGGGTCACTTGGTCTGCTGTAGCCCCCTGGTCAAGGCATATATGAGAACTCAATCAATGAACATCTAAGGAGCTGCAACGAAGAATTGATGTTTCTCATCTCTCTCCCTTCCTGTCTGTCTGTCCCTATCTGTCCCTCTCTCTGATTCTGTCTCTCCCACAGGGAAAAAAAAAGTCATGGTACATATACACAATGGAATACTATGGGGCCATGAAAAAGAAGGAAATCTTACCCTTTTTTTTGTTTGTTTTTTGTTTTGTTTTGTTTTGTTTTGAGACAGAGAGAGAGTCAGAGAGAGGGATAGACAGGGACAGACAGGAATGGAGAGAGATGAGAAGCATCAATCATCAGTTTTTCATTGCGACACCTTAGTTGTTCATTGATTGCTTTCTCCTCATATGTGCCTTGACTGTGGGCCTTCAACAGACTAACCCCTTGCTTGAACCAGCAACCTTGGATCCAAGCTAGTGAGTTTTTTGCTCAAACCAGATGAGCCTACGCTCAAGCTGGCAACCTCGGGGGTCTCAAACCTGGGTCCTCTGCATCCCAGTCCAACGCTGCATCCACTGCACCACCACCTGGTCAGGCGGAAATCTTACCTTTTGTGATAACATGGATGGACCAGGATACTATCATGCTAAGTGAAATAAGCCAGGCAGAGAAAGAAAAATATCATATGATCTCACTCATTTGAAGAATCCAATGAACAATATGAACTGAGGAACAGAACAGAACAGAGACACAGGCGGGATCAAAGGAACCAGAGGGAAAGCGGACAGAGGGAAAGGGGATGAGAGGATGGGATAATCTTGGAGGGAAGGTGAGAGGGTGTTGCGGGGTGGGGGGCAAAGGAGATGTTGAGGGGAACACAAGGAAGGGGGATGCATTCGGGAGGACACTAGAATCTATACAAACACAATAAATTAAAATCAATTTTAAAATTGTCTATAATCCAGTACAGGCCAAATAAAATACTTAATGCAGGCTGAATCGGCTCAGAAGCTTCCATTTTGTACCACATTTTTCAACAGAATTTCTTAGGAATTTGAGGCTGGAGCAAACTGTAAAAATGAAATCTGCAGCAAGGTAAGACCCTTTCACCTTTGCCTGTGTGAGTACAAATGATTTAACCGTGTCTGTCCTCATATCTTTCTGCATCAACAGTAATGTGAATAGTCTTTTTTGCAATGTATCTGAAACTGTACTCAACATGCTTCAGGGTAAAACAAAAATAAGTAACTTCTCATTCTTCACAACGTAGCTCAGGTAAGACCTTCCCTGGCAATCTTTCTCGGGATCCTGTATCCTAACTCACACTAGGTACTCTAGTACTAACAAGTACTTCCTGAGCACACACTCTGTGCCTGGCCCTACTTGAAGCAATTTGCCTATAAAAACCCATCTGAGGCCTGACCTGTGGTGGCACAGTGGATAAAAGCGTCGACCTGGAAATGCTGAGGTCGCCGGTTCGAAACCCTGGGCTTGCCTGGTCAAGGCACATATGGGAGTTGATGCTTCCTGCTCCTCCCCCACTTCTCTCTCCTCTCTCTCTCTCTCTCTCTCTCTCTCTCTCTCTCTCTGTCTCTCCCTCTCCTCTCTAAAATGAATAAAAAATAAATAAAATAAAAAACCATCTGATTTTTTCAATATAACCGACATAGGTACTACTCTCATCCCTAGTTTACATAAGGTTAACCTGCAGAGATCACAAGAGGTAGACAGAGCAGGACTAGGACCTACCACTACTTGCCTCCTGCACTAGACAGCAAGCTCCTTGAGGACTAGCATCTCATCTTAATCATTTTTGAACCCACAGATGAATCACTCTCCATCCATATGTGTCCCTGGTATGGCTCTGAAGAGTGATCTTAACAACACAGGCCTTAATTCAATAATCATTCTATGTATCAGATCTTGGGATCTAGACATGAACAGATCACGGTGAGAGGGCTCGTGGTTTGGTGAGGCTACCTGATGTTTAAATTAAAAATAACAGCAATATCACCTGATTTTGCTTGCAAAAGTCAAGGAAAACTTTTTGTGTTGTTGTTAGCAAATATTTAAATAACAAAAATTACAGGGTTTTTTTTTTTTTTTTACCATATTTACATGAATGCCTTGCTCTAGAAAAATAAAACCAAATCATTTCACACAGACCACCATGGTTGTTGGAAAGCTGCCCCTAGAGAAAGAAGCTCGCTCCTTTCCCAGATTTGCTCAGATTTAAGCTGAATCTTTTTTTTTTTAATTTAATTTAATTTAATTTTATTTATTCATTTTTAGAGAGCAGAGAGAGAGAGAGAGGAGAGAGAGACAGAGAGAGAGAAGGGGGGAGGAGCTGGAAGCATCAACTCCCATATGTGCCTTGACCAGGCAAGCCCAGGGTTTCGAACCGGCGAACTCAGCATTTCCAGGTCAACGCTTTATCCACTGCGCCACCACAGGTCAGGCCCTTAAGCTGAATCTTTAAGGAAGAAACTAAGTGCTCCCCAGGCAGACAAGCTGGGGGAAAAGCCTAGGACAGCAAAGGCACTGAGATGACCCCACCGTAATTCAAAGAGTTGTAACCAGATTTGAATGGCTCTCATGCAGGGAATATGCTGGGCATGTGGGAGAGGCTGGAGGGTGGAGAGCTGAGCACGCAGGGCCTTAACTTGGTAAGAGATGGAGAACCAAAAGGGGTCTCCTTTTTTTTTTTTTTTTTTAACAGAGACAGAGAGAATCAGAGAGAGGGATAGACAGGGACAGACAGACAGGAACAAAGAGAGATGAGAGCATCAGTCATCAGTTTTTTGTTGCGACACCTTAGTTGTTCATTGATTGCTTTCTCATATGTGCCTTGACCGTGGGGCAACAGCAGACCAAGTGACCCCTTGCTCAAGCCAGAGACCTTGGGTCCAAGCTGGTGAGCTTTTGCTCAAACCAGATGAGCCTGCGCTCAAGCTGGCGACCTTGGGGTCTCGACCCTGGGCCCTCCACATCCCAGTCCAATGCTCTATCTACTGCGCCACCGCCTGGTCAGGCCAAAAGGGGTTTTCTTTAACTTTTTAAACTATTTTATTGAGGTATAATTTATATCCCATAAAATTAATCTCTTTTTTTATGTGTACGAGTCAATGATTTTTAGTAAATATACAGAGTTGTGCAACCATCATCACTAACCAGTTTTAGATTTCATCAGTCTGGAAAGATCCCTCCTGTCTGCTTGCATTCAATACCTTTTCCCACCTACACCCTAGGCAACCCCTGGCTGTGCAAATGCCTTTCCACCAAATGCGGGAGAGGGGGAGGACATGATCAGATTTTTTTTAAACAGTTTTTTTTTTTATTATTCATTTTAGAGGAGAGAGAGAGAGAGAGAGAGAGAAGGGGGAGGAGCAGGAAGCTTCAACTCCCATATGTGCCTTGACCGGGCAAGCCCAGGGTTTTGAACCAGCAACCTCAGCATTCCAGGTCGACGCTTTATCCACTGTGCCACCACAGGTCAGGCTGATCAGATTTTTTTTAATCGCTCAAAGTTGTGGCGATCAGTTGGAGAAAGGGGTTCAGACTGAAGGCAGCCTCTGTCATTATTTCCCTTAGTGCCCAGATTTAAGCAACACTCTACAAATCCCCTTTCTTACTAGCCATGTTAACATATCCACATGGTTATTTTTTTATTAGTTACACCTAATTTGTCCAAGAATCAGATCAATAGTTAATTCCATTAGTCAATACTGTGTGCATTTAGCACAGGAAACCAATGGCATTTTCAGATTTAATTGTCATCGGTGAAAGAAAACACTCTTCTTGCAATTCACTTTGTAACCTATTGCTCACATTTTTGTTTTACGCCATTCTTTTTGAGATGTCAGGAGTGTATTAAAGGAATTGATGCTGTTGATACCCCCACAGCACCACATCATATTTAGAAAGGCGGCTCTAACATAATAATGGATTTGCAAATGCTTATCTCCTGTGCTATGTAGGTTATTGTGTGTGTGTGTGTGTGTGTGTGTGTGTGTGTGTGTGTGTGTGTGAGAGAGAGAGAGAGAGAGAGAGAGAGAGAGAGAGAGAGAGAGAGAGACTGAGACAGAGAAAGAGACAGATAGGGACAGAGACAGGAAGGGAGAGAGATCAGAAGCATCAATTCTTTGTTGCAGCACCTTAGTTGTTCATTAATTGCATTCTCATATGTGCCTTGACAGGGGTGGGGAGTACAGCAGAGTGAGTGACCCCTTGCTCAAGCCAGCGACCTTGGGCTCAAGCCAGGGATGATGGGGTCATGTCTATGATCCCAAGCTCAAGCCAATGACCCCCCACACTCAAGCTGGTGAGCCTACACTCAACCCAGATGAGACTGCGCTCAAGCCGGCGACCTAGGGTTTCAAACCTGGGTCCTCTGCGTCCCTGTTCGACGCTCTATCCACTGGGCCACCACCTGGCCAAGCTTTATTTTAAGGCTCATTATTTGGTTTCAAGGTGATCAGCTGAAATGAGCAAAAGGCATGATGGGTTGTCGTGAGGACTAAATAAAACACTCTAAAGCACCTGTCATAAATCAATGTTCATTAAATATCTGTGGACTCTGAACCTAGACCAACATTGTGAAAAGTGTTGTTTAGTGACAAGGTTTTTCTGGCACCAATATGGGCTGGTTTACTTAACTTTCCTAAGCTCGGTCTGATAAGAACTCCTCCAGTGTTTTAAGTTTGTTTTGAGAATAAACGAGCTTACATATGGATAGGTGAAAATCCAGGAAATACCTGGCACATATCACACACATGAGGAAACACTTGGCCTCTCTTCCCGTTCACAGGCCTATAGGGACTAGAAATCATGGCATCTGGTATATTTGTCAGCGTTTGTGGTGACAAGCAGCCACCTGTGTAATCTCTCTGCCTGGTATTATGAGTAAATATACTTAAAAAATGGGTATTTGATAGGCACTTGCCTATTAACTTTATACACCCAAAAACAGTATCACCAAATTAAATACTACTCTATAAATAAACAATTTTGGTTCCTTTAACTGATACTTCAAAATCCCTACTTACATGTCTCATGATCCTTCCAATAATTTGCTAGAAGATGAACCTATCAATAGAAAGGACAAAAATTATTATTCACCACCAATGCCCTCAAAATAATTATTTCTCAGAAAACCCAAAACACTTAGTTGGAACTTTCTGAATTCAATCAACTCCCCCACCCAACTACCTCCCAGTTTGACTTTGCCTAAAGGACTCTTCATAGTTGGTCCAGCCCAAATCACAAAGAAACATTTGAAAATATTAAGCCTGACCTGTGGCAGTACAGCAATAAAGCATCAACCTGGAATACTGAGATCGCAGGTTCAAAATCCTGGTCAAGGCACATATGAGAAGCAACTTTGATGCTTTCCACCCCTGCCCCCCTTTTTTCTGTCCTCTCTAAAATCAATAAATAATCAATCTTAAAAAATAATATCGCCTGACTGGGTGGTGGCTCAGTGGATAGAGCGTCGGACTGGGATGTGGAGGACCCAGGTTCGAGACCCCGAGGTCACCAGCTTGAGCGCGGGCTCATCTGGTTTGAGCACAGCTCACCAGCTTGAGCCCAAGGTCGCTGGCTCGAGCAAGGGGTCACTCAGTCTGCTGTAGCCACCCCTCCGCCCCGGTCAAGGCACATATGAGAAAGCAATCAACAAACAACTAATGTGTCCCAAGGAAAAACTGATGATTGATGCTTCTCATCTCTCTCCGTTCCTGCCTGTCTGTCCCTATCTGTTCCTCTTTCTGACTCTCTCTTTGTAAAAAAATAATAATAATAATATCAAAACGTCTGCAGTCTGGTAATCTGGGTTGCTGGACTACAGTTGTTGGTAGTTGGGGAGGGGCAAACAGATCCAGCAAAAGCATTGTTTTAAATTGGTAGCTAGGAACTCAGATAATGAGGTCACAGGGAGGTTGTGTTTTAGAACTTCATGTTCATCCAAGGCATTTATCCTGAAAAATCTTTGAATTGTTCGATAATACTGCTCCATCACTGCTCCCTGATCTAATAAACCTTTGTAGTACATAATTTCTTCAACTGTAAAAGGCAGCTAATAAAAACATTTACTTGGTGAATTGTGTGAAGCATTATCTATGACGTCATTGAAAGTGCTTTATACACCACAAAACACTACTTATATTATTAGTTCTTAGTTTTCCTAAGTCTCCAGTCATTCTTACGGAGGAGGGAAGCACGGCCTATAAAGACCAAACTTCTTCCCAAGGTCCTAGGGCAGAGCTCGCTCAGTTATCTCCACCCATCAAACCCTTCCCAATTCTCAAAGTACTACGTTTTTCTCAGCCTAGCACTGTGGGTCAAGAGCCAAATGTCCCAGGCTCGCGTCCCAAGTCTGCGTCTTTCACCATCCTGGGGCACTGGGAACTTAACTTAATAACGGCAGTTACCCTTGGGCAGCCCAGTTATCGAACACTCCCTTTCCTGGTTTCTGTCCGGGCTGCGTTTGCAAAGCCAGGATACTTTGAGGGCTCGCTCCGTGCCAGGCACTGTGCCAATTACTCTGGCCGAGCGCTGCCCCTCACCTCAGTGTAAGACAAAGTCGGGGGGATGTCTCGCCGTCCATTCAACAGCTCTCCGGTCTCGCTGCCTGCTCCGCCCCCCAGCGCCTCCCTCCTACACGGCCATCTCTGACCCGCAGACGGGACCCAGCTCTTCAGCAGTCCGAGCGAGACCACGCCGCGCTCCAACCCGTTCTGGCTGAGCGGGCAGGGGCAGGGTCTGCCTTCCATACGGTGGTGGGGGTGGGTGAAGGGCGCGGCGCGGGCTCGCGCTCGGGGCGGGGCGGAACGGCTGGCGGTTGGAATTAGGAACCCTCGAGCACCGCTAGGCACTGCACGGTCGACCCGGCGCCGTGGGAACAGGGGGTTGGCAGAAGTGGGAGTGGCGATAGGATGGGGTGCGGTGGGGGGGGGGGGCTGGGTGGCGCAACCACCTCTGATTTAGGCCTGCATCCACCCCCTACAAAGGGGGCGCTGGACTCTGGAGCTGCAGGTGATCAGCCCTTTTTGCAGATGCGGCGAACTGAGGCCTGCTTAGGGTAACAGGTGGCAGGCCGGCTGTCAAAGCGGTCAGCACCATGCGGGCCCATTGTTTGGACCTGAAAGCGTTGGTCTCCTTTCCTTTGGATAACATTGGAATGGAAACTCCGTGAGAGTAGAAACTGTGCAGTCCTCTTGTTCACTGCTCCCTCCCTAAGGTCTTATAAAATGATTGGGGGAAAGCCAAACCGAAGTGAGTGATGTGATAAAGCGAACGAAGCAGGCTCTGACCGGTAGCTCAGTTGGTCAGAGCATCCTCCTGATACACCAAAGCTGTATGTGTCCCTAGTCACGGCACATACAAGAATCAACGAACGAATGCATAAATAAGTAGAACAACAAAATGATGTTTCTGTGGCTCTTCCTCTCTCTAAAAATCAATAATACATTTTAAAAAGATTTTTAAAATTAAAAACAAAAGAACACCTGCCTGCAAATTGTTGATGCAGGGGAGTTCATTGATCCAATTTATGGAACAGGGTAGGAGAGGAGACCAGCTAAGAGGCTTCAGTGGAATCCAGAGGAGGAATGATGGTAGTCTGGATTGAAGTGGTGGCAGTAGGCATAGAAAGAATGGGAAGTATTTGTTGAGGATGGTTTTGGAGAAATAAAGGGATTTGCTGATGGACCAAAAGTGAGGGATGGAGAGGGAAGAATCAAGAGGAAGTATCTGCCTGACCCGTGGTGGGGCAGTGGATAAATTTTATTAATTTATTGACAGAGAGAGACAGAGAGAGGGACAGATAGGGATTGAAGGACTGGAAGGGAGTGAGATGAGAAGCATCAACTCTTCTTTGCGGCACCTTAGTTGTTCATTGATTGCTTTCTCATATGTGTCTTGATGGGGGGGAGGCTACAGCAGAGTAAGTGATCCCTTTCTCAAGCCAGCGACCTTTGGGCTCAAGCCAGGGACCATAGGGTCATGTCTGTGATCCCATGCTCAAGCCAGCGACCCCATGCTCAAGCTGGTGAGGTAGTACTCAGTCTGGATGAGCCGGTGCTCAAGCCTGCGACCTCAGGGTTTCAAACCTGGACCCTCCGCGTCCCAGCCCGATGCTCTATCCACTGTGCCACCACCTGGTCAGGCATAATAAAATATTGACCTGGAACACTGAGGTTGCTGGTTTGAAACCCTGGGCTTGACCAGTCAAGACACATGTGGGAATTTATGCTCCCTGCTCCTCTCTCTCTCTCTCTCTCTCTCTCCACCCCTTTAAAATTAATGAATTAAAACATTTTTTAAAAGAAAAGAAAAAAAATCCCTGATTTGGTGTGAATATACAATGCAATATACAGATGGTGTATTGTAGAATTGTGAAACAACAAAATGATGTTTCTGTGTCTCTTTCGCTCTCTAAATATCAATGCATTTATAAAAGATTTTTAAAATTAAAAACAAACAAACAAATAAACACCCTGCCTGCAAATCACTGATGCAGGGGAGTTCATTGATCCAATTTCTGGGACAGGGTAGGAGATGAGGCTTTGCCTTAAACCTGTATAATTTTTTTAAAAAGATTTTATTTATAGCCTGACCAGGTGGTGGCACAGTGGATAGAGCATCGGACTGGGATGCTGAAGACCCAGGTTCGAGACCCCGAGGTCGCCAGCTTGAGTGCGGGCTCATCTGGTTTGAGCAAAAGCTCACCAGCTTGGACCCAAGGTCGCTGCCTTGAGCAAGGGGTTACTCAGTCTGCTGAAGAACCGCGGTCAAGGCACATATGAGAAAGCAATCTATGAACAACTAAGGTGTCGCAATGCACAACAAAAAACTAATGATTGAGCCTGACCTGTGGTGGCGCAGTGGATAAAGCGTCGACCTGGAAATACTGAGGTCGCGGGTTCGAAATCCTGGGCTTGCCTGGTCAGGGCACATATGGGAGTTGATGCTTCCAGCTCCTCCCCCCTTCTCTCTCTCTGTCTCTCCCTCTCCTCTGTAAAAAAAACAAACAAACAAAAAAAACAAACTAATGATTGATGCTTCTCATCTCTCCATTCCTGTCTGTCTATCCCTGTCTCTGACTTTCTCTCTGTCTCTGTAAAAAAAAAAAAAAAAATATATATATATATATATATATATATATATATATATTTATAGATTTTAGAGAGAAGAGAGAGAGAAGAGTGAAGGAGCTGGAAACACAACTCATAGTAGTTGCTTCCCATACATGCCTCGACTGGGCAAGCCCAGGGTTTCAAACTAGTGGCCTCAGCATTCCAGGTCGACGCTCTATCCACTGCACCACCACAGGTCAGGCTGAAACCTGTATAATTTTATTAACCAATGTCACCCCAACAAACTCAATAAAAATTTTAAATAAATAAATAAGCCCCTGAGGAGGTGGGATTGAGCTGAAATCTGAAAAATGAAGAGCCATGGAAAGAATGTCTCACTCAAATGGAATAGCAAGTGCTAAGGCCCTGAGGTCAACTCAAGCTGGACAAGTCAAGAACAGGAAGAAGAGGTGAGTGAATAGATACAGTGGAAAGGTGAAGAGAATGGTTCAGAAGGAGGCTGGAGAGAAAGCTGGGGCCAAGGTCGTTCAGGGTCTTGTGGAGTGTTTGGAGTTTACTCAAGTGCAAAAGGAAGTTATTAGGAGCTTTAAACAAGTGAATAAACACGACTCAGTTTATGATTTTAAAAGATCATATGTATGGCCTGACCAGGCAGTGGCACAGTGAATAAAGCGTCGGACTGAGATGCAGAAGACCCAGATTCAAAATCCCAAGGTCGCCGGCTTGAGCACAGGCTCATCCAACTTGAGCGCAGGGTTGCTGGCTTGAGCGTGGAATTATAGGCATGACCCCATGGTCACTAGCTTGAGCCAAAAGTCGCTGGCTTGAGCCCAAGGTCACTGGTTTGAGCAAAGGGTCACTCGCTCTGCTGTAGCGCCCCCAGTCAAGGCATATTGGAGAAAGCAATCAATGGACAACTAAGGAGACTAAGGAGCCGCAATGAAGAATTGATGCTTCTAATCTCTTTCTTTCCTGTCTGTCTCTATCTGTCCCTCTCTCAAAGAAGACCAGTTGAAGGGCTGTTGCAGTGCACTGGTGGCTTGTATTAGGATGGTAGTAGTGGGGGGATAAGGATATATTTTGGAGGTAGAAAATCAACAGTACTTACTGATAGCATGGATATGGGGTTGAAGGTAAAAAGATTGAATGAAAGAGTTCAAGGAGGATTTCACATCTATGTGGTGGACCTCAAATCTGGAAATATATTTAACACATATTTGGTCTCCATTTACTACATTTAGATTCTCAATTAACCAGAGCACAGCATAACATAGGAAAAGAATGAGGAATAATTCTTTTTTTTAGAGAGAGAGACATGAGGGGAGAGAGATGAGAAGTATCCACTTTTAGTTGTGGCACTTTAGTTGTTCATTAATTGCTTCTTATACATATCTTGAGGGTGGGGGGAGGGCTCCAGACATGTCAATGATCCTATGCTCAAGCCAGCGACCCACTGCTCAAGCTGGTGAGCCTGCACTCAAGCCAACAACCTCAGGATTTCAAACCTGGAACCTCAAGTGTCCCACGCTGATGCTCTATCCACTGCATTACCTCCAATCAGGCCAATCCAGTGTGATCTTATAAAGTGTCTAAACCCAAAGAGCCACTCTTTCTTCATTTTTCATAGGGTTATGGGCGTCTTGAGATTTGAGATGTTTGTAAAGGACAGCACCCAGAACTTGGAGTGTGTAATGAGGCTGTGGGAAATCCAAACGGAAAGAGGCAGAGAGCCTCATACTGGAGGTTTTATTTGGGAGATAGAGGTAGGGCCAGTGTTGCAGGGTTATTTTTTATTTTATTTTATTTTTTATTTTTAGAGAGAAAGAGACAGAGAGAGGAAGGGGAGGGAGAGAGAGAGAGAGAGAGAGAGAGAGGCATTCATTTTGTTATTCCATTTAGTTGTGTATTCATTAGTTGCTTTCCCTAAGTGCCTTAACCAGGTATCCAACCAACGGCAGCCTTGGCATTTGGGGATGACGTTCTAACCGACTGAGCTACCAGCCAGGGCCAGTGTTGCAAGATTTTAAACATGCAGGACATTTATAACATTGGATATAAGAAAATTCCAGTTTCTACCTGACTTGGAAATGAGTCTCTCTGCTAGGTAGCTGGGCCCAAGAGCGCCTTAAATTTCTAATCAGGAAGAATGAGAGATTATTATCCAAAGCAGTATACAAATTTAATGCAATCCCATTAAAATCCCAATTTTATTTTCTAAAGAAATAGAATAGCCTGACCAGGCTGCGGCGCAGTGGATAGAGCGTCAGACTGGGATGCCGAGGACCAAGATTCGAGACCTCAAGCTTGCCAGCTTGAGCGCGGGCTCATAGATCTTAAGCAAAAAAAGCTCACCAGCTTGGGACCCAAGGTCGCTGGCTCAAGCAAGGGGTTACTTGGTCTGCTGAAGACCCGCGGTCAAGACACATATGAGAAAGCAATCAATGAACAACTTGGGTGTCACAACAAAAAACTGATGATTGATGCTTCTCATCTCTCTCCATTCTTGTCTGTCTGTCCCTGTCTATCCCTGTCTCTGACTCTCTCTCTGTCTCTGAATAAAAAATAAAAAATAAGAAATAAAAAAAAGAGCCTGACCTGTGGTGGCGCAATGGATAAAGTGTCGACCTGGAAATGCTGAGGTCGCCGGTTCGAAACCCTGGGCTTGCCTGGTCAAGGCACATATGGGAGTTGATGCTTCCAGCTCCTCCTCCCTTCTCTCTCTCTGTCTCTCCTCTCTCTCTCTCTGTCTCTCCCTCTCCTCTCTAAAATGAATAAAGAAAAAATTAAAAAAAAAAAAAAGAAATAAAAAAAAGAAATAGGGGTGGGGAGGGGCACAAAGAAAACTAGATAGAAGGTGACAGAGGACAATTTGACTTTGGGTGATGGGTATGCAACATAATTGAATGACAAGATAACCTGGACATGTTATCTTTGAATATATGTATCCTGATTTATTGATGTCACTCCATTAAAAATAAAATTATTTTAAAAAAAGAAAAAAAAACAAGATAGAATCAACATGACAACAGGAACAGGGAAGTGCAGAGCTAAAGCACTGTAATTTCTATTTCTTCAGTATGCTTTTGTCTTTTTGAAATATCCTATTCCTATATGTGCATTGTTTTTGTAATCAGAATAAACTAAAAATGTTGGGGGGGGGGAAGAAATAGAACAAAAAATCACTAGATTTGTATGGAACCATAAAAAAACCCAAATGGCCAAAACAATCCTGAGAAAAAAGAATGAAGTCTGAGGGGAATAAAGAGGACAAATATACAGTGATGGAAAATGATTTGACTTTGGGTGATGAACACACAACGCAATCAACAGTCATATATTATAGAAATAAATGTTTATCTGAAACCTCTGTACTCATTGATTAATGTCACCCCATTAAATTTAATTTATTGTTAAAAAAACAAAAAAAAATGAGCCTGACCTGTGGTGGCGCAGTGGATAAAGTGTTGACCTGGAAATGCTGAGGTCGCCGGTTCGAAACCCTGGGCTTGCCTGGTCAAGGCACATATGGGAGTTGATGCTTCCAGCTCCTCCCCCCCTTCTCTCTCTCTGTCTCTCCTCTCTCTCTCTCTCTCTCTCTCTCTCTCTCTCTCTGTCTCTTCCTCTCCTCTCTAAAATAAAATAAATTAATTTTAAAAAAAATTTAAAAAAAATTAAAAAAAAAAAATGAGAGATTATACCTATCGCAGGTACTCGATAATTGATTTAATGCGAATGGGATCTGAGTGATGGAAAGAGGTTGTCTTAGAGAAATAAAAGCCGGATGTCCCAGATTGGATTCCCCATAAGGGCACACAGAAGAATCTCTCTCTCTCTCTCTTTCTCTCTCCCTCAGCCATGGCTTGATTGGAGCCAGCCAGCTGGGCGCTGAGGAGGGCTCCAGGCCTCTGCCTCAGGAGCCAAGAACCCAGTTGCTGAGCAAGGGAGCAACGCCCCAGAAGGGCAGAGCTCCGCCTTATTGTGGGCTTGCGGGTGGATCCTGGTTGGGGCGCATGCGCGAGTCTTTCTGCCTCCCTTCCTCTCACTGAATTAAAAGAAAAAAATAGAGAAATAAAAACAGACTAGGCCCTGGCCGGTTGGCTCAGCGGTAGAGCGTCGGCCTGGCGTGCGGGGGACCTGGTTCGATTCCTGGCCAGGGCACATAGGAAAAGCACCCATTTGCTTCTCCACCCCCTCCCCCTTCCTCTCTGTCTCTCTCTTCCCCTCCCGCAGCCAAGACTCCATTGGAGCAAAGATGGCCCCGGCGCTGGGGATGGCTCCTTGGCCTCTGCCCCAGGCGCTAGAGTGGCTCTGGTCAGGGCAGAGCATCGCCCTCTGGTGGGCAGAGCATCGCCCCTGGTGGGCGTGCCGGGTGGATCCCGGTGGGGCGCATGCGGGAGTCTGCCTGACTGTCTCTCCCCGTTTCCAGCTTCAGAAAAATACAAAAAAAAAAAAAAAACCAGACTAAGGGAGCCCAGACAAAAGCAGCGCCCATTATTTTCACGTCGCTATAATAACGCCCCGGTCATATGCACCCAACGGAACTACAAGTCCCAGAAAGCCTATGGCTTCCCCGCCCCTGAGGGACGGAGGGGCCTAGGCAAGGACGGCACCAGTTTTCCTTTTTACTGAGGCGTGATTGGCTCGAGGCTCTGGAAGGCAACCAATGAGCGCACTTGGGGAAAGCGGCGAGGCTAATATGGCTTCCTGCACCTGGTGACGGTTGAAGAAATTGTATTAGGTCTCATGGAGAATTCCCGGGGTGTCGAGGTGAGAGGGAGAGGACTTATGGTGTCTGAAAAAAGGAACTCCGAGAGCCTAGCTCGGGGGACCTTTTTTTAGGCCTTTTTAGAGACGCTTTGCGAGTGGAGGGTGGAAGCATGGATAAACTGAAGCTGAGCTGGGCCAGAAGAGATTGTTGTTGCCTTTTGGTCCGATACTGCTGGAGCCTATGCCTGGCGAGTAGTTCGGGGAAGAACAGCCCCGCTGGTCTGGGAGAAGGGGAACTGGGATCGGGATCTGAGAGCTCCCCAATCTTCTTCGTCCTTCCTGTCGCGTGGTCGTGGTCGTGGTCGTGGTAGTGTTTGTTAGGGCTTGTGAGGCCTGTCACATCCTAGTGTGATGTGGAGATTAACGTTTAATAAACACTCCATGTGTAGAGCGTCCACATGCACGATCTCCCAGTATACTTCACAACAATTCTGTGTTGTTGTTTCGTTTTTATGGTTAAAGTTGCTGAGGCTTAGAGAGGTGGTGAGACTCTCCAGGAAGTTCACACAGCTGTGAGGTGGAGGAGGCGGGCTCCCAAACTTTACCTGTCATGCGGTACCCGTTCTCCTGCAGCCTGTACGTTCACTCGTTAATCATTTGGATTCTGGTCACCTTGTATTTGAATTCGGCTTCCTTTCTGGCACAGTTGCATGTGTAGTTGTACATATAAAATGGAATAGTTCAAAAATTCTACAAGAGTAAAGGAGAATAATGGAAAAGTAGAGAATAAGAATAATAGCTCACACTTTTAGAACTGTCACTAACTACTGGAAACAGATCTAGGCTTTACATGTCTCAGTCTTCATAACAAAGTTCTAAAGCAGGCTTATTGTTATCTCCATTGTACTGATGAAACTGAGAGCCCCAAGGTTACCAATCTTACACAAAAGCACACAGATAGTAAGTGGCAGAGCCAGGATTCAAACCCAGGCAAATTGGGTTTGAAATGCCATGCTGTTTATTATGATGATGATGATTTTAGAGAGAAAAGGAGAAAGAAACATCAGTTTGTTGTTCCATTTATTTATGCACTCCTTGGCTGATTCTTGTATGTGCCCCGCCTGGGGATCAAACCCAGAACCTTGGCGTATTGGGACAACTCTCTGATGGAGCTAAATGGTTAGGGCTGAAATGCCATGCTTTTAAATTATTTATTTATTCATTCATTCATTTTTGAGAGAGAGACAGGAACATGGAGCTGCTCCTGTATGTGCCCTGACTGGGGAATTGAACCAGCAACCTCTGCACTCTGGAAGGAGGCTCCAACTGACCGAGCTATCTGGCCAGAGATTTTAAATGCCATGCTTTTAACCAGGAGTAATTGCCAACGTTTATTGAACACTTACAATGTACAAGTCACTGTTCCCAGTGCTTTACATGAATTGACCCTTACTTTTCCCCCAAAGCCTCTGAAATAAGTGGTATTATCCTTATTTATGGATGGGGAAACTGAGGCACTGAAAGACTGGGTAGCTGCAGATCATACAGCTGTTGAAAACTAGAGATAATATTTGAGCCCTGGCCTAGAGCCCAAACTCTTCACACCTTTTCTACTATGTGCCAGACAGATTTATATACACTAGCTCATTCACATCTCACACTCTGTGAGCCAAACATTTTTATTATTTTATAGATGAGAAAATTGAGGCCTAGAGAGGTTAAATGACTTGCTTCAGGACCCCCAGCTAGTGAGTATTAGAACTAAATTCAAAGCTGTGGTACATACCACTATGCTATAGTTCAGGGGTCCCCAAACTTTTTACACAGGGGGCCAGTTCACTGTCCCTCAGACCATTGGAAGGCCAGACTATAAAAAAAACTGAACAAATCCCTATGCACACTGCACAGATCTTATTTTAAAGTAAAAAAAAACAAAACGGGGCCCTGGCCGGTTGGCTCAGCAGTAGAGCGTCGGCCTAGCGTGCGGAGGACCAGGGTTCGATTCCCAGCCAGGGCACACAGGAGAAGCGCCCATTTGCTTCTCCACCCCTCCGCCGCGCTTTCCCTCTCTGTCTCTCTCTTCCCCTCCCGCAGCCAAGGCTCCATTGGAGCAAAGATGGCCCGGGCACTGGGGATGGCTCTGTGGCCTCTGCCCCAGGCGCTAGAGTGGCTCTGGTTGCAACATGGCGACGCCCAGGATGGGCAGAGCATCGCCCCCTGGTGGGCAGAGCGTCGCCCCTGGTGGGCGTGCCGGGTGGATCCGGGTGGATCCTGGTCGGGCGCATGCGGGAGTCTGTCTGACTGCCTCTCCCTGTTTCCAGCTTCAGAAAGAAAAAAAAAAAAAAATGAAAAAAAAAAAAAAAAAAAACGGGAACAAATACAATATTTAAAATAAAGAACAAGTAAATTTAAATCAACCAACTGACCAGTATTTCAATGGGAACTATGCTCCTCTCACTGACCACCAATGAAAGAGGTGCCCCTTCCGGAAGTGCAGCGGGGGCCGGATAAATGGCCTCAGGGGGCCGCATGTGGCCCACGGGCCGTAGTTTGGGGACCCCTGCTATAGTTAGTGTGTCTTCTGCCTTCCAAATCCTTCTTACAGCAGTCTGGGTCTCAAATTTGATTTTACAGAGAGGGAGGTGGGATGAGAAGTAGTTACTTCACTCTAGCTGTTCATTGGTTGCTTGTCATGTGCCTTGACCAGCAAACACAGGGTTTCAAACCAGCAACCTCAGCTTTCTAGGTCGATGCTTTATCCACTGTGCCACCACAGGCCAGGCATCTCTGACTTAAAATTTGAAGTTATTTTGGTGTACATATGCTGAAGGGGGAAGAATGAATTTCTAGTGATTCGGTTCCAGACCACCGCAATAATGCAAGCCACAATCTTTTTGCTGGTGAAGGTCTTGCCTTCAGTTTGTAAAAACTGCAATATCTATGAAGTGCGATAAAGTACAATAAAACTAGGTATACCTGTACAGTTGTTTCTCTGTATCCTTGGGGGATTTGTTCCAGGACCCCCTCACAGACACCAAAATCTGTAGATGCTTAAGTCCCTTATATAAAATAGCATAGTATTTGCATATAACCTACATACATCCTCCCATATACTTTAAATTATCTCCAGGGCATTGGCTGCTTTGCTCAGTAGATAGAGCATCAGCCTCGCATGCTGATGTCCTGGGTTCAATCCCCAGTCAGGACACACGTAAGAAGTGACCATCTGCTTTTTTTTTTTTTTTAATTTAATTTAATTTAATTTTTACAGAGACAGAGAGTCAGAGAGAGGGATAGACAGAGACAGACAGACAGGAATGGAGAGATGAGAAGCATCAATCATTAGTTTCTCGTTGCACATTGTGACACCTTAGTTGTTCATTGATTGCTTTCTCATATGTGCCTTGACCACGGGCCTTCAGCAGACCGAGTGACCCCTTGCTTAAGCCAGCGACCTTGGGTCTAAGCTGGTGAGCTTCGCTCAAACCAAATGAGCCAGCTGCTCAAGCTGGCAACCTCGGGATCTCGAACCTGGGTCCTCAGCATCCCAGTCCGACGCTCTATCCTCTATGCCACCGCCTGGCACCGCTTTTCTTCCCCCCTCTCTCTCCCTCCTCTCTCTTCCCTCACAGCCAGTGGCTTGATTGGTTCAAGCATTGGCCCTGGGCTCTAAGGATAGCTCAGTTGATTCAAGCATCGGTTCCAGATGGGGGTTGTTGGATGGATCCCTGTTGGGCCACAATCAGGAGTCTGTCTATCTCCCCTCCTCTCATTTAAAAAAAAAAAATTGGTCCTAGCCACTTGGCTCAGCAATAGAGCATTGGCCTGCTGTGTGGAAGTCCCAGGTTCAATTCCTGGTCAGGGCACACAGGAGAAGAGACCATCTGCTTCTCTACCCCTCCCCCTCCCTGGCCATTCCTCTCCCACTTCTCTCTCTCTCTCTCTCTCTCTTTCTCTTCTCCTCCCACAGCTATAGCTCGAATGGTTTGAGCAAGTTGGCCCCAGGCACTGAGGATGGCACCATTGCCTTGCCTCAGGTGCTAAAAATAAAAACTCAGTTGCCATGCAGTGGAACAGCAGCCCCAGATGGGCAGAGCATCGCCTGGTAAAGGGTTTGTTAGGTAGATCCCCATTGGGGCACATTCAGGAATCTGTCTCTCTGTCCCTCCCTGCTTCTTTTTTTTTTTTTTTTTGTATTTTTCTGAAGCTGGAAACGGGGAGGCAGTCAGGCAGACTCCCGCATGCGCCTGACAGGGATCCACCCGCACGCCCACCAGGGGGCGATGCTCTGCCCATTGTGGGGGGGTCGCTCTGTTGCGACCAGAGCCACTCTAGCTCCTGAGGCAGCACGGGCTATCTTTGCTCCAATGGAGCCTTGGCTGCGGGAGGGGAAGAGAGAGACAGAGAGGAAGGAGAGGGGGAAGGGGTGGAGAAGCAGATGGGCGCTTCTCCTGTGTGCCCTGACCGGAAATTGAACCCGGGACTTCCGCACGTGAGGCCGACGCTCTACCAATGAGCCAACCAGCCTGATTCTTACTTAGTTTAAAAAAATTTATCGCCAGATTACTTATAATACCTATACAATGTAAATGCTCTGTAAACAGTTGTTATAGTCTATTGTGTAAGGAATAATGAAAAGAAAATAAAGTCTCGCCTGACCTATGTTAGCGCAGTGGATAAAACATCAACATGGAATGCTGAGGTTGCAGGTTCAAAACCCTGGGCTTGCCTGGTCAAGGGACATTTTGGAGTTGATGCATCCTGCTTTTCCCCTCCCCTCTCTCTCCTCACTAAAAGGAATAAAGTCTTAAGAAATAAAGGAAAGCCTCACGCAGTTAAGTATAGCTGCAGCCATCATAGGCCTAACTATATAGTATATGTCAGCAACAATGTAACATTTTTTGGCATTTTCTTTCCACAAATGTGGAACCCATGGCTTAGGGCTGACTCTGTTCATCTTTCCCAGAAAGTCATCATGAGGCACCTCACTTAAGATATTTTCAGCCTGACCAGGCAGTGACGCAGTGGATAGAACATCAGACTGGGATGCAGAAGACCCAGGTTCGAGACCCCGAGGTTGCCAGCTTGAGCGTGAGCTCATCTGGCTTGAGCAAAAAGCTCACCAGCTTGGACCCAAGGTCGCTGGCTCCATCCAGCAAGGGGTTACTTGGTCTGCTGAAGGCCCACGGTCAAGGCACATGTGAGAAAGCAATCAATGAACAAAGTGTCACAACAAAAAACTGATGATTGATGCTTTTCATCTCTCTCCATTCCTGTCTGTCTGTACCTATCTATCCCTCTCTCTGACTCTCTCTCTGTCCCTGTAAATAAATAAATAAATAGAAATTAATATATATATATATTTTAAAAAAAAGCTATTTTCATATCATTGTATTCTATTTGAATCATGTTAAAATATCATCACTTACAAATCCACAGGAGGAACTTGGTTAATTCCTAAAACATGTTTTTTTTCTGTCTTTGTTAAGCTGTTCTGTTGAATTGTGGTTGAGAAATGTATGAACAAGAGTAATGATTTCTGGTGTTTGCAAAGGAGTATTTGATTTTGCCTGCCATTTTGGGCAAAAGTGTTTACTGGACCAAGAACTGGAAAGGGAGCTGATAGCAGATCTGCAGCCACCCTTCCTAAACACTAAGCCAACCATGATTCCTGTCTGTTTTGTGTCATTCTTTTGTGCACTAGGAGATTCCTTCTTCAGAACCAATGGAGGAAGAAGAGGAAGATGATGACTTGGAGCTCTTTGGTGGCTATGACAGTTTCCGGAGTTATAACAGCAGTGTGGGCAGTGAAAGCAGCTCCTATCTAGAGGAGTCAAGTGAAGCAGAAAATGAGGAGCGGGAAGCAGGGGAGCTGCCCACCTCTCCACTGCAATTGCTTAGCCCTGGGACTCCTCGCTCCTTGGACGGCAGTGGTTCTGAGCCAGGTGCCTTCAGAGTGTCCTTGAAGATGGGGAGGTTTCAGGAGGCTGTGGAGAGGAGGGGGATATAGGCCATGTGGGTCAAGGCATCCAGGTATAAAGGGCTGTTTGCTCTTAAGTGTAAGGGATCAGGTGTCTAAGGACCTGTGAGAGAGACAGAAGTATCTCAGGTATTCCCAAGGATCATTTCTTCTTCTGCAGTCTGATTTCAAATTGTGCTTTCATTCATTCTTTCATACAACTAATTTTATTTAGCACAAACCAGATGCTAGTCATTAACATGGCTACTTTTTTATTTGTGTGAATAGCTGTTGAATTTTTTTTTTTTTACAGAGACAGAGAGAGAGTAAGAGACAGGGACAGACAGACAGGAATGGAGAGATGAGAAGCATCAATCATTACTTTTTTGTTGCGCGTTATGACATATTAGTTGTTCATTGATTGCTTTCTCATATGTGCCTTGACCGCGGGCCTTCAGCAGACCGAGTAACCCCTTGCTCAAGCCAGTGACCCCTTGGGTCCAAGCTGGTGAGCTTTTGCTCAAACCAGATGAGCCCGCGCTCAAGTTGGCGACCTCGGGGTCTCGAACCTGGGTCCTCTGCATCCCAGTCCAATGCTCTATCCACTGCACCACCGCCTGCTCAGGCAATAGCTATTGAATTTTTAAGCCTGGATGTTGAGAAGATAAGACACCTAAAGTATTCTGATTAATATCCCAGAAGCAACAAGAAATAACTTGTGGGTGAGAAGTGACAAGCAGGGAAATACAGAATAAAGTGACCCCTGGGTAAGAGGGTTAGAGTGGGGCTGGGCAGGTAAGAATCCTCATGGAATATCTGGAAGCTAGTTGGCTTTCAGAGATATGATGCTTGGACAGTTGCTAGACCTATGTCAGGGTCTCTAGCCTGTGCACTGTCTGTGAAAAGAGGCAGGCTAGATGGTCTGTGAGGACACTCCTTTTTGGTGCCTAAACTCTTTAAAGAATTATCTAAGATCCTTTGTCAGTTGAATCTTATTTCCTTTCTATTCATCCTGTTTTCTGTTCCTCTCTTCCCTTTATTCTATTTTTCTCCCTTCTGCCTTCTCATTGTTCTCTTAGAATTGTAGAACTTTAGAAATAGAAAGACCCAAGAGAAACCATCTAGTCCAGGGGTGTTCTCTATCATGGCTATACATTAGAATCTCAGGCTTGGGCATTTTTAAAAGTTCCCCAAGTTATTATTATTATTTTTTATGACAGAGACAGAGAGAGGGACAGACAGACAGGAAGGAAGAAATGAAAAGCATTAATTCTTCATTGTGGCTCCTTAGTTGTTCGTTGATTGCTTTCTCATATGTGCCTTGATGGGGGGGGGGCACTACAGCAGAGTGAGTGACCCCTTTCTCAAGCCAGTGACCTTTGGGCTCAAGCCAGCAACATGGGGTCATGTCTATGATCCCATACTCAAGCCAGCAACCCCACACTCAAGCCAGATGAGCCTGTGCTCAAGCCGGCAATCTTGGGGTTTTGAACCTGGGTCCTCTGTGTCCCAATCTGACGCTCTACCCACTGCGCCACCGCCTGGTCAGGCTCTTCAAATTATTCTAATGTGAAATTAGGATTGAAACACTGATTTAGTTCAGTCTCTTTATAGATGAGAAGAAAATAGAATCATAGAAGTGACTTGGGTACTTTTTTTCTTCTCCTTTTCCTCTCTGCAAACTTTCCAACTCACATGTTTCCTCGTGTATTTTCCTTAGCCCTACTGTTGACACATAGCCGAGGGAGGGCAAGCAGTGTATCTTAGGCAAAATAGATTGAGGACTTACCTGGTTAAAGCAGTGATTTTGAAGGGCTCATCATTTTATTTTATTTGGGATGACCAAAGCAGGTGAATCATATGCTAAGTTCTTTTCTCAGCTGTCTGTGAGATGTGTGGTATCGTGGGTACAAGAGAAGCCTTCTTCTCCAAAACCAAGAGATTCTGCAGTGTCTCCTGTTCCAGGAGCTACTCTTCCAACTCCAAGAAAGCCAGTATCTTGGCTAGATTACAGGTGAGAGGCAGTCACTTGGGAAGACCCTTCCTGGGGCCCAGGGTGCTGAGACAGGAATAACCAACTGATGGCAAGGGGCCAAGAGGGCTTGGCAAGGACCCTGCTTGTATCCATCCAAGGTTGTAAATTTCTTGGTATTTATTATGATCTCAAACTCTAGAGGGCAGAGGCATCTATTGGAGTTTGTTAAATTGCAGAGTCCTGGAGCTTTATTCCCTTCCTTCCCCACCATCACACTTCAAAGTCTGATGTGTTCAGTAAGTTTTAAACAAGAACCTCTGGGGAATCAGATGCCCTTGATCTTTGCACCACACTTTTATAAATATTCTGAAAGGAAGCTAACAAGCTTCATTAACCACACTGGGTTTAGATAGTTGATGCCTCATCTCTGACTCAGTATCATAGGCAGCTACCCAGAAAGTCTTACCAGTCTCTAGTTAATTATTGACATTCATAGAGTTTTTTTAAATGGAAGCATTCTTGTGTGTTGTCTAACCCATACATTATTGATAAGTGTGCTGAGGTCTAAAGAGGAAGAATGACTCACCTAGGGTAGCTCTGTGGGACAAAGGCAGCAGAATGAGGCTGGAATCCAGTCTCAGATGCCTGGCATCGTGTAATTTCACGGTAATCATGGCCACTGTCCACAATACTGGTTCTCAAACTTGACTTACATTGGGATTACCTAGAAGGTTTTAAAAATATCGATACTTGGGTCTTACTCCCAAAGATTCTGATTTAATTGGGATGAACTGTGGCGTGGACCCAGGCTTGAAAGAGCTCCTTGGGTGATGCTAATGTGCAGAAAGCCTGAGGCCTCTGCTCTGGGGTTTAGTGGGAGTTAGTGAGCCAGGTCCTCTGCTCAGTGCCTCATACACTTTCTCCCCTTCATGACATGGTTACTGTTGTTTCTCTCATTATGTGAGCTGTAGTCAAGACATAGAAAAATCTTTCCTCAGTGAGCTGATAATATTGTTAATAGCTACAATGTGGGGGTACTTACTAAGGGCTTAGCACTCTTGGTTTAACCAATGCATTTAAAAAAAAATTTTTTTTTAAGGGTATAAAATTTTTGGTAACTTGCTCGAAGGTACACAAATAAAAGAAGAAGCCAGAATTTGGTGCCAGGTCTGTGTGGGTTCTAAACCCACATTTCTGAGTCATTGATCTAAAATATTTTCTGGGCCTTTCTTTTTTTTTTTTTTTGTATTTTTCCAAAGCTGGAAACGGGGAGGCAGTCAGACAGACTCCAGCATGCGCCTGACCGGGATCCACCCGGCATGCCCACCAGGGGGCGTTGCTCTATTGCAACCAGAGCCATTCTAGCGCCTGAGGCAGAGGCCATGGAGCCATCCTCAATGCCCGGGCCAACTTTGCTCCAATGGAGCCTTGGCTGCTGGAGGGGAAGAGAGAGACAGAGAGGAAGGAGAGGGGGAGGAGGAGTGGAGAAGCAGATGGACGCCTCTCCTGTGTGCCCTGGCCAGGAATCGAACCCGGGACTCCTGCACGCCAGACCAATGCTCTACCACTGAGCCAACCGGCCAGGGCCAATTCTGGGCCTTTCTGATCAGTGCTTAAGTTACAAATTACAGATCAGATCAGTGTCTTTCAACTTTGGGGGAGGACCCCTTTGAGCACCTAATGAAAGCCAAGGACTGTCTCCAGAACATTCATGTGTATACAGAATGTTGCCTCTTGGTTCGGTTCACATATCCCACAGAAGCCCATTCTCTGCCATAAATCTGTAGAGCTATAGGGGTAAGGAATGGCTGAGAGTTCAAGCCACTAGGAAAAGGTTCCTGAAGAAAGCAAAAGGTTTAAAAGATGGAACAGGTGTCCCTCCCTACCCTACTGCTCTGCCACCTGCCCCCCAGTCTCTCCCCAATGAGCAATAGCTAAGCCCTTAATGAGTTCCAGGCTCATACAGTAACTCACATCCTTGCAACCTCCCTCCGAGCTAGGCATTGTTATTAGTATTGCCTGATTTACAAATGAAGAGGCTGAAGCCCCATAGAGCTTAAGTAACTGGACCCATGCCAAGATTTAAACCTAGGCGGTCCAAATCTAGAGCTAGGTTCTTAGCCAATACGCCACATACACCCTGTCTTCCCTGCAGGGAAAACCACCTACCAAGAAAGCCAAAGTCCTGCACAAAGCAGCCTGGTCTGCCAAAATTGGAGCCTTTCTCCACTCACAAGGGACGGGACAGTTAGCAGATGGGACACCAACAGGGCAAGACGGTAAGATGGCAGAGGACTGTGCTCAGGAAGCTGCAGGGCATGGGTGTGGGGTGCCGGGACTGGGTGACCCTCCCAAGGAGCAAGAATTGGAAAAGATGGCCAACCAGAAAGTGTTCTGACCCAGGCTTACTGTGGATTGCATCTCCTCACCCGGAAGGTATTGTGGGAAATTACTCCAGAAAATTCCTTTAATCACAGTGATATGGCATGACCCCTACTGATCATTCAGAAGTCAAGAACTAGCCTCTGTTTTGCATTGATAAGTCTCCCTCCAAAGGTCTCCCTCCCTTGGGCTTCTCTTTCCTGGGGGCAATGGAAAAACCAGATCTAGTTGGGAGTGGTGGGATACAAATAGGAAACTTTCTGAGTATGTGTAGCACTTTCTGAGCAAATTAAAGTAGGCACAAAGCAACTGCTCTAGGTGGTCTGAGTGCCTGATGGAAATTGAGCTCCACAGGCACCAGAATGGGGAGGCCTAGCTGCGTTACCTCCCACCTGTTTAGTTGGCTGTAGCCAATGACAAGTCAGAAGAGATCTGAGAAATTTAAGCTCAAGGGTCTTTTTTTCTTTGGGGGAAGAAAGGTCAGATTTTTCGTTCTTAATGGTACCTCTGCCAAGTGTGACAGCCTTTGGATAAGGTCCTAATGGCTACTAGTGGGGCAGGTATGGGGAAAGGTAGCATCAAGATTTTGATGTGGTGGGAAAGGAACTGCTTCTCCAGGTCCTTAGGGGCCAGGTTCCTGTGTGGCTGCTGCTCGAACTACCAGCCTGCATTGTCTTCACTGCCTCCTCTTTGCTCTGCAGCATTGGTGTTGGGTTTCGACTGGGGAAAGTTCCTGAAGGATCACAGTTACAAGGCTGCTCCTGTTAGCTGTTTTAAACACGTGAGTGCCCTGGAGGTGAGGGAAGGGAGAGCAGGGAACCTAGGTGCCCACCACCCATCTCACCCAGCTGTTTCACAAGCACTGTTCCAGGCTCTACATTACATTGGCACTAGGAGAGAACAGGGGTGGGTCTGGGTGGTAGAAGTCCAGCTTTGCCTCTCCTGTTTACCTTTCTGTTCACTGCTTTTCAGAAGCCCTCCCTCCCCCCTACTTAAAAAAATATTTATTCGATTCCCGGCCAGGGCACACAGGAGAAGCGCCGTCTGCTTCTTCACCTTCACCCCTCCCCCTCTCTTTCCTCTCTGTCTCTCTCTTCCCCTCCCGCAGCGGAGGCTCCAGTAGAGCAAAGATGGCCCCGGGCGCTGAGGATGGCTCTGTGGCCTCTGCCTCAGGCGCTAGAATGGCTCTGGATGCGGCAGAGTGATGCCCTAGATGGGCAGAGCATCACCCCCTGGTGGGCATGCGGGGTGGATCCCTGTCAGGCACATGCAGGAGTCTGTCTGACTGCCTCCCCGTTTCCAGCTTCGGTCAAAATATTATTTAAAAAAAAAAAAAATTTTTTTTTAATTTATTGATTTTTTTTTTTCAGAGACAAAGGGACAGACAGGAACGGAGAGATGAGGAGCATCAATCATTAGTTTTTCGTTGTGCATTGCTACGCCTTAGTTGTTCATTGATTGCTTTCTCATATGTGCCTTGACAGCGGGCCTTCAGCAGACTGAGTAACCCCTTGCTCAAGCCAGCGACCTTGGGCTCAAGCTGGTGAGCTTTTTGCTCAAACCAGATGAGCCCGTGCTCAAGCTGGTGACCTCGGGGTCTCCAACCTGGGTCCTCGGCATCCCAGTCCAACGCTCTATCCATTGCGCCACCACCTGGTCAGGCTATTTATTGATTTTTTTTTTTTTTTTTTTTTTTTTTAGAGAAAGGAGAGAGAGCGGGAAAGGGGAAGAGGAGCAGAAAGCATCAATTCATAGTAGTTGCTTCTCGTATGTGCCTTAGCCGGGCAAGCCTGGGTTCTGAACCAAGGACCTCAGCATTCCAGATTGACACTTTATCTGCTGTGCCACCACAGGCCCGGCTCACACTTGCATTTAACATATCTGATACATATACTCTGTGAAAAGCCCAATCCTGTGTGTCTGGGTAGCATGACCATTTCTAGGTTCTGTGATGAACCCAATCTCTGTGGCCAGGGAAATGGAACAGGATACCCCGATTGGCTTAAGCTAGTGCTAAGAATGAAGAAAAAATGAACTTCCGCCTGGCCAGGCGGTGGCGCAGTGGATAGAGTGTCGGACTGGGATGCGGAGGACCCTGGTTCGAGACCCCCAAGGTCGCCCGCTTGAGCGTGGGCTCATCTGGTTTGAGCAAAGCTCACCAGCTTGGACCCAAGGGCACTGGCTCAAGCAAGGGGTCACTCGGTCTGCTGAAGGCCCACGGTCAAGGCACATATGAGAAAGCAATCAATGAACAACTAAGGTGTTACAATGAAAAACTGATGATTGATGCTTCTCATCTCTCTTCGTTTCTGTCTGTCTGTTCCTATCTGTTCCTGTCAGGGCTCTCTGACTCTCTTTGTCTCTGTAAAAAAAAAAAAAGAGAATTTCCTCAAAGGAGAATCAAGGTGCCATTGGCAGCAAAGTGAGGATTAGTTATTGGGAAGCCACCTTAAAAATGGTCCATTTCTGTCAGGGTATTTTAACAGGAGAGGACCAGTTAGTGAGGTGGAGAGAAAGGATGCCAGGAGTAATGTGTGGGTGGACAGCTCTGTGACAGATGGCATGGTGCTGACCGAGAGACCAGGGGATCATGATCCTTACTGCCCAGGTTTGAGTGATGATTGAAGAAGGTGATATTTCTGCCAAGAACAGTACTTGGCACGTGGTAAAAACCAGCAACTTTTGTGTGTCACACAGGCTAGCACAGGTGTGATGTGCTCCAGATGATACAGTTCAGAGCTGGTCCTATAAAGATTAGTGCCTAGGGCTGTCTGGTAGATGTCTGACCATTGCCCCTGCCCACCCCCATCTCCATCTTGACTCCGCTCTTTAGGACAGCAGACGCATCTTGCTCATATTTTCATCCTTCATCCTGTGCCTGGCTTTCTGCACCCAACACATGATGTGAAAAGGCAAAGGACGCGATGGCTCAGGAAGCCATGAGGCTGCACTCTGCTCTGCCAACCCAGGCAGTTCACTGTTTCCCTCGGGTTCTCTCATCCCCTCCAGGTCCCACTCTACGACCAGTGGGAGGATGTGGTGAAGGGGATGAAGGTGGAGGTGCTCAACAGTGACGCGGTACTCCCCAGTAGGGTGTACTGGATTGCCTCTGTCATCCAGGCCGCAGGTGGGTGCTCTCCAGCATCTCCAGATGGTTGGCCATGCTGTGGCAGAAATTGGTTTCGTAAAACAAAAATCTCACCTGCTGGAGTTTCTGGCTCCCTTCCAACTCCACTTTGCCTACCTTGGAGATCACAGAGCTTGCTGAGTTTGGAAACTCCCATTTTTAAAGTTTATTCCAAGGATAATGAAGCTATAGAAAATTAATTCTCCCCACTGTGTCATACTGCTTTCCAAGTAAGTGGCATAGGTTTATTTTGGCCATGACTCTGTGGACAGCAGAGACCACATTGCCTGGAAGGAGTCCTTGGAGTAGGCAGTGGAAAGTCTAGGTTAGGCTGGAGGAGGAGGAAGGCCTAAGAACATACCTTTCCCCATCCTATCCTCCCTCACTGGCACTCTTTTTCTCCTTCCAGGGTACCGAGTACTGCTCCGGTATGAGGGCTTTGAAAATGACGCCAGCCATGACTTCTGGTGCAACCTGGGAACTGTGGATGTCCACCCCATCGGCTGGTGTGCCATCAACAGCAAGATCCTGGTGCCGCCACGGAGTGAGTTATGAGAAGCTTCCCTATGCTGTTTCTGCAGGGCCCTTGGTATAACGGGTGTCTTAGATTAGACCAGAACAGAACCCACTAGCCTCTTCTGTCCCAGAGGCCCTGTGGCAGCTCCAGCTTGTATAGTCGGGTTCTACAGAATGAGGTGACTGCTGACCAGAGAAGGCAGAATAAGTTCGTTTTTCAGTCTCCTCTGCAGCTCTCTCGGGCAGCTCTGGCACCCTCTGTTGGTAGGAGTGCTATCAGCGTGTAACCAGGAATCTTCTGTCTCGCAGCCATCCATGCCAAATTCACGGACTGGAAGGGCTACCTCATGAAACGGTTGGTGGGCTCCAGGACTCTTCCCGTGGATTTCCATATCAAGGTCTGGCAGTGAGCCCTTTGGGTCTGTCTCCTAAGCAATCTCCTTCCTGCCCCTCCCATGTTATGTACTTCCTACTACTCGTTGGAGTATTCTTCCTGAGACTCCTCGTTTAACAATCTATAGTGACTCCATGTTTCTCAAGGAAGGATGGTGGCTTCTGCTGCCTTCCCAGTCTGATGTCCCCCGCCCAGACTCTGATCTGGCCACATCCACCATACTGCGTTGTTGCTATTTGTTATTCCAGACCCTTACCTTCACTCATAGCAGTTTTCAAGAACATTCATTCAATAGATTTTACCAAGTACTTGATGTATACAAGGCACTGTGGGATACAGACCCTGCCATCCAGGACTCCAGTCTGGCAGTGGGAATGAAGTCATCCACATGAATAATTATAAAATAGCCTTGGTTCTGAATCAGGGATGTGCTTCAGCATCACCTGTGCAGCATTTAATTTTAATTTTTAAAAATTACATATTTCTTTAACCAAAAAACCATGTACATGGTAAAAATTCAAAGAGATATCAAGGGTACACAGTGAAGACTTAGTTTCCCCCATGCATGTACCAGATCTTCTGCTGTGAGGTTTGCTCACCTGGGTACCTGCCTCGAACTTCAGATCTCCTTACCCAGATGCTCACAGCTGCGGTTTCCTTGTCGCCCAGGTGTCACAGAAGTGAGCAGGGAATGCCATGACATGAAATTGAACTGGCTTTGTGGCCTCAGGAAGAGCAGGTATCAAGGAAGCCTTCATGGAGGAAATGGCATTTGAATTCAACCTTGATAGGTAGGGCATGGGTGGTATAAAAGCCAGTATTGGAAATCAAGGATGGAGTGGAAGTTGGGTTTGTCTCACCCAAAACTGCGGACACCAGGTATAAAGGTTGCTGCCATGGGCCTTAGTGTGAAGAGCTGGCCTTCAGCAAGCACCTCAAAGAAGCACTCTCTGACTTTTTTCCCCTAAATAGAAATGATTTTTCTCTTATTTGAACTCAGTGGGTACTACTCATTTGCTGTTTATCTCTCTGTATGTTATCTTCTCATATTCTCTTTTCAGCAAAATTTAAGCTTTTCTCCTACACTTCCCATAGTGCCTTGCACAGTTGACAGATTGTCCATTGTAGATGACAGCTTTTTCTCAGCTGGGCCTTGTCTTAAGATGAGGCAGATAGTGGTCCTGGCCGGTTGGCTCAGTGGTAGAGCGTCGGCCTGGCATGCAGAAGTCCCGGGTTCGATTTCCGACCAGGGCACACAGGAGAAGCGCCCATCTGCTTCTCCACCACTCCCCCTCTCCTTCCTTTCTGTCTCTCTCTTCCCCTCCCACAGCCGAGGCTCCATTGGAGCAAAGATGGCCCGGGCGCTGGGGATGGCTCCTTGGCCTCTGCCCCAGGCGCTAGAGTGGCTCTGGTCGCAACAGAGCGACGCCCCGGAGAGGCAGAGCATAGCCCCCTGGTGGGCAGGGCGTCGCCCCTGGTGGGTGTGCTGGTGGATCCCGGTCAGGCGCATGTGGGAGTCTGTCTGACTGTCTCTCCCCGTTTCCAGCTTCAGAAAAAAAAAAAAAAAAAAAAAAAAGATGAGGCAGATGGTTGTGGTGGTGCAGGCCACTGTGAGTATCAAGGGGGCCTCTTTTCTGTCTAAATTAAAAGGAGTTTAGTTCTTGGTGGCAGAACAGGATTCCATTTGAACCAGTTGGCAAGCACATATTCACTGTCAACTACCCAGTCATGCTGCATGCTGGAGGGGACACAAAAGTAGCTGCCTGTGAAGATTGGAAGTGGGGAGGGTACAAGGGCATGGGTTTGTGGAGGAAGCTTCAGTCCAAACTTACCCTTGGATGCCTGCAATATGGTAAGTGCTTAGTAAAATGTTTTGAATGAATTACTTATCAGCCATGATTAGGTGTGTGCCTGTGTTTGTTTGTTGTTGAGAAAAATCAGAACTGAGCTCTAACTGCCTAGTTCTGTGCTCAGGGCTAAGAATGTAGACACGAATCAAACCAAACCTAACTCCTGTCCTTATAGAGCTCAAGTTCCAGTGTGACAGAAACACGACTTGTGGTGGTGTTGGGTTGTGGGCTGCACTGGATGGGTATAGAGGACGAGAATGTCAGGAGGGCCAGGTGGGGAGGCGGCCCAGAGGGACTCCAACCCCGGTCTCACCCCGCATCTCTCACTGTCCCAAATGGGCCAGTCAGGCAGTCGTCCTGGGGTGGTGGATTCCAGCTCTTGACTCAAACACTGAGGGTCTGTGGTGGAGGACTGTCAGCTTTTTTTTGGTGGCTGCTTTACAGCCCCTGAGGTGCCTCCCCTGCTTCCCCTTCTGGTGGGATTTGAAGTAGCGCAGCTCAGTCCCCACCATGCCAAGGCTGGGCTGGTGCTTCCTGAGCCAGCAGTGCTCTGGGGCTGAGATAGCCCTGCAGAGCTCACTGTGCTGTTTCTTACCAAGTTACAGCAAGAATCGCCTACCCCTTCACGCATTCCTGCCATAAGTGCTCTTTAGAGCAGCTGGTAGGCCTCGTGGTCACTGTTGGTTGCTGCGTCCATGGGGGCAGGCATTGCTACTGAGTTGCTATGAACACCATTCAGAGCCACAGCCCAGTGAGGCCAGAGCTAGAATTAGAAGTATGGAAGTATAAAGGGCTCCATTCTCTGAACTAAAGGCTTGTGTGTGCCATCAGCAGGGGGCCAGGAGGGAAAGAGGACTGGGATACCTGCAGGGTCAGAGTGCAGACTCTTGAAAGAGCACAAAGCTGGATAGTAGGACTAGGTTCAAGGCTCAGCTCTGGCACTAATGAGTGTGTGACTCTGGGCAAGTCACTTGATTACTCTGAGGACCTATTTCCTTAGTCTGAAAAGGGTTTTGTAATTCCCATCAGACTGACTTTCTGGTGTTGTGGTAAGGACGTTGTAAACTGTGTCTTCTCTCAATATTCTCCTAAGGACTTGGAGGCCAGGGTTGAACCTGGCAGCACAGGAGAGCTCACTTCCTGACTTAGTGTTTGGGTGGCTCTACCCCACTTTCCCTGTCCTCTGGTTACTTGTAAGAGAGAGACTAGGAAGGTGGTAGGAGGGTCCCTGTGCCCACAGCAGGCCTATGTTCTGATGTTGCAGATGGTGGAGAGCATGAAGTACCCCTTTCGGCAGGGCATGAGGCTGGAGGTAGTGGACAAGTCCCAGGTGTCTAGGACCCGCATGGCAGTGGTGGACACTGTAATTGGGGGTCGCCTACGGCTCCTCTATGAGGATGGCGACAGTGACGACGACTTCTGGTGCCACATGTGGAGCCCCCTGATCCATCCAGTGGGTTGGTCACGGCGTGTCGGCCATGGCATCAAGCTATCAGGTTAGCAGAGCCCCAGTCCAGTGTGACCCCAGGCTCTGCTGCTCCAAAGCCTGGGTGGAAGCATCTCTATACCCCACAACAACACTCTGTGGTAGAGCTGATCATCTCTACCCTGCAAATGGCAGCTCATTGCAACCAGAGAGGTTGAGTGACTTGACCAAGGTCACTCAGCTTGTAAGTGGTAAAATTGATTTGGAAATAGAGACTACAGGTCCTATTTTCTCCTTTGTTTCATGGAAAGAGCCTGGCTCTTAAGGGCTGAATAGTTCCTACAGAGAGGACCTGATGTTTTCAGCCTTCTAGTCTAGGTGAGGTGGGGGCTGAGATACAGATGAGCACATATGCAGGCAGCACCCACTTTTCGGAGGGAGATCGAGCAGTGGCCTGTTAGCAGCCTTCAACTCCCTTCTTTCTCTCACTCTGCATCTCCCCAAAAGAGAGACGCAGCGACATGGCCCACCATCCCACCTTCCGGAAAATCTACTGTGATGCTGTTCCATACCTGTTTAAAAAGGTGAGGCACAGCCCTTGGGCATTCTTCCCCTTGACCATGGGTCCATTTCAGGCCTGCCCCCGCCCACCTTCACTTGGGCTGGCCCAAATTCCCCAGTGATTGCATTCCTTTAAGGTTCGAGCTGTCTACACAGAAGGTGGTTGGTTTGAGGAGGGGATGAAGCTGGAGGTCATTGACCCCCTGAATCTGGGCAACATCTGTGTGGCAACCATCTGCAAGGTGAGCCTGTGGCTGGCCCTCCAGCCTCCAGTATGACTTTCTTGGGGGAGGTATATGGTGCAGGGCCCAGACCCCATGTCCATTCCACATTCCAGGGCTAGCTGCTCCTGGAGTACCTGATTTTTGTGAGCAGGGGACTCGTGCTCCTTGCTCAAAATCGGCCTTCATGTGAGACCGATTGCACATTGCACAGGTGTTCCTGGTGTGAGCCTGATCTGGGGTCAGGCACAGGCCCTGCGTTATCACTTTCCTGGGCTGAGAGCCACAGCCGGCCTGACTTTGCTGCAAACCTCCATTACTGCTGCAATCTGAAGAGCAAATGACCTTGGCCCTCGTGGGGAACGTGCTGATTTGTCCATCCGGCCAATCTCCAGGCGGGGTTCATGCACTCACCACTGAGAGCACAGTGGCAAAAAGGCAGACCTAGTGTCTGTCAACACGGATTGCCGTGGGGGGAAGGCCAGTAATCTCACACGCACAGGCCACAGAAGTGCTGGGAGCTCTGGAGCAGCAGCTCAGGGAAGCTGACATCCCACTCTGGGTGGCTCTATATGGCCTCGTGTGCCCACCATGCCCGCCTGGCTGTGGAGTGGTGGTGCAGCTCATGATACCATGTTCTCTATCCCCCTATTCAGGTTCTCCTGGATGGCTATCTGATGATCTGTGTAGATGGGGGGCCCTCCACAGATGGCTCAGACTGGTTCTGTTACCATGCCTCTTCCCATGCCATTTTCCCAGCCACCTTCTGCCAAAAAAATGACATTGAGCTTACACCCCCAAAAGGTAAGACTGGCCAAACCAAGGTGTAGGCATCCCTTTGGCAGTGTACTGCCTCTTCCCTCTTCCCTCTTCCCACTTCCCTTCCTCCCTCTGCATCTGCGCCTTCTGCTCCTCCAGGGTACGAGACACACACTTTCAACTGGGACACCTACTTGGAGAAGACCAAATCGAAAGCAGCTCCATCAAGACTCTTTAACATGGTGAGGAGACTAAGGACGGGGAGGGTGGTCCAGGGTGGCCTCGGGACTCGCCCTGCCCAGAATCAGCGAGTCTCTGCTGCTGAGATCAGCCACTTCCAGAGAAAAGTCATCCCACATAGGTTCTGTGCCCAACAGTTTAGCCTGTCCCTTTCCCATGGGGACTGGTGCTTGGGCACAAAGTGCAGTGGGGCCATTAGTCAAAGGAACCTCGCCCCCCCCCCGCCGCCACTTGCACTCTCAGCCCTGTGCCCTCCCATGTTCCCTCCCCTCAGCTTTGTCCCACTGGGGGAGGGAACTGGTTGGCTTGGTCACTGCTTTCTTCCTCCTCCCCAGGACTGCCCCAACCATGGCTTCAAGGTGGGCATGAAGCTAGAGGCCGTGGACCTAATGGAGCCCCGGCTCATCTGTGTGGCCACGGTGAAGCGGGTAGTGCATCGGCTTCTTAGCATCCACTTCGATGGCTGGGACAACGAGTATGACCAGTGGGTGGACTGTGAGTCCCCGGACATCTACCCTGTTGGCTGGTGTGAGCTCACCGGCTACCAGCTCCAGCCACCTGTGGCCGCAGGTCTGGGTTCATGTGGCCCTAAGGGGCTCTTCACTTTCCTTTTTCCTTCCTGCCAACCACTCTCCCTGCCCCGTGCCCACCTCGTTCTTTGGCATGAGATCAAGAAGTCTCCTGAACCACCCTTGCTCCTGACTTCTCTGTCTCCCTTTCCCTCTGGCCTGCAGAGCTCCTTCCTTGATCTTGCCCACTCTGTCATATGCTCGTGCCCTTATGCACCCAGGTAAACTACCCAGGTCCCTCGAAGCAGCCCTGGTGACGAGGGTGGGAAGGGACAGCTGTTCTCCAGTCCCTCCCCAACTCCTCCCCCATTCTCACTGCCCAACTTTGGCTTTCCTTCTTTGGGTGTCCCATGTGTAAGGGAGGCTAGTGAAGGGGGCAGGGGTCTTGGGACATGCCTTTACCCTGTGTCCTCTCAGAACTCTCCTCACCGCTTGTCCTTGTCTTTTACAACAGAGCCAACCACACTTCTAAAGGCCAAAGAGGCCACGAAGAAGAAAAAGAAACAGTTTGGAAAGAAAAGTAAGCAGTGCTTAACGCAGCCTGGGCTGGTGTGGGACCTGGGAGCAGAGCTTAGGCGTTGTCACTTAGGTAGTGACAACAGTTCCTCCATCTTTTCCCCTTTTCCTTTTGCCCATCGTCCTATCTTCAGAGATCCAGAGCATAATAGGGAGTCTTCCGTCTCTGGCAGTGGTCAGGGTGCCAGGAAAAGACAAGAGGTTGTATCTGAGAGAGATAAGGGGAGGGCTCCCACCCATGCTGCTCCATGGCAGGAACTGGCAAAGCGCAGCTGCCAGGTGTGAAAGTCGAAGATGCTGGAGGAAACCAAAGGTGCTCCCCAAGGCAGCCAGTTTTCCCTTCTGTCCCTCTAAGGGGTGGGGGCAAGGGCAGCCACAGAGCTTCAGGGTCATTTCCCTAGGCAAGGTCCCACTCTAAACAGGTCTTGAGTTAAGCACAGGCTCAGCTCAGGGGCAGCAGTTTGGAGGGAGTAGGGAGTAGAGGAAGCAAAGCCATTTGGGCTGGTGGTGGTGAGGTGGTCTCCATAAGCTGAAACCACACGGAGAAGAGGATGTCCCAAAATGGGACAGAAAAGAAACAGATGTGTCCCTGAGCAGGATTAAGATTGTGGGAGAGTATGCAGGGCCCTAAAGGGTGATGTCAAAAGTTCAGCCCAATTCCTTCAAATTGGTACTATCCCCTATGCTCTGCTCTCTGACTGCTAGATGAGACCCAACCTTCAAGCCTCACATGGATATAACCTTAATGCTGGTTTAATGCCATTTTTATTCAAAGGGAAAAGAATACCACCGACCAAGACCCGGCCCCTGAGACAGGGGCCCAAGAAGCCCCTGCTGGATGAGAACCTGCAAGCCACAGAGAAGATCTCGTTGGGGCCCGTTCCCGATGAGAGTAAGAACCCCTGGTGGGCGAGGCTGGGCCAGCCTGCTCCAGGGCTCAGGGGCAGTGCCTCTCCTTCCCTACCTGGCACAGAGGAGTACAATCAATTTGGAAGGAAATTTTCTGGGCACCAAACAGCCTTTCTCAGACCACTAGTCCGAAAGAGCTTCCCAGCACCCACCCACCCCCAGATCTGAATGAAGCTGAGCAGCTCCAGCCTGGCCTCTCTACCACTGCCCCCACCACATGTGCCTGGCAGGGCAGGCAGCAGAAGGACAGGTGCCAGCATCTCTGGCACAGCCTGCCTGGCAGTGTGTGACTGAACCCCGGGCCTTCTTCCCCCGTTATCCTGAGGCCCCATCTGCAGGAAGCAAGATCCCTTCCCTAGGTCCTGAGCCCCCACCTTCCCAGAGTTACATGCAGTCTCTCTCTCTCTCTCTCTCTCTCTCTCTCTCTCTCTATCTCTCTGCCACCAAACCCCCGCCCCCCCTTCAGTCATTGCTGTACGCGTGAAGGAGGAGCATGTGGATGCAGCTCCGCCGGACAGGGCCCTGAGTCCAGATCTGCCAGTTTCCCTTGAGAACATCAAACAAGAGACAGACGACTGAGCCATACCTGCTGTCAGCCTGGCCACCAAAGAAGCCAGCCAAGGGTTTCTCTCTTGCCACCACCCCTCCACCTCACTTTAGTTTGGAGACTGAGCTTTTTTGCATAAATTTGGCCCGGTGCTGAGGGCCCAGCACTAAAGTGCAAGCTAGCTTGGATCTCCTTTGACCCACCCTGTGACCTCTGCCCTTTTTGTCAAGGTCTAGTGACTGGGGCTGCCTGGGGTCCCCACACTAGTCTGTGAGTGGCTTCCTCTCCAACTAGGGTTCCCAAAGCTCTCCCTTCCTGTAGCCTCCCTCCACATCCACCATACCCCTCAGTTGCTGGGGGCAGGAGGCTGTTGTCCAATTATTGCAAGACAAGACAGTGAAGTGTGTGTGTATACACATGTGCACTCGTGTGTGGAAGCCCAAGTGAGTCACATAAAGTCCTGCAGCAGTTTGAGGGAGACAGTCACCAGATTGATGGTGAGTGATATGATGGGTGCAGCCTCTACCTAAAAATTTAACCAAGTGGCTTGTCTTGCCTCCTGGGTTGGTCTCCGCTCCTCCTCACACCCCAGGGAGGTTGGTGAGCCGCATGTAGACACCTCTCTCTGGCAGGCAGCTGAGAAGCAGTGCTTGGACTTGAATTTCAGTAATTAGTGAGGCAGCTTTAACCTGTTTTCTCTGTTGGCATGAGCACCAACTCCCATTTCTAAAGGGAACAGTGGGAGAGGAGAAAGATGGGTCTGCTCCCTAGGGTAAGGGGCTTGCAGAGGCCTAGGGAGGGGAAGACCACACCGGCCTGTAGGAGGATTGGTGGTGGAGGGCATTGGGGGCTGGCAGGGGCAGCAAGTCTGGAAGGGGAGCTCGGCCTGGGTGGGACCTGCCCTTTTCACTCCCCTTCTGTTCACCAGGGTCAGGGACAGCCCTGCCAGAGTCCCAGGCCTGCAGCATAGGGGTGGCCAGCCCTGCTGGCTGAGGTGGCCCTGCAGGAGCTCCTGGGTGAAGGGAGAGAAGGCACAGGACACACTTCCTGGCTTCCTCTCCTTTACTGTCCAAATCCTCAACTCTTTAGCATAGATTTTCCTGCCCCTCTGTGAAATTACCTCCTAGATCACCTAGTGTGCCCAAATTACAGCTTTTGTTTCCCCAGTCAGTCTCCTTTGAACCTGTCTCCATCCCAATCAATCCTGTCTCTTCATTAACTCACTTTCTGGCACCCAAGGCAGAAGCTGCAGTCCTTGGCCTTTTTTTCCCTCCGATGTTTTGGGTAGAGAATTGCACTGCCACATGGGTCAACTTTTAATGGCTGCAGCCCTGCTGGCAGGGAATCCAGCTGCCTCTGAGCTGGTTGGTCAGACTGCCAGGGCCTATGCTTGCCATGTGGGGTGCTGTGTGCTCAGTACCTGGGCTATTTGGTGTCATTCCAGAGATGGGTGACTGGTCCAAGGAGAGCCAATTTGGTCTGGTCTTTGCTGAAGGCAGTAGGTAGCCCCACATAGTACATAAACCAGACCCAAAAAGTAGCCTGTTCAGCCAGAATTCTCTAAAAAGTGACAAGATTTGGAACACAGTAAAGACCAAAAATGGGACAGGTCTCTCTCACACATACATACATACATACACTCCCCAGACTTGGGTGGGACTGGTCAGTGGCATCAGTCCCCAAGGAGGAAAATGAGTAGGTGAGCACTCTAGCCCCTCGGCCTGCCCAATGGAACCCTGCTTTCTTTGAGAGTAATGTGCCCAGTGAAAGTGATTCCCCTGTGAGTCATGGAACCTGTTGTGACCAAAGGGCTTCTGGGAAAACTGGACTTGTATGGCATTTTGGCATTTTATTTGAATGAAAATGTGATGCCTACAGGTGCCATGGGCACAGAGACCCCATGATTCCAGTGGCAGAGCTGGAGACCAGTTTAGCTGCCACTTAACCCCTGGACTGGCCTCTTCAGACAATGAGACAAATTTCTTACTTGCTGAAGTCCAATTTGTCAGATTTTTGTTCCTTATAGCAGTGTGTATTCTGATATGCCACCTCATAGGAGCAATTATGAAGTGAGTTCCACATGGAGAGAACAATAAAGAATAAATGTTGCCTGTCATCTCCTGAGCACCTGTTTCCCTAGCAACCACTGGTATTCTTTGTTCTGCCAGTCCCCTCCCCCAAAATGATAAGCTCCCCAAAGGCCTAGTCTGCTCATCTCTCATGCCCTCTGCACAGGCCTGGCATGATGAGTGTGTATGACATGAAAGTGTATATAACTGTGGCACTGGGGCCTAAAGGTCAATTGGATTTGTTGCAGATGCAAAATTTGACTTTTGGGACATTTCCACTTAAAGGCACAGAATGAACCTGTGCTTCAACTCCCTTGGGTGGTCTCAGCAGTGGGGCTGCTGGCTGTGGAACGTCCTAAAGAGCCCTTCCCGCCTGGCCGGTTGGCTCAGCGGTAGAGCCTCGGCCTGGCGTGCGGGGGACCCGGGTTCGATTCCCGGCCAGGGTACATAGGAGAAGCACCCATTTGCTTCTCCACCCCCCCCTCCTTCCTCTCTGTCTCTCTCTTCCCCTCCCGCAGCCAAGGCTCCATTGGAGCAAAGATGGCCCGGGCGCTGGGGATGGCTCCTTGGCCTCTGCCCCAGGCGCTAGAGTGGCTCTGGTCGCAGCAGAGCGACGCCCTGGAGGGGCAGAGCATCGCCCCCTGGTGGGCAGAGCGTCGCCCCTGGTGGGCGTGCCGGGTGGATCCCGGTCGGGCGCATGCGGGAGTCTGACTGTCTCTCCCCGTTTCCAGCTTCAGAAAATTAAAAAAAAAAACAGAGCCCTTCCCACTCCTGGCTCCCGCTGCTTAATATGCAGTGGCTTCTGGGTACATATTAAATAACATCTAAATGCTTGAGGAAGCTCCCTCTGCACCTGACACCTACCCTGTCACCTAGTCCAGACCCTTGGCTATGCTCAAGGGACCAGGAAGCAAAGGAAGGGCTGTTCCTGAGTCTCATGCCAGGCCCTGGTTTACAGACATTTACACAGCTTATGTCCACAGTCGGCCTGAGAAGTTCATGACTTCATTTCACAGGTGATGAAAAGAATAGCTCTTTAAGGCCATTCAATTGGTTGTAGCAATAGGATTAAACCCAGGTGATCAGCCATATTACTGCTGGTACTCTTCATTTTTTCATTCATTCAACATTACTAAGCATCTTCCACATGCCAGATACCAAGCTAGAGGTCAGGCCTCAAAAGAGGGGGCATGCGTGGTCCAGCCTCATGCCCTCAGCATTGTCAGCACCCCTACCAAGAACACCCTACCAGGGTGTTCACTCTCCTCTGATGTCCTGTGAGCTTTTGCTACAACAGAGCTTTCAAGGGTGGATGTATTTCAAGGATGGTGACCATAATATCAAGGGCGTGATGAACCAACACAGAGTGGATTCCAACCTGTGGCCGAGAAGCAGTGGAGGCACCTGCACTGCTGCTCTGCCCACCCCAGGGATGAATGAGCCAGGCCCTTGTGGGAAATGGTTGAGTCAACAGTAATCCAGTGATTACGGTAACCATGGGATTGATTTCATGGACACACTGGTCCAGTATGCTGTGGCTTAGCAGAAAGGCCACTGTCTTACAGGATGAAATAACATGAAACAGTGAGCCCTTACAGACCCACCCTTGGCCAGCCCAGATGAGGTGAGGAGGAGAGGATGGGCATTACAAATGGAAGCAACGGAGTCATTGTCCAGATATAGAACCACCAAGAGAAGTCAAAGCCCTGTCAGGACCCCTCAATTCCTTTGTGTGCCTGGGAGAAAACTGCCACTTTGCACAAAATAAAAATGAAAAACCTAGAACTCCAGGGCTGGTCTTTGGTAGAATATCTTCATGTCAGAAAGGGTAAGGCCCTGATCAGTTAGCTTAGTTGGTTAACAGCGTTGTCCTGAAACAAGTTTGCAGGTCTGATCCCCGGTCAGGGCACACGGGAAGCAGCTAATGAGTACATGATTGAGTGGAACAACAAATGAATGCATCCCTTCTCCCTTTCTCTGTCTGAATGATTGTTTTATTTTTATTTATTTTTTTAATTTAGTGAGAAGAGGGAAGGCAGAGACAGACTCCAGCATATGCCCTGACTCTGTTTAAAAAAGAAACCCTAGCCAGATAGCTCAGTCAGTTGGAGCATCCTTCCAGAGCTGCTCCAACTGGTTGCTGGTTGGATTCCTCGGTAAGGACACATACAGGAGCACCTCCATGTTCCTTTCTCTCTCTCTCCCAGCCTCTCTGTCAAAAAAGAAAAAAAGAGTGGCTGGATGGAATTGGTCTGATATGTCCCAATTCCTGCCATAGCCACCATACTGTGGGGTGGGGGGCTCCCCTTTGAACTAAACTGTGACCTGGAGGTGGACCCATCAGCTCTGCTCTTTGAGCTCCCTGGGCTGACACAGAGAGAGGCTGGCAGCGGTACCTCACGAATGTCAGCTGACACCCACTCTGCTGTGGTGGTCATTGACACTAGTCCCAGGTCTTTCTTCTAAGACAGAACTGCTCATCTTCAGCTTGGGGTCTTTTTAGGGATTCTCTCCTCACTCCCATCCTACACCCACAAGGGACACTGTTAGAGGTTAAATTATGTCTCTCCAAAGGAGATATACCTCAGAATGAGACCTTATTTAGAATAGGGTCTTTATAGAGGTAATCAAGTTAAATGAGGTCATTAGGGTGGACCTACAAAATAAAGGGGGGAAAGGGGAATTTGGACACAAGGATATAGTGAAAGGATGATGTGAAGACACAAGGAGATGCCATCTGAAGTCGGAGGCAGAGAATGTAGTTGTGCTGCCTCAGGGAAGGAACATCTAGGGCTGCCAGAGGGGGAGCATGGCCCTCCCTGCCTTGGTTTCAAACTTCTCCTGGGAACTAATATCCCATCTAATGATTCCCAGCACCCCAAATCTTCAAAATGTAGGTCTTCTCTCCATCTTCCCAGTGCCCCCTTTTCCTGTTCTCATTTTCCCTCTAAGGACTGGCCACTCCCCTATGCACCACTCCCCATGTGCCCTAACCACACTGCACGGGCTCCCACACAGAGGGGCTCCCACGCAGAGAGGCATCCACTCCTCTGATGTCCTGTGAGCTTTTGCTACAACAGAGCTTTCAAGGGTGGATGTATTTCAAGGATGGTGACCATAATATCAAGGGCGTGATGAACCAACACAGAGTGGATTCCAACCTGTGGCCGAGAAGCAGTGGAGGCACCTGCACTGCTGCTCTGCCCACCCCAGGGATGAATGAGCCAGGCCCTTGTGGGAAATGGTTGAGTCAACAGTAATCCAGTGATTACGGTAACCATGGGATTGATTTCATGGACACACTGGTCCAGTATGCTGTGGCTTAGCAGAAAGGCCACTGTCTTACAGGATGAAATAACATGAAACAGTGAGCCCTTACAGACCCACCCTTGGCCAGCCCAGATGAGGTGAGGAGGAGAGGATGGGCATTACAAATGGAAGCAACGGAGTCATTGTCCAGATATAGAACCACCAGAAACTAGGGCCAAGAGAAGACAAAGCCCTGCCACCCCAGGAGCTCTGGAGCCTGACCCACCTACCAAAGCCTGCCCTGACTTGCCCCGTAGCCAACCTTGTCTGCTCCCCGCCATTTTCCCTTCATGCGGGTTCTTCTGGCACTGAGTGTCTGCTTGGCCTTCCTGGCAGCCCAGCCTGGGCAGGCTTCAAAGACAGCAACTGCAGCCTTCACTCTCTGGCCCCGGGCACTGGGAGGGGAGGCACAGGTCGCCCCCACATGCAGGTTTAGCCCAGTGAGCCACCTGAGGAGAAAGAGAGTTCAGGGAACCCATGGTGCTGAGCTTTCTTAAGGAGAGGGATGGGAGTCCTCAGGAATTTGGGACAGTGGGGCCTAGTGCATGAGAATAGACTCGAGAGAATATTGGTTCCACCACTCACCAAGTATGTGACCCTGAGCAATTCACTTCCAACCTCACATCCCTTCTCTGTAACAAGGAGGTATATAGTGATAAACAGTTATAGAGGGTTGATGATCCATGTACCCTTCAAACCAGTCTGTACTAATTCAATGTAATTCTAACAAGCCACTGCCATAAGGTGTCACTGTCACCATCTTCCCTTTCACAGATAAGGAACTAGCACAGAGTAGTCATGGGTCCCAAATTAGATGGTTAGACAGGAAGACAGAACTAGATTTCAGCCAGGTCTGCAGGAATCCAAGGTCCTTGTTGCTTTCTTATGTAATTATGTGAAGTGCCCACAGATATTGATTGGGTACAGCCCCACAGCTCTGGGCAGATCTTATTCCCACTCTGTGGATGAAGTACTCAAGGATCAGAAAAGTCCACCCCAATTCTGCACACTAGCTCCCCCAGGAAGGGTAGCTGGCCCTGTCAGAACCCTGCCCCCAAAAGCTCCTCAGCCAGGCAGACATAATGCCACAGGGAGATAATGGGAGCTTGACTGAGAGCAGCTGGTGGGTCCCCAGCTGAGGGTTCAGGTCAAGGTGCTCACCTGTGAAGTGGAAGCAGCTGGCAATCACAGCGGAAGGGATTGCCACTGAGGTCGACCAGCTCCAGCTGGCTGAGCCCAGGCAGGGCAGGCAGGACCTGCAGCTGGTTCTTCTGCAGGTGTAGGCTCTGCAGCTGGGTCCCCAGACCCGAGAAGGCCTCAGAAGAAATCTGCAACGAGGTGCGAGGCCCTGGTGTGAGCTCCTGTCAGGCCAGGGAGGGAGACCTATGTTCTCCTAGCTCAGGGGTCGGGAAACTTTTTGGCTGAGAGAGCCAGGAATGCCACATATTTTAAAATGTAATTCTGTGAGAGCCATACAACGACCTGTGTACGTTACGCATTATCCAATAAAAATTTGGTGTTGTCCCGGAGGACAGCTATGATTGGCTCCAGCCACCCACAACCATGAACATGAGCGATAGGAAATGAATGGATTGTAATACATGAGAATGTTTTATATTTTTAACGTTATTTTTTTTATTATTGAAGATTTGTCACCCTGGCAGGTTGGCTCAGTGGTAGAGCATCGGCCTGGCGTGCAGGAGTCCCGGGTTTGATTCCTGGCCAGGGCACACAGGAGAAGCGCCCATCTGCTTCTCCACCCCCCCCCCTTCCTCTCTGTCTCTCTCTTTCCCTCCTGCAGGCAAGGCTCCATTGGAGCAAAGTTGGCCTGGGCGCTGAGGATGGCTCCATGGCCTCTGCCTCAGGCACTAGAATGGCTCTGGTTGCAACAGAGCGACGCCCGGATGGGCAGAGCATCGCCCCCTGGTGGGCATGCCGGGTGGATCCTGGTTGGGTGCATGCGGGAGTCTGTCTGACTGCCTCCCCGTTTCCAACTTCAGAAAAATAAAAAATAAAAAAATTTGTCTGGGAGCCAGATGCAGCCATCAAAAGAGCCACATCTGACTCGTGAGCCATAGGTTCCCGACCCCTGTCCTAGCAGAAGGCAAGTGGGGACCCTAAGGTGGCCAGGCAGAAAAGGCAGTGCTGAGGCGGAAACATAGTTTTATCTGATGCCAAAGTACTTGCCCTTTGCAAGTCACCTGGACTCCCAGTTCATGGTTCTGTCTGCTTTGCCTGAATCTGCCTCTGTAATACTATAACCTCTTGGGGGCTCTAGCCCTGCCCTCAAAGCGTACAACAGTAAGTGACTCTGTGGGCCCACATTCCTCCCTCCTCTGCACCCCAGCAATACCCTCCCTGACAGGCCTCTCTGTGTAGCTCTGGATTTTGCCTGCTGTCGCCCACATCTGAGTTCCCTGGGGGCAGACATAGGATGGCTTATGTCCAGGTCCCCAGGCCCTGCCTCAGACCTTGCACTGCAGGGTTGGGAGTGTTTGTTGAGTGAATGCTTGCTGCATAGGACCATGCTGCCTCCCTATCCCCACTCCACTGTGCCCACCTGCTCCAGGTCACTGCTGTTCAGGAAGAGGTGCTGTAGTGACCGGCCCACGGGCTGGAAGGCCCCATCCTGCAGGGCCCTGAGTGGGTTCCCTGAGAGCTGCAGCTCCAGGAGGGCAGGCAGCCCCTCCAAGGCCCCAGTGGGCACCTCTCGCAGCTGGTTCCTGTCCAGGTACAGCTTCTCGAGCTCTGGAGCTGGGCTCAGTGCCCTAGGAGACACTTTGGTAATACGGTTTCCACTCAGGTAGAGCCAGCGCAAGGCCTGCACGCTTGCCAGGGCCCCATGTGCCAGGTGGTCTACAGCGTTATCCTGCAGGTGCAGGGAGAAGAGTCGGGGCAGGGCGCGCAGGGCTGCCCCAGGCACCTGCAGGAAGCGGTTGCGCTCCAGGTACAGGTAGCCAAGGCGGGGAGCCCCTTCCAGGGCAGCGGCGGTAAGGTCTGAGAGCTGGTTGTCAGAGAGGTAGAGGTAAAGCAGGCGGCCCAGCCCAGTCAGAGCGCCAGCCTCTAGCTCTGCGATGCCGCAGTGTTGCAGGTGCAGTGACACCAGGTGGCCCAGGCCAGGGAAGGCGGCTCGGGGAACCAAGGGGAAGTGGTTCTGCCTCAAGTCCAGTAGCTGGGTGTTGTTAGGGAAGCCGCGGGGCACGGCCTGCAGGCCCTGGCTCTCGCAGCCGCTGTGCCGGGACTCAGAGGTACACACGCAGGCGCGCGGGCAGGGCCAGGCTGCCCCATCTGTCTCCTTGCGGGCCGCAGGAGGGGCGCGGGGCCGCGCAGCCGCCTGCAACTCCTCTTCGTCCTCCGCTGGGTCTCCAGGGCAGCGCAGGTCCGAGCGCCTCAAGGCCTCCAGAGCTTCGCCTCGCAGGCGCCGGGGCCCCCGGCAAGCGCCATCCAAGCGCACGCGCGCACGTGCCAACCACTCGAGCAGGGGCCGGGCCTGGCAGCCACACCACAGCGGGTTCCCCTGCAGCCGCAGCTGGCGCAGCTGTCCCGGACCCTGCAGCGGCGGCAGAGTGTCCAGCTGGTTCCCGCGGAGATCCAGGGTATGCAGGCGAGGGCAGCGGGCGAAGGCCCTCTGATCCAGGGCCTGCAGGGCCCCGTGGTCCAGCATCAGCTCCCGCAGACCCGGCAGCGCCAGCCCGTCCTCCTCGCCTGCATAGGTGAATGGGTTGTGGCCCAGCTCCAGACGGGCCAGGCCGCGAGCCTGGGACAAGACTGACCCGGGGAGGGCCTGCAGCTCATTGTGGTGCAGGCTGAGCCGGCGTAGAGCGGGCAGGCCAGCCAGGGCCTCCGGGGCCAGCACACTGAGTGCGTTGTGGGACAGCTGCAGCCAGCGGGTGCGCATCAGCCCCTGGAAGGACATGGAGGGCAGGTAGACGAGGGCGTTGTGGGCCAGATTGAGTGTGACCAGTGCGCCCAGTGCCCCAAATGTCCCCGGCCGCAGCTCCTCCAGCATATTCCTCTCCAGCTCCAGCCGGCGCAGCGAGCCCAGCCCGTCCAGTGCCTCCTGGGGCAGTGAACGCAGGCGGTTGTAGGCCAGGTTAAGGAGAAGCAGGCGGCCCAGGCCACGGAAGGCACCCTCAGCCACCAGCTCCACTTGGCAGTGCCGTAGGTCCAGATGGGTCAAATAAGGCAAGTCCTGGAAGGCAGCTGGAGCGATCACCTTCAGCATGCTGCCTTGGAGGTCCAGCCTCTGGGTCAGCTGAGCAGGGAAAGGGAAGGGGAAACTGAGTAGCACAAGAACCAGGCCTGTGCCCCTTGCTAAGTTCCCTCATCTGAAACATTCTTCTCCTCCTCACCTATCTCATTCTCTTCTTCCTGCTCCCTGACACCTTTTCCAGGAAGCCTTCCTCCCTACCACCTGGGCATCCCCCACTCTGGCACTTTTCACATTGAATTGTCACTGCCCATTTACTTTCTCTCTTGCCCACTGGCCTTGACTCCATGGGGCAGAGACCATATCTTCTCCCAGTATATCCCTAGTTCTCTGCCACAGGCTCTGTAATTGATTCAATATTTATCTATGAGTCACCTACTTGTACCAATCACAGAGGATTTTTTTTTTTTCTTTTTTTCTTTTTTCTGAAGCTGGAAACGGGGAGAGACAGTCAGACAGACTCCCGCATGTGCCCGACCGGGATCCACCCGGCACGCCCACCAGGGGCAACGCTCTGCCCACCAGGGGGCGATGCTCTGCCCCTGGGGGGGGGGTCGCTCTGCCTCGACCAGAGCCACTCTAGCGCCTGGGGCAGAGGCCAAGGAGCCATCCCCAGCGCCCGGGCCATCTTTGCTCCAATGGAGCCTTGGCTGCGGGAGGGGAAGAGAGAGACAGAGAGGAAGGAGGGGGGGGGGGTGGAGAAGCAAATGGGCGCTTCTCCTATGTGCCCTGGCCGGGAATCGAACCCGGGTCCCCCTCACGCCAGGCCGACGCTCGACCGCTGAGCCAACCGGCCAGGGCCACAGAGGATTTTTTAAAACTTTTTTTTTTCAGAGGGAGGGGGGAGACATGGAGGTGAAGTGGGAAGCTTCAACTCATAGTAGTTGCTTCCCATATGTGCCTTGACCAGGCAATCCCCAGGGTTTTGAACTGGTGACCTCCACATTCCAGGTCCATGCTTTATCTACTGCACCAGCACAGGTCAGACCACTGAGGATTTTAAATGGCTTGTCTCCCTGTTTTTGGTTATTATCATTACCATTTTACAGTTGTGAACACTGAGGCTCAGAAAGAAAAAGTAACTTCCTAAGGCTTCTTCCCAGCCAGGCAGTGGCAGACCCTCTTATACCAGCCTAGGGTCCTCCTTCTGTCCTCCCCAAGCCCCTCACCCTGCTCACCTCAGGGATGGCGTTGGGCACTTCAGTGAGGTTCTGGTGTCGACAGGCCACGTGCCGCCTGGAGTTGTCGCAGACGCAGGTCCGTGGGCAGCGTTGGGCAGCTGCATGCCAAGTTGGGCCCAGTGGCAGCAGCAGAAAAAACAGCAGGACCAAGGAGACGCTTTGGGGCCTGAGAGAGAGAGGGAGAGTCTGTTGTTCATAGGAACAAGGGTCCTACATTGTCCACTCACTGAGCCCAGGCTCTGGTCCTCTGACCCCAGGGAAGGTGTCATTTCTCTGCAACCCCCCAGCTCCCATGTGCAGCAGAGCTTCTATTGTTATCCTGGTTTTACGCTGGAGGAATCTGAGGCTCAGAGGAGTGACCTGGCACATCCCTTTGGCTGTCTGCCCAGTGGCTCAGTGAGGCCTTGCTCAATGCAAGAATGACTCTGGGGTCCAGTCTGTGCCCAGGCTGTGGTGAGGCTCCCAGGTCCAGGGGAGGCCTGGATCTCCAAGTGTGAGGTTGGTGGTGGAGGAAGAAGCAGCCAGTCCTGACAGAAGCAGCACTATCCCCACAGTGTCAGGGAGCATCAGGGCAGTCCACCTCAAGAAGACAGCCTGGCAGCCAGAGGGGAGGACTTAGGCTTGGCCCAAGTTGTGGGATAAGACTAGGGGGACTTGGTATTGTGGGGCCCAAGAGCCTTGGGGGAATTGAATGGCTGATCAGAGTCACCCTGACAGGTGAGCTGGTGGCTCAGCCCTCTTCTCTCCTGTTTACTCCCCTCTTCTCCTCCCTTCATCATAGTGCCGCCAGCTATCCATGACTGGGATGGGGAACTGAGGGTTTGGGTTTGAGGCTGAGGTTTGCGGAAGGTCTATTCACTTACCTGTCTGTTCATTCATCTGTCTATCCTCCCAATTATCCATCCATTCCCTGATTGGACTCCTTCATGTCACAACTTCAGCTATTGCCTGTTGCTTCCTGGGGATGGCTGCTGTCACAATGGGTCTCCCTAATGCTCTACTCACCACCAACCACCAAAGGGAACTTTATAAAATGCAGGTCTTGACACTCCCACTGAAAACCCTCCAGCATCACTTCCTTGCCGGTAGAGGGAAGTCCTGGCTCCTGATTCCCCAACGGGAATCTATCTGCTCAAACTCTTCAGCACCAGCCCTTGGCTCCCCTATTGTAAGCCCAGAGCTCCCTCCTCACTGCCTGTCACATCTCATGCACCCAGCTCTTCCTTCTGTTTTCAGCTTGGTCAGCCTTTCCTGATCCCTGAGCTGAGACCCCACTCTGAGTCTCCCCCATTTCCACTCACTGTTTTGTCACCATCTGTTTTTCATTCTCCTCAGGGTCCCAGGGTCCAGCCCTGGCCTTGGGGCTGGTAGCATCCCCCAGTCTGTGATGAGGCTGAGGCTCTGGGTAGGAAAGGAAGGGGTACCGGGAGGAGAAGCAGAACCCTGACGGACAGGCTTCCAGGGCTCAGAGGGCTGCTGACTGTTCACACAAGCCCCCAAGGAACTAGCCCACAGGAACGGCCCCCTCCCCACACATTGCCTTCCTCAGAGCCCACTTTGAGGAGACCCTTGGAGGATCTTTGCCCAGACAGATCCCAGAGGCCCAGAGAGTGGCAGAGCCTGACAGCAACCACTCAGCTTCTCTACGCTCCCCCTTGCCAACCCCCCTCCTCCCAGGCCCAAAGACTCACCCCTCCATGACACCTCACAGGGCCAGTCCAGCCTGGAAGTGCAGCACAAGAGAAAGGCCACGTCTGTGCCTGTCTGGATGCTGGCAGGAGCCCCTCTCCCCGCCTGCCGGCCTGGCAGCAGGAACAGGGCTGAATGGGAGGCATTGTAGGCAGCCCAGCCAGAGGCTGAAGTGAAGGAGGGGTGGGCAGGGGCGGGTGCAGCGGCTGGAGTTACAGGGCCTCCTGCCTAGTGCCAGCTCAGGTTCTGGGCCCAGGCCTGAAGGACAGCCGATTCTCAGGGCGGTCCAGCAGGGAGGGGACCGGAGGGGCCTGGAGGGGCCGTGGGACCTCAGGCTGTGGGACCCTGAGTTGGGCTGTGCTTCACGGAGCCTCAGTTTCCTCCTCTGTGAGAAAAAACAACAACACATAATAACTAGCTCAGAGGGTTGCTGTGGGGATTAAGGTTGGCACCTGGCACACAGTAGGTGCTCAAGACTGGTTAACTCTATCTTTTCTGTTTGTGGTTATACATTTACATACATTGTTTAATATTGTAGATACAACATCCTGAATTTTTTTTTTCACTTGACATCAGATAATTAGGAGCTATCCAAGTTGATTCTTAATCAAACTCATTCATTTTGACAGCTGACTAGTTTTTCATGGTATAAATCAGGGTCGCCAAACTTTTTACACAGGGGGCCAGTTCACTGTCCCTCAGACCGTTGGAGGGCCGGATTATTAAAAAAAACTATGGCCCTGGCCGGTTGGCTCAGCGGTAGAGCGTCGACCTAGCGTGCAGAGGACCCGGGTTCGATTCCCGGCCAGGGCACACAGGAGAAGCGCCCATTTGCTTCTCCACCCCTCCGCCGCGCTTTCCTCTCTGTCTCTCTCTTCCCCTCCCGCAGCCAAGGCTCCATTGGAGCAAAGATGGCCCGGGTGCTGGGCATGGCTCTGTGGCCTCTGCCTCAGGCGCTAGAGTGGCTCTGGTCACAACATGGCGACACCCAGGATGGGCAGAGCATCGCCCCCTGGTGGGCAGAGCGTCGCCCCTGGTGGGCGTGCCGGGTGGATCCCGGTCGGGCGCATGCGGGAGTCTGTCTGACTGTCTCTCCCTGTTTCCAGCTTCAGAAAAATGAAAAAAACAAAAAAAAAACAAAAAAAAAAACTATGAACAAATCCCTATGCACACTGCATATATTTTAAAGTAAAAAAATAAAACGAGAACAAATACAATATTTAAAATAAAGAACAAGTAAATTTGAATCAACCAACTGACCAGTATTTCAATGGGAACTATGGGCCTGCTTTTGGCTAATGAGATGGTCAATGTCCGGTTCCATATTTGTCACTGCTAGCCATAACAAGTGATATGACGTGCTTCAGAGCCGTGACGTGTGTGTCCCGCATCACTGGAAGTAGTACTGTACGTGAGTGACGCAGTGCTTTGGGTCACCGACCACCAATGAAAGGTACCCCTTCCGGAAGTATGAAGTACGGCGGGGGCCGGATAAATGGCCTCAGGGGGCCACATGCGGCCTGGGGGCCGTAGTTTGGGGACTTCTGGTATAAATGTATCAACTTTATTGTACTTACCCATTAATCTGTTACCTCCCAGTTTTGGCTATTACAATGTTGCAAAAAAGATACAAATAATTACTTTCTTGGATACAACCATTAAAAAAATTTTTTTCCATTAGTTTGAGATGAGGGGGAAGGAGGAGTGAGAGAGAAGTATTAAGTCGTTCCACTTAGTTGTTCCATTTAGTTGTGCATTCATTGGTTGCTTCCCATATGTTCCATGACCAGGGATCAACCCTACAACAATGCTCTATCTACTGAGCGACCTGGCCAGGACAATCACATGCATTTTTTAATGAAATAGTTCATCTAGACCAGGGGTAGTCAACCTTTTTACACCTACCGCCCACTTTTGTATCTCTGTTAGTAGTAAAATTTTCTAACCGCCCACTGGTTCTACAGTAATGGTGACTTATAAAGTAGGGAAGTAACTTTACTTTATAAAATTTATAAAGCAGAGTTACAGCAAGTTAAAGCATATAATAATAATTACTTACCAAGTACTTTATGTCGGATTTTTGCGAAGTTTAGCAGAATAAATCTTTATAAAACAACTTACTATAGTTAAATCTATCTTTTTATTTATACTTTGGTTGCTCCGCTACCACCCACCATGAAAGCTGGAACGTCCACTAGTGGGCGGTAGGGACCAGGTTGACTACCACTGATCTAGACCAGGGGTCCTCAAACTTTTTACACAGGGGGCCAGTTCACTGTCCCTCAGACTATAAAAAAAAACTATGAATAAATCTCTATGCACACTGCACATATCTTATTTTAAAGTAAAAAAACAAAACGGGAACAAATACCATATTTAAAATAAAGAACAAGTAAATTTAAAGTTTTTTATTTATTTATTCATTTTAGAGAGGAGAAGAAGAGACAGAGAGAGAGAGAAGGGGGGAGGAGCTGGAAGCATCAACTCCCATATGTGCCTTGACCAGGCAAGCCCAGGGTTTCAAACCGGCGACCTCAGCATTTCCAGGTCGATGCTTTATCCACTGCGCCACCACAGGTCAGGCAAGAACAAGTAAATTTAAATCAACAAACTGACCAGTATTTCAATGGGAATTATGCTCCTCTCACTGACCACCAATGAGAGAGGTGCCCCTTCCGGAAGGGAAGTGCGGCGGGGGCTGGATAAATGGCCTCAGGGGGCCACATGCAGCCCGCGGGCTGTAGTTTGGGGACCCCTGATCTAGACAATAGCAAACATTTATGTCTTATAATTTTTCTGATGAAATTGCATCTTTCATTATACCATTTGGCTTTTTTGTTTGGTTTTGGAGCAGAAATAGTGCCACATCATACATAGCCTTCTGCATGTGCCGTTTCACTCAGCAAATTCCCTATCAACAGAATCACAATGCATACTCTTATGCCTAGCTCTCTTCACACAACAGTATGTCTGTGAGATTCACCTGTAATACTTATTTATTTATTTATTTATTTTACAGAAACAGAGAGAGTCAGAGAGAGGGATAGACAGGGACAGACAGACAGGAACAAAGAGAGATGAGAAGCATCAATCATCAGTTTTTCATTGCAACACCTTATTTGTTCATTGATTGCTTTCTCATATGTGCCTTGACCCTGGGGCTACAGCAGACTGAGTAACCCCTTGCTCAAGCCAGTGACCTTGGGTCCAAGCTGGTGAGCTTTGCTCAAACCAGATAAGCCCGCGCTCAAATTGGCGACCTCGGGGTCTTTTTTTTTTTTTTTTTTTTCTTCATTTTTCTGAAGCTAGAAACAGGGAGAGACAGTCAGACAGACTCCCGCATGCGCCCAACCGGGATCCACCCGGCACGCCCACCATGGGGCGACGCTCTGCCCACCAGGAGGCGATGCTCTGCCCATCCTGGGCGTTGCCATGTTGCGACCAGAGCCACTCTAGCGCCTGGGGCAGAGGCCACAGGGCCACCCCCAGCGCCCGGGCCATTTTTGCTCCAATGGAGCCTTGGCTGCGGGAGGGGAAGAGAGAGACAGAGAGGAAGGCGCGGCGGAGGGGTGGAGAAGCAAATGGGCGCTTCTCCTGTGTGCCCTGGCCGGGAATCGAACCCGGGTCCTCCGCACGCTAGGCCGACGCTCTACCGCTGAGCCAACCGGCCAGGGCGACCTCGGGGTCTTGAACCTGGGTCCTCCACATCCCAGTCTGATGCTCTATGAACTGTGCCACCACCTGGTCAGGCTGTAATACATATTTGAAAAATTTGTCCAGGCCCTGGCCGGGTGGCTCAGTTGGTTGGAGCATCATCCTGATACACCAAGGTTGTAGGTTCAGTCTCCAATCAGGACACAAACAAGAATCAACCAGTGAATGCATAAAGAAGTGGAATAACAAATTGATATTTCTCTCTCTCTCCCTTCCTCTCTCCAAAATCAATAATTTTTTTAAAATCTTAAAAAAATTTATCCATTTTCATTTTTATATAGTATTCCGGCATTCCATTCTATAAATACTCCCCAACAGTGGCATGGAGTTGAGGCAAAGAGCAATCTGCCCCAGACACAGGCAATATGGGGGGTACCATCGGTAGAAAATTTAAATATGGTGGAACCAACTTAAAGCTGGTCTGCTTTTTTTCATCAACATGCACTGACAATTCTAAACAAGATCAATACTGAACTATCCCTCCCAGCTTGGGTGAACCATTCCCACCTCTGCCTCACTATGCTGCAATTCTTTTTTTTCTTTTTCTATTTTTTGTATTTATCTTGAGAAGTGGGGGTCAGAGAGATAGACTCCTGCATGTGTCCAACCAGGATCCACCCGGCAAGCCCACTAGGAGGTGATGCTCTGCCCATCTGGGGCTGTTGCTCCATTGTAACCCAAACCATTTTAGCACCTGAGGCGAGGCCATGGACCCATCTTCAGCACCTGGGCCAACTTGCTCTAGTGGAGCGTTGGCTGTGGAAGGGGAAGAGATAGAAAAAAGGGAGAGAGGGAGGGGTGAAGCAGATGGGTGCTTCTCCTATGTGCCCTGACCAGGACTCAAACCTGGGACATCCACATGCAGAGCCGATGCTTTACCACTAAGCCAACTGGCCAGGGTCTATGCAACAATTACTTTTTTTTTCCTCCCCCCGAAGTGAGAAGCCGGGGGTGGGGGGTGGGGGGTGGAGGCAGACAGACAGACTCGTGCCTGTGCCCGACTGGGATCCACCCAGCATGTCCACCAGGGGGCGATGCTCTGCCCATCTGGGGCGTTGCTCTGCTGCAATTGAAGCCATTCTAGTGCCTGAGGCAGAGGCCATGGAGCCATCCCCAGCGCCCGGGCCAACTTTGCTCCAGTGGAGCCTTGGCTGTGGGAGGGGAAGAGAGAGACAAAGAGAAAGGAGAGGGGAAGGGTGGAGAATTAGATGGGCGCTTCTCCTGGGTGCCCTGGCCGGGAATCAAACCTGGGACTTCCACACACTGGGCCAACACTCCATGACTGAGCCAACCAGCCAGGGCCCACAATTCTTTATCCAGTCCACTCTTGATGGACTCTGGGTTGTTTCCAGGATAGGGCTAATATGAAGTGCTGCATACCATGTTGGCAAATTTTTTTCATGAACATATCACAACCCATTTCTGTAAGGATATACCTAGTGGGATGGAATTGCTGGTTTTAGAACATGCTTATTTTCAGCCTCAATGAATACTGCCAGTTTCCCAAAGTGGTTGTACCAATTTACACATTCACTAGCAGAGTCTGAATTCTAGTTGCTTCACATCTTCACCAATGCTTGGTATCATCTATCTTTTGTCATTTTTTGTTTGTTTGTTTTTATTTTTTAATTTTTTAATTTTTATTTTTTTTCTAGAGACAGATTGAGAGTCAGAGAGAGAGATAGACAGGGACAAACAGACAGGAACAGAAAGATGAGAAGCATCAATCATTAGTTTTTCATTGTGCATTGCGACATCTTAGTTATTCATTGATTGATCTCTCACATGTGCCTTGACCGCGGGCCTTCAGCAGACCGAGTAACCCCGTGCTCGAGCCAGCGACCCTGGGTCCAAGCTGGTGAGCTTTGCTCAAAGCAGATGAGCCCACTCTCAAGCCAGCGACCTTGGGGTCTTGAACCTGCGTCTTCTGCATCCCAGTCCGACGCTCTATCCACTGCGCCACCGCCTGGTCAGGCTTTTGTTTGTTTGTTTTTACAGTGACAGAGAGAGAGGGACAGACAGACAGGAAGGAAGAGAGATGAGAAGCATCAATTATTCATTGTGGCTCCTTAGTTGTTCATTGATTGCTTTCTCATATGTACCTTGACTAGGGGGCTACAGCAGAGCGAGTGACCCCTTGCTCATGCCAGCGACCATGGGGTCATGTCTATGATTCCACACTCAAGCCAGCAACCTCTGGGTTTTGAACCTGGGTCCTTTTGTGTCCCGGTCCAACGCTCTATCCACTGGGCCACTGCATTGTCAAGCTCATGTCTTTTGTATTGTAGCCATTCTAGTGAGGATTATAATGGTAGATATCACATTGTGGTTTTATTTTTTTCAATTTTTACTTACTGATTAAAAAAAATTTTTTTTTTAAATTTATTTGTTGAGCCTGACTGGTGGTGGTGCAGTCAGAGCCTTGACCCGGAATACTGAGGTCCTGGCTCGAAACACCGAGATCGCCACTTTGAGCATGGGGTCGCTAGCTTCAGCGCGGGTTCATCCACGATTCCCAAGGTCACTGGTTTGAACCCAAAGGGTGCTGGTTTGAAGTCCAAAGTCGCTGGTTTGAGCAAGGGGTCAATGGCTTGGTTTGAGCCCCTGGTTAAGGCATGTATGAGAAACAATCAATGAACAACTAAAGTGGAGCAACTACAAGTTGATGCTTCTCATCTCTCTCCTTCCTCTCTCCTTTTCTCTCTCTCTCTCTCTCAAAAAAAAAATCATTGATTTTAGAGAGATAGGGAGAGAGAGATAGAAAGACAGAAACATTGATCTATTCCTGTATGTGCCCTGACTGGGAATTGAACCTGCAACCTCTGCACACTGGGACAGTGATTTAACCAACTGAGCATCCAGCCAGGCCTATTTATTGATTTTAGAGGGAGGAAGTGGGGGATAGAGAGAGAGATAGAAACATCAATTTTTGTTGTTCTACTTATTTATGCTTTCAACAGTTGATTATTTTTTAAATTATTTTATTTTTTTAGAGAGTCAGAGAGATAGATAGGGACAAACAGGAATGGAGAGAGATGAGAAGCATTAATCATCAGTTTTTCATTGCGACACCTTAGTTGTTCATTGATTGCTTCCTTATATGTGCCTTGACCGCGGGCCTTCAGCAGACCGAGTAACCCCTTGCTCGAGCCAGCGACCTTGGGTCCAAGCTGGTGAGCTTTGCTCAAAGCAGATGAGCCTGCGCTCAAGCTGGCGACCTCGGGGTCTCGAACCTGGGTCCTCCACATCCCAGTCCCACGCTCTATCTACTGTCCCACCGCCTGGTCAGGCCATCAGTTGATTTTTTTTTTTTTTTTGCCACACCTCCCTCCCCCGCACCCTGAGCCTCTCTGACCACTCCTCTTCCATCAGTTGATTCTTGTACGTGCCCTAACCAGGGATCAAACCCACAAGCTTAGTGTATCAGGATGGTGCTGTAACCAACTGATCTATCAGGCCAGGGCCCACACTGTGATTTAAATATGTATTTCTCTGAAGACTAATGAAATTAAGCACCTTTTTCATATGCTTTTTGTGAAGTGCTCATTCTACCCTTTTGATCTTTTGTCTTCTCTTAATTTTTAGAAACTATATATTCTGAGTTAAAAAGATACAATTATTTTCTTCCTTTTTGTGACTTGCTTTAAATTTTACTCCCTTAAGCCCTGGCCGGTTGGCTCAGCGATAGAGCGTCAGCCTGGCGTGCGGGGGACCCGGGTTCGATTCCCGGCCAGGGCACATAGGAGAAGCGCCCATTTGCTTCTCCACCCCCCCCCCTCTGTCTCTCTCTTCCCCTCCCGCAGCCGAGGATCCATTGGAGCAAAGATGGCCCGGGTGCTGGGGATGGCTCCTTGGCCTTTGCCCCAGGCGCTAGAGTGGCTCTGGTTGTGGCAGAGCATCACCCCCTGGTGGGCAGAGCGTTGCCCCTGGTGGGCGTGCCGGGTGGATCCCGGTCGGGCGCATGCGGGAGTCTGTCTGACTGTCTCTCCCCGTTTCCAGCTTCAGAAAAATACAAACAAAAAACAAAACAAAACAAAAAAATTTTACTCCCTTAATAATGCCTTTTGATGTACAAAATCCTGTTCTCATTGCTATGTACTATCCATTGCCTGAATATTCTACAATAACAAACCAAGTTAAATATATTTCATCTTTTTTTTATTTTTTATTTTTTTTATTTTTTACAGAGACAGAGAGAGAGATAGACAGGGGCAGACAGACAGGAACAGAGAGATGAGAAGCATCAATCATTAGTTTTTCGTTGCGCATTGCAACACCTTAGTTGTTCATTGACTGCTTTCTCATATGTGCTTTGACCACGGGCCTTCAGCAGACCGAGTAACCCCTTGCTTGAGCCAGCGACCTTGGGTCCAAGCTGATGGACTTTTGCTCCAACCAGATGAGCCCGCGCTCAAGCTGGCGACCTCGGGGTCTTGAACCTGGATCCTCAGCATCCCAGTCCGACGCTCTATCCACTGCACCACCACCTGGTCAGGCTGTATTTCATCTTTTTCTCACTTCTAAGGTCTTAATGACATTTCCTTCCACTATCTTCTAAAACATCTATAGTTTTATATTTTCTTTTTACTATGGTAAAATATACATAACATAAAATTTACAATTTTAAGCATTTAAGTGTATAGTAGAATTGAATATATTCACAACGTTGTGCAACCATCACCACTACCCATTCCCAGAACCTTCTCATCAACCGAAACGTAAACTCTGCACCCATTACACCAGGGGTCCCCAAACTACGGCCTGCGGGCCACATACGGCCCCCTGAGGCCATTTATCTGGTCCCTGCCACACTTCCGGAAAGGGCACCTTTTTCATTTGTGGTCAGTGAGAGGAGCACATTGACCATCTCATAAGCTAAAAGCAGGCCCATAGTTCCCATTGAAATAATGGTCAGTTTGTTGATTTAAATTTACTTGTTTTTTATTTTAAATATTGTATTTGTTCCCGTTTTGTTTTTATACTTTAAAATAAGATATGTGCAATGTGCATAGGGATTTGTTCATAGTTTTTTTTATAGTTTAGCCCTCCAATGGTCTGAGGGACAGTGATCTGGCCCCCTGTGTAAAAAGTTTGGGGACCCCTGCATTACACTAACTCCCCATTCCGTACTCTCCCCAGTGCCCTGGTGACCTCTCTTCTCTTTCAATGAATTTGCTGTCTCTATGTATTCTAGGTACATCAGATAAGTGGAATTACATATTACTTGTCCTTTCATGTCTGATTTTTTACCCTTAGCATAAGGTTTCAAGGTTCATCCAGGTCGCAGCAAGTATCAGATTTTCATTCCTTCTTATTACTGAATAATATGCCATTGTATATACAGAACACATTTTACCTGTCCATCTGTTGATGAACATCTGAGTTGCTCCACTTCTGAGCTACCAACTAATGCTGCTGTGCATATGGGTGTACAAGAATTGGAGTCCCTTTTTTCACTTTTTTGGGGTATATCAGATTCAGTTGCAGCCTCCCTCCTGTTTTTTTCCCACCCTTATTCTCTCCTTACCAGAGGTAACCACTTTCACGAAATAGTATAATTTTAATACAATAGATGGCAATAATTTTTAAATTAAACAGTGCATATTATATTGCAACTTTTTTTCACTCGATGTTTTCAAGATTCATTCATGTGGATGCAGGTAGCTTCTGGTTGAAAGGTCACATATTATTCTCTGCACACATGTGCCATTGTTTTTTTATTCTACTGATGACCATTATGTTTACCTTTTATTAAAAAATTTGATTAAAAAATTGGATTTTGGCCCTGATTGGGCAGCTCAGGTGGTTAGATCATAATCATGAAATGACGAGGCTGCAGGTTAAATCCTAGGTCAGTGCACATACAAGAATCAACCAATGACATTGGCATGAATAACTGCAATAACAAATTGATGTTTCTCTCTCTCCCCTCCTCCCTCTAAAATCAATTTTTTAAATGTTATTTTAAAAGAGAGTGGGGTTTTATTTTGCATCTCCTTGACTACCATTAAGGTAGAACATTTTTTTTTTTTTAATTTTTTTTTCTTTATTTTTTCTGAAGTTGGAAACAGGGATAGACAGTCAGACAGACTCCCGCATGCGCCCGACCGGGATCCACCCGGCACGCCCACCAGGGGCGACGCTCTGCCCACCAGGGGGCGATGCTCTGCCCCTCCGGGGCGTTGTTCCGCGGCGACCAGAGCCACTCTAGCGCCTGGGGCAGGGGCCAAGGAGCCATCCCCAGCGCCCGGGCCATCTTTGCTCCAATGGAGCCTTGGCTGCGGGAGGGGAAGAGAGAGACAGAGAGGAAGGAGGGGGGGGGGGTTGGAGAAGCAAATGGGTGCCTCTCCTATGTGCCCTGGCCGGGAATCGAACCCAGTCCCCCGCACGCCAGGCGGACGCTCTACCACTGAGCCAACCGGCCAGGGCCAAGGTAGAACATTTTTGGGGTTTCTGTTCTAGTTCCTTCTGTGAAATACCTGTTCATATCCTTTGCCCAATTTTCAGTGGATTTAGATTCACAACCCTAGTCCTAGTTTTATGCTCTATAAGTCGCTAAGTGTGTGTGTGTGTGTGTGTGTGTGTGTGTGTGTGTGTGTGTGTGTTAGAGAGAGAAAGACAGAAAGGGAGAGGTAAGCATCAATTTTTTGTTGTGGCACCTTAGTTGTTCATTGATTGCTTTCTAATATGTGCCTTGACCGTAGGGCTACAGCAGTGAGTGACCCCTTGCTCAAACCAGCGACCTTAGGCTCAAGTTAATGAGCCTTGCTCAAACTAGATGAGCCTGAGCTCAAGCTGGCAACTTTGGGTTTCAAACCTGGGTCCTCCACATCCCAGTCTGATGCTCTATCAACTGCGCAACCTGGTCAGGCTATATGTTGTTAGGTCTTTTTACTCTATCACCTTGTGTTCACTTTTATGGTTTTCTGTAATTGCTTTACACTTTTTTTTTTTTTTTTTTTTTTTTTTACAGAGACAGTGAGTCAGAGAGAGGGATAGACAGGAACAGAGAGAGATGAGAAGCATCAATCATTAGTTTTCATTGCCCGTTGCAACACCTTAGTTGTTCATTGATTGCTTTCTCAATATGTGCCTTGACCATGGGCCTTCAGCAGACCGAGTAACTCCTTGCTGGAGCCAGCGATCTTGGGTTCAAGCTGGTGGGCTTTTTTGCTCAAACCAGATGAGCCTGCGCTCAAGCTGGCAACCTCGGGGTCTCGAACCCTGGTCCTCTGCATCCTAGTCCGATGCTCTATCCACTGCACCACCGCCTGGTCAGGTTGCTTTACACTTCTTACACAAACTTCCTTATGGTTTAAGCTTTTCTGTGTGTCATAAAATGCCCTCTTGTGTGTGTGTGGTTAAGGATTCTACTTATTCATTTTAGAGAGGAGAGAGAAAGAGGAAGGGGGAAGAGCAGGAACCATCAACTCCCATATGTGCCTTGACCAGGTATGCCCAGGGTTTCAAATTGGTGATCTCATTGTTCCAGGTCAACACTTTATTCACTCCACCACCCCAAGTCAGGCTCTCCCTTGTATTTTCTTCTAATAAGGCTTTTAGGTGGGTGCACTCATATCACTTTGAATGCTTGCTGCTTCCAACCCACCCTGTCCCCTTCTTCCAGACAAAGTCCTACCATGAATGCTGGGTTTAGCACCTCCTTTATTATCAGCATTGTCACATACATACATGTGCCTAAACACATTAACTTACTAATGGTATTGCACTGTTTTTTGTTGTTGTTTTTACAGAGACAGAGTCAGAGAGAGGGATAGATAGGGACAGACAGGAACAGAAAGATGAGAAGCATTATCAGTTTTTCGTTGTGACATCTTAGTTGTTCACTGCTTTCTCATATGTGCCTTGACCGTAGGGCTACAGCAGATAGCAGACTGAGTAAGCGCTTGCGCAAGCCAGTGATCTTGGGTCCAAGCTGGTGAGCTCTGCTCAAAGCAGATGAGCCTGCGCTCAAGCTGGCGACCTTGGGGTCTGGAACCTGGGTCCTCCACATCCCAGTCCGATGCTCTATCCACTGCACTATTGCCTGTTCAGGCATACTGAGATTTTCTTCACTCAGCCTGCCCGGGATTCATCTGTGGTGTGCATATAACCCTAGCTGATGTGTTTTCACTAAGGTGGACTGTTCTCTGGGACACAGTGTACTTGATACGTCTCAGTATTGGCCTGTGAGTCATCTCTAGGTTCTTGCCATCAGGATGTGCTTCTAGAAGCACCCTGGACCACACTTCCTGGGCTTTTCTAGTCCTAGTTTCAGAATGGAATTGGTGGTTTAGCCCCAAGCCAATGGTCAAGTTCCCTTTAGTGGGAACAGCCTGGTTCTGAGCAGGCCCTTCACAGGTGGGGTTTCCAGGCCAGGGCATCTATGAAGACCTCAAATCATGGTGCTTAGGGACCTGCAGCTTGTGCAATCTTAGTGTTGGCTGTAGTTCTCATGAGCATATGGGTCTAGGGCAGGGGTCTCAAACTCGCGGCCCACCGAACAATTTTGTGCGGCCCGCAGACTAATCCACGAAGTTCAAAATATTTTGGATAAAATTAAGTAAGCCTAGGGGCCTACTTGTATTTTTCATTTCTCTAGCATCCTAGCTAGATATTAGCTTATTTAACAGCAGTTGTGATGCGAACTACAGTTTCTGGTTGTTTTGTGACACTGAGTAAACTGCATGTACGATTGTGCTTGTTGTACTGATTTTTTTTTTTTGTTTTCAACTGCAGTGAGAAAAGTGTTGCGTAACAGTTGCCTTTTGTAGACCTAGTGCGGCCCGCCGAACGGCTGTGATCTTGCTCTGCGGCCCACATGCTGAGCTGAGTTTGAGACCCCTGGTCTAGGGGGAAATTCCAAAGACTGCAGCTTTCTCAGTAAGCAAAAAGTTAGAGCACACCCCCATCCCCCTTTCCCTGCACCTGGAGCTAGTTTGGGGCCCCAAATGCTGAGCTGGTCTGAAGGTTGAGTAGGGACTGGGGTAATCAGAGTCTGCATTCCTGGACCAAGTGGAAAGGAGAGCCAGGCCAGAGAACCTTGGACAGGCCCCTACTCAGCCTCAAGCCTATTTCTCCATCTGTCAAATATCACCCATCAGAAGTCCTATTTGAATCTCAAGATTCTTGCATCCCTAACTTTTGAAGGCTTCCCCGACTTCCCACTGTCCCCATGGTGGGACATGATTGTTGGTCTCCTGCACAGGACTGGGAGCTCCCCAAAGGCAGGCTCCAGTCCCAGAGCTCAGGACAGAGCATAGCAAGGGGTGGGGACTGGAGTTGGCCAAACCTCCATATGCCTCCTGCCACCTTATCTGCCTTTTATGAAGAAGAACAGGGCAAGATACCTCTGCCACCTGGGCAACAAAGAAGTCACTTGAGTGGCCCATAGTAAGAAAATGCTACCCCCTAAGAAAACTTTGGAGGAAACTCTTCATTCCTGTGGAGACACAGGCTCCTCAGGTAAGACTGCTGTCTGGGGTACATGATGAGGAAGGTATGCTGGCTTGTCCGTCACCATATGCAGCAGTGGCAGGGAAGAATCTCAAAGGAAGTGTCCTCTATTACAGGTCCTATGGCCCAACATCCTTCAGTGGCTTCCCAGTCAGGACCAACCCTGGGAAATAACTTTGCTAGCCAGACCCAGGGGATCCTGTGTAGACAGCAGGACCTGTGGCAAAATCTAGTGTCCAGCCCAGCCAGGTCCATAATGGAGTGATGCAAGGACCAGTGGAGAGCTGTGGCCTAAAGATGGGGTGGACAGTGAGATGAGGCCAGGCAGGTCCTGAGTGGGGACAATGCCCAGAGAAGGAGAGCCCTCCATCCTCCCAGTTCCCACGAGCTGGTGCCCAAGACCCACTCAGCTTTCACAGGGGAGCGGACATGCCCACATGGAGTTAAGTATCCAGGACTTGGTAGGACAGACCTGCCCCAGCTGAGGACACAAGGTTGGCATGGGGAATCCTTGGTAAGATGGACTGCTCCTCACAGACTGAGGTGGGACTCTAGGCACTCAGGCCCTGAAAAAGGTCCACTTCAGGTAAAAAGTTTCAGTTTCTACTGTTATCACACGACTTTATTTGTGAAGCTCGGGCACAGCCCGGACACAGAGCACAAAGGGGAAAGCACAGGGCATGGCGGAGTAGCTGAGGGAGGCTAGGGGCGTCGCCAGCCCCGCCCCAGGTCCTGTAAGAGCTCCCCAGATGTAGCTCAGAAGCAGTGGGCCTGCCCCTGCCCGCGACTGGAGAACAGGTTTGGGCCTGTCCAGAAGCCTCTCCAGCTTGGCCTGTAGGCCAGTCACAGACATCTCCTTAGCAGCCAGAAGACACGATGGGTCCAGAGCCAGCACCATCTGGGCACCTCCTGCTTCAGAACCCTCTCGTGTGTGCCCACTGGCTTCTTATCCTGTCCACAAGGCATAGGCACCAGGGTCCTGCCCTCTGCTGACCACCCCATGGTTCTACCCATGGCAGTCTGCCTCTCATGCCAAGGGACTGGCACAGCAAGGATGGAGGGTAAGGGACTGTGGTGGTTGCAGAACCAGGACATGGGGACAGGGAAGCAGAGGCACCTGGGAGTGAGCGGTGCCCCAGAGAACAGCAGCCTAGCCACAACACAGAGGGAGGGGACAGCACAGGACAGCTATGTCCTAGGCTGTGGTGCAGCCTAGGAGGCTAAGGGAGGCAAAGTGGGTGGGAACAGCCGCGGCCTCTCTGAGGCCCAGGTCAGCAGAGCGCCCTCAGACAGAGGTGAATTTAATGGCAGAGCAGCTCGCAGCCCTTTGGCCGGGCACCAGCTCTCCCTCGCAGGCCAGGGCCAGTCCAGAAGGGAGACATTAAAAACCCAAACCCCAACAGGAAGCACACACTGGCACACACACCACACTGACACACATACTCAAGGGACCAGCACAACACACGCGACAAAGACCCTTCCTGCCTCTGGTCAGAGTCCTTCATCTGAGTCCCTTCCCATGTCACTGGTCCAGGCCGCTTCATGTCCAGGTCTACACCTTGTACAGCGTCTGCAGCAGACTGTGGCGGGCAAAGGAACAGGACTCCAGGGCGCCATTGGGCCTGTGGGGATAGAGGGGTCAGTGGGTGGCACGGGCACCTTTGGGTCCTGGGAGCTCAGGCTGCAGCAGAGGAGTGGGGACCATTTTTGAAGCTAGAAATGTGCCAGACTCCACTTTCCTTTTATTTTTTTTAAAGAAGCATTATTTTTTTAAAAAACTATTTTATTTATTGATTTTTTAGAGAGAGAGAAATGGGGTAGGGAGGACCAGGAAGCATCAACTCACAGTAGTTGCTTCCTGTATGTGCCTTGACCAGACATGCCCAGGTTTCAAACCAGCGACCTCAGCATTCCAGGTCGATGTTTTATCCACTGAGCCACCACCGGTCAGGCCAGACTCCACTTTTCTAATTTTCACAATGACTTTTCAAAAGGGGTGCACCTGCAGGTGGGGTGGCAGGGGCAATTCCTTTCTCCTCCTGGAGGGTCCTGCAGCTCGGTGTGGTGCGGTCACAGTTAAGTAATAAGGAACCTGCAGGCCCCATCAGAGCCCACCAGGATGGGTAAGGAGTCCCCCTCACACTCTCTCCCAAGGCACTGGATTCATTAAGTGTGGCTGGTCAGAGCCCTTGGAGATCAAAGGTCACCTGGGACCAACAGGGCCTCAGTGAGGACCAAGGACAAGTCTCCCCAACCATCCCTGATGAGCCTGAAGGCTCCTCATTTCTTGGCTGTGTCCAGTGCCCCACCATGCCGCAGGATCCTCCAGGACAGGGCCAAGGTTTCCAGGTCTCTGATCCCCAGGGAGGGCCTGTGGCTGTGGAAGGCCAGCATGACCAGGACCCCAGCCTAGGCTTCTATGGGAATGGACACAGAGCTGCTCTCAGGAACATCGCCGAGTGTGAGCACAGGTCCTTGACCAGCAGTGTGATGTGGGCAAACTCCTAACTGACCTGGCTTCCTCAACTGGGAAATGGGGGTGTGACATGTCCTGTCTCTCACAGGGATAGGCTCTGTCCCTGAGTACTGTGTCCTCTGTGGGGCACAGGGGAGAAAGCTTCACAGGGGTGGTGGCCACACAAGAACAGTGAGACCCAAACATAGATGCCAAGAGCCTGGGAAGCATAAGAGCCTCTCACAAACCCGAGTGACCGGCCAAGGAAACCTCCGCTGACCACAGCAGCTGACATGGGCATACTCACTTGGTCATGAATGCCAGTAGCAGGGGAACAAGGGCCTTGGGGAAGTAGTCCTGCTGCACCATGTGGTTCAGCACCATCAGAGGGCCGTACAGGTTGGCAATGGCCTTGACCTTGTCTTCACTCTGCAAGGGGAATGCACTGAGCAGGTGAACATCAAAGTCCCCTGCAAGGCTCTAAGTCTCCACCATCCAGCCCCTGCTCAGAGAGGCCCAGGGCAAGGGCAAGCTGAGTCCCACCATGAAGACCAAGGCTGTTTAAGCACAGCAGGCCCAGGACAGTGTGGGTGACAGGCCCCAGCAGGACCTGTGGGGCGGATGGGCATGGCCAGAATACCCAATGGCACACTTGCCCCTCCCCTCCTGGCCACCATTCCTGCCAGCCACACCTTGAGCAGACCCATGTGGATGAGGAGCCTGGTGAGGAAGACATTCGAGTTGAAGGAGGATGAGCTGAAGGCCTTCTTCATCAAGGCATCTGCAAGGGAGAAGCAGCATGGGGCAGAGTGCTTACTGCAAAAAGAGTAGGCCATGGGCCAAGGACACGCCAACAACACCATCCCAAGCTGGGCCCTGCCTCCTGCCCTCTTCAGGAGGTGAACACAGAACACAAGATGTAGGATGTGGGAAGTGGATACAGGTACCAGGCTGAGGGGACAGTTAGTACCTGGGGAAGGGTTGCATCTATCAGCTGTGACACTTCGGCCCTTCCCTGTCCTGGCCTCTCAAGTAAAACGGGCTCAGGGACCTTGCACAGCTGGGGTGGAGATTAGGTGAGGTAGATTCGCCCCCTGGGGAAGGTTTCAGCCATTTTGTAGAGGTGAGGGAGAATGAATAGGGAAAAGAAGAGTGGGGCCAGGGCCTGCAGTGCCATCTGTGGCCACTGGCTTCTGTGCTAAGCTGTTCTGGGAAACATTACAGATATCTTATTCTCACAAATGTCCATGGGTCTGGGATCTCAGGGAGCAGACCTGGAAACTCCCACCTGCCTTAATGCCACCCACAGCATGCCAGTCCAGAGAAAACATCATACGTGCTTCCATTTTCTACCCTTTTCCATGTGCTGGGCCCCTCACCTGCAAGCCCTTCTTCTCTGTCTAGCAGAGCCTGGCTCACCCCAGGAGGCTCAGGCACACATTGACAAGGTGGAAGGTTAATGGAGGTAACAGAGAACAAGGTGGGGAGAGAGGAAGTCATGACAGAGTTTGAGGGAGTGGGATCAGAAATCCCAGAAAGCCTTGTGAAAGATATGGGGAAAGCAGGGGGACCTCTAGGTGGAGGGGATCACGTATACAGAGGCTCAGAGGTCGGACAAAGGCTCAGTTCCCACTGCCCTCCTCTGGGAGGAACACCTCCACAAGGGTCTTGGGGCTGAACTAGCTAGTCTTCTTGTTGTGGATGCCACCTGGCCTGAGTTCTAACCGTATATAGCTGTACAACTTTGGAAAAGGCATTCACAAAAAACAGAAAAGAAAGCACCCAGCAATGACCCGACAGAGGACCAGGTGGGAGGGGCCGAAGAGCACCTCATATATTAGCACTGGAGCAGAGAGAGTTCAGTAACTTGAACTGTCACCAAGCCCTAGCTCAGTGAAGAGGGAGGAGCCGTCCAATACCATACCCCACGTTACCTACTGCGTCCTCTACTGCCGTCCTCACTGTGGCTTCATCCTTGAACACAGAGGACACCTTCAGGAAGGCAGAGACCACCTTCTCTGGGTCAGATGTGTCAGTCTGAGGGCACAGAAGACAATGGGACAATGGCTAGTCAGCAGGGGCCGGAGCCCCAGGGTCTGACTCACAGTGGAAATGTGCTTCGGCTTTGCCACTGGCCTGGAGGCCTTGGCAAGATGTAGGCCTTTGCTAGACAAGGACACGTCCTGCCTTGGCTCCAATCATACCCTCAGAGCCAGGCATGGACTTGGCCCATACCGGCATGCCACGTGTCAAGAGTGAATTAAGAAACAATTGTTATCCCTGTGACTCAGGAACCCCCTTGTTTTTTGTTTTTTTTTTAAAATATATTTTATTTATTGATTTTACAGAGAGAGAAGGCAGGAGGAACAAGAAGCAGCAACTCACAGTTGCTTCACTTTATTTGTTCTTTGATTGCTTGTCATATGTGCCTTGACCAAGCAAGCCCAGGGTTTTGAACTGGTGACCTGTGTTCCAGGTGTGTGCTCTATCCACTGCGCTACCACAGGTCAGTGAAGCCCTGCTTGTAATCTAACCTGAACACTCCAGGATGTAGACAGCAGTCCAATGCAAGGAAGCTGACCTCAACTTTCCCAATAACAGAGAAAAGTAGAAACAATGTACATTATCCTCAAGTAGGGGACTACCCACATGCTCCACCCACTCACTGGGACAAAGGGCATGAGAAGTTTTTTTGTTTTTTTTGTATTTTTCTGAAGCTGGAAACGGGGAGAGATAGTCAGACAGACTCCCGCATGCGCCCGACCGGGATCCACCCGGCACGCCCACCAGGGGCGACGCTCTGCCCACCATGGGGCGATGCTCTGCCCCTCCGGGGCGTCGCTCTGCCGTGACCAGAGCCACTCTAGCGCCTGGGGCAGAGGCCAAGGAGCCATCCCCAGCACCCGGGCCATCTTTGCTCCAATGGAGCCTTGGCTGCGGGAGGGGAAGAGAGAGACAGAGAGGAAGGAGGGGGTGGGGGTGGAGAAGCAAATGGGCGCTTCTCCTATGTGCCCTGGCCGGGAATCGAACCCGGGTCCCCCGCACGCCAGGCCGACGCTCTACCGCTGAGCCAACCAGCCAGGGCCTCTCTCACCCTTTTTGAGTTGTTTTCTCATCTGTACAATAAGAGAGCAGGGTCTCCACTTCCAGTTACCAAGATTGTTAAATAAAACTGTGGCCAGATACAGAACAGTGCCCGGCAGACAGGAGCTGCTTGACAATCATCTCAGAATGAATCAGTGAAGGAATGAATGAGTGACTGAACCAACTAGCCAACCAACAAGTGAGACTAGAGCAAGGGCAGCCTCCCTGCAGTGCATGTGTGATAATCACAGGAGTCCTGGGCAGCAGGACGTTCTAGAAACAGCTGGTCCTACAGAACATGTAGAGGAACGCCTCGGGGTGTGCGCGCGTGCGCGTGTGTAAAAAAAACCATTCTCTGCCCTGGCCGGTTGGCTCAGTGGTAGAGCGTCGGCCTAGCGTGCGGAGGACCCGGGTTCGATTCCCGGCCAGGGCACATAGGAGAAGCGCCCATTTGCTTCTCCACCCCTCCGCCGCGCTTTCCTCTCTGTCTCTTCCCCTCCCGCAGCCAAGGCTCCATTGGAGCAAAGATGGCCCGGGCGCTGGGGATGGCTCTGTGGCCTCTGCCTCAGGCGCTAGAGTGGCTCTGGTCGCAATATGGCGATGCCCAGGATGGGCAGAGCATCGCCCCCTGGTGGGCAGAGCGTTGCCCCATGGTGGGCGTGCCGGGTGGATCCCGGTCGGGCGCATGCGGGAGTCTGTCTGACTGTCTCTCCCTGTTTCCAGCTTCAGAAAAATGAAAAAAACAAACAAACAAAAAAAAAACAAAAAAAAAAACCATTCTCTAATTCCAGCCTTCTGAGGTGTGGCAGGTCTGCCTATCCCACACTCATTTACATATCTAATATATAAAAAGGAATACCTGGCAGCCCCCACTCCCATGGATAGCTCCCCTCCCACCCCCCCAGCCCTCTGTGCTCTGCTTGTCCCTGTTCTCCAGCAGCTCCAGCAGGCACAGCGCATGCAGGTTTGCAGTCAGTGTGCTCTTACCTGCTGGGCTATCAGCACAGCACTCTTGGGCCCTAGGCGCAGCAGCTTCTCTGGAGAAGGGAAAGCCAGGAAGGTGGAGATGTCTGCAGGAGGCGGGAAGGACAGCACGGGAACTGGTTCCTGAGGGATGGGTGGCACAGGTAGCACTACAATAGTCCAAACCCACTCTTCACTTACAACACCTGCATGATGGCTTAGAGTCTAGAATCCTTCCTCCCACTCACATGTAGTTCCCCAAAGGGCGGAGCCCCAGACACTGGCCCTAGCTGGCTGCCAGGACACAAACCTCTGTGGTGGGGGCAAGCCACCTCCCTAGGACTCCAAGAGCCTGGCAAGAGCACATGGGTCCTCGCCATGACAGATGATGCCCCCCAAAATGACTTGAGGCACATGGGGATTAATGTGGACCCACCAGAAACTGGAGTCTAGCCCAAATAAGCACTGCTAGTGAACAACAGAGGTACCCAGAGAAAAACTAAAACCTGAGAAATGCTGAATATTTGTTGAAATGTTTCCATAAAACTGGAAAAGCTAGATCCTGGCTGGTTGGGTCAGTGGAAAGAGCGTCAGCCTGGCATAAGGACGTCCCAGATTCAATTTCTTTTCTTTTCTTTTTTTTTCATTTTTCCGAAGCTGGAAACGGGGGAGGCAGTCAGACAGACTCCCGCATGTGCCCGACCGGGATCCACCCGGCATGCCCACCAGGGGGCGATGCTCTGCCCCTCTGAGGCGTCGCTCTGCTGCATCCAGAGCCATTCTAGCACCTGAGGCAGAGGCCACAGAGCCATCCTCAGTGCCCCGGCCATCTTTGCTCCAATGGAGCCTCGGCTGCGGGAGGGGAAGAGAGAGACAGAGAGGAAGGAGAGGGGGAGGGGTGGAGAAGCAGATGGGCGCCTCTCCTGTGTGCCCTGGCCAGGAATCGAACCCGGGACTCCTGCACGCCAGGCCAACGCTCCACCGCTGAGCCAACCGGCCAGTGCCCCAGGTTCAATTTCTTGACAGGACACACAGGAGAACTACCACCTGCTTCTCTGCCTTCTCTCTCCCCCTTCTCTATTTATCTTCCCCTCCCAGCCAGTGGCTTGGTTGGTTCAAGTGTTGGCTCTAGATGGGAGCTGCCAGGTAGATCCCAGTTGGGTTTCATGCAGGAGTCTATTTCACTATTTTCCCTCCTCTCACTTAAAAAAATATAAATAAAACTAGAAAAGCTAAATCAACAAGAGTTGGAGGGGTATCCTCATCCAACCCAAAGTTCTCCAAAAGTTTGATCTAGGAACCTATGAAGGAACAAGAATCAATGAAAAGGACATGACAGCCTGATTCCCTTCCTTCCTGGGCAGGGAAGGGGCACCAAGTGCCTAAGCTGGGTCATCGTCCCAGCCAGTCTATGGGATGGGGAGCTGTCTCTACAAGATAATATGCTGATGGGAAAAAGAATTTCTACTCATGCTTATTTTCTTTTATTCTTTTAAAATACTTACGTATGTCTTATACATAACAGTATTATACATTATAATTCCTAAGTAACCACATCTATACGGAAGTCAATACAAACAAAGCAAAAACAGTTTGCAGCCGCTGTATTTATATAGATTCCACCTCTATCATGTGGCCTCGTGAGACTGTCTCAGGATTTCTTTTTTTATTGAGAGGCAGAGAGACAGAGAGACACTTTCACATGCACCCTGACCAGGATCCACTCAGCAAGCCCCTCTGGGGCAATGCTCTGCCCATGTTGAGCCATTGCTCAGCAATTCAGCTATTTTAGTGCCTGAGGTGAGGTCATGGTGCCATCCTAAGCACCCAGGGCCAACCTGCTCGAATGAGCCATGGCTGTGGAAGGGGGAGGGGGAGCGAGAAGGAGAGAGAAGGGGGAGAGGGATGGAGAAGCAGATGGCCACTTTAGTGTGCCCTGACTTGGAATCGAACCCAGGACTTCCACACACCGGGCCAACACTCTACCTCTGAGCCAACTGGCCAAGACCAGTCTCAGGATTTCATGGTCAGGGGACCCAGGCTCTGACCCTGGCAAAAATAACAAGAAACTTACTCCGCCTGACCAGGCAGTGGCACAGTGGATAGAGTGTCGGACTGGGATGCAGAGGACCCAGGTTCAAAACCCCAAGGTCACCAGCTTGAGCGCTGGCTCATCTGGTTTGAGCAAGGATCACCAGCTTGAGCCCAAGGTCGCTGGCTTGAGCAAGGGGTCACTCGCTCTGCTGTAGCTCCCGGTCAAGGCACATAAAAGAACACAATCAATGAACAACCAAGGTGCCGGAACATAGAACTGATGCTTCTCTCTCCTTTCCTGTCTGTCTGTCCCTATCTGTCCCTCTCTCTGTCTCTGTCAGACACACACACACACTCACATACACACACACACAAACTTACCCCACTGTTAGGGTTCAGAATCTTCCTTGACGGTGTGGATGACTCCTCTCCTTGCCCTTCCTGCTGTGGCTCTTCTTCCTCCTCCTCTTCCTCTTCCTCCTCATCTTCCTCTTCATCTTCCTCCTCCTCCTCCTCTTCTTCTTCCTCGTCCTCCTCGTCCTCGTCCTCCTCATCTTCACCCTCATCATCACTGCAGAGTAAAGGTGGCTAAAGCAGATCCTCCCTGCCCAGTGGCCCATGTTGGCTCCAAGGCCTGGCTTTGTGAGCCCACAGACCCCATATGGGCAGCTGCCCCATGGTGGAGTAAGTGGGGTCACCAGGGAGCCTGTCACTCATGTCTCCTCACCTACGGAAGCCCATGCTGAGAATAAGAACTTGTCCCTGTCAAAAAAGAGCCCCCTGGTCCAGTAGAGGTACATAGAAAAGGAAGAGAACTGCCACGGGGGACCAGGGTCTGGCAAGAATATGCTCAGGCTGAGATGCCCAGGACTGTGCCACCAACATCTTGCTGCCCATAGAAAGCTACAGATGAGTGGGAGGGGCCTGCCCACTGAAAAAAGCTATTCTATTTCCCCTGGACCCTGAACCTCTTGAGTCTATCTTCGAGTCCCCAGTTCCTAGCAGCAGCATAGGCTCTGGCAGTGAAGAACACAACTGAGGATCTGACCACTGAATAAAGCCAACTTGGAGATTAAACAGAGGGAGATGGGTGCTATCTATTGAAGGAGACAGACATGTCTCCTTCACCTGCCCCACCCTCACTCCCACCTCCAGTGGGCTCTGCAAACCCAGGAACTCCACCGTCCTGCATCCATCCCTTCCTTTTTAGGGTCAGTCTCTGAGACTGATTTTTTTTTAACTTTATTTACTTATTCATTTTAGAGAGGGGAGAGAGAGAGAGAGAGAGAGAGAGAAGGGAGGAGCAGAAAGCATCAACTCCCATATGTGCCTTGACCAGGCAAGCCCAGGGTTTTGAATCAGCGACCTCAGCGTTCCAGGTCGAAGCTTAATCCACTGCGCCACCACAGGTCAGGCTCTGAGACTGATTTTAACAATTCTGAGCCTACCCTCATTGCTACCTGGCCTCACTGCTAGCCACCCTGCCTTACCCATCAGCATCAGATCAGCCACCATCCCTTCAGGGCGCTCCCCAACTTACCCTCTCAAAAGGGGACCATCCCCCAGCCCTTTCTTTCCCTCTCCTTAACATATAATAATCTAATTATTCTTGACCCCTTGCCCCATTAAAATGTCAGCAACCTTTGCTGCCTTATTCTCATATCCCCAAAGCCTAGCACAGCACCTGGCACATAACCGTTTCTTAAATGCATCACTGACCACCCAGAGGGCCCTACCTGAGGGATGCCAGCACCTTGGCCATGTTGAAGCCATCCAGCACCTCCTGGAGCTGCTCACAGCCTTCTTCTCCCAGGGAGTTGCCTGCTCACGGGGGAAGGAATAGAGGGTCAAAATGGGCACTGGGCCTACCCAGCAGGCCTGTGCTAAGGTTACAGCCCCTAGTTACCATTGAGGTCCAGTTTCTCCAGCTCGGCCTTATCTGCCACGGCCTCAGCTATAGACAGAGCAGCATCTCTCTTGATTTCACAAAATGACAAGTTCAGCTCCTAAAAATAAGAGGAAAGGACAGTGGCAGGCAAGAACGTGGGCCAGGAGATCCAGTCCTACTTTGAAGCCTCTGCTTCCCAAGGGAAGGGAAGCAGACTCTTCCTCCAGCTGGACAGCTGGTACCAAGAAAGAAAAGTTCTTTTACCCAGAGCCGTGCCAGATATTTAGTATGTGTACTTAACATTCTACTATGATGGCCTTCACCACTCTCCTCCCCCATTCTAAAAATGAAGAAACTGGCTCAGCAAGGTAAAAGGATGAGGGAGGTGTGGAAGAACCCAGACCCATGTGCCTTGGCAGGCCAGACGCTGTGCTCTCCCCTATCCCCCACCAAGTGTGGGAGAACCTCAACCCCAGAGGGCACCTTCAGCTTGGGCAGGCCTCCACGAACAGCGTCTGCAATGGCCACAGCACCCTTGGAGCGCACCAGGCAGTCCCCAAAGTTGATTACTTCCACCTGCCGCAAGGTCTTCAGGGTCTGCAAGGAGAAAGGGAGGGCCAGGGTGAGGGGCAAGCCTCACCCCAGTCCCCCGTGTGCCAATGTCATACCCCGTAGCAGTTGCGAAACCCTGTTCTCTTCTGTACCCATTCTGGTCATCTGGTCCCCTCAGCTCTTCTCATCATCTCCCTATTGGCCTCCTGGCCTCTAGCTAACCCCCCTCCCTATTCCCATGCTACAGTCAAAACCCTTTTCCTGAAGCACAAATATGACTACACTACATTCCTGCTTAAAACCCTCCGTAGCTCCCTATTACTTACAAGAAAAAGTCTCAAGGACTCAGCAGGGCTGCAAGGTCTTGCCTCCCTCTCTTCATCTCCTCCAGCCTTAAATACTTTGAGCCCCAGTCATTTCAAACCAGGACCAACTGAGCAAGCCTCTCTACCTTTTCTGGGCCTTCCTACATGCCGCTGATCCCTGTGCCTAAACAACTCTTCTACACTCTTTGTCCAGAAAGAGTCCACTGGCCAAAATGTAACCTCTTCCAGGAAGCCTGCCTCAAGTCTGAACTGAACTTCCTGTGTGCTCCTGAACACTCGCATACATCTCTGCTAACGCCAACAGCAGCAGGACTAGTCTTCCATGGGGTTGTGGAGTCTGTGAGGCTGGTGGAGCCCTACATGCAGATGCCTCGACACCCAGCCAGCCACCATATTCACTGCCAGGCACTGTCACCAAGCAGCCACTCCCTTCCTTCCTTGAACCAGGGCTTTTTGAAGGCTGAGTCTTTGACTCAACTCTGTGTGGTCTGTGATTGGCACAGGGCTGGAGACTAGACAGGGGCTCAACAAACAGAATCAATGAAGGAAACTATTAGGCTAGAGCAGCCTTAAGTGCAGCCTTTAAGAACAAAACCAGCACCAACTGCTTGGTCACATGGAAGCAGCTCAGGAGGAAGGCAATACCGACCCTCAAAGCTGCCCAAGATGGGCAAGTGAGCTCCTGACAAGCGCCTCATTCTGGGCATGTTTACCCAGCTGGACCCCTGAGGTACACACCAGATAGGCAGGGAGGGGGGCAGCAAAACTTCCTGCTGACGGGTTCCTTACAAAGGCAGCACCCAGACCCTGCTACTGGGGCCCAACCTGGCCCTGCTGAACCCACCTCACCTTGGCCATGGCCACAGCGCCCTTCTCAGTGAAGGTGTTGTCATTCAGGTTGATGACCCGCAGCAGGGGGTTGATGGCAAAAGCCTGGGCCAGGGCAGTGATGCCAGGGTGATTGATCCCATTCTGTGGCATATGGACCTCCTCCAGAGTCCCAATGATCTGTGAGGGGCAGGAGAAAGAAGGCAAAGAAGTGGACCCGTGAGTACCAGGTACAGGCCCAGGACAGTGACATCCAGCAGGCAGGAGGGCCGCACTGCACATAGAAATGGGTAAGGGCTGCTGTCAGCACAAGCAGGGGCTTGTCTGTGAATATTCAGGGGAGATTAGATCTCAAAGCATGCTTTTGGACATGGCTGCATCTGAGCCTCTCCACAACCTCAGGAGGGAGATCTACCCAGGATTAGTATCTCTACTAAACGGAAAAGGCTGAGGATTAGAGAGGCTGTGACTTAACTATGGTCACACAGCTCGAACACAAGTTTCTTAGTCAGATTCCTCCACACTGTGGAGGCCTTGGGCTCTGGTGCGGTACTCAGCCATGGCCCTTCTCTGCATAATGCATCTCCTCTACATAGCCTTCCTTTCCCGGGGTCCTCCTGCCCTACTTATAAACTATGACTGGCATCCCATATGCCATGACATTTTGGGGCCCTTTTGTATCCCAACCTTTGACACTTCATTCTTCTTGCCTGGAACACTCCATCTCCTTATTTGTTGTCATTTTCTTGATAGGCTGACTACTATGCATTCTACAGGTCTCATCTGGATGTCTTCCACTGCTCCATGGGACTGAGGACAGACCTGGCATAACTCTGTGTCTAGGCACCTTTTGTTGTCCCTGGGTGCTCAGCATGGGGGGGTTCACACATAAAACACAGGCCAACCAAGGCACTTAGCGGTCAGAGCTTCTTAACATTTTCTGTGCTATGGGCCCTTCAGACAGTCTGGTAATGCCCCTGACTCCCTCAGAATAATGTTTTTAAATTTTAAGCTAAATTATATAGGATAACAAAATAAATAAATTTGACTAGAAGACAGTTATAAAGTGATATTCAGAAAAACTCCCCAAATGTGTGCTGTAGCAATACTTGTGCTTAAAAAGGCACTGAGTAACATGACCTAAGGTTAAAAAAAAAAAAAAAAAAAAAAAGACCCAGGAGCAAGTCTGTAACCTTGATGAATAAAAAACATAAAGATTTCTATATATTTGTAACAACTATAATTTGGCATGAAACATCTGCGATTTCTATTGGTAACAAAGTCACAGACATTTCTGAAGTCTGCATTCACAACTGAAGTAATACCATATTTTGGCTGTGTCACCTCAAAGCAGCCCCATCATCTCCTCAGAGCACACTTCAGGGAGCCACTGCCACCTCACCTGGGTAGGGATCTGGCAACTTTCAGACACACACAGCAGGAATTCGCCCCAACACAGGACGAACCAGCAGAATCAGAGTGGGAAAGTGGCTTGCCCTGGGTCTCTCAGCCAAGTTCCAGAGCTGGGACACACTCCTAGTAAAGGCAGAAACCACTCACCCCAAAAGCTTCTGCCAAGGCAGTGGCTCCGTCATTCTCTAAACGGTTCCTGCCAGCCACGAAGACCTGCAGGGCCAGCGGCTTGCCCTGAGCACTGGATTTTCGGTGACACTCAGTCAGAGCTGCTGCCAGGATCTGTGGGGAAAAAGGCAAGGAGCCCAGGCCTAAGCAAGAGGTCCTTCTCCCAGCAGGGCAGCCACGCCATTAAACTGGTCTTCAATATCCCACATCACTCACTGGTGGTAGGTACGGGGACAAAGAACTGCTCAAAAGCTCAATGATCACCCCTCACATGTGCCCAGCACCCTACAGTTTACAAAGAACTATTGACATTTATTGCTTTACGTGTGGGTCCCACCATCCTGGGGGTTTAGTCTCATGTTAGACATGGCTGATAAAGGCCCAGAGGCAAGGCAGAGGCCAACACTGAGTGGCCACCTTTAAGCCAGGTCCGGGGAAAGGGTTTGACAATTAGTCTACTACTGCCATAAGCCCTCTATCAGGTGGGACCATCATGAGTCCCTTTCCAGCTGAAGCAACTCAGGCACAAGGAGGAACAGAAACTTTCCTATAGACACTGGCCAGGTAGCTTAATTGGCTGGAGCACCACCCCAATATGCTAACATTGTGAGTTCTATCCCCAGTCAGGGCACATGCAAGAATCAACCAATGAATGCATAAATAAGTGGAACAACAAATCAATGTTTCTCTCTCCCCACCCTCCTCTAAAGTAAATTAGTAAGTGAAATTTTAAAAAATAAAAAACGGCCCTGGCTGGACAGCTTGGTTGGTTAGAGAGCATCGTCCCAAAGCACAGAGGTTGCCAGTTTGATCCCCGATCAGGGCATATCAAAGAGAAAGTACAATGTGCCTGTCTCTCTGTCTGTCTCTCCCTTCCTCTCTCACAAAAATCATTAAATAGAAAAATATTTTTAATTTTTTATTTATTCATTTTAGAGAGGAGAGGGAGAGACAGAGAGAGAGAGAGAGAGAGAGAGGAGAGACAGAGAGAGAGAAGGGGGGAGGAGCTGGAAGCATCAACTCCCATATGTGCCTTAACCAGGCAAGACCAGGGTTTCGAACCGGCGACCTCAGCATTTCCAGGTCGACGCTTTATCCACTGCGCCACCACAGGTCAGGCAGAAAAATATGTTTAAATGCCTGACCAAGCAGTGGCGCAATGGATAGAGCAGGGCTAGTTAATCTTTTTATACCTACCACCCATGTTTGTATCTGTTAGTAGTAAAATTTTCTAACCGCCCACCAGTTCCACAGTAATGGTGATTTATAAAGTAGGGAAGTAACTTTACTTTATAAAATTTATAAAGCAGAGTTACAGCAAGTTAAAGCATATAATAATAGTTACTTACCAAGTATTTTATGTCAGATTTTCGCTGTTTGGCAGAATAAATCTTTATAAAACTTACTATAGTTAAATCTTTTTATTTATATATACTTTGGTTGCTCCGCTACTGCCCACCATGAAAGCTGGAACACCCACTAGTGGGTGGTAGGGACCAGGTTGACTACCACTGGGGATAGCACACTAGACTGGGACATGAAGGACCCAGGTTTGAAACCTTGAGGTTGCCAACTTGAACACAGGCTCACCAGCTTGAGTGTAGGGTCACTGGCTTGAACATGGGATCATAGATATAGACCCAAGATTGCTGGCTTGAGTAAGGAGTCACTGGCTCTGCTGTAGCCCACCAGTCAAGGCACATATGAGAATGCAATCAATGAACAACTAAGGAGCCTCAACGAAGAATTGGTGTTTCTCATCTCTCTCCCTTCCTATCTGTCCCTAGCTGTCCCTCTCTCTGTCAAAAAAAAAAAAAAAAAAAGCTTTCCTATGGTTGCTAAGCAAGAAGACTGGACCAGAAGCCACATCTTCCAGCGTCTCTTTCAATCTTCTCAATATCCAAGAGGAGCAGGCCAAGGAGACCCTGGCCCCACTGCACCATCTGAGACAGGCTGATGCCCAGGCCAGTCACATAAAGCAGAGCAAAAACCTAAAACCCAGTTTTTCCTGGCCTTGGGTGGTGCCTGGATCTAGCTTCTAAGCCTCAGTTCCCTGGGCAGAAGTGAGGTGATGGGTAGAAAACAGAAGCATTTCACAGGGATGCCTTTGGTTTCCCTGGTACATCACACTCTAGGTAGGGCTGGACCTGTTTTCTATGCAGATTCAAACCTATTTAGGTCATAATACAAATGAAACTTATTGCCCAGTCAGGCTGGGGGAGGGGGGGGAGGGCTAAGACGGGCACGGGTGCATAGCCTTTGCTCTCCTACCCTCTGCAGTAGAGGCCACTCTGGCTCCTCAGCCTAAGGAAGTGCAAGCATCACACAGGCTCTTCTTGCTGCTCTGACAGGGCCAAATTGATTCAGGCTCAAATCACACACCAGTCCCACACTAGCTACATCATCCGGGGCACTCGACCCAAGATCTCTTAAGTTCAAATCTATTTATCTGGAAAAATAGCAACAGCATCACCCACCTGTCATTGTGGGTGGGAAAATTAAGGTTATGCACATAACACATCTTCAAAGAGATGTCCCAATCGCTGTCAATTCCTGTCTCAGCCCTTTTCTTTAAAAAAAAAAAATTGATTTCTTTAGTGAGAGAAACCTAGATTTCATGTTCCGTTTATTTATATGTTCATTGGTTGATTCTTGGATGTGCCCTGACTGGGGACCAAACTCATGAACTTGGCTTATTGGGACGATGCTCTAACCAACTGTACCCACACAGGACCACCAGCCCTTTCCTGCTTTCGGTCAGAACGTGAGAGGGAAGGGAAATGGGAACCAGACTGGCACTCATTCTTTCTAGAACCTGGGCCTAAAGAAGCCAGAAAGTAAGAAGAGAATAAACCACCACTCCTTCTGTGCAGGTTCTGGGAAGAAAAGATGAGTTTCTCTACAGTGACCAGCCTGGTGACAGGCAGGATGCGGGAGGCATCCTGGGGCGTTCAGAGCAGTGCGTCTCTTTCTGGGCCCTCTCCCCATGTGTATAGTCTGACCTCACATGGCTCTGCCAGCTGCTCTAAGGGCACAGCAGGTCTAGGGATACTCAAAGCACTGTGTTCTGCAGAGCTAGTAGGTTAGAGCACGTATGTGGTGCTGCCTGTGTTGCCAAGGCAACATAAGAATCAGGATGGTTGCTTGGCAACCCCACCCTCATGAACTCCATCTCCTCTCCCCACTGACCACAGGCTGCTGCCTTTGAGGTCTTTCTCCTTTGAAGAGAAAAACAGGCCAACCAACCCAGATGAAGGGGGGCCAGGACACACATTTCAGATGGAGGCAAATATAGTAGGGAACTGGCCATGAAAAAGGATAAAAGACAGGGGGGACGTGAAGGAGGGGGCCACGGCACCCACCTTGCCGCCACCGATGCCCATACCACAGTTGTTGAGCTTGAGCTCGTGCAGGGTGAAGCAGGCGGAACTCTTCAGCAGGGCCTCGAAGCCTCGCACACCGTCAGGCCCAAATGCATTGTCACTTAGGTCCAACTCCACCAGCTGGGCCCCAGCTGTAATGAGTCCCTCCCCTAGGGAGATCTGGGCAGAGGGAACTCAGGTCAGTGTCACAGTCACCTACGAGGTGCTGCTTCTGGACCAGGGGGCACTCAGGCTGGTGGAAAACTGGCAGAGACACAGACCACTTCAATATAGAGCCAAATTATGTACCCAGGACTGGAAACCCTGCAAAGGGCTCCCAATTCTTCTGGGCTTATTGTATGTGCCATGGTCGGGGAAGGCTTACTATAGATGACATTTGAGCTCAGTCTGGATCAGAATCAGCCAATTAAACATGTGTCTTCAGGTAGCAGTAAAAACATGAGCAGAGAGACATAAGCATAAAGCAGTATGCGTGTGCCTGGGGCAAGCAGCTGGTAGACTTCAGGAGAGGCTGAGGCTAGAAGGGAAGTGGGATTTTGCTTTATAGGCAGATGAAGGCTGGAGGGCAAGTGTCCACGCAGAAGTGTGAGACAGCTCTAGAGATCAGAGGAGGATGCTGGCTGCCCAGTGTGGTGGGAGATGGAGGAGCGGAAACCAAGCTTCAGCCCAGGACTAGATGTGGTAAGACGACACTGAGCAATCCTGAGAACCTCCTAAGCAGGGGGTATCAGCAGTACTTCAGGAGAAATGAGGCTTGGCATAGATCAGGGAGGTGGGGAGTGAGGGAGGGAAGACACTGCCTGGCCATCAAAAAGGGTAGCAGAGTTTCCACTGTCCTCCCCCCAGTGAGTGGAGGGCATTCTCTGACTGCCTGACCCACAGGAGAAGGCCCAGCCCTGGAAACTGGCCCCAACTGACATCTCACCCTCAAGCAGCCAGAAGTGCTCAAACCTTCTGTGCCTGCTTCACCTTCTCTCATTCCATGCCTTTCCCTGACCCCAAATTCTTTTAACCCTCTTTCTAAGACTCATTCCTGTCATTGGTAATATGAAGATAAGAACACCTCCCTAGAAGCTTGCTAGAATTTAGGTAAAACAATGTGCACAGATGCCCATAGCTAATGTCCAACAGTAAGTTTTTTCTTCACCCCCTTTTCTAACTTGAAATCTTTTTACTTACAATTACCCAAATGAATTCCCTTAACCTGCATTCTAAATCCTAGCTCCACCTGGTTTACCCTTTGAGACTGGTTACTAACTCAATCCCCCACCCAGAAAGCCCACCCTCTAGGGCCCCCCCCCCCATTTAGGCACCTATGACACCTGCTTGCTGTACTGAGTACTTTAGAAATGAGGTCAGTAAACTGGCAACTCAGGAAGCCCAGTGCTGGTGAGGTGAATAGAGGCCTGAAAAGGCAGTGCCAGCATGACCAGAGTGAGGGGTCAATAATATGGATGATCATGCCAATAACTGACCCAGAACCTCACCCTAAGGGCACCCTGTAGGCTAGACCCTGTGCAGGGGGAGACACTGAGAGACTGCCTATTACTAGCCCTGCCTCCTCCCTGGAGTACCAGGCAAGCCACGTTCTGCTCTGTGATGCCCCTCCCCACCCCCTCCCACACATACACGAGCGTGTGTGCGCGAGCCCACATGGAAGCTAGAAACGACCCCAGCAAAACGGAGCCTTGGGAAGGGAGAAATGGAGAAGAGCAAAGGTAAGCCACCCACAATGAGAACCAAAGCAGAGAAAGTGATATGGAGAAAGAAAGGAGCTGGAACGAGACCAGGATGGCCAGAGCAAGCTGTGCTAAGGTCCTGAAGGAGCAGAAACTCAGGGTCCAGGGAAGGGAAATGCCAGGACGAGTGATAATTGTGTAGGGAGAGACATTCACAGTGCGAGGGAAACCACGCAGCTCAAGAATAAACCCCAGGAATCCCGGTCTCTGTTGTCCTTCCTGTCGCCGGGTTTCCCAGCATCAGGGCCCTGAGTTCTCCTCTCTAGCTCCCGGCTATCACCTGCACTCTGCCAGCCCATTCTGACACAGAGCAGATGCTGTGCTTGCCAGACTTCCGTCTCAGCATTTCAGTCACCCACAGCACACATCTTAGCCTCCAGAGGTTTTAGGAAAAGTCTTGGGAATTAGCAAAGGGGCCCCTGTGTCCAGGCGGGAAAGACGCAGTGGCCTGCTCACTTACCAGGGCTGGCGGGATCTCGGACCGCAGCCGCCCCGTGAACATGTCGCTCCAGTGGCATCTCTTTGAGAGGAGGAAGAAAAGAGTTACTGAGACCCTCAGAGGGCCCTGCAGGCAGCGCTCCCCTCATGGACTTGGACTACTGAGAGATTCTTAATTTGGCCTTTGTCAGCAAAAAGCTGGACCAGCTCTGCCCAAAGCTGATGGGATCTGGAGGCCCACAATGCCAGTGGGCTTAGCAGAAATGTCAGGAAAAACCCCCCAATCTGTCCAACCCTGTTTTCTGAGCGGGAAATAGTATGAGAGAAAGGAGGTGCTCTGGACCTCATGGCAAAGCAGTGGCAGGACCAGGGCCACGGTGGCCAAGTGCCCCTTCTGAAGACCAGTTTCCCATGTGGTGTGGGGCCCAGTGCCATGTGACATGATTCGGGGTGGTGGAAGAACAGAAAAGTAAACAGTATAGGCTCCAGCAGGAAATTACTTTATTCCCAAGTCTCCTTTCAACCCTTCTCACCCACTCCAGGAGTTAACCTCACTTTGAGGATCAGGGGTCATGCCTACCCCCCCATCCCCCCCCTTTTTTTAAAGAGAAAGAAACAGTTTGATCAGGAGGTGGTGGCACAGTGGACAGAGCTTTGGACTGGGATGCAGAGGACCCAGGTTAGAAACACCGAGGTCGTCAGCTTGAGCGCAGGCTCATCCAGCTTGAGCACGGGCTTATGCTTGAGCGTGGGGTCGCTGGCTTGAAGCCCAAGGTCACTGGCTTGAGCGAGGGGTAATTCACTCTGCTGTAATATAGCCACTTCCCCCTCCTGTCAAGGCACATATGAGAAATCAATCAATGAACAACTAAGGAGCTGCAGGAAGAATTTATGCTTCTCATCTCTCCCTTCCTGCCTGTCTGCCCCTATCTGTCCCTCTCTCCGTCTCTCTCACTGTCTCTGTCACACATACATACACACACACACACACACACACACACACACACACACACGAGAGAGACAGACAAGAAGGGAGAGAGATGATAAGCATCAACACATAGCTGCGGCACTATAGTTGTTCATTGATGTTTTTTCATTCATGCCTTGACTGGGAGCGGGGGTCCTCCAGCTAAGCCAGTGTCCTTGGGCTTCAAGCCAGTGACCTTTGGGATCAAGTCAGCGACCATGGAGTACTATCTATGACATTATGCTCAAGCCGATAAGCCCGCCTCCAAGCCAGCATCATTGGAATTTCAAACCTGGGTCCTTAGTGTGATAGGTCAATCCTCTATCCACTTCCCCACCACCTGGTAAGGGTTATTCATGTGCCTTTCGATCAAAGAGAGAGCAGACCTCAGGTTCAGAGCCTCTGGGTGGCCTTGTAGGTTGGGACACCTTGTGGATTGTATGCATGAAGCCTCTCAGGACAGGTAAAACACTTCCACCAACAAGAGAGGGGCCCGAGAAAGTCTGTGGCCATGTGAGTGGAAGCTTGTCCCTAACCATGCCTGGCCTACTTGCCATTGCAGATCTCACCTTCAACTCCGACTTCTTCTCCAAGGACTTGGCGATGACCCTGGCTGCTTCCACGCCCACTGTGTTGCCCTCCAGGCGCAAAGCCTCTAAGCCATCAAAGTCTTCAATCTCTTTAATCACATCCTTGGCTGCCCAGGACCAAAGAAGAGAATATTAGACTTTTGAAGTCATGAACTAAGGCAGGAGAGCCCAGATGCTACCTTGTCATTCACAACTCTAACAGCTATGATGTCCCTACCTTATGCCAGGTCCTGGCTTACAAAGGAGAAACAGACAGGCATATAGTCTAGCAGGGAACACAGCTACATAAACAATTTTTCTGTAAGGAGTGTTAAAACAAGGCATGGCCTGACCAGGTGGTGGCACAGTGGATAGAGTGTCGGACTGGAATGTGGAGGTCCCAGGTCTGAGACCCCGAGGTCGCCAGCTTGAGCGCAGGCTCATCTGGTTTGAGCAAAGCTCACCAGCTTGAACCCAAGGTCCCTGGCTTGAGCAAGGGGTTATTTGGCCTGCTGCAGCCCCACAGTCAAGGCACATATGAGAAAGCAATCAATGAACAACTAAGGTGTCGCAATGAAAAACTAATAATTGGTGCTTCTCATCTCTCTCCATTCCTGTCTGTCTGTCCCTATCTATCCCTCTCTTTGACTTTCTCTCTGTCATTGTAAAAAAAAAATTTTTTTAAAAAACAAGGCATGTGTAAAAGGTCTAGGAGCCAAGGCCTTTCTGGCTGCTTGAGGTAAAAAAAAAGTACTTGGGACACCTTGTGGGTGTTGTGCATGGAGCCTCCCAGGACAGGAAGGGCACCAGGCCTGGGAAAATAGCACCCAAGTCAAGAGGGCCGGCAGGTATGATGGCACGAAGATTTCAAGTGTTCAATTATTCATGTTTGGGGAGTTCATTACTGCATTGTTTTTTTATGATGAAAAATTCCAAACATTAAAATGTCCATCAGTAGCAGCCAGGTTGACAGCTTAATTCACTGGGGTACAGTTACATTAATGTCATTATGAATAGTGACACAGGTGTTTGACTTAGAAAATATTCATGTTATAGTGGTGGTAAGTAAAAAAATGAGGTAGGTCCTGGCTGGTTGGCTCAGTGGTAGAGGGTCAGTCTGGTGTGGGGAAGTCTCGGGTTCAATTTTCGGCCAGGGCACACAGGAGAAGTGCTCATCTGCTTCTCCACCCTTCCCTCTTTCCTTTCTATCTTTCTGTTCCCCTCCTGCAGCCAAGGCTCCACTGGAGCAAAGGTGGACCTGGTGCTGAGGATGGCTCCATGGCCTCGCCTCAGGCACTAGAATGCCTCCAGTTACAACAGAGCAATGCCCCAGATGGGCAGAGCATCGCCCCCCTGGTGACCATGCCGGGTAGATCCCAGATGGGTGCATGCGGGAGTCTGTCTCTCTGCCTCCCCACTTCTCACTTCAGAAAAATTAAAAAAAATAATAATAATGAGGTTGTCTCCTGGTATTTGGGCTGATAACACTTTTATTTTATTTTATTTTTGTATTTATTTTTTTTTGTATTTTTCTGAAGCTGGAAACGGGGAGGCAGTCAGACAGACTCCCGCATGCACCCTACTGGAATCCACCCGGCATGCCCACCAGGGGGCGATGCTCTGCCCATCTGGGGCGTCGCTCTGTCACAACCAGAGCCATTCTAGCACCTGAGGTAGAGACCACAGAGCCATCCTCAGCGCCCGGGTCAGCTTTGCTCCAATGGAGCTTTGGCTGCAGGAGGGGAAGAGAGAGATAGAGAGAAAGGAGGAGGGGAGGGGTGGAGAAGCAGATGGGTGCTTCTCCTGTGTGCCCTGGCCGGGAAATCGAACCCGGGACTCCTGCACGCCAGGCCGACGCTCTACCACTGAGCCAACCAGCCAGGGCCGATAACACTTTTAAAATGTTATAGGTATCTGCCTGACCTGTGGTGGCGCAGTAGATAAAGCGTCAACCTGGAAACGCTGAGGTTGCCAGTTCAAAAGCCTGGACTTGCCTGGTCAGGGCACATATGGGAGTTGATGCTTCCTGCCCCTCCCCCCTTCTCTCTCTCTCTTTCCTCTCTATAATGTATAAATTAAAAAAAAAAATGTTATAGGTATTCCATCCCCTGCCCCTCACACACACACAAACAGTCCAGAAAGACAGAAACCAAGTGTTAAAGCAGTTATGTTTAGGTGGTAAGATTATGACTGATTCAGGTTATAAATTAGCTTTTAAAGTATTTGTAATATGTTCCTAAGTATATTTTTTAAAAATGGAAAGGGAACTCAGAGATGTTTTTAAAAACAAAAAGACTAGAAAATGTACCAAAATTAACAGTAATTATACTCTTGGACTGTGTGATAATGAAGTTACAGGTTTTTCCCCTCTTGCAATGTTTCTGTATTCTATAACGTACATGTATTAACTATAATCTGAACAGAACACACTGGTTACATGAAACAAACAATCCAGTCAGGCTAGTGCAGGAAAGTGCTGTGGGGTGACATATAGAGAAGAGATGGAGATATATGTGGGAGATAAAAAAGTCTGAACTTGACCTTCCAGATTACAAAGCCCACCACTGAGGGTGTCGCGAAAGGTGATAACTTATGACCTATAAGGGGCTCCCTCAGCAGCTGTCTGAATCGGGCCTCTGCATACCCTCCCTCCCTCCATGCCCCTCTGCTACACATCCTCAAAAGCCCTTCCTAAGCTCCCAACAGGCAGCACAGATCCTGCTCTTTCACGTGGAGCCTGCCACTATTTACACCAGGGGTCTCAAACTCAACTCAGCATGTGGGCCGCAGAGCAAGATCACAGCCATTCAGCGGGCCGCACTAGGTCTACAAAAGGCAACTGTTACGCAACTCTTTTCAGTGTCACAAAACGACCAGAAACTGTAGTTCGCATCACAACTGCTGTTAACTAAGCTAATATCTAGCTAGGATGCTAGAGAAATGAAAAATACAAGTAGGCCCCTAGGCTTACTTAATTTTATCCAAAATATTTTGAACTTCGTGGATTAGTCTGCGGGCCGCACAAAATTGTTCGGCGGGCCGCGAGTTTGAGACCCCTGATTTACACCCATCTAAATGATTACTCACTTCATCATGGTAACTTTGATATGGTGACTATTAATACTGTCTTCCCACTGGTCATGAGCTCCATGAGCAAAGGGGCTCACTCTGCCTTTGCTCACTACCATGTATGGATAAGCACTTAACTCACTAACGTGTATTTTACATACACTGACTCATACATTCCCCACAACATCTAATGAGGTACGTCTATTTTACAACTAAATATATTGAGAAATAGAGAAGTGAATGAATGCTTACCAAAGTCACACAGCTAGAAAGTAATGACCAGCATTCATTGTCCATTTGTCATTTCATTACCAGTAAGGTTGGACAGGTATGAGCCTCCCATTTTATAAAAGAGGAAGCTGAAGTTTCAAAAAATGAAGCAACTCTGCACAGGAGTTAAGGGAAAACAGCAGAGCTAAAAGCTAAACTTCAGACTGCTTTTCCAAAACTGAATCTACATGCTCCTCCCCAAATCCTTGCTTATGTACACAACCATGGACTTTACGCAGCCCTTCCCAGCAGAGAAGCCCCTTAATCGCTCCCCTTTCCTCCTCCCCTCTCCTGGGTGACTGCTCTGGAGCTAGCACACCATGCAAGGGCTGCTGTGCAAGGGCCTTTTGGAAGGCCTATTGCAAAAGGGAGCTCCCCTTAACACCCACAAACTAACCAGGTCAACAAGGGGGAGAGGAAGGCTGCTTAAGGCCAGCTTATACAATCCTTAAAAGCAAGGCAACAGAGATGCCAGGACCTAAAGGAAATATAATCTTTGCCACTAGTTTTCAACCACCTGTCTGTGAAACTGTGCTAGTCTGCCAGAAATTTTGTGGAGTCTATAATCTTCACACAACATCAGGCTGGTTAACTGCTTTCATGGACCAGCACAAAAACCAATGACCTACTCTGTATAAGTGACATAAGCACAGAAACACACAGATACTGCACCTTTCCTGAGTGCAGCCCGGGGTGACTCAAAGCGTAGACCAGCCTGGGGAGGGGATGCACCAAAACAGGAAGAGCAGGGATAGGAGAGAGTGGGGTCACATGTGAGTTGCTCCTCTCACTTGGTTTTCAATCCAAATGGAGTTATACCTAACTTAAATATAGGTTAGAAATGGGCCCAAACCAACTATTGTGTGGCTGCATGGCAGGGATTTCTCTCTCCAGCCTCTGCCACCTCACAGACTAACATGTTCCAGGTGTTTATTATCACTGTGCCATGTAAAATAGAAGAGCCTTTCTTTGGTCCTTAAATGACTTTCCAGGGAGAAAAGGGCCTTGTTCTAATTATCAAGCTCGTGGCTTCCTCACATAGACCCTTGCCCACATCTGGCCGTGCTGGCACACTCTCAGCCAAGACAGAGTCCCTTTCTGGGGCCCAAGGTAAGGCTACCAGACTCCTCAGCAGAGTACTCAACAACCTCTGTCCTGGGCTCCCTGTGGGATTCTGACTTTTCTTCCAAGCCTACCCTGTGTGTTTAGCTCCTGTGCCTTATGTGATTCTCCCTGCCTGCAGTGCCCTCTCCACTTCAAACCATTCTTCAAGGACAGTTCAAATACCACCTCATCCACAGGGACTTCCTGGGCCCTCCTAAGTGATCCCTTTCTGCCACCTTCCTTCCCAGAGCCTTCCACTCACAGCTCTCAAGAGTATATTTCACCTTCAGCCTCCTGTTATTTGAGCACATCATTCCCATTCCCGGTTACGAGCTCCTCAGAGGCCAGGGCTATAAGCTGGCCATCCTAGTGACCTTTTAATGGGAGGCAGCATGTTCAGCCTATGCTAGTGAAGTGGTTATCTGCACCGATTTTAGAGCCAAACTTGAGTTCTAATCCCAGCTGCACTACTTATACCTGTGCCGTTACACAAATCATACCACCTCCCTGAGCCTTAATTTTCCAATCTGCAAAATGGAGATGAAACCTACTTCAAGGACTTTTGTGAAGCTAAAATATTATCTGTATGGCACCTACGACTCTGCTTGACACGGTGTCTAGTGAATAAAACTTAATAGCAAATCCATGTTTACTGCATTGAGCTGAACATCTCCTGAGAAGCACGGGCATGGGGAACCATTGGATCTCTGTTAACATCCTGGCTCTGCTATTTACCAGCTGTACAACCTTGGGGAAGTTATTTAAGTTTCCCAAGTCCTTTTTCTTTATTTATAAAATAGTAACATTTGTACATCAGGGATGATGTAAGCATTGGAAATAATAATAGCACGGGGAGGAACTTGGTAAATTTCAAGACCCTATAGAGATGTTAGGAACGTGCATCACCATGTTCCCAGCAAACCACGACTCAAGCAGTCCCTGACCCATCAGAGGGGGAAGCAAGCCTGCCCACACACCAAGACAACCAGCCAAGTCCAGACGACCAGTCTGTTTGGTTGGGCCAAAAGCTCAAGCCCTTACAAGTACTGGAAGTGTCATAGTTCACTTCTAGATACTAGAGGATTCAGGTTGGTGAGTGTAAGCCATGCCTTGGCCAGGGATGAAAAAACAGGGTATGCATTCCGATTCCTAGTTCTGTCCAGTCCTGGTACCTGTACATAGACAGGAGCGTCCACCTTCTCTCAGAGAGATTCAACTGCATCGACCAGACCTCCAGATACGGAGGGACTAGACTACCGTTTTAATACAGCTCCAGGAGAGCCTCAGCTCTGGGGAAGGTGACAGGTATTCCTAGACCAGCTTGGGAACTTAGATCAGCTTGGGAATCATGGCAGTGAAGGTGGGGATGGATCTGAAGTAAGAAGTTAACAACTATATCTTCGGACTGCCACTAACTGTAGTCCCTCACAGCCTCCGTCCCATTGAAGAGATAAAGAGCTCTTCCCATGTGCCATCTTGAGCTATCACGGCAGGAATGCCTACTACAAACATGAAGACTGGCAGGAAAGCGTGCACATGCTCAAGGGCAAATCACCTTTGAGTCTTACTGTTAGATGGGTCCAATAACACCTCATTGAGCTGCAGGGATAAAATGTGATAATATAGCTAAAGGAGCCTGCCAACTAGTAAGGGTAAATACTTGCTCCCATTCCCCCTTTCCACCTTTGGGTTAGCCCATGCAGGAACTCACCATCTTCTGCAGTATTGAGTTTGAGGCTCTTGCCCTTGAAACTCAACTGTCCCCCGGCCACCTGGGTTTTGGCTAGCGTCTCCGCCAACTTGGCAATGTCTTCAGAAGCCATGCTGGACACGTTGGTGGGCTCCCCTAGAAATCTGCAAACTGAGTAGCCAAAGTTTCATTAAGAGAGAGGAGGCTCGCCTGACCAGGCAGTGGCGCAGTGGCTAGCAGGCGTCCCCAAACTACGGCCCGCGGGCCGCATGCAGCCCCCTAAGGCAATTTACCCGGCCCCCGCTGCACTTCGGAAGGGGCACCTCTTTCACTGGTGGTCAGTGAGAGGAGCACTGTATGTGGCGGCCCTCCAGCGGTCTGAGGGACAGTGAACTGGCCCCCTGTGTAAAAAGTTTGGGGACGCCTGGGAGCGTCGGACTGGGATGCGGAGGACCCAGGTTTGAGACCCCGAGATCGCCAGCTTGAGCACGCACTCATCTGGTTTGAGCAAAGCTCACCAGCTTGGACCCAAGGTCCCTGGCTTGAGCAAGGGGTTACTCAGTCTGCTGTAGCCCCACGGTCAAGGCACATAGGAGAAAGCAATCAATGAACAACTAAGGTGTCACAACAAAAAACTAATGATTGATGCTTCTCATCTCTCTCCGTTCTTCCGTTCCTGTCTGTCCCTATCTATCCCTCTCTCTGACTCTGTCTCTGTAAAAAAAAAAAAGAGAGAGAGAGAGAGAGGAGGCTCCTGGTGTGCCCTGGTTGGGGAGAGCAAGGCAGGACATCAATCAAAGTTCTGAACCCAGCTTTCTGAGAGCTAAGCCACTGGGAGAATGAAACAGCATTGGGAAAGAAACAATTCTAGAAAAATGGAGGAGGTAGCGAGAAAATAGGAAAATCATGTTTCGCCTCTGAAGAATTATCATCTCACTTACCAGTCCTTCTCTGCCCAACTGCCCCAGCTGGGACACTGGGACACCTATCAAAGCTGTGTGAGTTTCCCAGTTCCTGAGTTCCCAGTGAGAGGCAGTTAAGTCCCAGACCCAAGGCTGCAAAGAGTCTGCCCCAAGCACAAACCTGCCTGATCATCTTGGCTGCTCTCTATTTGAGGGTCCCATTCCTCAAACAGGACATAAATGGCTACAGGATCCAGGTCATCCATCCCAGAGAATCCCCACCACCCACTCTGGCATGGCTCTGGGGGTGAGGCACAGGGGTCTTGCTCACTGCATGTCTGGTTTCACCCTAGGCCAGGAGACCAGGCAGCCCAGTGGCCAGATCTCAGAGGTTCCTAGGAGATCAGAGGTCTCTACATCACAACAGCCACCATCACAATCGGCCAGAGGCAGAGTTGTTGAAAAAAGGAGCTTCCAGCTTGGAGCTCAGCAGACGAAGGAAGAACCACTCCATTTTCCCCAAAGAGGAAATGGCAGGTAATCAGGGGAGACCAAGGAAAATTGATACGGGAGACATAACTAGGAGATGCGCACAGATACTCGTTCCACCCAGACTGCTTCCTCCCCCAGTCTACTCAAGATGCAGCAGGGCTAGCTCCTCACCCTCCCATTCCCCTAGGCTTCTTCTGGGCCCAAACAGCCTGCTTGCTATCCCCTTCTCCTTATCTTAACCTTATCACCCTGGTTTTTATCAATAAACATGAATTATTCTTGTGGGTAAGGAGGCATCTACTCATTCATTCAACATTTCTGAGTACTACCATGTGCTGGGCATTGTTCCCAGGAACCAGAGAGTACAGCAGTGATTAATGAAACAAAAACCCTGCCCTTTTGAAACATATGTTCTAAACAAGATGTTTAGTATCCTAAAAAAGTTACCCAGTATCTGATAAGAAAAAGAAACAGGAAGGAGGTGAGTAAGGAATTTTGGGGGGAGGGGTATGCAATTTCAAGTAGAATGGTTAGAGAAGGTATTGGGGGGGGGGGGAAGAAAAGAGTTAGGCCCTGGCCAGTTGGCTCAGTGGTAGAACATCGGCCTGGCATGCAGGAGTCCCGGGTTCGATTCCAGCCAGGGCACACAGGAGAAGTGCCCATCTGCTTCTCCACCCCTCCCCCTCTCCTTTTTCTCTGTCTCTCTCTTCCCCTCCCGCAGCCAAGGCTCCATTGGAGCAAAGTTGGCCCGGGTGCTGAGGATGGCTCTATGGCCTCTGCCTCAGGCGCTAGAATGGCGCTGGTTGCAATAGAACAACGCCCCAGATGGGCAGAGTGTCGCCCCCTGGTGGGCATGCCGGGTGGATCCCGGTTGAGCACATGCGGGATTCTGACTGCCTCCCCGTTTCCAACTTTAGAAAAATACAAAAAAAAAGAAAGAAAGAAAAGACTTAAAAAGTATCAGGGATTGAGTCATGCAGATATCTGGAGAAAGAACTTTCTTGCAAATGAAACTAACTGTTCTTGGGACAGGGATGGTGAAGAGGAACATCAAGATCAGTGAGGCTAGAGTACTGAGAGGGATGGAGAAAGGAGACAAATGAGAAAAGAAAATGAACAAAAGGCTCAAGTCACAAAGGTCATTTTAAGACCTGTGGCTTTGGCCTTGGCTGGTTGGCTCAGCGGTAGAGCATCGGCCTGGCATGTGGAAGTCCCAGGTTCGATTCCCATACAGGAGAAGTGCCCATCTGCTTCTCCCCCCTCCCCCATCTCTCTATCTCTCTCTCCCCCTCCCACAGTCAAGGTTCCATTGAAGCAATGTTGGCCCAGGTGCTGAGGATGGCTCCATGGCCTCTGTCTCTGGTGCTACAATGGCTCCAGTTGCAACGGAGCAATGCCAGAGCATCGCCCTCTAGGGGGCTTGCTGGGTGAATCTCAGTCAGGTGCATGCAGGATGCTGTCTCTCTGCCTCCTCACTTCTCACTTGAGAAAAATACTAAAAAAAAAGAACTGTGACTTTGCCTGACCAGGCGTTGGCACAGTGGATAGAACACCAGACTGGGATGCGGAGGACTCAGGTATGAAACACCAAGGTCGCCGGCTAGAGCACGGCTCATCCGGCTTGAACATGGGCTCACCAGCCTGAACACAGGGTCACTGGCTTGAGCGTGTGATCATAGACATGACCCCATGGTCGCTGGCTTGAGTCCAGAGGTTGCTGGCTTGAGCCCAAGGTCACCGGCTTAAACAAGGGGTCACTTGCTCTGCTGTAGTCCCTAGTCAAGGCACATATGAGAACGCAATCAATGAACTAAGGAGCCTCAACGAAGAACTGATGTTTCTTATCTCTAGCCCTTCCTGTTTGTCCCTAGCTGTCCTTCTCTCTGACTTTCTCTGTCAAAAAAAAGAACTGTGGCTTTTATTCTGAATGACACGGAGCCACTGAAAGGTTTCTAACAGAGGAGACGGGGTGATATGACATACGTTTTCACAGGATCACTCTATCTGCTGCATAGGGCACATCACTTAGAAGGTGTTCCAATGACAGGATGAATACAAATTAGCCTGAGGTGCTGGCACCTTAGCTCAGTTAGTTTCCTCCTGAAACACCAAGGTTGTGGGTTCATTCACCTTTCCGGGCACATATGGGAAGTAACCAATGAATGCACACTAAGTGAAACAACAAATGAATACTTTTCTCTCTCTCCCCCCCCCCTTCCTCTCTCTCTAAAATCAATCAATTAAAAAAAAAAAAAAAAAGCCTGAAACTCCACCACTTCTTGTAGTTCTGAAAGGAAACAATTCGAGGCTAGAAAAATGGTGGTAGGACCTCCAAATAGAATAGGCACACAGAACTTATCAGTTGGAGGAGAGTTGATCTTTCAGTCAATCTAGTGTTCAGCCACGATCCTCTACACTAGACTAAGAAACTGAAGCACAGAGAGGTTAATTCATTTGTCCAAAGCCTGCAAGTGAGCCATGGCCAGACAGCTCTGTTGGTTAGAGCTTTACTCTGAATCAAGAGGTTGCCCATTCGATCCTCAGGGCACATATAGGAACAAACCAATGTTCTACTTTCTTTCTCTCCCTTCCTCTTTATCTCTAACTAAAATCAATTTAAAAAAAAAAGTCTGCAAAGGACCAGTGTCAAAAACAAACGGTAAATACACAAACAGTGCTCTACCTTCTCAGCATGAGCGTCACACTTTCTTTTTTCCTTTTTTTATTTATTGATTTTTTTTTTCTTTTTAAGAGAAAGAGAGGAAGGGATAGTAGGAGAGACATCGATCTGTAGTTCCACTTATTGTATTTATGCACTCCCTGGTTGACTCTTTGTAAGTGCCCTGACCTGGGATCGAACTCGCAACCTTGATGTATCCGGGACTACGCTCCAACTAACTGAGCCAGCCAGCGGGCGTCACAGTCTCGTACACGCACGTCCATCGCTCCTGTGAAGCGTTAGCAGTGGCTCACGCCTATTGCCAAGAGCTGTGCCGCCAGCCTTGGCCCTCGGCGGGTGTGGACCTATCGGGAAGCGGCTGCGAGGGAGCGACGAGCGAGTGCCCACCGCAAATGACAGGCGGGCAGCGCGGGAGCCCCACCCGGGATCCCTGGAGGACGCGCACCACCCCCAGTTGACACCGACGCTAAAAAGAAACGCCACTGCTGGCAGCAGCGTGCTGGGCAGTCAAGCAAGCCAAACGCCCTCTCTAAACCTGTTTCCCTACTTGTGATAGGGGCCAGCACCTCCACTCCCACCCGGTCCGCGCCTAGCCGTAGAAGGCACAGGGGAGAAGACGCTCAGGGGTGGCCCGGTTTCCACGTTCAGTTCCCTGGGCCGCGCCGCCCACACCCCCGCCCCCATCCCAGGCAGGTGACGAGGAAAAAAAAGGGACCCCGATCCTACCGTAAACAGACGGCGCCGCCGCGTAGGGAAACCAGAGCACGCGCGTCCTCCCGCCGGAGCGCGGCCTGGTATAGGGTCCCGGTCAGGTCAGATTGGGGTCGCTGCTTCCGAGCCCAGCGGTCCCTATGCCCAGCCCGCCTGCCCGTCAGTTTTCCCCACTCGCACTCAACACCACCTGCTCACCTCACGACGGAGGATGATGGCGGAGAAGGAGGATTTTGAAAGCCGGCAGTTTCTTTACTTCAATTTGATTTGTTCGAGGTCCAGACGGCTTCCCCTGCCCCCGCGCGCATAGCCTATCGGGTATGGTAGTCCAGTTCTCCCGCGTGGGGCGCAGAGGAGAGCGACCGGAACTACCAGTCCCGTGATACAGTGCGCCCAGAGTGCCTCTGCCGGTCCCATCCCCGCCCTCCTTTTTCAGCTTCTGGCTCTTTCTCCGGGAGACCACAGAGCGATGTTTAGCCCCAAGCGCCCAGGAAGACTACAATTCCCTTAATGCCTTGCGGTTTACCATTCTACCTCTCCGGAAAGGCGCGCATTCACGCAACTTAATTGACGAAGGCTGGTGTAGCCAAGGCACGCCGCTAGATCTATTTAGCAAAAAATAGGTAGTTTCTGAGAGGAAAGCCTGGCCTTATATTGTTCCATAAAATTGAAAGGGCATTAGAAGCGTTCCATGTGAATGGTCACAAATTGTTTGTTAATTAAAAAGGGGAGCTTGACCAGGCGGTGGTGCAGTGGATAGAGCCTCGACCTAGGACTCTGAGGACCCAGGTGGAAACCCCGGATGGTAGGCTTGAGTGTGGCCTCACCAGCGTGAGAGGGGGGTCTCCTGCTTTGAGCGTGGGATCATAGACATGATCCTGTGGTCGCTGGCTTGAGCCCGCTGGCTTGGGGCTCCCACTGGCTGAGCTGGAGTGCTCCCACACACCCCACAAGGCACGTATGTGAAGCAATCAATGAACAACTTAAAGTGCTGCAAGTACCAGTTGATGGTTCTCATCTCTCTCCCTTCCCGTCTCTCTGTCCCTGGCTGCCCCCCACCCCCTTTCTCTGTCTCTTGCTAAATAAATAAATAAAAATTTAAAAATTTAAAATAAAAAGGGGAGGCCTGACCTGTGGTGGCGCAGTGGATACAGCATCAACCTGGAATGCTGAGGTTGCAGGTTTGAAACCCCAGGCTTGTCCAGTCAAGGCACATATGGGAGTTGATGCTTCCTGCTCCTCTCCCTGTTCTATCTCTTTCCTCTCTCTCTCTCTCCTCTCTCTTTCTAATAAAAATGAATAAATAAAAATCTAAAAAAACTTTCCTAAAAAAAATAATAAAAAGGGGAAATAGTACCCCTGTAGTAGAAAAAACTCTGTGACACCACCCTAATCCCAAGTGATCCACATAAACATCAATAACAGGACAAACTGACATCCATCACACCTCCCAATGTGATGCACTGAGCACACAGCATCACCATCCAGTAAGCAATGCATACAATTAATAAAATCATGAGGAAACAACAGACAAATGCAAACATGTTACAGAATAACTAATCTGTACTCTTACAAAAATGTCTGTCATGAAAGACAAACTGAGGAACTGTTGCAGATTAGGGGAGGCTAAAAAGGACAATCCAGTACACCCTGGATTGAATCCTGGAGAGGGGGGAAATTACTATATAGGCCCATATTGAGACAGTTAGCAAAACTTGACTGTATATTAGATAATAGTATTGTATCAATATTAAATTTATTAATTTTTATTACTGTACTGGGTTATGTAAGAAACTGCCCTTGTTCTTGGTAAATACATACTGAAGGGCACAAAGTCTGCAACTTACTGTGAAATGGTTCAAATATTCCTATGAAACCTTCTCAATGATGTAAAATGAAGAAGCAATTGACATTAATTTATATGGGGAAAATTTTTTACTGTTCTCAGACTCAAAAATAACCTACCAAATCATAGCAAATAATACATGAAATCTAAAATAATACAGACATATAGTAAAAGCCAGAATGATGTGATAACACAGCCTATATAAAGTAGAAATGATGTATGTACAGTGTAGTTCCACTCACCAGTGCATGCTGCCTCTATAACAGCTCACTGCAAAACCCACAAACACTAATGCAATTTTCACTTTTCAGCCATTTTCCGAAAAGCAAAACCCCTCTTTACTTTCAGTAATGAAAAACGTGTAATGATCTCTCTATCCATGGAGTATGGGTTCCAGGGTCTTACTTGGGTGCCAAAATCTGCTGATGCTCAAGTGCTTTATATAAAATTGCATAGTATTGCCTGACCTGTGATGGCACAGTGGGTAAAGTGTTGACCTGGAACACTGAGGTTGCCAGTTTGAAACCCCAGGCTTGCCTGGTCAAGGCATATATGAGAAGCAACTACTCTGAGTTGATGCCTCTGCTCCTACTGCCTACCTTCCTCTCTCTGTCTCTCTCCTCTCTCTAGAATCAATGTTTTTAAAAATCTTTTAAAAACAAAATAAAATTGCAAAGTATTATATTTGCACATAACCTAAGCACATCCTCTCCTATACTTTAATCATCTTTAGAGTACTTACAATATTTAATATCATGTAAATACTCTGCAAACAGTTGTATTGTTTAGACAACAATGACAAGAAAGAAGGTCTACTTGTTCAGTACAGATGTAACCACTGTGGACCTAACTACACAGTACAACAGAATGGTTTTTGTTTCAATATTTTACATCCCTGTTGGCTGAATCTGAAGATGTGGAACCCGCAGGTACAGAGAGCTGACTCCACAGATATATGTCTTTCCTAAGAAAGAGTAGCATAGCAAACTTTCAAAAAGTGGGGGTATACCAGTATACTATACAGAGAGAGAGACTGCAAATGTAGCAAAATGTTAACAATAAGAGGATATGGGAGGTCTTCGAACATTTTGGCAACTTTTCTGTAGGTTTGAATTTTCTAAACTATCAGAACACAAGTAGCTTTTTCTTCTTTCTTCTCAAAAAATCTTCTCTTCTTTAAGATTTTATTTGCCTGACCTGTGGTGGCACAGTGGATAAAGCATATGACCTGGAATGCTGAGGTCACCAGTTTGAAGCCCTGGCCTGGTCAAGGCACATACCAAAGCGACTGCTATGAGTTGATGTTTCTCCTTCTCCTTATTCCCCCTTTCTCTCTGTCTCTCTCCTCTCTCTAAAAATAAGTAAATAAAATCTTTATTTTTAATTTTTCTGAAGTGAGAAGCGAGGAGGCAGACAGACAGACTCCCACATATGCCTGACCAGGATCCACCCGGCAAGCCCACTAGAGGGTGATGCTCTCTGCCTATCTGGGATGTAACTTCATTGCAACCGGAGCCAGTCTAGCGCCTGAGCGAGGAGGCCAACTTTGCTCCAATGGAGTGTTGGCTGTGGGAGGGGAAGAGAGAGACAGAGAGGAAGGAGAGCAGGAGAGGTGGAGAAGCAGATGGGCGCTTCTCCTGTGTGCTCTGGCCGGGAATCAAACCCAGGACTTCCACACACCAGGCTGACACTCTACCACTGAGCAAAACGGCCAGGGCTAAATAAAATCGTTTTTTAAGATTGATTTTTAGAGAGAGGAGAGAGATAAAGGTGAGGAGTTTGGAGGGCAGGAGTTGGAAGCATCAACTTGGAGTAGTTGCTTCTCTTATGTGCCTTGGCCAGGCAAGCCTTGCGTTTCAAACCTGCAACCTCAGCATTCCCAGTAGATGCTTTATCCACTGTGCCACCACAGGTCAGGCCACATGATCTTTTTAATCATTATATACATAATGTGTTCATCATAAACACTTCAACCAAGATAGAACAGGACAAAGAGAAAAATAAACAGTACCCCAGAAACTCTAGCACCCAGAGATAATCTCTGTCAACATATGCATCTCTCTTTTCCAAAGTTACCTTTCACACCTCAGCCCACACACATACTTTTGCTCTACCTGCAATTCAGTTACATACAGGGTTGAGCAAAAGTAGGTTTATAGTTGTGAGTACATGAAACAGAGTTTATTCTTATATTATTATTATTTATTATGTATTACTTGCGTTACAACTGTAAACCTACTTTTGCCCCACCGTATATATAGCGAGCCAGATTCTTTCACACACAGCTAATTTAATCTTTACAACCACAAAGGAAATGGGCATCATTACCACCCTGCCCAGCACAAAGATGAGAAACCAAAGCTCCAGTCCAGTTCATACAACTACTCAAATGTGGGTTGTCCTTCCATCTTTCTCATCCTCTGTCTACAAGGACCATATCAAATGCCACTCCTTCAGGAGGCTTTCCTACAGCACTGCAGCTGGGGTGAATCACTTTCCTCTGGGCCCCCATAGCAAGTTGAAAGTCCCCACAGTCATCGGTCTGTGGGTTTTTCACAGTCAGAGTTAATAGTGTTCTTGGCAGCTTCCTCCTGAACCTGGGAGACCCTCCAGTATAGTACTATATTCATCTTGGCAGCATCCTCTGGAACCAGGCCTGTCATAGATGCTTAGGTTTCCTCATTTGAACTGGGTTCAGGTCAGAGTCATTGGATGTTTACTTAAAATGAGTCTTCATCTGAGAAGGCTAAGATGTTCCCAATTAAGCCTGATGTGATTCCTGTGCTGATTCCAGCTAAGATCTATCAGGTCAGTCTGGGGTTATCTTGGGGTGATCCCCAGGCTCCCTTTTCCAGTTTACTTCCCGAGAGTTTCCTGGCCCTCTGACACAGACCTCTCAAAGAAAAGAGGAAGGTGAGCGGTAGAACATCTCAGGTGATCTTTCCTTTCCTCATCCAGCTGTTGAATCAGGGGTTTCAGAACTGGAAGGGAATGCTTAGCAGAAACTCAATGGCTTCCTAGGGCCAGAGAGATAATGGCAGGTCATGGGGGCCAGTGGGGCTTGTGGAGAACTTGAAAATAGATGTCCTGCTTGAAGATGTTCAAATTCTAAGCTAGGAAATCACAATCGCAGTGGATGTCCCAGGTTTAATTTCTGGTCAGGACACACAGGAGAGGCGACCATCTGCTTCTTCCTGATCCCTGTCCTCTCTCTTTCTCTCTCTTCCCCACCCACAGCTAGGGCTCCATTGGTTCAAGAATATCATCTCCAGGCACTGAGGATGGCTTCGTGGAGCCTCTGCCTCAGACACTAAAAATAGCTCCTTTGCTAGTGTGGCCCCAGATGGGCAGAGCATCGGCCCCAGACGGGTGTTGCCGGGTGGATTCCAGTTGGGGTGTATGTGGAAGTCTGTCTCTCTATCTCTCCTCCTCTCACTTGGAAAAGAAGAAAGAAGAAAAAAAAACCCCAGAAATCACAAACCTAGCCCTGACAGTACCCTTTAGCAATCCAGATTCTTTGTTTCTCCTCAATCTAAATTCTATCCCAAATCCCCTCAAAATAGAGACTGAGGTTTGAAAAGAAGAAAGGGAGGGGGCTACCCAAGGGTGCACAGTGAGTCAGAAGAGTTCAGAACCATCAGTGTGGCCCTGGCCGGTTGGCTCAGCAGTAGAGCGTCGGCCTGGCGTGCGGGGGACCCAGGTTCGATTCCCGGCCAGGGCACATAGGAGAAGCGCCCATTTGCTTCTCCACCCTCACCCCCCTCCTTCCTCTCTGTCTCTCTCTTCCCCTCCCGCAGCCAAGGCTCCATTGGAGCAAAGATGGCCCGGGCGCTGGGGATGGCTCCTTGGCCTTTGCCCCAGGCGCTAGAGTGGCTCTGGTCGCGGCAGAGCGACGCCCCGGAGAGGCAGAGCATCGCCCCCTGGTGGGCAGAGCGTTGCCCCTGGTGGGCGTGCCGGGTGGATCCCGGTCGGGCACATGCGGGAGTCTGTCTGACTGTCTCTCCCCGTTTCCAGCTTCAGAAAAATACAAAAAAAAAAAAAAAAACCATCAGTGTGTTACCCAGCAACCCATTTGTTGTTTTCGTTCCTTCTCTTTCTCCAACTCTCTCTCTTTTAAGTTCTCACAGGAAAGCTCATCTAGTTTCCTGGCCCTAGAAGTGGAATCATAGTCTTTGAAAGACAGATAAAGCCATCTTAGGCCTTTCCTCTTTTCAACAGATGAAGAACTACAGCCCAGAGAGGTCAAATAACCTGCCCAAAGTACACAAAAATTTAGACAATAGGTAGTAGAAGCCAGATCTCTTGACTTCTTTTCAACACACACACACACACACACACACACACGTCACTCTGTGACTGTGAGGTCGGAATAAGGGACAGTGGAATGTTCCAGACCTTTCCCTCTCTGTTGTGCAGTGCATTTTATCTTGTTGTCTTTTTTAATGTTTTAAAGAGGAAAGCAGGCCACCTCTGATTAGTTCAGTTTGCTTTAACTGAGTATTTTAAATTCCATTCTGGTGCCTGAAAACAAACTTAATTGCCAAGTGTAAATTGTATAAATAATATTTACATTGGTTTCCTGAAGAGCTATCAAGGCTGCAGACTTGCCATTTAGTCACATCAAAAACAAATGCCTTAAGTATGCCAGACAATGAGGAATGTGGGAGAAATCCCTAAGATCCAAATGAGTGCTGCCCGTGGGCCCTTGGAGAAAGATGTGTGGGCCTGACCTCTGACAATGCAAGGGAACCAGCCCCACCGCCCAGGGGTCACGTCCTGGTGGGAGGCGGTCTCTACATTCTTTTTTTTCTTTTTCTTTTTTTTTTTCAGTCAGAGAGAGGGATAGACAGGGACGGAGAGATGAGAAGCATCAATCATTAGTTTTTCGTTGCGTGTTGTAACACCTTAGTTGTTGATTGCTTTCTCATACATGTTTTGACTGCAGGCCCGCAGCAGACCGAGTAACCCCTTGCTCAATCCAGCGACCTTGGGCTCAAGCTGGTGAGCTTTTGCTCAAACCAGATGAGCTCGTGCTCAAGCTGGTGACCTCGGGGTCTCGAACCTGGGTCTTCCACATCCCAGTCTGATGCTCTATCCACTGCACTGCACCACCGCCTGGTCAGGCTCTACATTCTTTGTAAAAGGCAATTCAAACTACATAGGCCTCTGAGTTCAAACCCAGAGCTCTCTGTGAGAACATTATTATTATTATTATTATTATTATTTTACAGAGACAGAGTCAGAGAAAGGGATAGATAGGGACAGACATACAGGAACGGAGAGAGATGAGAAGCATCAATCATCAGTTTTTCACCTGACCAGGCGGTGGCGCAGTAGATAGAGCGACGGACTGGGATGCGGAAGGATCCAGGTTTGAGACCCCAAGGTCGCCAGCTTGAGTGCGGGCTCATCTGGTTTGAGCAAAAAGCTCACCAGCTTGGATCCAAGGTCACTGGCTCCAGCAAGGGGTTACTCGGTCTGCTGAAGGCCCACGGTCAAGGCACATATGAGAAAGCAATCAATGAACAACTAAAAAGTCGCAACGCGCAACGAAAAACTAATGATTGATGCTTCTCATCTCTCTCTGTTCCTGTCTGTTTGTCCCTGTCTATCTCTGCCTCTGTAAAAAAAAAAAAAAAAATCATCAGTTTTTCGTTGAGACACCTTAGTTGTTCACTGATTGCTATCTCATATATGCCTTGACCATGGGGCTACAGCAGAGCAAGTAACCCCTTGCTCAAGCCAGGGACCTTGGGTCCAAGCTGGTGAGCTTTGCTCAAACCAGATGAGCCCGCGCTCAAGCTGGCAACCTCGGGGGTCTTGAACCTGGGTCCTCCTCATCCCAGTCTGATGGTCTATCCACTGCGCCACCGCCTGGTCAGGCTCTTTTCTTTTTTTCTTTTTTTAAACTTTGATAAACAACCATAATTAAAACAATTAATTAGGCCCTTGTCGGTTGGCTCAGTGGTCGAGCGTCTGTCTGGCGTGTGGAAGTGCGGGGTTCGATTCCCAGCCAAGGCTCACAGGAGAGGCGCCCATCTGCTTCTCCACCCTTCATCCTCTCATTTCTCTCTATCTCTCTCTTCCCCTCCTGCAGTCAAGGCTCCATTGGAGCAAAGTTGGCCGGAGCCACGGATGGCTCCATGGCCTCCCCTTGGGTGCTAGAATGGCTCCGGTTTCATCCAAGCATCATCCCCTGGTGGGCATGCCAGGTGGATCCTGGTTGGGCACATGCGGGAGTCTGTCTCTCTGCCTCCCTGCTTCTCATTTCAGAAAAATACACACATACATACATACATACATACATACATAAAATAATTAATGAATGACAAACAGTTACCAAGCATTTACTCTGTTTCAGCTCCAGAGCATCCAGTGATGAATGAGAAAGAAAAGGACAATGTCTGCTGAGGAGCTTAAATTCCCAACTAACATTTGTGAAGGGTTTCCTAGTACCAGACGCTTTGGGTAGATTATTTTCTCATATTAAGTATCTTGTTCCAAAATGTCAATAATCTTTTTAAAAGGAGAACTGATGGTAATTTTAAAATACTAGCACAGCCTGACCTGTGGTGGTGCAGTGGATAAAGTGTTGATTTGGAACACTGAGGTCGCTGGTTTGAAACCCCGGGCTTGCCCAGTCCAGGCACATATGGGAATTGATGCTTCCTGCTCCTCCCCTCCTTCTCTCTCTCCCTCTCTCCCTCTCCTCTCTAAAATCAATCAATAAATTTTTAAAAATAGTATAACTGCAAGAGAGCTTAAAGAAGAAAGTTAAAATTACCTGTTTTGTTTTTAATAAAAATATTTTATGGCCTGACCTGTGGTGGCACAGTGGATAAAGTGTCGACCTGGAACCCTGAGGTTGCTGGTTCAAAACCCTGGGCTTGCCTGGTCAAGGCACATATGGGAGTTGATGCTTTCTGCTCCTCCCCGCTACTCGCTCTCTCACTCTCTCTTCTCGCTAAAATGAATAATTAAAATAAAAAAAAAAAAGTTAAAAAAATATTTTATGGATTACTGAATTGGTGGAAGGATGACTACATGATAAAGCAAATACAACAAAATGTTAAAAATACTGGTATTAGCATAATCTAGGGCATACGAATATACAGTTCTCTCAACTTTTGGCACACTTGAACATTTTTACAATAATACATGGGGACACATGTGACCATGTTTTTTTTTGTTTGTTGTTGTTGTTTTTTTTAAATATGTTGAAGACTTTATTCATTTTAGAGAGGAGAGAGAGAAAGAAGGGGGGAGGAGCAGGAAGCATCAACTCCCATATGTGCCTTGACCAGGAAAGCCCAGGGTTTTGAACCGGCAACCACAATGTTCCAGGCCAATGCTTTATTCGCTGCGCCACCACAGATCAGACCGTGATCATGTTTTGTTTTGTTTTTGGTATTTTTCTGCAGTTGGAAACAGGGAGGCAGTCAGACAGACTCCCGCATGCACCCGACCAGGATCCACCGGGCACGCCAACCAGGGGGTGATGCTCTGCCCATCTGGGGCGTCACTCTGTTGCAACCAGAGCCATTCTAGCGCCTGAGGCAGAGGCCACAGAGCCATCCTCAGCGCCCGGGCCAACTTTGCTCCAATGGAGCCTTGGCTGCAGGAGGGGAAGAAAGAGACAGAGAGGAAGGAGAGGGGGAGGGGTGGAGAAGCAGATGGGCACTTCTCCTGTGTGCCCTGGCCGGAAATCGAACCTGGGACTCCTGCACGCCAGGCCGACGCTCTACCACTGAGCCAACCAGCCAGGGCTGTGACCATGTTTTATTGACTGTATTTCATCCACTGTATTATACGCTGACTTAACTCAGCCTCTAGGCTCTAGCTCCTCTCTTCTCTGTTTTTAAGTCATCTTTGAGAATCTGAATACTATAGACAGTTTCCCAGAATAATATATTTTTTATTTATTTTCTAATTAACCACACATTTATCAGTGCTTTGCATGCTTAATCCTCCCAGTAACCCTATCAGGAAAGCACTCTTACTATCCCCAACCTAAGCCTAAAATTGTGTATATATCCTTAGGGTCTTTCTCTATAACCCAAAGTAAGATCCTTTGTTAAAGGACTGGAACCTGGGACTTTGCTGGAGCTGTGGGGACATGGAGTTTCTCTGCAATCCCAGGACCCAGCGTGGAACTGAATGTCGAGTGAGTAAAGAAACACTTGGCCTGACCTGTGGTGGCGCAGTGGATAAAGCGTCGACCTGGAAATGCTGAGGTCGCCGGTTCAAAACCCTGGGTTTGCCTGGTCAAGGCACATATGGGAGTTGATGCTTCTAGCTTCTCCCCCTTCTTTCTCTCTGTCTCTCTCTGTCTCTCTCTCTCTCTCTCTCCCTCTCTCTCTCCTCTCTAAAAATGAATTTAAAAAAACAAAAAAAAAAAAAAAAAAGAAACACTGCACATGGTTGCAGCTTAGGTTGCCATGTGCTCAGGCCCTGCCCAGGACACAACAAGGCCTTTCTGGGGCTGGGCTGTGGCAGACCTAAGTCTGGAGCAGGAGGTACTCACTGGAGAAAGGATAAATGAATGACATGTACCTGTCAGTCTCTCAAAGGTCAGAGCATGAGTGTCTGGCTCCCATTCTCCAGCAACTCACTCATGTGATAGGCCTGCGTGATGCATTCAGATTTAAGATGTCCATGTCACAGTGCAGTGGTCAGACCTTTCAGGTGGACAGGCGTGGGACTGAATTCTGTCTTGCAGCCTCTTTTTTAGCTGTGTGATCTCGACCAAGTCACTTCCTACTTTGTATCTGTTTCTTCACCTGAAAACATACAAAAACAACCCCTACCTTACCGTGCTTGGGGGTGGGTAAAGAAGCAACATGTGCAGCCTGATCTGTGGTGGCGCAGTGGATAAAGCATTGACCTGGAACACTGAGGTTGCTGGTTCAAAATCCTGGCCTTTCCCGGTCAAAGCACATATGAGAAGCAACTGTGAGTTGATGATGCTTCCCACTCCTCTCACCCCGTCTTTCTCTCTCTCTTCTCTCTCTAAAACCAATAAGTAAAATATTTTAATAAAATAATAAGTAAAAAGAATCAACATGTGCAAAGTGCTTGGCTTATGGTAAATAAAAAGTGGTGGTTGCCTGACCTGTAGCAGCACAGTGGATAGAGTGTTGACCAGGAGTGCTGAGGTTCTGGTTCGAAACCCAGTCAAAGCACTTATGACAAGGAACAAGCAAACAATGAGCAACTAAAGTGAAGCAACTATGAGTCAATACTTCTCACCATCCCTCCCAAATCAATAAAATAAAATCTTTTTTTTTTAATTTATTTTTTTACAGAGACAGTGAGTCAGAGAAAAGGACAAATAGGGACAGACAGACAGGAATGGAGAGAGATGAGAAGCATCAATCATTAGTTTTTCGTTGCGCATTGCGACCTTAGTTGTTCATTGATTGCTTTCTCATATGTGCCTTGACTGCGGGCCTTCAGCAGACCGAGTAACCCCTTGCTGGAGCCAGCGACCTTGGGTTCAAGCTGGTGGGATTTTGCTCAAACCAGATGAGCCCGCGCTCAAGCTGGCGACCTCGAGGTCTCGAACCTGGGTCCTCCGCATCCCAGTCCGACGCTCTATCCACTGCGCTACTGCCTGGTCAGGCAATAAAATAAAATCTTTAAAAAAAAAAGAAGTGGTGCTGTTACTGCTATTTTACCTTTAATGTGGGGATGTGTAACACTGCTGCCCAAGGACATTGGGGCATTGGGGTTTCCCTGAAAACAACCTGCTGGTGCTAGCCTTGAGGATTTTCTCTCCAAAGCACCACCACCTCTGGATGGGGTCTTATAAAGGCCCATTTACTGTCTCAGGTAGTTGGCACCAAATTGAAGAGACAAGGGGCTGGTGTTCAGCTGAATTCCCTCTTGAATGATGATAAATCCTCATTTAAAGATATGTGTTATTCCACTGGCCCTGGGATAGTGGAATGACCACACCATTCACCAGCTAATTCATTTACAGTAAAACGCAGTCATCTAACTAAGCTCCAAATCTTTATCCATAAAATGGGAGTGTAATAAAGTTGTCAAGTGTTTCACTGTAAAGTGCACAGTGGGTATGGAAATGAACATTTATTCATCCCCTGCACGAGCCGAGCACTGTACTGTGTTCTTTACAGGTATAATTTCACTGTTATCCTTGAAACAAAGTTTATGTTGATTAGGTATCCTTATCCTTACTTTACAAATGAGGAAACTGATGCTGTGAGATTGCCGTGGCTCACACAGCTCGTAAGAGGCAGAGCTGGGACTCCAATAGATCTTGGTATTTCTTTTTTTAATATTTTATTTATTCATTATAGAGAGGGGAGAGAGAGAGAGAGAGAGAGAAGGAGGGAGGAGCAGGAAGCATCAACTCCCATATGTGCCTTGACCAGGCAAGCCCAGGGTTTTGAGAATTTTTTTTTTAAATATTTTATTTATTGATTTTTAGAGAGAGAGGAGTGAGAGAGAGAGAAAGAGAGAGAGAGAGAAGGGGGAGGAGCAGGAAGCATCAACTCCCATATGTGCCTTGACCAGGCAAGCCCAAGGTTTCGAACCGGCAACCTCAGTGTTCCAGGTCGACGCTTTATCCCACTGCGCCACCACAGGTCAGGCAAGCCCAGGGTTTTGAACCGGCAACCTCAGCGTTTCCAGGTTGACGTTTTATCCACTGCACCACCACAGGTCAGGCGATCTTGGTCTTTCTAATGCCACTCAGTGACATCTCTACCATACCACCCAGCTTCCCTGTATTGGCAGGCTTAGCCTCTGACTGCCTCTAGCCTATGGTCTTGTTTCTATTGCAGGTGACTCAAGGGTCCATCTCCCATTGAACATTAGAATCCCCAAGGTTTAGCTTGTCAGAAATACTAAGACTGAGTCAGAATCTCTAGGGTGAGGGAGGGGGATTAGAGATCTTAATTAATTAATTTAAGAGAGAGAGGTGTTGCGAACTAGCGCGACTAGTATTTTCAGGTCCTGAGTAAGAACGGTGCAGAATTAAGAAAACAGACTTTGGCCCTGGCCGGTTGGCTCAGTGGTAGAGCATTGGCCTGGCGTGCAGAAGTCCTGGGTTCGATTCCTGACCAGGGCACACAGGAGAAGCACCCATCTGCTTCTCCACCCCTCCCCCTCTCCTTCCTCTCTATCTCTCTTCCCCTCCCGCAGCCGAGGCTCCATTGGAGCAAAAGATGGCCCGGGAGCTGGGGATGGCTCCTTGGCCTCTGCCCCAGGCGCTAGAGTGGCTCTGGTCGTGACAGAGCCACGCCCCGGATGGGCAGAGCATCATCCCCTGGTGGGCATGCCGGGTGGATCCCGGTCGGCTCCTGCGGGAGTCTGTCTGACTGCCTCCCCGTTTCCAGCTTCAGAATAATACAAAAAAAAAGAAAAGAAAATAGACTTAAAGAATTAAAAGATGGGGTCGGGAGGGCTCTGCAATTACTGCTAGCAGAAACAGATCACCCTAGTAGAAACAGGTCATGCCCAAAAACCTGCATCTTCCTTTATTTTATAGGGCAAAGTGGGCTATTAGCAAATCAATGACTTTTCTGATTACAGTTTCCAAGGCAACCCAAGAATTCTACCAAGTGAAGAAAACCCCCACCATACATAAACATCCTAATTTTACACATAGAAGAAATTTGCCTTCAGTCTTTCCAGGAAACATGGGGGGTAGGATGAGCAAATACATGGAGGTGTGGGCAAGGGCTCAGCCTTTTGCAACTTAATCAGCAAACAAGGTGGGGGGTTGGGCAGACTGTCAGCTTAAGCCAGTTCCCCACACCTCTGTGCCCCTGAAATCCAAACTCTAAAGACCCTGTTGATTCTTTGGTCCCTGACAGACAGGGATTAGAGGTCTTTATTTTATTCTATTTATTTATTTACTTACTTATTTTAGCGAGAGAGACAGGGACAGACAGACAGGAAGGGAGAGAGATGAGAAGCATCAATTCTTTGTTGTGTCTCCTTAGTTGTTCATTGATTGCTTTCTCATATGTACCTTGAGCAGAGGCTACAGCAGAGTGACCCCTTGTTCAAGCCAACGACCTTTGGGCTCAAGCCAGTGACCATGGGGTCATGTCTATGATACCACGCTCAAGCCAGTGTCTTCATTTTAAACAAGCCCACCCTGCAGTGAGTTCAAGGGCCGCAGCACTCTGCTTTTCATTTCTGGACATAAACATTCACCTTCTTCATGCCAGAGACCACTGTTTTTGTTCATTAATCTTCAAGTATTAAGGAGAGAGACAGAATCCGCAGAGGGGAAAGTTTGAGAACTTCTAATGGTGCAGGTGCAGTTTTCCCCTTTCAAGACTCCCTTTAAGCCAGGGGTTGGGAACCTATGGCTCGCGAGCCAGATGTGGTTCTTTTGATGGCTGCATCTGGCTTGCAGACAGATCTTTAATAAAAAAAATAATGTTAAAAATATAAAACACTCTCATGTATTACAATCCATTCATTTCCTACCACTCATGTTCACTGTTGCCAGTGGCTGGAGCCAATCACAGCTGTCCTCCGGGACAACACCAAATTTTTATTGGATAATGCGTAACGTACACGGGTTGTTGTATGGCTCTCACGGAATTACATTTTAAAATATGTGGCCCTGGCCGGTTTGCTCAGTGGTAGAGCATCGGCCTGGTGTGCAGGAGTCCTGGGTTTGATTCCTGGCCAGGGCACACAGGAGAGGCGCCCATCTGCTTCTCCACCCCTCCCCCTCTCCTTCCTCTCTGTCTCTCTCTTCCCCTCCCGCAGCCAAGGCTCCATTGGAGCAAAGTTGGCCTGGGCGCTGAGGATGGCTCCATGGCCTCTGCCTCAGGTGCTAGAATGGCCCTGGTTGCAAGAGAGCAATGCCCCAGATGGGCAAAGCATCGCCCCCTGGTGGGCATGCGGGTGGATCCTGGTCGGTTGCATGCGGGAGTTTGTCTGACTGCCTCCCCTGTTTCCAACTTCAGAAAAAAAAAATACACAAAAAAAATATGTGGCATTCAGGGCTCTCTCAGCCAAAAAGGTTCCCAACCCCTGCTTTAAGCACATAGTGGCAAGTGTAAGAAGCGGTGTAAAACGCACAGGCTCAGGAGTCAGGGTTGCCACATTGGACAAATCACAACCTTAAGCCTCAGTTTTCCATCTGCAAAATGAGCATGCTAAAACCAACCTTCCAACATTATTGTGAGAATTAAATAAGCAAAGAACATGTTTCTCATTCCTCCTAGCATTTACCACAGTGTTTCAAATTTGTCTCAACAATGTATCTCCAGTTCCTAAGATTGTGTCTGGCACATATGTTTGTGGAAGGGATAACATTTGTAAAAATGAAGTCTGCCAGGCTCACAGCTGATCCTCAATAACATATATGTGTGTGTAGCAGCTATATACACACATATACATACATATGTGTTTGTGTGTAAAGTGAAGAGGGGAAATCTGAGTGGTGGAGGGAGCGGTACGGTGGGATGACACTGTATGTGGAATCCCAAACTCTGGGTTCAAATCCAGCCTGGTCCTGGCCAGCTCCACTGCAGTGCCTAGATGCCTACATCTGGTCTCCTTTAGTAATCTCTCCGTACGTTTTGGGTCTTTTAAGCAGCCTCAAATCATTTCGGGGAAAGATCCCATACATAAAACACCAGCCTCTCTGAGTCTCCTTCCGGTCCTCATCCGTGAAAAGAACACAACGCAGCTAGGATTTTAGGAAGCTTTCAATGAAAGCTCTTGGAAACCCGGGGGCTTTTTACACAGACCGGTAAGGGCGGAGGCGCTGAGTCGAACCTGCATGCGCCCAGAAATGCGGAGTTGCCCGAAGAAAATGCCCTAAAAGGAAAGGACACTTAAAAGAAAGTAAAGGTGAATTCCAGGCATGAGCTTTCCAGGGGGCAGCCGGACTTCCCCGCCCCCCGGGCCCCCAGGTGCGCCCCGCGCCGCCCACTGGCGCTTAGCAGTGGAGCCGCGCTAGGACCCGAGGAGGAAGAGCCGCAGAGATCCCGACGCGGCCTCCAGCGGGTGCTGCCGCGAGCGGCCGGCCGAGCGGCTGGAAATGAAAGTGCAGCGCTCCGGAGCCATATGGACGGAGCTGCCGGGGCGGCGGCGCCGGGAGCAGGATGCGGCCGCCCGTAATTAAATAGCATTTACTCTTATTATTACTAATAATAATAACGTAATCATACCTCTAGTCATAGCATACCATTTATCGGGCTCGGCGCAGGCCAGCGGGGAGCGCAGCCCGGCCGAGGTGAGTGCAGCGCGCGGCCCGCGCCCTGCGGGGCAGAGGCCGGGGCCCGACCGCGTCCTGGCGGCCGGCAGGAGGGCGCGGGGTCCGGGGCCGCGGGCTGGAGCGGGTGGGGGAGTCCGAGCCAGGCCGAAGCTGCGCGGGGCCATCTGGAAAGTACCTTTGGAGGCTAAAGCAATGCCCCCTCTCCCATTTCCTCCTTTTCGGGGCTCCCCCTCCCGATCCCCATGCCTTCCCCCAAAGTTTCAAAGTTATTGTGCGGCCGGGGGCACCTGCCGCTGGGTGGTTGGGCCGCCTCTACAGCTCCGGGGGGGTAGGTGTGCCCTGGAATTTTCTTCCGGGGGTGCTGTCCTCTCCGCGATCCGAGTTTGAGGGGCGCGGATGCTTTGCCTGCCCCCGCGAAGGGGGCCCTGCCTTTTGTGTGCGCTTTGGCCGCGCAGCGCAGGGAGTTGAAGGGACCGCAGCGAGGGCCGGGGACCGCGGCCGCTAACAGGCCGCCCATGCCGGCTGCGGCGGCCACGCGAGCCCGGGGATCTCAGGCCTGCGCTCTGGGGGGCGGGGGCTACAGAAAAGGGGGGCGCGGTCTGGGTGGGGGGCATTTCCGGTCGTGCTATCCGTTCCTGGGCTTGGAGGCCTGAGAGGAGCCGGTCGCCGCGGTGGGAAGGGGTCGCGAGGGAGCTACGGGGCCCTCTCCAGTGCCTGGGGGAGCGCCCCCGGGAGATAGGTGCCCGCGAGTAGCCGACCCCAGCCTCAGACCCTTCTCTGGTCCTCAGTGGGCCTCGGGGTCCCCTCTAGGCATGCTCCTTTTATTTATTTCACCTTAAAATCTGCCTAGCTCGGGTATCTATAGGTGCCTGGTTGGGGGGTCTTTAACACAGACGAAGCAGTTTTCCGGGGGGGGGGGGGAGGAAATCATGTAGGAACGATTCACTGACAGATCCTGATGGCTCTGGTGACAACATGACATTAGTGGGGAGGACTAGAGCTGGGGCCCTGGATGGGGGCTGGGCAGGGGTGGGGGACTGGGGTCCACAGCAGTTTTGTCAGGGATTTCATTCTTCTGGGGTTGTTCACTAGGACTTTGGTTCCCAGGTACCAGACTTGGAACCCCAACTTCTTACCATTTTCCTCAGTGCTTGTAATCTATCGAGTCTCATGAAAATAGCAGAATGTAGATCCTTGAATTTTCACAGGAATGCGATAATTATAGTACATTGAACAACTGTTGGAAGCAAAATTCCAGCGGAATCTTCAGTTTTACTACCAACACTTCCCCTCCTTTCTCCCTACATACAACCATACCCACAGTGTTGTCTTTCTCCATTTTCACTTCCTATAGGAATGATGTCCTGCCAAAGGCAGTTGGAAGCAGGTTTGAGGTGTGGGGGTGCCTTAAGCTTGGAAGGTGGAATCTGAGGATGTTCGTCTGAGGATGGGAGAGAGATTTTGTGATCCCTAAGCTGAGATGGGGTTTCTGTCCCATGGATGCTGTGAATGCTAGGCTGTTGGCTTCTTGTTTCTGATGGGCATTTAAGAATGTGGATTTTGTGCCTGACCTGTGGTGGCGCAGTGGATAAAGCGTCAACCTGGAACACTGAGGTTGCCAGTTTGAAACCCTGGGATTGCCCTGTCAAGGCACATATGGGAGATGATGCTTCCTGTTCCTCCCCTCTTCTCTCTCTCTCTCTCCTCCTTCTCTCCTCTCTAAAATAAATAAAATCTTTTTAAAAAAAGAATGTGGATTTTGGCAGCTAAGGAGATCTGTGGGATGTGCTAGTCTCTTGAGTCTCAGGTATTGGAAAGTTGAAGTGTCAGTAGGTTTGGATGTGAGAGTCTGGAAATAATACAGTGTGTCCGTAAAGTCATGGTGCACTTTTGACCGGTCACAGGAAAGCAACAAAAGACGATAGAAATGTGAAATCTGCACCAAATAAAAGGAAAACCCTCCCAGTTTCTGTAGGACAATGTGGCAGCATGTATGCATGCGCAGATGATGACGTAACACTGTGTATACAGCAGAGCAGCCCACGGCCATGCCAGTTGAGATGTGGACGGTTCAGAGGAAAGTTCAGTGTGTTCTGTGGCTCGCTAAATTTGAATCCGTGACCGAAGTGCATTGTGAATATTGGCACGTTTATAATGAAGCACCACCACATAGGAATAACATTACTCGATGGGATAAGCAGTTGAAGGAAACTGGCAGTTTGGTGGAGAAACCCCGTTCTGGTAGGCCATCAGTCAGTGACGAGTTTGTAGAGGCTATATAGGATAGCTACCTAAGGAGCCCTAAAAAAATCTGTGTGTGAGCCCACATCGAACTGCACTGAATAGGTATGAAATTGGGAGAGTTTTCCTTTTATTTGGTACAGATTTCACATTTCTTTAGTCTTTTGTTGCTTTCCTGTGACTGGTCAAGAATGCACCATGACTTTACAGACACACTGTATTTCCTTAAGTAGCACTTTTTTTTTTTTTTTAGAGACAGAGAGAGGGATAGATAGGGACAGACAGACAGAAATGGAGAGAGATGAGAAGCATAAATCATTAGTTTTTCATTGAGACACCTTAGTTGTTCATTGATTGCTTTCTCATATGTGCCTTGACCATGGGGCTACAGCAGACCGAGGAACCCCTTACTCAAGCCAGCGACTTTGGGTCCAAGCTGGTGAGCTTTGCTCAAACCAGATGAGCCTGCGCTCAAGCTGGCGACCTTGGGGTCTCGAACCTGGGTCTTCTGCATCCCAGTCCGACGCTCTATCCACTGCACCACTGTCTGGTCAGGCTAGTAGCACATTTTTTAGTGTATAACAAAAGGGCTTTCACATATGTTGGGTCATTTGTCCTCCACTGAACCCATGTCAGGTAGACATTTTTCAATCTTCATTTTCCAGATAAGAAACCTGAGGCTTCAAGAATAGAATATCTCAATGGAAAGTCACATAGAGCAGTGGTCCCCAATCCCTGGGCTGCGGACTGGTACCGGTCCATGGGCCATTTGGTACTGGTCCACAGAGAAAAAATAAATAACTTACATTATTTCTGTTTTATTTATATTTAAGTCTGAACTTAAATATCTTATTTTATTTTTTTATCTTATTTTTTTATTATTATTATTATTTTTTTTTTTGTATTTTTCTGAAGCTGGAAACGGGGAGAGACAGTCAGACAGACTCCGGCATGTGCCCGACCGGGATCCACCCGGCACACCCACCAGGGGGCGACACTCTGCCCCTCCCGGGCGCCGTTCTGTTGCGAACAGAGCCACTCCAGCACCTGGGGCAGAGGCCAAGGAGCCATCCCCAGCGCCCGGGCCATCCTTGCTCCAATGGAGCCTTGGCTGCGGGAGGGGAAGAGAGAGACAGAGAGGAAGGAGAGGGGGAGGGGTGGAGAAGCAGATGGGCGCCTCTCCTGTGTGCCCCGGCCGGGAATCGAACCTGGGACCTCTGCACGCCAGGCCGATGCTCCACCACTGAGCCAACTGGCCAGGGCCACGATGTTTTATTTTTAAAAACAACCAGATTCCCTCTGTTACATCTGTCTAAGACTCACTCTTGATGCTTGTCTCGGTCACGTGATACATTTATCTGTCCCACTCTAAAGGCCGGTCCATGAAAATGTTTTCTGACATTAAACCGGTCTGTGGCCCAAAAAAGGTTGGGGACCACTGACATAGAGGACTTAGAATTCCCAGCTGGTATTCTGACTCTGAATCTTCACCCTTTCCCGGAGTCCTGGGCTAACTTTAACTTAGCAAGTTACTTTTCAGGTGCCTCTTGTGAGCATGATGAGGTGCTCTGGGACAGGCTTAAGGTTGAGTTTGTCACTTTGAATCTGCCTGGATAGAGAACATTAACTCTAGTGAATCAAGGTAAGAAGGAAATGCTCAAAACTGGGGTCAGTGCAGTGGGAATGGAGAGAAGAGAGGGCTCCTGGGGTAACCTGGAAAAGATAGGGGAGGCTTCCTCCAGGAAGTGGAGCTTGAGCTTGGAAGGATAGGAAGGCTTGGCCCCATTAAGAGGAGGAGTTGATTTCTGGGATCTCTACAATTGCCTATGCACTGGGAGGTTGACATGTGTTTTCTCTAATTCTTACAGTGGCTCCATGGAGGGTAGGCGTTATTAATCTCCATTTCATAATTGAAGACACGAGAAACACGGGATTTATGTGGCTGGTCCAAGGTCACCCAGTTTGATTTGAACCCATACCTGTGTGACTGTTAAGTGTGATGCATTGGAATTGATGTCACCTCCAATTGGTGACATCTAATTGGACCACCTTCATCTTAGTTATGTAGACAAAAACAGACCAGGACAATCTGAACTGGCAAATGTAACAAGGGTTGGGGCTTAAGCTGAAAGGTCAGCAGGTTCCCCAAGGTGAGGGAGCTTTACTAAAATAGCTCTATAACCTGACCAGGCGGTGGCACAGTGGATAGAGTATGGACCTGGGACACTGAGGACCTAGGTTCAAAACCCCAAGGTTGTCAGCTTGAGCGCAGGGTGGCTGGCTTGAGCCTGGGATCATAAACATGACCCCATGGTTGCTGGCTTGAGACCAAAGGTCACTGGCTTGAGCAAGGGATCACTGGCGCAGCTGGAGCCCCCTGGTCAAGGCACGTATGAGAAACAAAGTGCCGCAACTATGAGTTGATGCTTCTCATCTCTCTCCCTTCCTCTCTCTCTCTCTCTCTCTCTCTGAATTAAAAAAAAAAAATAGCCCTATAACCCAGGGTCTGTAGGGGCTGACCCAGTAAAAGTACTCTCAGAGATTTCTGTAAGTGATGAGAAGGCAGAATGGCTGTGGAAGGAAGAGTGGGCCCTGAGCATGGAGATATAAATTCAATTCCTTAGTGCCTGGCCAGATACCTTGGAAGATCTTGTAGCTTGGACAGGAGAAAGATATGGATGATTAACTTCAGCTGCCCAAGGACAGGAACTGGGTCTGATTTACCCCCTATACCTCAGGCCCCAGTGGAGGTGCCAGGAGGACATGTTCAGCTATTGTGTTGTCAAAGTGAATTATGCACTGGAAAGGGGGAAGGTTTATTTTGTCTGGGGGTGGAAGTTCTTCCTGGAAGAAGTGCCATTTGAATATTTGAAAGATGGCTTGAGAAAGGCCATAGGAAGGGCATTCTAAAGAGATGCACTGAGACAGACAAAGGTAGGGCCATGTAAAGAAGGGACAGGCTGATCATCTGGTGCAGCCACAGTGTAGACAGTAGGTTTGAGTTCAGGTTCAAGGTCTGGCTCTGCCATTGAGCTCCTTTGGGTTCTCTGTGCCTACGTTTTCCTTTCTGGAAACAAGCACTGACATTTGATGATTTGATGGTCACCTATAGGAGAAGCGCAGTGCCAGGGGATCAGGACAGGAGACTCACGTGAGAGGAATTAGAGGGGTATGTAAATTTTTTAAATTTTTTTAACTTTTTTTTTTTTTTTAAGTTTTATTTTTCTTTTTTCTTTTTTTTTTTTTTGTATTTTTCTGAAGCTGGAAACAGGGAGAGACAGTCAGACAGACTCCCGCATGCGCCCAACCGGGATCCACCCGGCACGCCCACCAGGGACGACCGCTCTGCCCACCAGGGGGCGATGCTCTGCCCCTCCGGGGCGTCGCTCTGCCGCGACCAGAGCCACTCTAGCGCTTGGGGCAGAGGCCAAGGAGCCATCCCCAGCGCCCGGGCCATCCTTGCTCCAATGGAGCCTTGGCTGCGGGAGGGGAAGAGAGAGACAGAGAGGAAGGAGGGGGGCTGGGGGGCGGAGAAGCAAATGGGCGCTTCTCCTATGTGCCCTGGCCGGGAATCGAACCCGGGTCCCCCGCACGCCAGGCCGACACTACCGCTGAGCCAACCGGCCAGGGCCAAAATTTTTTTAACTTTTATTTCTTTTATTTAGTGAGAGGAGGGGAGGCAGGCAGACTCCAGCATGCACCCAGACTGGGATCCACCCAGCAAGCCCACTAGGGGGTGATGATTTGCACATCTGGGGCCCTTGTTGCAACTGAAGCCATTTTTTTCCTGAGGTGGAGGACATGGAGCCATCCTCAGCACCCAGGGCCAACTCACTCTAATAGAGCCTTGACTGCAGGAGGGGAGGAGAAGATAGAGAGATGGAGAGAGAGAGAGAAATGAGATGGGGAGGTTGAAGAAGCAGATGGGTACTTCTCCTGTGTGCTCTGGCCAGGAATCGAACCCAGGCGATCCACACTCCAGGCCAATGCTCTATCACTTAGCCAACCGGCCAGGGCCAGGGGTATATAAATTTTTAATAATTTAAAAACACCGATCCAGCAATTACCTAATGGTCAGGCTCTATGTGAATGCTTTTACCTAGATTTGCTTATTTAATCTTTATAATAACCCTGTAAGTAGGCACTATAATTATCCCTATATTATAGATAAAGAAACTGTGGCATAGAGAGGTTAAGTAGCATTGTGTAAGAGGCAGAACTAAAGAGCAAACCTAGGGAGTCTGGCCCTTGAGTGAGCCCAGTGTGGGCCTAGGTATGGCTGAGAAGGAGAGGGAACTGATGGGGCCAGTGGTGGTCGTTTTCAGACAGCAGAAGGTGGAGGTACTGCTGAGGAAGTTGGGCTGTAACCTGAAGCTGGAGCCTCAGCCTGGGTTGATGAGGTGACAGCTTTGTGTCAGCTCCCAGGAGCCTTCACAGAAGCCAGCTCTTTTCATCACATTTAATGGCCCATAGACAACAGGCTCGTTTTCCTTTCCCTGTCATCACCAGCTACAGGGCTGCATCCCACCTTATTTATTTCCCCTGGTTAGTCTGCTGCTTTGGGAGCGTCTGATGGCTTCTGCAGGCGCGTTAGTGCTGTTGCCCATTAGGCTGTGGAGGCCCAGAAAAGGGGCAGCAGCATTTCTAAATCAGAACCCATCTACAGTTGACTTCTGGTCAGCAGAGACTCCTGAGCCCTGCGTCAGAGACTGAGCTACTGGCTTGATGGTAACAGTGGCAGTGGTAACAGCAGCCACCACATATTTAACAGTTGTGTGCTAGCTCTGTGCTTGGCACTTTCTTTGTCTTCTTTTATTGAATTCTAACAACTTGTGGAAGCAGGAATGATTATTAGAAGCACCATCTTTCAAATGAGGAGACTGAGGTTACGAGATCACATGCTGTGGTGGAGCAGGAGGTCAGAGGGAGCCAGGCCCAATAGGCTCCTGAGTCCAAGGTCTTAGCTGCCGTGTAGTAGTGATGCTTTCATGTTATTTTGGTCTCCATGGAGCTCTTATCTGTCTGGAAATCCTAATTATCTAACATTTGTGTTATGTGTTTGCCCACAGTCCCTCATTAATCCTCATGACAATCCTTCGAGGTAAGAGATGTTCCTCTTTTTCAGAAAAAAAAAAGAGTCAAACACTCTTCAGCTCTTCCTACCCTGTTCATGCTGTGACTCAGGAAGGTGTGTTAGATTCTCTGAGACCAAGAGCCATGTCTTCTGAGGAGCCGGGGTCAGCCAGCGAGCAGCCACAGAACACTTCCTGTGAAGGCTGCAAGGCGGGTCGAGGCTGTGACCCTTCTGGGGTTTTCAGAGGTTCATTTGCTCTTACTCCCCACAGCATTCTATGTCATGCCCTTCCCTCTCTGCAGACACAGGAATGCAGAGCAGGGAGTCCAAAGTCCTGAGTTTCATTCCCAGCTCCAGCATGTGCCAGCTATGTGATCTGGGGCACAATCCTTTCATCAGTCCGGCCTCAATCATCTGTTCTGGAAAATGGCCTTGCTGATTCAGCCCTGTCTGCCTCAGGTTTGCTGTGAGTCCCAAATAAAGGAATTTTGAAAGCTATAAAGACCACCCATTGCCTTTATAGGGCATGGTTGTGGTTGCCATGAGCGTTGAATAATCTCCAGAATGTTCCTGAATTGTCTCCACTGCCCTCCTGATCCAGACCTGGGTCAAGTAGCCTCCCAGCTAATTTTTCAGCTTCCCTTCTTGTGATCCATCCTCAATGCAGCAGCCAGAGTGATCTTCTCAAGATTTAAGCGAGACCCTATCTGTCCTCTGCTAAACACCTTCCAGTGGTTTCCTGACACAGGCTGTCTCTCCGGCATGGCCTGCGTGTAGCTCTCAGACCAGCCTGAGCCTGCCCCGTGCACCTTGCTTCCTACTTGACTTGTCTTCTCTCCACTCTCCAGTGCAGTCACACTGGCCTTTTTTTCCTTTTTTTTCTTTTTCTTTCCCTGCATTTTTCTGAAGTTGGAAACGGGGAGGCAGTCAGACAGACTCCCGCATGTGCCCGACCAGGATCCACCCGGCATGCCCACCAGGGGGCGATGCTCTGCCCATCTGGGGCATTGCTCTGTTGCAACCAGAGCCATTCTAGTGCCTGACAGCGCCCAGGCCAACTTTGCTCCAATGGAGCCTTGGCTGCGGGAGGGGAAGAGAGAGACAGAGAGGAAGGAGAGGGGGAGGGGTGGAGAAGCAGATGGGCGCTTCTCCTGTGTGCCCTGGCCGGGAATCGAACCTGGGACTCCTGCATGCCAGGCCAACACTCTACCACTGAGCCAACCGGCCAGGGCCTCACACTGGACTTTTGCCTTTTCCTTGAAAATTCTAAGCTCATTCCCACCTCTGTCAAGTGCACGCTTACCCACCTCCCATGTTGCCATGGCTGGCTTCTTCTTTTGTCTTTTAAATGCCACCTCCTGCCTTAGCCAGGTGGCTCAGTTGGTTAGAGCGTTGTTCTGTACACCAAGGTTGCGGGTTTGATCCTGAGTCAGAGCATGTACAAAGAATCAACCAATGAGCCTGACCAGGCGGTGGCACAGAGGATAGAGCGTCGGACTGGGACACAGAGGACCCAGGTTCGAGACTCTGAGGTCGCCAGCTTGAGCGTGGGCTTATCTGGTTTGAACAAAGCTCACCAGCTTGGATCCAAGGTCCCTGGCTTGAGCAAGGGGTTCCTTGGTCTGCTGTAGGCCCACGGTCAAGGCACATATGAGAAAGCAATCAATGAACAACTAAGGTGTCGCAACGAAAGACTGATGGTTGGTGCTTTTCATCTGTCTCCATTCCTGTCAGTCTGTCCCTATCTATCCCTCTCTCTGACCCTCTCTGTCTCTGTAAAAAAAAAAAAAAAAAAAAAAAGAATCAACGAATGAATGCATAAATAAGTGGAAAAGCAAATTGATGTCTTTCTCTCTGTATTCTCTATCTCTAAAATTAAAATAAAAAACTTTTTAAAAACCAACATAAATAAATAAATAAATAAATGCCACCTCCTCAGAAGGGTCTTCACTAAACTCCCAGCCCACACCCATCACTCCCTGCCATGTTTCCTATTTTAGTTTCTTTGTAACTTTTATCTGTATCTTTACTTGTCTTGTGCATTTAACACTGACCTGTTACTTTGTCTTCCCACACCTGGAACACAAACTCCACAAGGCCAGGGACTTGATTAACCTTGCTCCCCAGCATCTGGCAGAAGCCCTTGCTCACGAAGGTGTTCTGTGGATATTTGTTGAATAAATGAACAGTAGTAGCAGCATGTTCCAGAACAGCCCTTGCCAAAAAAGAGTAGCCTACACAGAAACTGCAAAGAAATTGGTGTGGACTGATTGGAAAGTACTTTCAGGCTAATTTTTTAAGTTGCCAGGTGCTCTTGAACAGTGCCCAGCTCAGCAGAAACACAAATCTATGACCTTCTCTGTGAGGTGCACACTATGTAACTCTGCAGATTGTCTTGCAAGGTGCAGATCATTAGCCTCATATTGCAAGTGACAAAAACTGAAGCTCAGAGAGGTGCCCAAAAGGCACTGTGGGACAGTGCTGGGACTGGAACCCAGGTCTGGCAACCTGCATGGCTCGGCTCCTTGCACCGGCCCAGCCTGCCTCCCTGTCTTCAGGCAATGAAGCAGGCAGAGTAGCTCGCAAAATTCTCTTGATGTCCGGGCAGTACAATCAAAAGGATCTCTGAGCTCTCGTGAGCAGCAATGATGACTTCTCAGTTGTTCAAAAGAAAGAAACATGGCCCGACGTGTTGTGGAGCAGTGGATAAGGCATTGACCTAGAACACTAAGGTTGCTGCTGGTTTGAATCCTCTGGGCTTGCCCGGTTAAGGCACATGTGGAAGTTGATTCTTCCTGCTCCTCTCCCCCTTCTCTCTTTCTGTCTCCCTCTCTCATTCTCTCTTCCCTCTCCCTAAAATGAATAAATAAAATTTTAAAAAATAGAAAGAAAGAAACACTCCACAATGCTAAGCGGTCACTCTGAACTATGGGACTCTGGGTGTTTTCTGTTTTTTTCTGTTTTGTTTTATTATATTTGCCCATACTTCCCAAGGGTTGTACAATGAGCTTCTGTTATTTTTGTACTTTAAAAAAAAGTATTTAAACATCTCACTTTATCACCATAGCTGGCTGGTAGAGATGGAGCAGGAGCCTGGGCCCCTGGAGACAGAGGTGGGTTCTGGACCTTCCTGTGCAGTTTGGCCCCAGGGTGTTGGGAGCCTAATATAAGATGATGGAAGTTAAAGCTCTTTGTAACCAGGACACTGCAGGCAGTAGTGTTATGCTGCTGACTCTTAGTTTGGTTGGGGGAGGCAGTGGGGAGTCCTGGGGGCAGTTTCCTGAACTTTGGTTTCTGTGGAGGTGGCCAGTTAAAAGTAAACAAAGTGCAAGTTGCTGAAGCCTGGGAGCATTCCATGGTTTCTCCTTGACAGGTGGCTCCTGGTGGAGCCTGGGGTAGTGTGGGAGACTCCTGCCTTCTCCCCCAGCAGCAGCAGCAGCAGCCTCTGCCGCCACAGGGCTTTGGTCAAGTCCTGGACCCACCAAGCCTCACTTTATTTATTTATTTCACTTTATTTTTTATTTTTTTATTTTTTTACAGGGACAGACAGACAGGAACGGAGATGAGAAGCATCAATCAGCCCTGGCCGGTTGGCTCAGCGGTAGAGCGTCGGCCTAGCGTGCGGAGGACCCGGGTTCGATTCCCGGCCAGGGCACACAGGAGAAGCGCCCATTTGCTTCTCCACCCCTCCGCCGCACTTTCCTCTCTGTCTCTCTCTTCCCCTCCCGCAGCCAAGGCTCCATTGGAGCAAAGATGGCCCGGGCGCTGGGGATGGCTCTGTGGCCTCTGCCCCAGGCGCTAGAGTGGCTCTGGTCGCAATATGGCGACGCCCAGGATAGGCAGAGCATCGCCCCCTGGTGGGCAGAGCGTCGCCCCATGGTGGGCGTGCCGGATGGATCCCGGTCGGGCGCATGCGGGAGTCTGTCTGACTGTCTCTCCCCGTTTCCAGCTTCAGAAAAATGAAAAAAAAAAAGAAGCATCAATCATCAGTTTTTTGTTGCGACACCTTATTTGTTCATTGATTGCTTTCTCATATGTGCCTTGACTGTGGGCCTTCAGCAGACTGAATAACCCCTTGCTTGAGCCAGCAACCTTGGGTCCAAGCTGGTGAGCTTTTGCTCAAGCCAGATGAGCCCGTGCTCAAACTGGCGACCTTGAGGTCTCGAACCTGGGTCTTCCGCATCCCAGTCCAACGCTCTATCCACTGTGCCACCGCCTGGTCAGGCCACTTTATTTATTTATTTTATTTATTTATTTATTTATTTTTTACAGAGACAGAGAGAGTCAGAGAGAGGGATAGACAGGGACAGACAGACAGCAACGGAGAGAGATGAGAAGCACCAATCATTAGTTTTTCATTGCGTATTGCAACACCTTAGTTCATTGATTGCTCTCTCATACGTGCCTTGACCACGGGCCTTCAGCAGACCGAGTAACCCCTTGCTGGAGCCAGCGACCTTGGGTTCAAGCTGGTGGGCTTTTCCTCAAACCAGATGAGCCCACGCTCAAGCTGGCGACCTCGGGATCTCGAACCCGGGTCCTCTGCATCCCAGTCCGACGCTCTATCCATTGCGCCACTGCCTGGTCAGGCGACTTTATTTTTAAAGCCTCACTTTTCTGTGAAAGTGGGGATAATAACACCTACTTTTGAGATTAGTGTAGTGATAAAACCATGATAGCTTCTAAATCATTGCTGCACCACAGTCCTGTCAGGCAGCCTGGGGAAGCCTCAGAACACTGCTTTTAAATGCATTAAACATAAAATACACAGGACTACAGAGAAAATCAATTCTATTGAACTGTGGCTGTGCTTTTTTTTTTTTTTTAATTTATTGATTTTTAGAGAGAAAGGAAGGGAGGGGGAGAAAGAGAGGGAGATAAAAAAACATCAATTTGTTGTTCTACTTATTCTGCCATCACGGGTGGATTCTTTCATGGACCTTGTCCAGGGGTCAAACCTGAAACCTCAGTATATCGGAGCAACACTCTAACCAACTGAACTATCCAGCTAGGGCCTGTGACTCTGCTTTTTTATCAGTGCACTGAAAAAACAAGATCTAGCCTGATCTGTGGTGGCACAGTGGATGAAGCATCGACCTAGAATGCTGAGGTCACAGGTTTGAAACCCCGGGCCTGCCTGGTCAAGGTACATGCAAGAAGCAACTGTGAGCTGATGCTTCCAGCTTTCTCTCTGTTCTCCTTTCTCTAAAATCAATAAATAAAATCTTAAAAAGAAAAAAATAAAACAAGACCTAGCAGTGAGTAACAGTCAAAGTTGTGATTAGCGTGAACAATATTTTGTTACGTCTGCAGTTGCTGCAATGTGAATGGGAAAGCAGTAATTTCTAGCACCGACACTACTGTGGTGTATTGCCTATATCCATAATTGACGGAAATGCTAAATGTTAGGTAGAGGCTAGTGAAAAAAACTTGTGAATGCTTTCCCATCCAAGTTCATGGACTCCTGAATTCTCTCCAGGGGCTCTAGGTTCAAAACCCCTGCCATAAGAAGGTGCTTGATGCCCAGTGGGTAATTTCCAAAAATGAGCTAAGACCCCTCCCTGACTCCTTGGTGCAGAGGGTTCTCAGGGAGACAGGCAGCGCCCATAAGGACTGTGGAGAAGGGATTGATGGTGCAGACCTAGAGTGCTAACTGGTGAGGTCAGAGATAGTGAAATTAAACCTTTTCTGGTCTCTAAGCCACTGAGGGCTAGTGAGTCAGGAGAAGTGCCAGGGATCTTTGCAGAGGACGTGACCTCAGGTAGTGTTTGTGTGTGTGACAGATCTGTGGTCTGCATGAACTGCTGTTCTTTCAAGAAACCTTGACAGGTATGCGCCAGGCAGTGGCATGTGGGAGGAGGCTGGAGGCATCCTGTGGGGATGGGGAGGAGCACCGTTGGGTTGGGAGGTGGCCTCTAGAGTCTAAATGTCAGGCTTCAAATCCCAGCTCCATCAGTTACTAACTCTGGCAGGTTACTTCACCTCCTTGTGCCTTGGTTTCCTCATCTGTAAAATGGGGATGATAATAGTACTTTCTTATGGGGTGTTGTCAAGATTAAGTATTATATTTAAAGCTCCTAGAATAATATCTAGTAGGGAAAAGTGCCTAATAAATGAAGACTAAAAGCAGCTTCTACACTGTTATTCTAGGATTCATGAGGCTTGAATGGGAAGTCGGTGGTCTGACATTGCCAGTGTGTAACAGTCTAGGCCGGGCCACAGGGCTGGAAGAGAGTCCATGTGTTATGGGACTGTGTGCTCGGAATGAGTGGCCTCCTGCTTGTGGGTGTCACGGAAGGTTTTGTTTATTTAACTTTTTATTCACAGGAAGTTATAAAAATAGCACAAAGTTTTCTTCATCTAGCTTTCCCTGATGGTAATATATAGTTGTATCTTATCAAAACCAGAAAATTGGCATTGGTATGTTACTAGACTACAGAGTGTATTTGGTTTTCACCTTTTTTAAAAACCTGCATTCATTTGTGTATGTGTGCATGCACCCAGAGGGTTTTGAGCAGGGAAGGGACACTGACATATATGTTAAATGGGTATCCTTTACCCTCATACACTGTTGGTGGGAATGTAAAGTAGTACAACCACTATGGAGGAAAGTATGGTGGTTCCTCAAAAAACTGCAACTAGAACTACCTTATGACCCAGCAATCCCTCTACTGGGTATATACCCCAAAACCTCAGAATCATTGATACGTAAAGACACATGTAGCCCCATGTTCATAGCAGCACTGTTCACAGTGGCCAAGACATGGAAACAACCAAAAAGCCCTTCAATAGAAGATTGGATAAAGAAGATGTGGCACATATACACTATGGAATACTACTCAGCCATAAGAAATGATGACATTAGATCATTTATAGCAAAATGGTGGGATCTTGATAACATTATACGGAGTGAAATAAGTAAATCAGAAAAAAACAAGAACTACATGATTCCATACATTGGTGGAACATAAAAACGAGACTAAGAGACATGGACAAGAGTGTGGTGGTTACCAGGGGTGGGGGGAGGGAGGACGCAGGAGGGAGGGAGGGAGAGATTTAGGGGGAGGGGGAGGGGCACAGAGAAAACTAGATAGAGGGTGACGGAGGACAATCTGACTATGGGCGAGGGGTATGCAACATAATTTAATGACAAGATAACCTAGACATGTTTTCTTTGAATATATGTACCCTGAATTATTAATGTCATCCCATTAACATTAATAAAAATTTATAAAAAAAAAAATTAAAAAAAAAAAATTGGTATCCTTGACCACCAAATGGCATCAGATTGGAGAGTGCTCACTGGAAGCTGTTGGCAAGAGATGATAAGGCCCTGAGAAATAAGCCCTGGTTGTAGGAGGAGCTGCCAAGGGGGGAAAAGTTCTGGAGGTAAAGGTAGAAGAAGTTGGAGCTTGACTGAACAGGATGTTGGTCAGAGCTGTGACTAGTGGGGATGAATGGAGGAGGAGCAGGGTTAGGGAAAAGCTGCTGAGTGAAGTTTGGAATGTGTTGGGTAACCTGGCCAGTTGTCTCAGTGGTAGAGCATCAGCGGCCCGGCCTGTAGAAGTCCCGGGTTCAAGTTCCAGTCATGGCACACAGGAGAAGAGACCATCTGCTTCTCCACCCTTCTTTCTCTTTCCCTCCCACACTCCTGCAACCATGGCTCATTCCAGCAAGTTGGCCCTGGGTGCTGAGGATGGCACCATGGTGGCCTTGTCTTAGGCCCTGGAATGGCTCAGATGCTGAGTAGCGGAACAGCAGCCCCAGATGGGCAGAGTATCACCCCCTAGTGGGCTTGCCCAGTGGATCCTGGTTGGGGTACATAAAGAAGTCTACCTCTCTGCCTCCCTGCCTCTCACTTAAAAAAAGGAATGTGTTGAGTTTAAAGAGCAGCCAACGCAGCTGGCGTGGGCACCAGGGAGGACTTTCTGGATATGGAGGCATCTGAGCTGGCTCTTAAGCGATGAATTGAAGTTGGCTAGGCTTGTGTGTGGGTGAGGGCGTTCTAGGTGGAGAGGGCCTAAGATTGGGAAAGGCATGGAAGTCATAAGCAGCTTGGGTATTGGACATCCAGGTAGCACTGACCAGCAGGTAAAATATATGAATTTGAAATATTGGGGAAGGGGTGAGCCTAGCGGGAGGAACAGATTTGTGAGTCATCAGCATGACTCATGAGATCACGGAATGCAAGAGCTCATCTGGGGAGAGCATGCTGATTGAAGAGAGCAGAAGTGTTGTCCCTTAAACAGAAGCTTTGGGTGCATTGGTCTTAAGACCTAGGCAGAGGAAGAGGAGCCCCTAACAGAGGAGCAGGAATGATTAGAGAGGCAGATGTGAGGAGGACCTGGCAGATGCAGCCAGAAAAGGCAAGTGAAAAACTGTCCCTCTGCTGGACTCAGCAATGAGGAGGTCCCCAGGATGGGGAAGACCCTTAGCAAGCACCGCAACGGAGTGGGAATGGGCTTGCTGTGAGCTGGCAAATGCAGTGGGAGATGAGGATGTGGAGACAGTGTAGACAACTCTTTCATGAAATGCGACCAGGAAAGGGAAGAGAGGTTGTACAGCAGCCAGAAGGGGATTCAGGGTCAGGGAGGGAATTGTTTTGAGCCTGATGACAGACTCAGGGGTCCTGGGGCTGGGTCTGATTGCCTAATGGGTGACAGTAGGGTGATGGTGATGTGTGTGGGCTCTGTAGCCAGGCTATTGAGATTTGAATCCCAGCTCCCCCATGTGCCAACCAGCTGTGTGACCTCGGGCAAGTCTCTAACTTCTCTGTGACTATTTTCTCCTCTGCAAAATGGGAATGATAGCAGTCATTGTCTCACTGGGTTGTGAGGGAGGGAAGGGTTAGGAAGGTATTACATGTACAGTGATCATGACAGCCTCTGGCACATTGTTCCCACTCAGCAATTGTTCATATCATTACCTGATTGTTAACATCTCAGTTTCAGTTTTTCTCATTTACTTATTCAACACTTATTCTTATCTATAAAGAGTCTGAGTTGGATGAGTTGATTTTCATTCATCTATTTCTCTTACTGCCATTTACAAAGACAATGCACATCAGGCTGAGTGGAGGAGCTACTAGGGGAGGACATGAAAGGAGGGTGGCCTGGACTCAAACCCTGCTTCAGCTGTATGCCAGCTCATGATGGGGGCTCCCTCAGCTTAAGATCCTTCCTGGTAAAATAGGGACAGAATGACACCTGCCTCACTGTGCTGTTAAAATTTTCAGTAAGATCCTTATACAGAGTGCCTGGCCCAGTGTGCAATGCTACATTGCAGCTATAAAATTGGCATTATTTATTTATTTATTTACTTACTTATTTTTATTAAGTGAGAGGCGGGAGGTAGGGAGGCAGAGAAACAGACTCCCACATGCATCCCAATCAGGATCCATCTGACAACCTCCCTATGGGGCGATGCTCTGCCCATCTGGGGCCCTGCTCCATTGCTTGGCAACCAAGCTATTTTAGCACCTGAGGCAAGGCCATGGAGCCATCCTCAGTGCCCAGGGCAAACTTGCTTGAACCATTCAAGCCATGGCTGTTGGAAGGCGAGAGAAAGAAAGAGAGGGAGAGAAAAGGGGTAGGGGGAGGCCGGAGAAGCAGATGGTCCCTTCTCCTGTGTGCCCTGACTGGGAATCGAACCTGGGACTTCCACATGCCAGGCCGACACTCTACCACTGAGCCATGCGGTCAGAGCCAATTATTGGCATTATTTTCCCTTTTCTACGTCTCTTCTCCCCAGACTGAGTTTGATGGTTAAACAAGGTTTTTACCTTGAACTTGAGGGTGTCCTGTGCAGTATTGCAACCCAAGCCATGTGTGGAAAAGAGCAGGTGGCCTCCATGCAGCTCCTTGACCATCAGGGGCACTCTACAAATTCCGAGTCCAGTGCGACGTGGGTGTGGAGGACAGGAACTGTGTGGCTTGGTTCAGACAGTCTTTGGAGACCCTGAATAGGTCATTGCCCTCAGAGCTCTGAAATGAGATGAGCGAGGGTGAATACATGGTGGGGGTGGGGAACAGATGACCCCTGGCCCCTGCTGACTAACTAATGTACTGTTCTCTCCGCCAGAGACTGATGGAGAGGCAGAGACGGAAGGCGGACATCGAGAAGGGGCTGAAGTTCATTCAGTGAGTGTGCTGGGGCAGGCTGGGCATGATGGGTTTTCTGAAGGTGACACTCCATCTGTCCTCTTTCTCACTGAGCCTTTGCTATTTGGGTTCTCATGTGTTTTGGGGAGTAGGGGAGGTGGGATGTGCTAGAAAGAGGCTGGCATGGCAGGGGCTTGTGGTGGGGTTGATCTGTGAACCCCACATGTGAGCCATGAACCCTACATGCACATATGCTCCCTGACCCTGGTTACCTTTAAATCTTGTCCAGTATAATATTTTACCCTCACCATCTACACAAGCTTGTTAGTTGTCTTGCTTGCCTATGCATATCGTATAATAAATTAATATTTCCCACTTAATGAGCACATCTTTCAGGCTCCCCTTTCAGGCTTCTGCTGGGCTCGTCACATCCATCATCACTCTAGTTTCACAACAGCACACTAGTATAGGTGGTCTTATCTTCCTTTTGCAGATGAGTGAGCTGAGCTTCAGAGATAAGGAATTTGTTTAAGGTCACACAGTTACTAAGTGACAGGATTCTTTTATTTTTTATTTTATTTTATTTATTTCTTTATTCAGTGAGGGGAAGGGAGGCAGAGACAGACTCCTTCTTGCATATGCCCTGACTGGGATCCACCGGGTAAGCCCACTAGGGGTGATGCTCTGCCCATCTGGGGCATTGCTCCATTGCTCAGCAACCGAGCTCTTCTTAGCGCCATCCTCAGTGCTGGGGCCATCTTGCTCCAATCAAGCCATGGCTGCAGAAGGGGGAGAGAGAAAGAGAGAGAGAGAGAGAAAGAGAGAGAGGCGAGAGGAGGAGGGATGGAGAAGCAGATGGGCGCTTCTCCTGTGTGCCCTGACCAGTAATCAAACCCAGGACATCCACACACCTAGCTGATGCTCTACCAGTGAGCCAACTGGCCAGGACCTAAGTGACAGGATTCTAACTCAGGTCTGGCTGGCTCCAAAACAACATTTTTTTCTAGTACCTACATGCCATTTTTTTTCTTTACACACAAACTATTTTTACTACCTTCTTTCTTTTATTTCTCTCTATATATACTTTTTAATTCTTTTAATCTTTTTTTTATTTTTAATGATTTCAGCAAGAGAGTAAGGGAGAGAGAGTGAGAGAAAGACAGGAATATCAAGCTGTTCCTGTAAGTGCCCTGACAGGGGATCAAACTGGCAACCTCTGTGCTTTGGGACTATGCTCTCACCAACCGAGCTATCTGGCCAGGGTTCTCTCTCTCTCTCTCTCTCTTTTTTTTACAGAGACAGAGAGAGAGTCAGATTGAGGGTTAGACAGGGACAGACAGACAGGAATGGAGAGATGAGAAGCATCAATCATTAGATTTTCGTTGCGCATTGCGACACCTTAGTTGTTCATTGATTGCTTTCTCATATGTGCCTTGACCGCGGGCCTTCAGCAGACCAAGTAACCCCTTGCTGGAGCCAGCGACCTTGGGTCCAAGCTGGTGAATTTTTGCTCAAACCAGATGAGCCTGCGCTCAAGCTGGCGACCTCGGGGTCTCAAACCTGGGTCTTCCACATCCCAGTCCGATGCTCTATCCACTGCGCTACCGCCTGGTCAGGTGGGTTCTCTCTTTTTTTTAAAAAAAAATTATTTATTGATTTTTAAAGAGAAGGAGAGAGAGACAGGCGGGGTGGGGTGGTGTGGAGCCAGAACGATCAACTTGTAGTTGCTTCTAGTATGTGCCTTGACCAGACAAGCCCAGGGTTTCGAACTGGTAACCTCAGTGCTCCAGGTTGAGGCCTTGTCCACTGCATCACCACAGGTCAGACATTTTTGTCTCTCTTAAATAGATCCCCAGAGACCTATTAACATGATGCAAATGAAATGTTAGCTTCTGAGCCCCTCATTTGCACAGGTCTCTTCTGCCACCTTGGAAGGCTCCCTAGCAATTCTGTGGGTTTTTTTTTTTTTTTTAGTACTCCCAACAGAACTGGGATTTGCATCTACATAGCCTCCCTAATTTTATAAACTCCCTAATTTTGTTATCTCGCTCTGACCTGTAAAACATGACCTGCTTCTTCACCATTAACCGGTCCCTTTTCACACTTGGGGCCTGCCTTGCTCTCATAGAGCTTGTGTTCATATTCACACAACACTCTCCTTCCTTGGCTTGCAGTGCGGCCACTGTTCCCGGCACAGGCCTTGCCATCAGAGCTGTGGCCCACTCCTCTCTTCACTAGGGGCCAGTCTTTTTCCATTTGGGGAAGGGCTTTGACTTTTGGGCAAGTGCTCATATTTTATTCAGAGACCAGTCTGGTGAACACAGTAAACCTGGAGAATACCATCTTTCATAAGAATTTTGGCTTTAACTGAAGTCACTGATTTCTGTGGAGTTGGAGCTCAAGCCCATATCCAGGTCCCTCTGTTTTCTGAATGGTCTCCATTCCTGTGAAATGGAGATAATGCCACGCCTCTTACAGGGTCTTTGTACCTGCACTAAATTTAGCTCTGTGTCCTGTTTCTCCTTTCTAAAGGGGAGTTGTGAGAGGTTTAGTAATAAGACAGCATCTGGGGACCTGTATGTTGGTCAAGGGACCACTTTGCAGGATACACAGTAGGACTTGCTCTTTGTAAAATTATTGTTTTTTCACATACTGACTTCATATGGCACCTCTGGGCAGAGAGCATTGTAGGACCCATAGTGTGATTTGGACAGATGTGTTGGAGCTGGCTTGTGGAGGGCCTTAAATACCAGGATGAGGTGACTTTTAGGACAGGTGTGACCTGTTGAAGAGGAAGCCAATGCTGGATGGGGAGAGGCTGGAGGTGGACCAGTTAGGAGGAAGGCTCTGGTGGCCTGGGCTAGGGCAGTATGGGGAAGGAGAGATAGGCCCTGGTTTCTGACGATGGGAGTCAACTACTGGGGTTAAGAGCCCCACTGTCTCCATCACGGACACCTCCTCCCCCTGGGGACCTCTGGCATCTCCTCTCACCAGTTATCACTCACTTAAGCAGCTCTTTCTTCCTCAGGTGTTGGTGACAGATCCAGGCAAGGTAAAGAGCCCCAGCCCAGTCCTCTGGGCCTGGCTCTGTTCCTGACCTGCTGTGTGACCTTGGGCAAGTCACTACCCCTCTCTGAGTGTCTATTTTCCCCTCTGTGACATGGGGGACCAGGAGACAGTTTCCCTTCCAGCTCAGACATTTAGCCTGACACAGATGTGCCTTAGTTCTGCTGGGCTGACACTTTTTCTTTTTTCTTTTCATTTTCTTCCTTTTTTTTTTTTTTGAAGAGAAAGGTATGAGGGAGAGAGAGAGAGAAGCATGAACTTCTTCCACTTAGTTGTGCCATTGATTGCTTCTCATATATGCCCTGACTGGAGCTCAAACCAGCAACCTTGGTGGTTGGGTACCCTTGAGGTCGAGCCCTGTCTGGAGCTTGAACCAAAGACCTCGGGGTCGAGCTGGCACCCTTGGCATAAAGCCAGTGCCCCTGGGATTAAGCCAGTGCCCTCAGGATTGAGCTGGCAACACTGGGATCGAAACAGTGACTTTGGTGCTCCAGGTTAATGCGTTATCCACTGCACCAACTGGGCTGACAGTTTCTACCATACTGAGCTGGCATTTTTTTGACCACAGGAGAGCAGAGGGTACCTAAGGCCCTATCTACTTTGTTGAGTCTGGCATGAGGGGTTGACAGGCTCTGAGTACACCTGGCATTGGCTGGGGTCATGTGTGTTTTGTGGGAAGAGGTGGGAGAAGACCTGAGGTCGGCTTTTGGTGATGTCTAGGGCCCTGCATTTGCAGGTTTGGTTTGGTGAGGCATGACCATTTCCAGTGGACTGGTTTCTGAGGCAGAGGACATCTGGCTGAGCTAGAGTTGGTATGCTCTCTCTCAGCATCTGCACCTGGGAAACCCTGGTTGTCAGGCCCTGGGGCAAACAAAAGGCCTTCCCTCCCACCCTTTCATAGGAAATGGAAGGCCAATATGATGATGATTTAGGGAGAAAAAACTGCTGTCCACTTACTCTAATCCATAAGATGACAGCTGAGGTCTGAGCTGGAGGAGCGCACTCCAGGTTTGACCTCTGGCCTGTGGCTCTGGCTCCTGGACCTCCATGTGCTGGGACCCTTGGACTCACCTAGACCTTGTGTTCCTCTCCTTTTCCTGCTAGGTCGACACTGCCGCTGAAGCAAGAAGAATATGAGGTGAGTGTCAGCTGCTGGGCTGGTGGAAGGTGAAGGGCAGTGATGTCCAAATGAGGAGGGTCTGAGGGCCAGGTGCCAGGGCTGGGGATGGGGAGAAAGCCCCCTGAACCCTCTCTGTACCCTACCCCCTCAAAGGCCTTTCTACTCAAGCTGGTGCAGAACTTGTTTGCTGAGGGCAATGACCTGTTCCGGGAGAAGGACTACCAGCAGGCCCTGGTGCAGTACATGGAGGGGCTGAATGTGGCTGAGTACGCTGCCTCTGACCAGGTGGCCCTGCCCCGGGAGCTTCTGTGCAAGCTGCATATCAACAGGGCCGCTTGCTACTTTACCATGGTGAGCCTGGCACCCTCGCTTCCTCCCCCACCCCCACCCGGATCACCACTTCCCCAGATTCCCAGCTGAGCCAGGCCCATACCAGAGGAGCCTCTTGCAAGGCCGGCTTCTCTACATCCTCTTGTCAGAATCTCACCATCTACTCCCTTGGCTTTCTGTCTGGCTGCACAGCAGATTTACCTTGGAGAGCTTTTAAAATGCTAATACATAATAAAAAGTTTTCCAAAATGGTACTGGTACCTAAGCCCTACCACAGATGGATTAGAATCTTGGGGTGGCCTAGGCATTGGCAGGAGTCTGAGCGGTAAGAGCTGGGCGCCTCTCTTCTCATTGCACTGCCTCTTTCTACAAACCTCTGGCCTCTCCTGCTCCTCACTCCTGGGCTCCTCGCCTCCTCGCCTCCTCGCACACCCTCACTTCTTCTTCCTTCCAGCCTCCTCTCTTCCTAGTCCCTGCCCTGCTCGCCCACGGACTCAGTCACTCACCAGACCCTGAGGGAGGCTGTGCTGTGGGCTCTGTGGAGGCTCCAGGGGTATCTCGGCATCCACAGTGGGCTGTTCTGGATAAATAGGTCTGCTGGATGCCTACGCACACTCTGTTCTGTACTCTGGCTGCCTTCATGATTTCACTTTCCTTGGGAGGTGACTTTATTCTGAACCAAAGGCAGATATAGAACAGACATGTCTGACCCAGCCCTTCGCTGTAGAATGTGAAGGCCCCTCCTGTCCAGTGTCCTGACAACCAATGGCAACCCCTTCAACTGGACGCACAGGTGCCCTTGACCTAAGTGTGAACACCAGAGCTGTTGCCTGGAGCTCTGGAGCCTCCTTCCTGAGCCGGTCCTCCTGCACCAGCCATCTCTGCGGGGAAGGGAGGCTGGTCTTCCTTTGGGAGGGGCAGGAGGTCTGGAGGTGGGAGGGTAACAGGCCAACACAGAGCACCTGCTCCTCTCCGTAGGGCCTGTATGAGAAGGCACTGGAAGACAGCGAGAGGGCACTGGGCCTGGACACCGAGAACATCCGGGCACTGTTCCGCAAGGCACGTGCCCTCAATGAGCTGGGACGCCACAAGGAGGCCTACGAGTGCAGCAGCCGCTGCTCGCTCGCCCTGCCCCACGTGAGTGCGAGTGCAGCTGGGACTGCGGCTGCATCCCCGCAGGGGCCAGATGCTGGCCCTCCACGATGCCCTCACTCAGTCCATCTTTCCCAGCCTTGGGTTCCTCAGTTACGTGGAGTTGCAGAAACTGTTACTAACTCTGAGTCAGATTGTGTGGCAGCATTGCTACAGATCAGTGGTCCCCAACCTTTTCTGGGCCATGGACCGGTTTAATGTCAGAAAATGTTTTCACAGACCAGCCTTTAGGGTGGGACGGATAAATGTATCACGTGACCGAGACAAGCATCAAGAGTGAGTCTTAGACGGATGTAACAAAGGGAATCTGGTCATTTTTTAAAAATAAAACATCATTCAGACTTAAATATAAATAAAACAGAAATGTAAGTTATTTATTCTTTCTCTGCGGACCGGTACCAAATGGCCCACAACTGGTACCGGTCCGCAGCCTGGGGGTTGGGGACCACTGCTATAGATGCAGTGTATTAACTCACTTGCAACAAACAATCCTTTGAGGTAGATACAGTTATCCCCATTTTAAAGATGAGGACAGAGAGAAAACTTTTCCAGTATTACTAGGGGGAGCAGAGCTAAGATCTGAACCTAGGCAGTCTGATTTTAGAGTCAGTGCTCATAACCTGTGAGATACTCTAAGAGTATAGGGTTGCAGTGAGACTGAAATCTCTCTAAATTAAGGGAGGGAAGGAGAAAGAAAGGGAAAAAACTATTCTCTATAGGTATATGCATATCTGTAAATTCCTGGAAAAGACCTGTAAGGAACACATTAGATCCACAAACCATGCTTCCTCTGGGGAGGAGCCAAGGGTGAGGGTGGAGTGAGCCCGAGGAGCATTTGCTCTCACATTTCAGCCTCACAGTGATACTATTACTTGCTGAATTATGAAAATAAAAATATATAACATTAAAATAAACAAATTATTCCTTTTCCTTCCCCCAAATAAAAGGAAAAACAGAAACTTGAACAAAGCACTTCTCAGCTTCTAGCTCTATGACTTGGGAGCTGGTGTCCCCTCCTAGGGGCTTCCTTCCTTGTCCGTAACATGGGGTGACAGCAGGCCCACCTTGCAGGTGTCCGCAGCACAGCTCCATGAGCCAGGCAGACTAACCTGCTCTGCCCTGTGTCTTCCCAGGATGACAGTGTAACTCAGCTTGGTCAGGAGCTGGCTCAGAAGCTTGGGCTGCGAGTTCGGAAGGCATATAAGAGGCCCCAGGTAGGTGGGCTCTGTGTACTGGGTGGTCGGCAGGGTTGGACCTGGGGAGATCTTAAGAGGGGGACCAGGCGCCTTTTGGGAGAAGTAGGCGAGGGTGGCCAGAGCCAGGCCAGGACAGAGGGGAGTTACAAGATGTTATCTTACCTCTCTTTGGCTTAAAGGCCTGGAACAACTTTCAGAACCTTTAGGGAAAGGAAAAACCAGCCAAAGCTTCCAGTTTACCTTAGACACCAGCTGTTAAAACCTACTCCCTCCCCTGCCCTGAGTTACTTTAACATCCCAGAGATGGCCTGAGTTGACAGTGGTATCCTTTAGCCTTATGTCCTCAAATAACCCCTGCATGGTAATATTTGTTGGTATCTGTTTGGTTTATTCAAATCCATGTTATGTTCACTGGGCACCTACTGTGTGCCAGGAAGCTGCATGCAGAAAGGGCATGGCTGTGGAGTCTGCTGTGACCTCGAGCAAGTTAGTTTTCTCTCCACCTAATGTTCTGCACCTGGAATGTGGGATGATCATGCCCCTCTCAGAAGGTTCGTGGGAGGACCAAAACGAGAGAATGAGATGACACCTGGTACAGTGCCTGCCTGGCACACATTAGGAATGTGTGCTTCAAGTTCTCTGTTCAGGTCATGGTTGCAGGAAGAAGACCCTAATCTGACCCAGAAAGAGTGCAAGTGACTCCTGGCAGGCCTAGGGGCAGGGAACCCTAGAGGGCATCATACAGACCTCGATTGCCTGTGTTAGGGCCCCTTTGCTGCCCTGGCTGAGGGGACCCTTACCATCTTTCCAGATTTTTCATCTCTTCCCACCTCTCTCCAATCTCTGGCAGGAATTGGAAACCTTTTCTCTGCTCAATAACGGCACTGCAGCTGGTGTGACAGATCAGGTAGGATGGGGCCAGGACCCCAAGCCTCCCTCCCCACCTCTAGGAACAACCTATCGTGGTTCAGCCATTGTGAGAGCTTTGAATTCACTCTCTGGGGTATAAATGACCTCAGGCAGCAGGTGCAGGGGCATCAGACTGAAGGGTTGGCCTCAATCTATCCTTGTCCTACTGCTATGAGCAAGGTACCTGCTCTAAGAAGAGGAGTTGACTGATAGCCTAGGCCTGTGTCAGGCTTATGAGCACAGCTTTGGGATGCACAGCTCTCCATCTCCCAAGAGGTGCCTCCTGTGACCACAGAGGCAAAATATGGGGCAGTCTAGAGTTGCTGATGGTGGAAGTGGTCCCTGCAAGGGAACCGCCAGGGATAGCCTATGTACCTCTGAGAAGGGAAACAATGGCAGCAGGAAGGATGGGGATAAGGAAGTAGAAAGAAAGGTGATCGGGGCCTGACCATGCGGGCCTTGTCCTGGGGTAGTGGCAGGGCTCAACACACACAGGACTCCCACACCTCTCAGCACGTGAACTACTTGGTAGACTTGGAGGCTTTCTGGAAGATAAGGAACAAGTTATGAGTACTGATGGAGCGTATATCTTGCCTTCTTATTATATATAAGGGGATATTGAGGCACAGGGTGGTCAGGGGCCTTGGCCAGTGTCACACAGCGAGGCAGCAGCAGGTCTCCATCCCTCCAGGGCATTAGAGCACTTTCGTTAATTCACTCAACACATCACAGGGAACCCTTTCTAAACCCTGGGCTGGCTGCTGTGCCAGAGCTGAATTAGACATGTCTTTGCAAGGGAGGCAGATGCGATCTCATCTGCTTTGTAGCCATCACTCATCATAGTCTTTAACCAGAAATTATTAGCCTCGCACATACTGACTGTTCAAAAAAAAAAAAAAAAAAAGTAAGTGATGTCTTAGTCAGCTCAGGCCGCTATAACAAATGCCATAGACTATAGACTGGGTGATTTATAAGAAACAGATTATTATCTCTCTCTGTTTTGGGGACTGATCAAAGTGCTGGCAGATTGGGTGTCTGGTGAACACCCACTTTCAGAATTATCGATAGCACCTTTTAGTTGTAACTTCAGAGGGCAGAAGGGGAAAGGGATCTCTATGGGGTTTCTAATCCCATTAATGAGGACTCTACTCTCATGACCTGTGAGGCTCCCAAAGTCCTCAAACCATCACTTTGGGGGTTAGAATTTCTACATAGGGATTTGAGGAAGATAAACATTCAGAACATAGCAGTGAATGAATGAGTGATAAATAAACAGTCCGAAATAATTTCACAACAATGCCTTAAAGGAGGTACTGTTTCCCCCCTATAACAAAGGGAGATAGGCACCGAGAAGTTAGGTGACTTGTTTGAGCTTATCCAGTACGTGGCAGGGACTGAGCTTGGGGCTGGGTATATGATGAACCAAGTAAGTATGGTTTCTACGCTCAAAGAGCTCCCAGGGCAGCCTGACCTGTGGTGGCGCAGTGGATAAAGCATCAACCTAGAAATGCTGAGGTTGCCGGTTCGAAACCCTGGGCTTGCCTGGTCAAGGCACATATGGGAGTTGATGCTTCCAGCTCCTCCCCACCTTCTCTCTCTCTATCTCTCTCCTCTCTGTCTCTCTCTCTCTCTCCCTTTCTCTCTCCTCTCTAAAATGAATAAATAAAAAAAATTAAAAAAAAAAAAAAAAAGAGCTCCCAGGGCAGATGGACACTAGCCTAATTGTTTCTGGTTACAAATCATGATGAGATCTATAAAAGCAGAATGTGGGGAGCCATGGACCATAGGAAATGGAAGGCCTGATTTAAATTGGACATCAGTGACCTTCAAACTGAGACCCAAAGGTTAAGGAGTAGGCGGGGCAGGATGTATGAGTAAAATATCATTCCAGACAGAGGGGAAGGTCTGTGCAAAGGCCCTGAGACTAGGAGGAACTTGGAATGTGGGAGGGACCAAGTGGAAGAGAGGCAAGTCCCCATTTTGGCTGTAACAGTAGACAGAAGCGAAAACACCTAGTGCCTGGTGAGGAGCTGTGTCCTCATCATAAGAATGTTGGGAAAGCAATGATTCTCCATTTAGAAGATAATTTTTATTATTATTTATTTTTATTTTTTTTACAGAGACAGAGAGAGGGACAGATAGGGACAGACAGGAACAGAGAGAGATGAGAAGCATCAATCATCAGTTTTTTGTTGTGGCACTTTAGTTGTTCATTGATTGCTCTCTCATATGTGCCTTGACTGTGAGGCTACAGTACTGAGTAACCCCCTGCTCAAGCCAGCAACCTTGGATCCAAGCTGGTGAGCTTTGCTCAAACCAGATGAGCCTGCACTCAAGCTGGCGACCTTGGGGTCTCGAACCTGGGTCCTCCGCATCCCAGACCAACGCTCTATCCACTGCACCACCGCCTGGTCAGGCTAGAAGATAATTTGTTTAAAAAGATTTTCTGTTGATTTGAGGGGGGGAAGGGGAGAGAAAGAGAAATGTCTACTCATTGTTCCACTTAGTTGTTCCGTTTATTTCTACACTCATTGGTTGCTTCTCATATGTGCCCTGACCAGGGCTCAAACCAGTGACCTTGGCGTGCTGGGGCTATTGGGAGGGGGTTGCAGATTTAAACAGTGAACAACAGAGGCCTCAGTGAGAAGTTGACACTTGAGCAAAGACCTAAAGGAGATGAAGGATAATCCATGAGGAGTTTTGGGGGACCAGGCAGAAGAAACAGCCAGTGCAATGGCCCTGAGGTGGAAATGCCCAGTGTATAAGAATAGCCATGAGGCCAGGATGGCTGGAGGGGACTGTATAAGGCTGATTCTACCAGAGCTGATGGAGAGGCATGGAGTTATTCAGACAGATCTTATCCAGAGATCTGGAGCCCTTTTGTTTTCTGTGGATAGTGACATGATTGAGCATTAGAGCGCAACTCTGGAGTGACCCTGGCTGGGTATGTAATGGACTGCCCAGTTTCTTCCTTCTCTTCCTGCAGTGAATGCTCTGGTTCAGGCCACATCCCACTTCTGCAGGTCATGGCTGGCCTCTTTCTTGTCTCCCCAACACTGTCCATATTCCCGTTATGGTTCCCCCAGTACTGCTGCAAGGGTAACTCCCAACAGTCAGGCCTCGTGGATCTCTCCTTGCTTAGAAACCCTCAGCAGTTGTTTTATTTATTTATTTATTTATTTATTTATTTATTTATTTATTTATTTATTTATTGACAGAGAGAGGGACGGATAGAGACACACAGGAAGGGAGAGAGATGAGAAACATTAATTCTTCGTTGTGGCACCTTAGTTGTTCATTGATTGCTTTCTCATATGTGCCTTGACTAGAGGGGGGGCTACAGCAAAGCGAGTGACCCCTTGCTCAAACCAATGACCTTGAGCTCAAGCTAGCGACCTTGGGCTTCAAGCCAGTGACCATGGGGTTATGTTTGTGATCCCATGCTCAAACCGGATGAGCCCATGCTCAAGCCGGCGACCTTGGGGTTTCAAACCTGGGTCCTCTGTGTCCCAGTTTGATGCTCTATCCACTGTGCCACAGCCTGGTCAGGCTCAGTAGTTATTAAAGTATCTGTTTAAAAGTAATATGAGCCTGACCAGGCAGTGGCGCAGTGGATAGAGCGTTGGACTGGGATGCAGAGGACCCGGGTTCGAGGCCCCGAGGTTGCCAGCTTGAGTGCAGGCTCATCTGGTTTGAGCAAAAAGCCCGCTAGCTTGAACCCAAGGTTGCTGGCTCCAGCAAGGGGTTACTCGGTCTGCTGAAGGCCCACGGTCAAGGCACATATGAGAGAGCAATCAATGAACAACTAAGGTGTTGCAACGTGCAATGAAAAACTAATGATTGATGCTTCTCATCTCTCTCCGTTCCTGTCTGTCTGTCTGTCCCTGTCTATCCCTCTCTCTGACTCACTCTCTGTCTCTGTAAAAAATAAATAAATAAAATTAAAAAAAAAAAGTAATATGATTAATCAACATCTAGACACTTGAGTGTGGCTTTTGGGCCCCACCACCATCTGGTTCCAGCCTCCTTTTCTATCCTCACCTCCTTCTATGTATGCATTGGATGACATGTGTGCGTGTATGTCCTTGGCTTCATAGGAAGCTCATTTGAGAGAAAGAAGCTCATTCCAGAGCAGGGACTGTGGGCTCCTCTGGTCTGTGCCTCTGCATGGCACCATTCTAGAGTCAGATGGGCCAAATCTGTGCTCACTGGTGGCATGACCAAAAGGAAATCATGTCATCTCTCTGAGCCTAGCAGCCTCTGTAAAATAGAGACATTTGTCCTTAGTTCCCAGGGTGGTAGCTTGGATGAAATGAGAGCAGGCCTGGGAAGCCAGTTCATGGTGCCCGAGTCAGCGTTGGTGCTCACTCCCATCCCATTCCAGCCCAGCTCATAGCTTTCTTCTAGGGGCCATGGCGGGGGGTGCCTCCAGGGTCCTCATAGGCTAGTGAGTGAGTATTGATAATAGCATCTGTTCATAGCAAGAAAAGTTCTACTGGGTGGGCACAGTTGGTGCTCAAAGGATATTTGTTGAATGACTGAATGACCATGGCTAAAAGGCTTCAGCAAATGTAGGTAGAATACCTAGCTACCCAAGGGCCAGCCCTTTGTATCCAATGAGTCTGCAGCCAGGAGACCACAAATGATGCCATGCCATTGGCATTCCAGATCCTGGCAAACCATTTGCCCATCTGTGAAACCTTGCTGGAGCCCCCACCACATGCACAAAGGCCAGGGCTGGTCATGGAATGGGGGTCTGTGAGAAATCCAAGCAGAGTAGACTTTGCAGAGGGGAAGACCAGGTCAGCTCCTGCCTCAGTGTGCCAGCATAGTGCTGTGCGCGCACACACATGCACACAGCCAGATCCCTGACATTCTGGAAGCTATACACACTTGCACTGGGTGTGAGCCTAGGCTGCTGGGATTTCTTCAGGACACTCCAGCCTCGGGGTCCGATGCATCCAGTCATTCCACATGTGTGCCTAGTGGAGACAGCACAGTCTGTCCCCACAGGAAGCTTCTTACGACCTGGGAGTTGAGCATGGTCTCTGTGCCAGAACTGCCTCTTGGCAGCGTGGGGAGCAAGAAGCATGGAGGGCCATGAATTCTAGGAACATATGGAGCCTGAAGCAGCCACAGTGGAGAGGACTTCACAGAGTCAGGTTGGCAGGATTCCAGCAGGTGGAGAGGAGGGAATAACAGGATAACGGCTTGAGCAAAGGCTGAGAGGCAGGTGAGGGAAATACATGCCCAGACCACAAGACCAGCTCTCCCCGTGGGCTTCAGAAGACTCTGCCCTCTGTAGCTTCTTGTGTTTTGGTTCAGGTCCTGAGTGAACCCCTTATCTGAGGGGGCTCCTCCACTCTCAGAGAGGTGCTGCTACCTGCCATCTTGTGGTGGCTGTAGGATTCTAGTGGGTCATATGGGAAGGCTCCCAGCACAGTGCCTTCCAGAAAGGAGGTACTCTGTAGACCTTTGTTGCTAAGTGTGTCGCTAGGTGGCAGGGAGAGACAAACCTAGAGAGATGGGCTGGAGCTAGGTGGTGGGCAGGGGACTGAGAAAGTGACCTTGTCCTGTCAGGCCTGGGAAGCCCCAGCACTGAGCAAGGAGAAGCACAGCTGTTCCTAGAGACATTCATCTGACCACTACCATCCCAAATATAGTGTATATATTTTTTGACAGATAGAAACAGAGTCAGAGAGAGGGACAGACAGACAAGAAGGGAGAGAGATGAGAAGCATCAATTCTATATTGTGCCACCTTAGTTGTTCATTGATTGCTTTCTCATATGTGCCTTGACCATGGGCCTTCAGCAGACCAAGTAACCCCTTACTCGAGCCAGCAACCTTTGGCTCAAGCCAGTGACTATGGGGTCATGTCCCACATTCAAGACAGCAACAGCACGCTCAAGCCAGATGAGCCCCTGCTCAAGGTGGTGACCTCAGGGTCTTGAATCTGGGTCCCAGTCCAACGCTCTATCCACTGTGCCACCACCTGTCAGTCCCCTCAAATATTTTATATACTTACTGTAAGTGTAGCAGCTCTCTGATCCAACATAATAGGCTTGTTTGCTCAGCTTGTCTCTGATGGCCAAGCACACCCTGAGAGATGGAACTGCATGTGTTTGCTCTGTGCCTGGGACAGGCTCTGAGTGAGGAGGGGCACTGTGCACAGGGTCAAGGGTGCAGAGGCCGAGGGGATGGGGTCAGGGCAGGCTCCCAAGTCCGATGGCCACTCTGACATGTGAGTGGCAGCTTCTCAATACTGACATCTCTCTGTCAGAAGAACTTGCAGGGCACCGAACCAGGGCCTGAACTTGACTGGGAGCGAAGTGCTGCCCTGGGCCTTGCCTGAGGTAGTGCCTGCTTAATCTGAGTGCTCTTACTGCTGCTGCTAAAACACAGGATGGGGTGGTCAGCAGTGGGAGTCTGGTTCCCCTGCTGCCCTCCATGAGAGCACAGAGGAGATAGGGTCAACCAGGGCCTCCCCAGGGGAGGAGGACTTCAGCTGGACTGTGCAGGACTTAGAGAAGGGGAAGATGTGCCAGGCTCGTGGAATGACCAGCCTGGCCGAGCCTGGAGGTGGAGATGAGCCATGCTCATTGCGGGGATGGAATATGTAGGCTGAGGAATAAGAACACCCAGTTCACCTAGGCCAACTCCTGAGAGCTTGGATTTAAAATTTCATATTACACATTTATCAAACATGTAAATCACTTTCTGTATGTCAGGTAGAGTTCTAAGCTCTGTACAAATGTCAAATTATTTCATCCTTATAACAGTCCTAGGAGGGGGGTGACTGACTGTTATTTCCACTTTATATATAAGGAAACAGGCCCGGAGAGACAAGGAACTTGGGCAAGCCAAAGTCAAGCTCTGCCAGGCTTTCACTCATCGGTGGGATCCCCCCTGAGCTGACTCAGCCTGGGGCTATAACTAAGGGAGGGGACTCTGGTGGTTCAGGGAGTGGCACTTTGGTGCTTTCCCGACCATACTGTCCAGTCCTCTGGTTAATATCAGCAATAGTCACTTGGGCCCAGGTGACACCCTGAGTGCTGGGCACCATGGCCTTCCTAACCTGCATCTGCTTGACCCACCATGTCCTTCTTCTCCCCAGGGGACATCCAATGGATTGGGATCCATAGATGACATCGAAACAGGTAGTGTCCCTGATGCCAGGGAACGGGGTGGAGATGAGGCCTCGAGAAGGGCTCAGCCCCAACCCCACAGACAAGGGCTCATGAGGGCTCCCTGCCCTGGGTACTTCCTGAAACATGAGAGCAAATAGTGGGTTTGGGAAGACCCCCTCCCTGTGGGAAAGCACTCCGCCAGCGTGGGAGGGCAGAGGCTGCCTCACAGTGGGGTAGTACTGGCCTCATGTCCTCCACTGCAGTCCCCCCAGCTGGGAGTCCACCTCTCTCAAAGACCTCCTCTCCCCAATTTTTGTCACTGGCTTACAGGAATGATTACTTTTTTTTTTTTTGTACTTTTCTGAAGTTGGAAACGGGGAGGCAGTCAGACAGACTCCCACATGCGCCCTACCGGGATCCACCCAGCATGCCCACCAAGGGGCGATGCTCTGCCCATCTGGGGCATCGCTCTGTTGCAACCAGAGCCATTCTAGTGCCTGAGGCAGAGGCCATAGAGCCATCCTCAGCACCCAGGCCAACTTTGCTCCAATGGAGCCTTGGCTGCGGGAGGGGAAGAGAGAGACAGAGAGGAAGGAGAGGGGGAGGGGTAGAGAAGCAGATGGGCACTTCTCCTGTGTGCCCTGGACGGGAATCAAACCCGGGACTCCTGCACGCCAGGCCGACGCTCTACCACTGAGCCATCCGGCAAGGGCTGGAATGGTTACTTTAAAAGTGTCCCTTAGAGAGGTAACTGCTTACCCCAGCGGTAGGATATTCAGACACTGAGGCAGGCCCATCAGGGACATACTGTGTGACTGAAGAACCCTCTCAAACTGCATGATGGTGTTCCTTCTCTGTGAGTGAGCCTCTGCCAATGGGGTCAGGCTGGCGGGCAGTCAGGGTTCTGGGCAGGAGCTCAGGAAAGGAGGGAAGGTATTGGATAAGTACTCCAGGGCCCTGGGACACTCCCTCACTCCCACCAAGCAGGATTCCATGCAGCTAATGAGCCCACCCCTCCCCTACAGACTGCTATGTGGACCTGCGAGGCTCCCCGGCCCTCCTGCCCTCTACCCCTACAATACCCCTGTTCCCTCATGTTCTGGACCTGCTAGCCCCCCTGGACAGCAGTAACAGGGCCCTCCCCAGCACTGAGGGCCTGGATGACTTCTCTGATGGGGATGTCTTTGGTCCTGAGCTGGACACTCTCCTGGACTCACTGGTGAGCCATGCTACCACCCTCCTCCTGCTCTCCTGAATCCCTCTTGCACCTGGGACCCCATCACATTCATCCTCACATCTCACAATGGGTAGAGGGGAAACCCTGTCTCCATGCCACAGGTGGGGAAACTGAGGCCTCAGGAGGGAAAGGGACCTACTTGGTATAGAGACGTGTAGCTTCAGAATATGCAGCCAGCACGACAGTAGATTCCCGGTTTACCCCATGGGTCAGGCTGGGACTGAGACACAGGCTTGGCTTGCCCTCAGTGCCTGGCTGTGCCTAGATCTGGGCAGTCAAAGTCCCCTCTGACCCTTCTGTTCTCCACTTTGCAGTCTCTGGTCCAGGGTGGCCTGCCTTGCAGCGGTGTGCCCAGCGAGTTGCCCCAGCTGATACCTGTGTTCCCTGGTGGGGCTCCACTGCTGCCACCTGTAGTGGGTGGGTCCATCCCTGTCTCCAGCCCACTGCCCCCTGCCTCCTTTGGTCTCGTCATGGACTCCTCCAAGAAGCTGGCTGCCTCTGTGCTGGATGCTCTCGACACCCCAGGCTCCGCACTAGACTCCCTGGACCTGCTGCCATACTCAGAGACCCGGCTGGATGCCTTGGACAGCTTTGGGTCAACCCAGGGCTCCCTGGACAAGTCCAACTCCTTCATGGGTGAGGCCCGGGTGGACACATTCAGTCCTCACATCCTTAACAATTTGCAAAGAACCATCACAGCTCCATCTCTGGAGAGCAGAGTTGGGATTATAACTGTTTTGCCAAAGCCCAGGTCCTTTCACCCTGTCACAGTCCAGGGCCGTGTCTTCTGAGATGCTGTGTTTCCTGCAGCTCTCAGCGTGGTGTGGGGCTGCTATCTTGTTCAAGATAAAACAGCAGAACTGGGATAGTCTAGAACTGCAGATCTGTGGTCTAGAGCTCTCTGCCCAGCACCCCAGCACCCTGGGGTTGGTAGGTTGGTGGGATCCCACAGGGATGATCCTAAGGCTAGGGGAAGGGGTTCACAGCCATGGCTCCTTCACCACTACTCTGAGCTGGGTACCAGTGACCCAGAGAGGAAACAGGCCCGTCTGGGCCCTTATGGGACCAGCTTTCCACAGTCAGACCTAGCCCAGAGAGCTCACAGCTGAGGGGAATTCACAGGGCTTCACTCAGCCTCCGGGCCAAGGGAGGCTTCCAGGAGGAAGTGATGGCGCCTCTTGATAGAGGTCGTCTGCCAGCAGAGGGAGCAGTTTGACACAGGCCTGCATGATGGAGGAACATCTCCTAAGGCAGATGAGAAGAGTAGGAGGGATAGTGGGTTGGGGACCCTGAGGACCTGAGCTGCCTTCGGAGGACCTGTGAGCCAAGTTTAAGTGCTTCAGCTTTCTCCTGGGGCAAGTGGGGGTGCAGTAGGTGTAAGCACAGGATATGTTCAGGCTGGGATGCTTCACTGTTCTCGTGGGGGTAAAGTTAGGGAATGAGCACAAATAGATGTGTAGCCTGGGAGGTTTCTCCAGGCTAGAAATATGGAGGATAAAGTCTTTCAGAGCAGGATGGTGACCCCATGTCTTCTTGCCCAGAGGACACCAATTCACAGGACCATCGTCCCCCAAGCGGTACCCAGAAACCAGCCCCGTCGGTGAGTGATTTGGCAAGGATCGGTGACTGAGCATCCTGTGCCCTCCCAGGGGTGGAGGGTGAGTGGTTGGGGGCTCCAGATTGGGGGTGAGCCCTCTGCCTGGTAGAAAGGACTACACCCCCCAAAGAGGGCCCCTCAGAGCAGACAGGCCAGAGATGGTCTTTCCTGGCCCTTCTAAAATGTGTGCTGGGAGGGTAAGCAAAGGGCACTGGGGTCTGAGTGAGGACATTGAGGCTCGGGGGGCTCAGTAACTTCCCTGGGGTAACATCCCTGGTTTCGGGACTCAGCCAGGTTCTGAGTATAGGAGAGCACTTGACCAGGAGTTAGGCAGCCTGAACTCATGCCTCAGCCTGGACACTAGCTGAGTAGTCACAGGAAGTCACTTAGCCTCTCTTAGTTTTGCCTTCTTCCCTGTCTGTTGATGCCATGGGGGCTTGGGAGATAGAGGCTGGGGGACAGCATGTGCGTGGGCCCCAATTGGGGCCACTCCTGTTTATTTGCTTTCATGTTGGGCTTTTACACAAGGAACAGTTCTAGGCCAAGATACTGGTACGCACGCACCCTCAATGGGCTGGTCCAGTCCTGATGTTCTGGATTCTTGCATCATGTTATAAGAAGCTCCCCAGCCAGTAGGAAAGAGGAAGAGGAAGGACCCTGGGCTACAGCTCTGCTCTTGGGTGGGATGGTGGGAGGATCATAGAGCCCCCCACTTCTGGTGCCCAGGCTGGCCCTGGTGGCTCCAGCCATCATTCATTATCCAAGATGGTCAACTTCCTCTTGTCACAGCCAGAGCCCTCCATGCCCAATACCGCCTTGCTCATCAAGAACCCCTTGGCTGCCACCCATGAGTTCAAGCAAGCCTGCCAACTCTGCTACCCCAAAACAGGTAATGTTACACCTTCATACTCTGTCCCTCTGTCCAGAGATACTGGGAATCTCGGGAGAATCCCAGAATGACAGAATTCTAGTGGGGATTTCGAGCAGACAGGGATATAATATGGGAGTTGGGGGCTTGGAGGACAGGGTGGGGGTGCTGCTGGCACTGCTAGTGAGAATCATGGCCACCCTGCAGGCCAGAGGCTGGCACCTGGCTGTGGAATGCACAGTCCAGCTGGCTGCTACAGAAACACACCTGCCAGAGGAGGTGCCACCCACCCTCTCCACATCCCACCTCTGAGTGCATCTCACTGGGTCGATTCAAACCTGCCCTGCATTCAGGGGGTAAAGGGGTTTGGGAAAGGCATTTTCTCATCTCCCAGTCCCCAGGTCCAAAGGAGATGATAGAAGCAATTCAGAATAGATGCCCAAGTCTGGTAGATCATTTTCAGCACACCTAGAATTTCAGAATTCTAGACTCTAAGACTCACTGTTTTATTTGCCAGCATCCCACAATCCTGAAGTTTTAGAATGATATTTTCCTGAGATACCAGGGTTAAAAATCTTAGCAGTCTAGAATTCTCCATCTCAGGGGTATTAGAATCTACAAGACCTTAGAGGTAGGTTATCCAGTTGCTGTCAACCGCCCACTGCAAGACCTCCCTGCCAATCTTCCCCCCACACACACACGCACATGCCACCCCTGACTGAGAGTCATGCCACCAGAGCTCCAGTGGACCTGTGCGGACAGAGAGCAGAATGGGGTCTTGTCGGATGGCTGTGCCTATGAGGAAGTTCTTCCCTGACTGCATCCCTCATCCACATGGCCACTGCCGCCTGCACTGAGAGAGAGCCAGGGCACACCTGATGCTGGCAGCCAGATGACAGGTGGTCCCCACAAGAGCCATTTCCTCTTGATCTCTCTAAGAAGATCACTGCACTCCATTGTCCAGGGAGAGGAGTGAAGATTTGAGAGGACCAGGAAGAGGAAAAGAAGCAAGGGAGGGAGGGTGAATCCAGGCAGTATCATTTGGGACAGTAAAAGGAGGAAGGGCCTTGTGGAGCTCTGCTCTCTGCCAGACACTGTCTTCATAGGTCATTCTAGGGAAATCCTGAAATGCTCAGGCTCACTAGAGAGCCAGGGTGGTAGAAAGGGGGAGGGTGCTGAGAAGGGGATCCTTGAAGGACTTCCCTTCAACCTAGGCCCTAGAGAACATTTAGCAGGGGAGGGTGTGTCGGAGGCCCAGGTGAAGGAGGTAGATTTTTAGGCAGGGAGACCAGTTCCCACTGCTTGGGCCCACCAGCCATTACTCTTCAGTTCTGCTTCCAGAATTCTAGTCCCTCTCCACTCTGCACCCACAGGCCCCAGGGCAGGGGACTACACCTACCGTGAGGGCCTGGAGCATAAGTGTAAGCGGGACATCCTGCTAGGCCGGCTCCGGAGCTCCGAGGACCAGACCTGGAAGCGGATCCGGCCCCGACCCACCAAGACTAGCTTTGTGGGCTCCTACTACCTGTGCAAAGGTGGGTAGTGTGCGGCAGGGGCAGCTCTTCGCACACCAGATTGCTGCTCTGACTCCTTATCACAGGTAGACAGCAGTAGACAGAGCAGGTGTGGCCCACCAAGGATGAATCCCACATCAGAATGAGCATCTCCCACCCGGACCAGCTCTGCAGACAGGCGGGAATATTTGGGATGTTCCATTCGAGCTGGTGGCCTGTGCTCTCAAGTGTGAGGGTTGAACAGTACATGGAGAGCTAGCTTCTGTTACTGCTGCAAGGTCCCAAAGGGCTGTAGGAAGGATGTGGAAAGAATCACATCAAGCATTTAGGACTGGCACATAGCAAGGGCTCGACAAATGTTAGCTTTTACAAATTATTCTGTTGTCATCGTCCTCACTTCTGGCTCATGTCAGTATGGTTAAAATGTAATGGGACAGTTATCATGTACCTTATATGCTTTCTTCTGTTCTACAACCAAGCATCTTGGTGCAGTCCATACAGCAATACCTGGCAGTCACAGTATTGTTAAGCTCTTTATATTGTTGCCCCCGTATACCCACCATCATGCATCCTTACAACACTGGGTGGTGGAGCCCGATGATAGCCATGCTTTGCAGATGAAAATGCAAATCTCTACCCCCCTCCACCCAGGTGTAGATCAGAGAGAGGGGACCAAGCCTGGGAAGGACTTTCCCTGAGTTCTGCCATGCTGCCCCTCCCAAGTCCTTGTGGTGGGGCAGCCACCACCCCACCTGTTGGAGATGAGCCCAAGCCCCACGAGGGAGTTGCTGGCCCCCCTGGGCTACAGCAGTGGTCATGGGGGTGCTGCAGGCTGCTGTCCCGCCTGGAAGAACGTGTGCCCTGTTGCCTCTTTGCAGACATGATTAACAAGCAGGACTGTAAGTACGGGGATAACTGCACCTTCGCCTACCATCAGGAGGAGATCGATGTGTGGACTGAGGAGCGGAAGGGCACCCTCAACCGTGACCTGCTCTTTGACCCGCTGGGGGGTGTCAAGCGTGGCAGCCTCACCATCGCGAAGCTCCTTAAGGAGCACCAGGGCATCTTCACTTTCCTCTGCGAGGTACCAGCCTGCCCCACCTGCCACCTCCACAGTCGGTGACACAGGGAGGGGGTCCCTCACGTGCTCCATTGGGGAATGTCAGCCTCAGAAGCTATGGGGTTTGAAGGCCTGGCCCTAGACTCAGTAGGTCCTTGGACTGTTAGAAAGTTAGGCTCAGAGTATGCTATCATGCTAGAGCCCAGATCCTATCCAGCCCCCTCATTGTATAGGGGTGCAAACTGAGGCCAGAAAGAGATAATCACACCTGCTCTTCCCTTGCAACCATTGTAGGCTAGGCTCGGCAGCAGGTACTTTTGGCGTTCATTCCATCCTCTCCACATCTCCTTGTCCAGTTGTACTGGCTTCAGTGCCCGCTGCACCTCCCTGCCTACTTCTTCGCATGTGTCCAGCCTGTATCCTCTCCCAGGAGTGTCCTTAGACCCTCTGAGGCCCATCTCTGATTCATCCAGCCCCACCAAGATGTTAATTTCCTCATCAGAGCTATCACAGAAGACCCTGCTAGGCCCTGCCTCCCTACCCAGTCATAGCATGTGAGAGTTGAGACCCGTGGAGGGAGAGCTCTGGGTCCAGGTTGCTAGCAGAGTTTGGTGCACTCAGCCCAACCCCGATGCATCACGCAGCCAGCCCCTCCATCTGACTCCGAGCGGCTGACTCAGGGAGCAGGCAGCATGGGTATCACAGCTCCCAGCCAGGCAGCTACACATACTTTATATAGCACCTGCAGTTCTGTTACACCCTTTTTGAGCTTCACAGTGACCCTGTGGGACAGACCCTGTGTGGTTATTCCCAGTTTACAGATGTGGAAACTGAGGCTCAGAGGCATGAAATAATCCCTGCCCTAGGCAAGGCGTGGTAACTCCCTAACCCTGTGAGGGGTGGGATCAGAGAGAGCCAAGACCAGGTTACCTATAGAGCCAGAGAGGCAGGGGCCATAGATCCCGGGACTCCCTTCCTCACTTCCCAGACTCAGGTACTCAGGGCAGGGCTTACAGAGACCCATCTGTCCAACCCCAGCCCATGTGGCCATGCTGGGTCCTAGCTCACCCCTCCCTGGGCAGATCTGCTTTGACAGTAAACCCCGGATCATCAGCAAAGGCACAAAGGACTCTCCATCCGTCTGCTCCAACCTGGCTGCCAAGCACAGCTTCTATAACAACAAGTGAGTGGTACCCAAAGCCCAGCCTGGGGGTGGGAGCATGCAGAGAGGCCCCTGGACCAGCTCAGATACCTGGGGAGCAGCTGAGGCCAGAGGGTGGACATAGTATGTCAAGGCAAGGGACGGAATTTGGAAATCAGATTCAGCATCTACCTGGAAAGGACGGATAGAACGATCTTTATTGAGCATCTATATTCCAAGCATCCTCTTGGGTATCTTAATGATCCCCATAGTCCTGTGAGGGCAGAGTTACTATATAACAGTACACATGAGAACAGTGAGGCTTGAAAGTAGCTTGCTCATCAGGCAAGTGGGAGGCCACATCTCTGACTTCTTTTCAGTGCCCTCAGTGTTGTTCAGTGACATCAGCATTGGACAGTGAGTGGGTGGGCTTGGATGAGCCAGACCCACCTTTGCTTCCTCTGACACCCCTTGCTCTGCCCCAGTGGGGATGATGGAGTCAGACAGATCTGGGTCCTAGTCCCAGCCTGGTCAATGGCCTCCCTCTAGCCACTGTGACCCTTGGTTTCCTCATCTATATAGTTGATGATGATCCCAAGTCTCCTAAGGTTGCTGTGAGGGAAATTAAAATCTTGGCCTAGAGGAACTGCTGATTATTATTGCTCTGGGTACAGGACCAGTTCTGAAGCATCAGGCTGGGGAACCTAAGGGAAATGCCCCTTCTCCTACCTATAGGCACTTCCTTTCCCTAGCCTCACAGCTGGGAGCTGGTTCCCTGCTTCTGTGGGCTGCCCCATCTTTGAGTTTTCCCCAGATTGAGACTGGGGGAGGGGTGAACAGCTGGGACTCTAACCCAGGGCCACCTGAGTGTAAGATCCCTACCTGTCACCTACTGTGCCTTAAGGTCAGAAGGCACCCAAGGAGAAGCCCCTCCCCTCAGGCTTGCTGGCAATGGGGAAAACGACCCCCCCAGGAATAGGGGCTGCAGACTGCATTGTGTGCGCCTCACCTGCCCTCTAGGTGCCTAGTGCACATCGTCCGCTCCACCTCCCTCAAGTACTCCAAGATCCGCCAGTTCCAGGAGCACTTCCAGTTCGACGTGTGCCGCCATGAGGTGCGTTATGGCTGTCTGCGGGAAGACAGCTGCCACTTCGCCCACAGCTTCATCGAGCTCAAAGTCTGGCTGCTGCAGCAGTACTCAGGTGGGGGCTGGGCAGGGGCTCCTGCTGAGGGTGAATGGGCTGCCAGTGGTAGGATGAGAGGGACTTTGGTTTAGGGGAGAGCAGTTACTGGGAGGCTGCCTCTAGAGGAGCCGGTGCTTCCTAAACATCACAAAGGTGCCAGGCATGGAGGATCCTGCATTTCTCCCTTTCTGGGCACTGCGAGGAGATTAGGCAGAGGCCCGCAGAGCTGTCCTCCTGCTCCATTGGCTAGCTGGGTGGCTGTCAGCAGTTCACACCCCCTCTATTTGCTTGTTGGTGAAATGATCATCATCTCTGTGTCAGATTGAGGAGATTAAAAACTGTTTGCTCACTTATTCACTCACTCACTCATCCAACAAGGACTCATTGAGCACCTGCTCTGGGTATGTGTACCGAGCAAGAACCAGTGAGGTCCTTGCTGTCAGAGAATGACAAGTGTAAGTGAGGGCAAGGCAGACAGCATAACACGTGGATATTCCAGTCGTTCTATTACACACGTTTGTCCCCACTCCAACGTTTTAAACCAGAGTAACTGGAAGAATGGGGTTGCTAAGTTCTGCAAAGAGGATCCGGTAGGAGTAGGTTTGGGGGTCACATCCAGGCCCAGTGTGGGACATAGGGAGTTTTAGCTGTCTGTTGGACTTCAAGTGGAGATGCTGAGCAGGCAGCCTGATGTGGGCTCCTGGAAGTTCATGAGCGAGGTCTGGGCAAGAGATACATTATCTGGGAAATCATCAGCAAGAAAATGGATGCCAGGCACAGTGGCTGGCCCAGAGCCAAGCATTAATAAGTGGCCACCATGAAATAGTATCCATAGGACAAAGTCAAAAGTGAAATCATTTCTGGGAAAGGGACAGGAGACCAGAGTGGGGTGAGAGTGGGGGACAGCTTCATGGAAGAGGCTCCAAGGTACACCCCAGAGGGCGAGCTCAGTGTCTACAGTGAGATTGGGAGGGTCTGGACCACCAGGCTCGGGTATATGCCCTTTGTAGATTGGCAGTGAAGACCCATGGCCCCTCAGCTAGTAAGCTGGCCTGGGCCAGGTATGCAGCCCTAGGAACCAGTGGGCCAAGCAGGGGTCAGGCTTGCCATCCCACTGAGGGAGACAGGGGTCAAGGAAGGGTACTCAGCAGCTGGCCCAAGAGACGGGCAGTGCATAGGGTCAGGGAGTCATCATGCCACACTGTGGAGCCACCATCTTTCTCCTGCATTTTTCTACTCTTGGCTGCATTTTATTCCCTCAGTGCCTATGAGGACTCGGAGCAGGCCTCTGTCCTACTCACAGATGAACAAACAGGCTCAGAGACTATGAGCGGTTTCCCCTCACCCCATCTGTTTCAGTGGCAGGCCGAACTGGGGAAGAGGTCCCTCCAGCAGGGCCTGGCATGACACTAGTGCCTCTCAGATGCCTGCCTCTCCTCACTGAGCTCCTTCAGGGACATTCATATCAGCTCTTACCCTCCCCAGGCATGACCCATGAAGACATTGTCCAAGAATCCAAGAAATACTGGCAGCAGATGGAAGCCCATGCAGGGAAGGCCAGCAGCAGCTTGGTAAGGCCCTGGGTTGGCATTGGGGCCTGGCCTCCTTGGGATCAGGCCCCATCCCGTACTTGGACACAATTTCAGATTTACCAGAAAATTATAAGAATGGTACAAAGAATTTGTGTATACTCTTTTCTGGATTCCCCAAATGTTAACATTTTACCACATTCTGCACTTACTCTGTCTCGTGTGTGTATGTGTACACGTACATGTACACATTTACATAAAGAAATGAGAATAAGTTGCAGACATGATGCCCCATTATCCTTTAATACTTCAGTGTGCATTTCCTAAAAACAAAGACATTCTCTTACATAATAACTACAGGACAATTTTTAACATCAGAAAATTAACACTGGTGTAATTTTTAAGATTCAGGTATACTGTTATGTAGATTTTGTGACTCATTCCCAAATCCCAAATAACACTGCATTCACCCATTGTGTCTCTTTTTTTTTTTTTTTCCAGAGACAGAGAGAGAGTCAGAGAGAGGGATAGATAGGGACAGACAGACAGGAACGGAGAGAGATAAGAAGCATCAATCATCAGTTTTTTGTTGCAACACCTTAGTTGTTCATTGATGCTTTCTCATATGTGCCTTGACTGTAGGTCTTCAGCAGACTGAGTAACCCCTTGCTCAATCCAGCGACCGAGGGTCAAAGCTGGTGAGCTTTGCTTAAACCAGATGAGCCTGCGCTCAAGCTGCAGACCTTGGGGTCTCGAACCTGGGTCCTCCGCATCCCAGGCCGACGCTCTATCCACTGTGCTATCGCCTGGTCAGGCCCATTGTGTCTCTTTAAAATATTTATTTATTTATTTATTCTTAGAGAGGGAGATACATCAATTTGTAGTTCTGCTTATTTATGTGTTCATTGGTTGATTCTTGCTTTTTTTTCCCCATTGGTTGATTCTTTTTTTTTTTTAGTTTTATTTTTTTTTTTTGTATTTTTCCGAAGCTGGAAACGGGGAGGCAGTCAGACTCCCGCATGCGCCCTACCGGGATCCACCGGGCATGCCCACCAGGGGGCGATGCTCCGATGCTCTGCCGCAATCAGAGCCATTCTAGCGCCTGAGGCAGAGGCCACAGAGCCATTCTCAGTGCCCGGGCCAACTTTGCTCCAATGGAGCCTTGGCTGCGGGAGGGGAAGAGAGAGACAGAGAGGAAGGAGAGGGGGAGGGATGGAGAAGCAGATGGGCGCTTCTCCTGTGTGCCCTGGCTGGGAATCAAACCTGGGACTCCTGCATGCCAGGCCGACGCTCTACCACTGAGCCAACCGGCCAGGGCCCCCATTGGTTGATTCTTGTGTGTGCCCTAACCAGGGATTGAACCCGCAACCTTGGCTTAACAGGACAACACTCTAACCTAGTGGTCCCCAACCCCCGGGCCATGGACCAGTACCAGTCCGTGGGCCATTTGGTACTGGTCCGCAGAGAAAGAATAAATAACTTACATTATTTCTGTTTTATTTATATTTAAGTCTGAACGATGTTTTATTTTTAAAAAATGACCAGATTCCCTCTGTTACATCCATCTAAGACTCACTCTTGACGCTTGTCTCAGTCACATGATACATTTATCTGTCCCACTCTAAAGGCCAGTCCATGAAAATATTTTCTGACATTAAACCGGTCCATGGCCCAAAAAAGGTTGGGGACCACTGCTCTAACCAACTGAGCAACTCAGCCAGGGCCTATTGTGCCTCTTCAGTCTCCTTTAAGCCAGAGCAGTTTCTCAGTCTTTCTGTGTCTTTCATGACCTCGACGTTTGTGAAGAGCCACTTGGCTTTGTAGAAAGGCTATCCATCTGGGATTGTCCAATGGTTCCCCAGACCTCAGGGTGATGTTATGTTCTTCTCAGGTCCCTCACCTGGAGGCACATCATCAATTTGTCCTTTTACTGGTGATAACTTGATATAAGGTACATCCACTGTGAATGCTTCTGTTCTGTGAAGTTATATTTTTCCCCTTTGTAATTAATAAATATCTTCTGGGGAGATACTTTAGACCATATAAATATCCTGGTATCCTTCAAACTTTCCTCTGCTGATTGTATCACCTCACATCCCTCCTGATCCTCACCCCGGTCATCCTGAAGATTGAGCTGTGACCTTGTGGCTTTTGCAGATGGGGAAACAGAGACTCAGAGCATTCTCAGACCTGCCCAGAGGCACACTTAGTGAAGTATATCAATCCCAGGCTCTCCGACATCTTGTCTGGAGCTCACTCTGCTACCTTCCATCCTGTACCCCTGAGGGTTCCTCATCCATAAAATGGGGTCGTAGTCCTATTTGCTGTCTCCCGGGGCAGGTATAAGACTCACAGGGGCTGACCATGCTGCAGCTTGCTGAGTCCCTGCTCTGTACTGGCCTTGTGTCATCCCCAACCCTCATATCTGCCTCAGGAAATAGGGATCACTATAACTTAGATGATAATGGGGACAGAAAGGGTGGTCTCAGGGCCAAGGAGGTGATGACTCTGTTCCATCCCCACGTGAAGGATAACCCCCTCACAATGCCAGGCCCACTCACTGACCTACTTGGGAGAAGGCCAGCCTGAGTGTGGCAGAGAGCTGCCTGGCCTCCTTGGGCCTCCTTTCTCTCTCCCTAGCTCTCTTGTTTCTGGTCCTTTTTATTGCTCTCCCCTCTTTCTGGTTGCTCTCCTTCTCTGTCCCCCTCCCATGTGTTTTATTTTTGCTCCTGGCCAAGAGCCCAGCTGGGTACCAGTGAGGGGCTAAGGCTGAACCTACAGCATTGTCTTTTAAAGAGAGGACACTGAGTCCTAGCTACCTCCTATCCCTCTGACCCCCTTCAGCCTGCCTAGGACTGCTGCCAGGGTCCCCAGGAATGGGTGCAGGCCTAGCTGCCCAAGGGTACCATGACAGACTTCACCCTCCTCTTGTTGGCAGGCCCCATCCTCCCTACCAAGATGCCATTCTCAGGCCTGGCTCCAGAATAGGGCTTCTATGCCAGGCTAGGCCATGACCCGGGCATGGGCATCTTGCTTGCTTGCCATCATTGGGTGGGGCCAGTGGCATTGTGGGACCAAGAATGTCAGGATAAAGCTTCTTTGACCCAGTCCCTGTGGCACAGCTCTGCTATCCTACAAAAAGGCATGAACACCTGCCACATGCCAGGTCCCTGATCTCAGGCCACTTACCTGTGGGTGGGTTAGTAACCTGTCTGAGCCTCTGCTTCTGCTCTGTCAAATGGAAATGATCTCACCTCCCCTGGGTTGCAGCAGAAGGCAGTGATGCTGGGCTGTTGTGAAAAGTGAACTAGGGTGCTGGTTCATTAGGGTAGTGGCTAAGCCGCAGCACCCCTACAGGCCCCTCTTACCTCACCTGTGAAAAGGTGAGAATCTGATGGAACACCTAGAAATCAATAGCCATTCAGATAAACATCCTGCCCGCTTTAGCACAGACCATGTCCCAGTGATATAGGTATGGGTTTTTTTTGTTGTTTTGTTTTGTTTTTGTTTTTGTTTTTTGTATTTTTCTGAAGCTGGAAACGGGGAGAGACAGTCAGACAGACTCCTGCATGCGCCCGACCGGGATCCACCCGGCACGCCCACCAGGGGCGAAGCTCTGCCCACCAGGGGGCAATGCTCTGCCCATCCGGGGCGTCGCTCTGTCGTGACCAGAGCCACTCTAGCGCCTGGGGCAGAGGCCAAGGAGCCATCCCCAGCACCCGGGCCATCTTTGCTCCAATGGAGCCTTGGCTGCAGGAGGGGAAGAGAGAGACAGAGAGGAAGGAGGGGGGGGATGGAAAAGCAAATGGGTGCTTCTCCTATGTGCCCTGGCCGGGAATCGAACCCGGGTCCCCCGCACACCAGGCCGACACTCTACCGCTGAGCCAACCGGCCAGGGCAGGTATGGTTTTACTTTATCACTAGGATGATGTATATATTATCCTGGGGCTGAGCCAGGCTGCAGTCTCACAGAACCAGGCCAGAGGTCAGTGAATATGCAAGGACAGAACCCCTTCCTGCTCTAGGGCAGGTCCTGGTCTGGGCAGTGCCAGGTTCACAGGTGCACCCATGGAAGAGTATTGTACCTGCTACCCTGGAGGAAAGGGTGCTTCCTGGAGGGGTGGATCCATACCTGAGACTCCAGGGAGGACTGGGAGGCTCTCGTTCACAGGAGGGATAGTTAGGTTGCAGGAGACAAGACTGGTTGAACACCTTTCTCACCATTTGCCCTCCACCCTAACCCAGAGTGCAGAAGAGAAGGACTCATGCCTGCAAAGGAAAGCCTGGAACAGAGGATTGGGAATGAACACAGTGGGGTCTTAGAGAGTCCAGCTCTGTCCCACTGCCCATCATGGGCCCCTCTGTCCCCACTCACTGCTGGTGGCTTCCCACCTTCTAGGGCCTGCTCTCCACCACTAGGCCCAGCCTTCATAACTAGATGAGTCAATCAACATGGGGGTAGTTTAGATACTGTGTGAGTCCAGAGGATGGGCAGCTGCTACTTAGGAAAGCTCTAGGAAGTCTTCCTGTAGGAGGTTCCTTAGCTGATTTTTGAAAGTTTTGAGAACAGGCCCTGGCCAGTGGCTCAGTGGATAGAGCATCAGCCAGGTGTATGGATGTCCCGGGTTTGATTCCTGGGCAGGTCATACAGGAGAAATGACCATCTGCTTCTCCCCTCCTCCCTCTCCCCCTTCTCTCCCTCTTTCCCTCCCACAGCCAGTGGCTTGACTGGTTTGAGTGTAGCCCTGGGTGTTTAGGATAGCTTGGTTGGTCCAAGCACATCAGCCTCAGGTGCTAAAAATAGCTCGATCCTCAAGCATCAGGGTTGCCAGACAGGGTTGCCAGATGGATCCCAGCCGGGACACCTGTAGAAGTCTGTCTCATTATCTCCCCTCCTCTCACTTAAAAAATAAAGAAAGTTTCGGCCCTGGCCGGTTGGCTCAGTGGTAGAGAGTCAGCCTGGTGTGCAGGAGTCCCGGGTTAGATTCCCGGCCAGGGCACACAGGAGAAGCGCCCATCTGCTTCTCCACCCCTCCCCCTCTCCTTCCTCTCTGTCTCTCTCTTCCCTTCCTGCAGCCAAGGCTCCAATGGAGCAAAGTTGGCCCAGGCGCTGAGGATGGCTCTATGGCCTCTGCCTTGGGCGCTAAAATGGCTCTGGTTGCAGCAGAGCGGCGTCCCAGATGAGCAGAGCATCACCCCCTGGTGGGCATGCCAGGTGGATCCCGGTCGGGCGCATGCGGGAGTCTGTCTGACTGCCTCCCTGTTTCCAACTTCAGAAAAATACAAAAAATGAAAAAAGAAAAAATAAAGAAAGTTTCAAGAACAAACTTAATGAAGAATGGAGAAAGGTTATTCCAGGAAGAGGGAACAGTATGTGCCAAGACAGGGAGGTGTGAGGTTGCATACTATGCCGAGAAATGCCAGCACCTCCACAGAGCAGACCCATGTGGACTAGCCAGCTAAAGCATAGAGCACTGGATCAGGAGTCAGGAGCTCCATCCCAGATCTCACTCCCACATTGGGAAGCCATGGGCCTGGAGTTGGGGGATCACTTCCTGCCAGTAAGTGGTAATGGACTGACCCATTCCAAAGCTCTGGGCAGCCCAAATGCTCCAGAGGCCACCTTTACGATGGACCTCAAGGTCCTCAGCCTTTGTGCCTCTTCCTTCATCAGCCCCTCTGCCCACAGGGTGCCCCACGGACACATGGGCCCAGCACCTTTGACCTGCAGATGAAGTTTGTGTGCGGCCAGTGCTGGAGGAATGGACAGGTGGTGGAGCCTGACAAAGACCTCAAATACTGCAGTGCCAAGGCTCGGCACTGGTGAGTGGGACATGGGCTGGGTGGGTGCCCACCTGAGCACCAGAGCCTGAGGCTCTGCCCAAGTCCTCCCCAACTGGCCCCCTGCTCTGCCCTGTAGCTGGACCAAGGAGCGACGGGTCCTTCTGGTGATGTCCAAGGCCAAGAGGAAATGGGTGTCAGTGAGGCCACTGCCATCCATTCGCAACTTCCCACAGCAATATGATGTGAGCACTGGGGGTGGGGTGCAGGGTAGCAGTGGGGCCTCGAATGGGGATGCTGTGGGGCCCCAGGAGGGCTTGCCCTCTAGCTGGGGCAGTGACACCATCCAGCAAAACTCAGCCGGCTCTCCCCTTGACCTCTGCACAGCTCTGCATCCACGCACAGAATGGCCGCAAGTGCCAATATGTGGGGAACTGCTCCTTTGCGCACAGCCCAGAGGAGAGGGACATGTGGACATTCATGAAGGAGAACAAGAGTGAGTGGGCAGACCAGCAGGGCAGAGGTATGGCCCTGTGTCCCCTCATTGCCAGATGTCCCAACTCTTTAGCAGGCCCAACAGCACCTTTGCCACTGGGCCCTTCTCCAGGCGCAGCAGCCATACCCTCTCTGGTCTTCTGGGGTTGCGGGCAGCTCAGCAGCAGGGCCTGAGACGCCCCAGTTCTCAAGTCCGACAGGGATCATGGGACAGAATGGATGGAGCATTGCCTAACCATGCACTCTGTCCCCTATTTCCCACCAGTCCTGGACATGCAGCAGACCTATGACATGTGGCTAAAGAAACACAACCCAGGGAAACCAGGGGAAGGGACCCCAATCAGTTCCCGGGAAGGAGAGAAACAGATCCAGATGCCCACGGACTACGCCGACATCATGGTACCCATGCGTGCTTGGGGCTGTGTTCTGAACCTGACCAGGGATGAGCAGTGGGGAGGGGCTCAGCCTCTGGGCAGAGGTGTGAGGAGTGGGCACCCATGGTGGCTGTGTCCCTAGATGGGCTACCACTGCTGGCTCTGCGGCAAGAACAGCAACAGCAAGAAGCAGTGGCAGCAGCACATCCAGTCTGAGAAGCACAAGGAGAAAGTCTTCACGTCTGACAGCGATACCAGCGGCTGGGCCTACCGCTTTCCCATGGGCGAGTTCCGGCTCTGCGACAGGTGCTCACAGGGAGGGCAGGGGAGTGGACCTGGGGAGCTCTGGCTCCTCTTGGCCTGGAGATTGTATACAAGGGGTAGTGTGTCCAGAAACAGCTGCTCCTGGATGTGAGGAGCATGGGGCCAGGTAGGACAGTGTTGAGGGGGAGGGCCTGGCCAGATGCCTACTTTGCAGCCCTGGGTAAGATCCTATAGAAGGCTGGGACATGCCAGATTGCAGCAGGACTGAAGCTGCCTGGGGAGAGGCTGGTTTGGGGGGAAGTTAAGCTGCCAGCCCCAGGTGCAGCAGCCTGTGGTGGACAGGGCACAGGGCTTAGACAGTGAGCCTCCTGCTACCCACAGGCTCCAGAAGGGCAAGACCTGCCCAGATGGGGACAAGTGCCGCTGCGCTCATGGGCAGGAGGAGCTCAACGAGTGGCTGGACCGGCGCGAGGTGCTGAAGCAGAAGCTGGCCAAGGCCCGCAAGGACATGCTTCTGTGCCCACGGGACGATGACTTTGGCAAATACAACTTCCTGCTACAAGATGATGGCAACACAGCTGGTGCTGCCCCACAAGCCCCTGCTGCCGCCACTGTCACCGGGGAGTAGGGCCAGGTCTTGGTCATGGGTGAAGTCCTAGGGTCAGGGGTGGGGATGGGGATGGGGACAGAAGGCCTGGTAGAAGGGCCAGGGCAGGCCAGGGGTGGGGGTGGGGGCTCCCCTCACCAGGCAACCCCTGGCCCTGGGGCCCCACCCATCCCATCCGTCCCCACTACCCAGTGTGCAAGCCCAGGTGCACGTGCTGCAGTCACAAGCTGTCCCAGGGTCTTCATCATGCTGAAACCCTGGGCCAGCCTTCCCCCACTCCCAGCACTCTTGGTTGGGGGCAGGGGTCTGGCTGACCCCTCCAGCTTCAGCTACAGCTTTAACTTCTGTCTGCTCCTAAAGGGGGCCCAAAGCTCAGGGCTGGGGAGCCTGGGGTCCCCACTTGAATCTGTAGCAGGAGGGTCCTTCTCCCTGCCCCACCTTCATTCCACCCCCACCTCCCTGGGGGCAGATCAGGACACAACAGAGGGCAGGAGGCCTCAATTAGCTTTATTATTATTTTTTTGAGTATGTTTATTAAAGCTTGGGACAGTAAAACAAGCATGGGCTTAGAATAGAAGAAGCAACAGGAGAGAGACACTAGGTGGGGCTGCTTTGGCTCACTGGGAAATCAGAGAAAAGGGGCCTTGGAGACAGCTCTGGGGGTTAGCCTGGGACGAGCTGCCGCTGCCCACTGCTCCCCTGGTTGCATGTCTCATGGTGTCCCTTATAGTTTAGGAGATACAAACCTGAGAGGGAAGAAGAGGGGGAAGGGAAAGGCAATGGTATGCTCCTGGGAGGGGTAGCATGCCCCAATTAGCTTTAAAATGCAGCCCTAGAATGGATCCAGAAACACTGTACTGATCACTTAACCTCAGGGGCCTCAGTTTTCCCTCTGGTTGGAAGAGTGGGAGGGGCTGGGCTAGATGACCTCTGGAGTGTGGCTCTCTAGTGAGGCCACCAGCCCAACCCATCTTGCCCTTGAATCACTGTAGGTTGTATATCCTCAGAGGCTTTGGCAATGACCCAGCCCAAACCTCCATTTTGCAGATAGGAAAACTGAGGCCTAAAAGGAGGAGTGATCTTCCCAGGGTCTCCATCCCACAGCATGAGATAGAGCTGGGGTAAAAACTGGGCAGAATACTGAGGGCCCGTCATTAGCTGGAGCTTCCAGGCTCTCAGCAGGTATGTGACAGCTTCTGAATCAGTGTGCAGCTGGGGTTCCAGGCAAAACCGCCAAGAGGCTGGGGAATGGGGCTCAGAGGGTTGGTCATGTCAGCATGGTGGAGGGGAAATCCCCTCCTAAAGATGGTTGTGGCGAGTATAGCAGCAAAGGTTCCCTATACCACCCAGGAACAGGTAATAGGGAGAGGTGGGAATGGGCAGGGCACCTATGGGCTCAGGTTCTGCATGAGGTACTGGGGTGACGGGGATGCAGAGAAAAGGGAGGCATGACCCTGGGCACCATGGGCCGCTCCAGGACCAGACACAGCCCCTCTTTCTTGGGGACCCAGCATGGTCTTCTTCCCCTTATCCCCTAGACCCAGAAATACAATTATGACCATCTTTCCTGAGCCCTCCCTGCTCCCTGGCCCTGCCAGCTGCCTAGGACCCCAGCTGACCCCCCAACCCCTGCCCCCACCCACCAAACTCCTCTCCTGTACCCCTCGTCTATGTCTATATGTACCTCCTCTCCATCCCACCCCCTATAAGCAGACTCAGCCTCCCCTGGTTCCCTAGACATTCCAGAATGCCCCACACCATTGGCACAAGAAGTGCTCTGTACAACTCCAGGGACCAAGGCTGGAGTTGGGGGTGAGACGGAGAGTATAGAATATTTCTTATTTCTCCTCAAGCAATGATTGATAATGTGCCATGATATGACGGGCCACAGAGAACACTGTCCTTGCCACTGCCCAATTTTTTCCCAATAATCGTGGCATGCATCCCTTTCTGCCCCTGCTCCTTCCCCCAGCAGGCCAGCACTACAGAGTTTGGGTGCTGGTGGTATAGCTGGAGGGGAGGAGAGACCACCACACTCAAGGTAGGGGCCGTGGCCATGAATGTCAATGACACTTGTTTTCCCTGATCTGTGGTGTTGCAGTCTGTTGTCACCAGCCTTGTTTTTAGTGTGTATATATGTCGCCCCCGTGATGCATATATACACAGGTATTAAATATATCGCTCTATATAATATTATATATGTGTGTGGTATCCAATGAATCACTTCTAATGAGGGCTAAAGATAAAGAATTTGGCCAGAAAATGCAGCCATCCTGGTGTACTTTGGAGAGGTTCTCAGGATCAGCGGGCCACTTTCAAGGATTCAGGGACTAGAGCCATGGTCAGAGGTGACTAGGGCAGCAAGGGCTGTGCTGCGTAGCTTCCAGACCACCCCTAATGGGTGCTTAAGACCAGAAAATGACTGGTGTTCATCTCTCACCCATGGGAACAGGATTAGGGTCCAGGTTTTTCTTGAACCTCATCCGTGCATGGGCCTTTGGGATCCAGGCCTTCCGGATCCCCAAACAAGAGGCAGGAATACACTTTGAATGATGAGGCTGATTATTTCAGTTGCAATCCTGATTGGAAGGCTTAGAGAGTTAAATCAGGCAGCCATAAGACATGGCGAATGTGGTAATGGGCGGCCAGGCGCCCATGATGTGAGTGTCCCTTTGGGGTAGGGTGAAGAGGGATGCTGCATTTCTCAGCAGGGCACGAATCAATTTAATGGTCCTTTTAAAATGTCTGTGTATTAAAAATTTAAGAATACCACACTTAAATATTCATAAGGTCTAGTATCTTGATATTAATGTAGATGTTTTAATAACAATTTTTGTCCTTCTTAAAATAAAATAAAAGAAACTTGCTTCTTTTAGCCTTTGTTCTAGAAAATAAACATGTACATTTTGACTTCTGTCCCCAAGGTGTCGCTCCTGTTCCTCCCTGTCTGGCACGTGCCAGGGGGCCTGGGCTGCTGTATACTCATGGGACAGAGCTGGCTGGTTCTGGGCATGCCTCAAGACAGACATTCCAAGGGGTGAGGGGCAGGTCTGTGTCTCTGTGTAAACAGGGCAATTCAGCTGACTCTGGCTCAGGCAGGCTCAGCTGACAGGGACAAGCTGTGCTCTGTACAAGTGGCCCCAGTAGCCACCCTTTGCTGGCTCTTCTATATCCTGCCTACTCATGGCCCTCCATGTGGGCTCTCAAGCAGTACCCACACCTCCCTGCCTTTATCATGTGTGCACAGTCCTGGGTTCCAGAGGACTGGCTCCGTATTCTTTCTGGGTATGGCTTTTCCAGAAAAGTGAGGGGTGACATCATGCTTTGAAATATGATCCCGAAAGTAACCTGCACTCCTCTGTGCCCAAGGGAGATCCAAGTCACACGGCTTTCTCATCTTTAAAAGGAGAGTGTGTATTAATCAGGAATTCTCAAAGAGGGATATCTGTTATCTGCTGGAGGTACTTTTTCAAATCTTGGATTGTGTGTGGTTGCAGGTGATGGAGGGGGTTCCTAATGGGAGGGGCTGCACATGTTCCTGAGCAAGCTTACCAGGCAGCTTTAAGTTATATAGTACAGAGTGACTCCAAGAGCAGAGGTCCAAGACCTGTGACTTCTCTGAGGGCAGGGAATGATGTGGACCCAGTATGCAGTTGGGGCTAACATCCATGATAAATGACCAGATGAGTAAGAGCAGCAGGCAACTTGATTGAAAACCTTCGAGTGCCAGGCACTGTGGATGCAGCATGTCTGTTCTCCACAACAACCCTGCATAGTCCACAAAGGTTCCAAGGACCCTCATAAAGGAGGCAGAAAAAAAAAAAGATGAACTATTGGGCCTGACAAGGAGGTGGCGCAGTGGATAGACCGTGGAACTAGGATTTGGAAGACCCAGGTTCGAGACCCTGAGGTCGCCAGCTTGAGCCCAGCTCATCTGGTTTGAGCAAAAGCTCACCAGCTTGAATCCAAGGTCGCTGGCTCGAGCAAGGGGTTACTCGGTCTGCTGAAGGCCAACGGTCAAGGCACATATGAGAAAGCAATCAGTGAACAACTAAGGTGTTGCAACGCGCAACGAAAAAGTAATGATTGATGCTTCTCATCTTTCCATTCCTGTCTGTCCCTGTCTATCCCTCTCTCTGAATCTCTCTCTGTCTGTAAATAAATAAATAAATAAATAAAATAAAGCAAGTCTTTAAAAAGAAAAAAAGCCCTGGCCGGTTGGCTCAGTGGTAGAGCGTCGGCCTGGCGTGTGGAAGTCCCGGGTTCGATTCCCGACCAGGGCACACAGGAGAAGCGCCCATCTGCTTCTCCACCCTTCCCCCTTCCTTCCTCTCTGTCTCTCTCTTCCCCTTCCGCAGCCAAGGCTCCATTGGAGTAAAGATGGCCCGGGCGCTGGGGATGGCTCTGTGGCCTCTGCCTCAGGCGCTAGAGTAGCTCTGGTCACAACAGAGAGTCGCCCCGGATGGGCAGAGCATTGCCCCCTGGTGGGCATGCCTGGTGGATCCCGGTCGGGCGCATGCGGGAGTCTGTCTGACTGCCTCCCTGTTTCCAGCTTCAGAAAAATACAAAAACAACAAAAAAATAAAAATAAAAATAAAAAAGATGAACTATTGGGAACTGGCTGATCAGCAAAGGTCCCTTCAGCTCTGAGTCTGGGGTTCTCAGCATCCCTGGCCACACCCTGTAAAACCAAAGTGGTATGACAAGGTACTGTTCCCAAAAGAAAGGTGCAGACCCATTTTAAGTCTGGAGAGATTGTGAGCCTACATACATCATGACTCCCTTGAACTCAGAAAATCAAAGAGTAAAATCAGCAAGACTTCAATGAACACAGTAGACTTAAGTTCTTAAATCCTCATAAATTCCCCTAAATTCTCTTCTGGTTCTCATTTAGCTCAAGTTGATAAGCATGAACTGAGCATCTGCCCCATCTTAGATGCTGGGGACACAAATTACTGAAGAATCATGGCTTCCCTTGAATTTATCAATATAATCTGCCAGGGGAGACAGAACTACAGGGGAAAATGTAGGACAATATGACAGACTCAGTGGTGGGACAGACACTTCAAGTGCAAGGGAAGTCATCACATCCAGGCTGGGGAGCCAGGGAGAAATTCCTGAAAGAGGTGACCTAGAATTGAGGCTTAGAAAGATTGTATCATTGTCATCAATGTGCACTCACTGTTCTGCAGCTTCCTTTTTCTCTTTTTTTAAAATTAATTTTAATGTGGTGACATTGAAATCAGGGTACATATGTTCAGAGAAAACATCTCCAGATTATTTTTACATTTGATTATGTTGCATACCCCTCACCCAAAGTCCAATTGTCTTTTGTCACCTTCTATCTAGTTTTCTTGGTGCCCTTCCCCTCCTCCCCTCTCCATCCTCCACCCCCCCCCCATTACCATCACATTCTTGTCCATGTCTCTGAATCTCATTTTTTTTTATTCTTTTGTTTTGTTTTGGTTTGGTTTTGTTTTTTTTTGTATTTTTCTGAAGCTGGAAATGGGGAGAGACAGTCAGACAGACTCCCGCATGCGCCCGACCGGGATCCACCCAGCACACCCACCAGGGGGCGATGCTCTGCCCACCAGGGGGCGATGCTCTGCCCACCAGGAGCGTCGCTCCACTGCAACCAGAGCCACTCTAGCGCCCAGGGCAGTGGCCAAGGAACCATCCCCAGTGCCCGGGCCATCTCTGCTCCAACGGAGCCTCGGCTGCGGGAGGGGAAGAGAGAGACAGAGAGGAAGGAGAGGGGGAGGGGTGGAGAAGCAGATGGGCGCTTCTCCTGTGTGCCCTGGCCGGGAATCGAACCCGGGACCTCTGCACACCAGGCCGACGCTCTACCACTGAGCCAACCAGCCGGGGCCTGAATCTCATTTTTATGTCCCATCTATTGTATGGATTCATATAGTTCTTAGTTTTCTCTGATTTACTTATTTCACTCAGTATAATGTTATCAAGGTCCATCCATGTTATTGTAAATCAGGGGTCCCCAAACTACGGCCCGCGGGCCCCATGCAGCCCCCTGAGGCCATTTATCCGGCCCCCGCCGCACTTCCGGAAGGGGCACCTCTTTCATTGGTGGTCAGTGAGAGGAGCATAGTTCCCATTGAAATACTGGTCAGTTGGTTGATTTAAATTTACTTGTTCTTTATTTTAAATATTGTATTTGTTCCCGTTTTGTTTTTTTTTACTTTAAAATAAGATCTGTGCAGTGTGCATAGGGATTTGTTCATAGTTTTTTTTATAGTCTGGCCCTCCAATGGTCTGAGGGACAGTGAACTGGCCCCCTGTGTAAAAAGTTTGGGGATCCCTGTTGTAAATGATCCGATATCATCATTTCTTATGGCTGAGTAGTATTCTATAGGATATATGTACCAAAGCTTTTTAATCCACTCGTCCACTGACAGACACTTGGGCTGTTTCCAGATCTTCGCTATTGTGAACAATGCTGCCATACACATGGGGGTGCATTTCTCCTTTTGGAACAGTTCTATGGTGTTTTTAGGTTATATTTCTAAAAGTGGGATAGCTGGGTCAAAAGGCAGTTCGAGTTTTAATTTTTGGAGGAATCTCCATACTGTTTTCCACAGTGGCTGCACCAGTCTGCATTCCCACCAGCAGGGCAGGAGGGTTCCCTTTTCTCCACATCCTCACCAGCACTTATTCTGTGTTGTTTTGTTGATGAGCGCCATTCTGACTGTGAGGTGATATCTCATTGTAGTTTTTGTTTGTTTGTTTGTTTGTTTGTTTTTGTATTTTTCTGAAGCCGGAACGGGGAGGCAGTCAGACAGACTCCCGCATGCACCTGACCGGGATCCACCCGGCACGCCCACCAGGGGGCGATGCTCTGCCCATCCGGGGCATCGCTCCGTTGCGACCAGAGCCACTCTAGCGCCTGAGGCAGAGGCCACGAAGCCATCCCCAGCGCCCAGGCCATCTTTGCTCCAGTGGAGCCCTGGCTGCGGGAGGGGAAGAGAGAGACAGAGAGGAAGGAGAGGGGGAGGGGTGGAGAAGCAGATGGGCACTTCTCCTGTGTGCCCTGGCTGGGAATCGAACCTGGGACTTCCACACGCCAGGCCGACGCTCTACTACTGAGCAAACCGGCCAGGGCTCATTGTAGTTTTAATTTGCATTTCTCTAATGATTAGTGATGTTGAGCATTTTTTCATATGCCTATTGGCCATTTGTATGTCCTCTTTGGAGAAGTGTCTATTCCTTTCTTTTGCCCAATTTTTGATTGGATTGTCTGTCTTCCTTGTGTTGAGTTTTACAAGTTCTTTATAAATTTTGGTTATTAACCCCTTATCAGATGTATTGTCGAATATGTTCTCCCATTGTGTAGTTTGTCTTTTTATTCTGTTCTTATTGTCTTTAGCTGCGCAAAAGCTTTTTTTTTTTTGGTATTTTTCTGAAGCTGGAAACGGGGAGAGACAGTCAGACAGACTCCCGCATGTGCCCGACCGGGATCCACCCGGCACGCCCACCAGGGGCAACGCTCTGCCCACCAGGGGGCGATGCTCTGCCCCTCCGAGGCGTCGCTCTGCCGGGACCAGAGCCACTCTAGCGCCTGGGGCAGAGGCCAAGGAGCCATCCCCAGCGCCCGGGCCATCCTTGCTCCAATGGAGCCTCCGCTGTGGGAGGGGAAGAGAGAGACAGAGAGGAAGAAGGGGGTGGAGAAGCAAATGTGCCCTGGCTGGGAATCGAACCCGGGTCCCCCGCACGCCAGGCCGACACTCTACCGCTGAGCCAACCAGCCAGGGCCAAAAGCTTTTTTTTTTTAATTATTATTATTTTTTTACAGGGACAGAGAGAGAGGCATAGATAGGGACAGACAAACAGGAATGCAGAGAGATGAGAAGCATCAATCATCAGTTTTTCGTTACAACACCTTAGTTGTTCATTGATTGCTTTCTCATATGTGCCTTGACCGTGGGCCTTCAGCAGACCGAGTAACCCCTTGTTCGAGCCAGCGACCTTGAGTCCAAGCTGGTGAGCTTTGCTCAAGCCAGATGAGCCAGCGCTCAAGCTGGCGACCTCGGGGTCTGGAACCTGGTTCCTTCCACATCCCAGTCCAACACTCTACCCACTGCGCCACCACATGGTCAAGTTGTGCAAAAGCATTTTATTTTGATATAGTCCCATTTGTTTATCCTGTCTTTTATTTCACTTGCTCGTGGAGATAAATCAGCAAATATATTGCTGCAAGTGATGTCGGAGAGCTTATTGCCTATCTTTTTCTCTTGATTGTATTTCACACGTGTGTCTCCATGCTGTAAGGCAGGGGTCCCCAAACTTTTTACACAGGGGGCCAGTTCACTGTCCCTCAGACTGTTGGAGGGCTGGACTATAAAAAAAAAAACTATGAACAAATCCCTATGCACACTACACATATCTTATTTTAAAGTAAAAAAACAAAACGGGAAGAACAATATTTAAAATAAAGAACAAGTAAATTTAAATCAACAAACTGATCAGTATTTCAATGGGAACTATGCTCCTTTCACTGACCACCAATGAAAGAGGTGCCCCTTCTGGAAGTGCGGCAGGGGCCCGATAAATGTCCTCAGGGGGCCGCATGTGGCCCGCGGGCCGTAGTTTGGGGACCCCTGCTCTAAGGTAACCTAAATATTTATGTTTAGTGGCTGACACATCGTCCATCAAGGCACCAGAGCTGGCTTGAGCAGCACCCAGTTATTGAATGCAGGCCCATTTCTGGTCTTCAGTCTGTGAGTAGGGGCCAGGGTGACCACCACCACCATACCCAAGTGGGCTCCTCTTCCCTGTCTTTAAAGAAACTGCTTCCAAGGAAAGGCTACCTAGGAAAGACAGGTGATTGTCAGGGACTTGGAGGTGTGGGTCCGGGAGCTCTGCATGTCTCTAGAAAAAGCCTTGGGGCCTCTGCCGGCAGCTGAATCCATAGACACCCTTGACCAGGGAGCCACCTACAACAAGACCTCTGAGCCAGGAAACCCAAGAAGTGCAGACAATCTCAGCATGCCTGCCATGTGGCCCCTCTGAATGTCCCCAGGCTTGTACATGGTCTCCCCTCGCCCTACTTCTGCCCTCCCTAGCCTCTTGACCCAGCAACCTGCTGATGTGGCCCTTGCATGACCATAGGTGACACTGCTAGCTGGACACCCTAGTTCAGAATGGGTTTTCCAGGTAGACTGATTCAGTGGCATGAAAATTCCTTGAAGGTAGGGACTTGCCTGGCTGTGTTTGTTATTTAACTATGAATTCCTCTCAAGATTAGATTGTGCCAGGTATGCAGCAAGCACTCATTCCAATCTTAGAGGCCTAACGCATTTGTTCATTAAAAGGGGTCTGCAGAGAGCTCACGTGAACAACCCTCCAAGGAATAAAGGCCATGCAGCAGGTGGGTATCTTTCAGACATGTAGGGTACTTCCTATTGCCTCTGAAATCACACTCCATAGACATCTACCCCCTCCAGCTTTGTGGGAAGCCAACCTTGCACATGACAGGGTTCTTGGGGCTGAGAAATGGTTAATGCACCAGCTCAGCTTCAGTCAGCTCCTGCCTGCAAATCTAGGCAGCCCGCACATTGGACCCACTGCATCCTCTCCCCCAGGGTTGCAGAGGCAAAGGGCACTGGAAGGGCAAATATTAAATAAAATTTGTTATGAGGCCCTGGCCAGTTGGCTCAGTGGTAGAGCATCGGCCTGGCGTGCAGAGGTCCCAGGTTCGATTCCCGGCCAGGGCACACAGGAGAAGCGCCCATCTGCTTCTCCACCCCTCCCCCTCTCCTTCCTCTCTGTCTCTCTCTTCCCCTCCCGCAGCCAAGGCTCCATTGGAGCAAAGTTGGCCCGGGCATTGAGGATGGCTCTGTGGCCTCTGCCTCAGGCACTAGAATGGCTCTGATTGCAGCAGAGCGATGCCCCAGCTGGGCAGAGCATCGCCCCCTGGTGGGCATGCCAGGTGGATCCCGGTGGGTGCATGCGGGAGTCTGACTGCCTCCCGTTTCTGGCTTCAGAAAAATACAAAAAAAAAAAAAAAAGAAATTTGTTATGAGGAAGGGGAATGGGGAGGAGGGACAGGGATAGAAATGACATTTCTAAAGCATACTATTAGCAAAAGTTTTGAGCTTTAAGCCATATACTGTTTCTTGTATTCAAATTTTAAAATTAATTTTAATTAATTTGGGAAAAGACCATAGTTTGAGGAGGGCCATTAGGGAGAGTGGGAGAATAATTAGAAGATAGGGTGAGCCTGACCTGTGGTGGCGCAGTGGATAAAGCGTCGACCTGGAAATGCTGAGGTCGCTGGTTCGAAACCCTGGGCTTGCCTGGTCAAGGCACATATGGGAGTTGATGCTTCCTGCTCCTCCCCCCTGTCTCTCTCTCCTCTCTCTCTCCTCTCTCTCTCTCTCTCTCTCTCTCTCCCTCTCTCTCTCTCTCTCCCTCTCTCTCTCTTCTCTAAAATGAATAAAATTAAAAAAAAAAAAAAAAAAAGAAGACAGGGTGAGAGCTGTTGGGAAGGGAAGAGGCCAGAAGGGGTTCTTGGAATATGTTTGATTTTGTGCAAAATGGGATTTTGTAGAGCAGTGAAAGACTGCGTAGAAATGAGTGACAGTAAAGGAAGCAGCTGCTTATTACCTCCAACGGCGAGTGTCAAAGACACAGCACTGGGGCCAAAGGTTATGACATTCAGTAGTTTTGGTCACAATAATCAGTAGTTTTGGAACAGAGACCCAGAAGATCTGCACAGTTTGTTCAAGATTCCACATCAATGTGTTGTATGATTGAGAACTGACAGCCCCCTGCTCAAGTCTGATGTTGGTCTTTTGTGGAAGGTGACATACAGAACCTTGGCTTTAACTGCATGTTCAAGTGGCCTGGTGACCACCAAGATGAGAGGGCCAGGGAGGGGACTAAAGCAAACAGCCAATCACCAACAAGCTCCCTAGGATAAGCTGGGAAGGAGGACATCATTGAGGACAAGCCTGAATGGGTCTGCAGAGCTGCCCCTTCTAGCTCTGCCTGGCCTCCCAGCCCTTGTCCGCTGGCACCTGCCTCTTCTTCCCTCGCCGGAAGACCAAACGAACCCAGGCTGCAGGTTTTGTTACCTCCCTTAAGAGAACAGACTTTAGTCTCTGCAGATAGTAGACAGCCCCAATTATGCATGTGACATGTACACCCATGTACCTTGAAGGGTACATGTGCATCAGCATCAAAACACACAAACTACCCCTGGAGGCTCACAGCACACAGGTGACTGTGTGTGATGCACCATTGTGTGCATGAATCAACACGGAGTTTATTCTTTGTGCAAAGCTGCCCGCAGCACCGGCGTCTCAAGTCCCAGCCCGAGTTAGTCTCCCGGGCAGGCCCTGCTCTCCACTGTGCCAGGGCTCCTCCATTGAGTGTGCCTGATTGTGCATGCACTCTCGCTGCGGGAGTAGAGCCAGCTCACTGTTCTCACCTGGCAGGTCGTGGTCATGGCTCCCTGCCTGGGGTAGAACTTCCCTTTGCAAAGTTAGATAACAGCATGGTCTCTCTGTCAGAGGATTGGCGCAGTGGTTCCACGTGTTGCAGTTGGCATGGGGCCAGGCCCGCCCTGCCAGGCAGCGGGAAAGGAGGGCCTGGCTGCAGCCGGAGCTGGCAGGTGGCCCAGCTGAGGGTTGATGGGCGGGCTAGGGTCTTTGCTGCCCATTGGCTGCCTCCAGCTCCCGCCCCACCCGCCTCCAGAGCCTGTGGCTCCCCGGCCAGCTCCTGCCTCTCCAGCTGCTTCTAAACTCCCAGAGCAAGCTCCTCCTGCCGAGCTATGTCGAGCTGTGACCGGACTGGAGTGGCCCCTGCCATGGACATGCCTGAGGTCCTCAAGTCCCTGCTGGAGCACTCTCTGCCTTGGCCAGAGAAGAAGACAGGTAGGAACGGAGGTAGCCTGTATTGGCAGGCTGCCTAGGTGCCATGAGGTTGGGGGCAGCCGCAAGCACAGTGGCAGGACAGGCATCTCCAACCTAGGGAGGGTCTCTAACAGGGGTCTGTCCTTGGTCCTTTTCTGGGCAAGAGGAAGGGCTGGGGTGCAGAAAGAGACATGGTAAGGAGTGCCACTGCAATCAGGGACTGCCCCCTAGGCCTTCTAGCTTAGAGAAGCCATGGCCACCATGTGGCCACTGACAGGTGCTGTGCTCACATGGGGCAAGAACAGGACTGGAGGGCACTGCTGAGAGAATGTACTAGATGCTGACTGCTTAGTAAGCTCCCTCCTTCTGCACCTTGGAGTGGCAGAGGGCTGGCAGAGACTGTAGATTTGGGCAGTCTCCTGTCTGAAGAAGTAGCTTTCCTCCATGCGCCTGCTTCAGTTCCTGCTTGCTACAGGGCTAAACCCATGGATGGGAGGGAAGATGTTATGTAACAGGACCACAGGCTCAAAGCCCGGGTTCCTAGGATACCACAGGCAAACACAGGGCCAGGGAACCAGCAGAGGAGGGCGTGGACCAGGGGCAGAGCCAGCAGCTAGCACCAGGTGTCTCTCAAGACCTGTCTGAGAAACCCAAGGCAACAGCTAGCTTTGGGGGCTCACCTGCCCAGGGTACTCCCCCCTGATAACTACTTCTCCCAGTCCCTTCTGTTCTAAGATGTCGGGGGCTTACACCCAGGTCTTCACTACCGAAGAAGTAGTGAAGGTTCCTTTAAAGGAGCCCTTCTGTCCTCTGCTGTTTGAGTCTGATGTAGGAGCTTCCAGTGCTCCCTCAGGGGAACTTTTTCCGGCCTCTCCCTCATCCTGCTGTGCTGGCAGCTGATATATCTCATCACCAGGTAGCCCTGGTTGTCCCCCCAGGACTTCATTCTAGGGGACTCTCAGCCCTCTGAGGACAGGCAGCACAGCCGTGTCCTCTCTCACCCCTCGGGAGCCAGGCTCAGGGAAAGAGGGGCAGCAAGTTCTCTCCGTGGAGACACTGCCTGAGGAAAAAAAGGTGCATCCTAGAGCTCACGGCAGAATCCCTGGACCACGTCCTGTGGTTTCTGCTGCGACAGTCCAGGCCACCCTCAGAGGCAAGCATCACAGAAGAAGTTCCTGTGCCCTCCTAGCACTCAGGATCCCAGCTGCTCACCAGGAGATGCTCATCTCCTTGGGACACCCTCAACTCAGCCTGACAGATGAGTCATGGCTGACTTTTTCTTGCCATCTTGGAACAGTCATGTGGGTAGAGGAAACTGAAGTCCTATCAGAAGCTAGAGGTAGGGGGCTCCCTTCTTGGTTCAGGCACCCAGGGAAGGTGGGGTGTTCAGGACAGCCCAGTGTATACACAGGGAGAGGCTGGGGTGCTGGTGGCTTGCAGGGATAGCTTCCAGCTGGGCAGGGATAGCTTGGGGGCAACTCAGGGCGTTGTTCCTCCACCAATGAGGATAACAAGGCCTTTGAAGTGTGGCAACAGCTGCTGTTCACTGGTTCCCAGCTGGTCCACAGAGCCCTGAGACAGCCGGAAGATCTTCATCACTCACTATGGGTGGGCAAACTCAGAGCCCAGTGCTGGCAGGACTTGCCAAAGGTCTTAGACAAGGGCTTTGCCAAGAGTTGGCAAGCTCTGACAGGATCAGTTGGTCTGCTACAGCTGGGTTGGTCAAGGGGTGTGGCCCAGTGTCTCAGGCCACCTCCGATCACTTTTCCACGTGGTATCTCATTGAGGGTCAGACACATGAGGCCCTGTGGGACTGACAGATGCCAACGGGTAGATAAAATGAGGAGTCAGTGCACCCACAAAGGCCTCACTCATTACTGCCCAGCCAGCAATCATGGCTTCCAAGGCTCCCAGACTCTCCTACTCTTTTTTAAAAATAAAAGTATCTACCTGAAAACCCGTATACCTTGGTGAAAAGAAAGTACACACCACATAGAACTAGAATTTCTAGTAGTCATGTAGCAAGTACTTTAAGTTCTTTTTTTTTTAATACCTGTGGTTTTTTAAAAATATTTTATTTAATTTTTCAGAAAGGAGAGAGAGAGAGAGAGAGAGAAAGGGAAAGAGAGAGAAGGAGGGAGGAGCAGGAAGCATCAACTCCCATATGTGCCTTGACCAGGCAAGCCAGGGTTTCGAACCGGCGACCTCAGTGTTCCAGGTTGACACTTTATCCACTGCGCCACCATAGGTCAGGCCAAATACTTTAAGTCCTTTTTTTTTGGGTGTGTGTGTGTGTGTGTGTGTGTGTGTGTGTGTGTGTATTTTTCTGAAGCTGGAAACGGGAGAGACAGTCAGACAGACTCCCGCATGTGCCCGACCGGGATCCACCCGGCATGCCCACCAGGGGGCGATGCTCTGCCTCTCTGCGACCAGAGCCACTCTAGCGCCTGGGGCAGAGGCCAAGGAGCCATCCTCAGCGCCCGGGCCATCTTTGCTCCAATGGAGCCTTGGCTGCAGGAGGGGAAGAGAGAGACAGAGAGGAAGGAGAGGGGGAGGGGCGGAGAAGCAGATGGGCGCCTCTCCTGTGTGCCCTGGCCGGGAATCGAACCCGGGACTTCTGCACGCCAGGCCGACGCTCTACCACTGAGCCAACCGGCCAGGGCTCTACTTTAAGTTCTTGATGGAGCAGCTCCTCTCCCTGTGTCCCCCACTCTGGCTTGGACCTCTGCAGGAGGAAGACAGCTGCCCCAGAAGCAGTTGCCTTCAGGATCGCTAGCCCTTTGCTTTGGTATCATAAGGGCAGGTTTCTTGTGGGGGACTGAGACCTGTTTACAAACTCCCTACTTTCTCCAGCCCACTGACTGCTTCGGCGCTCATTTAGGTCACGTGCAGAGCATATCTTGGGTCTAACATGAGGGAATTTGAGAGAAAAGCATGCAGAGTGTGAAAAATTCCAGGTGTGCTTCTTAAGAGACTGCTCTCTCTGTAGCCTCTCACTCCATTTTCTAGTTCTAAGATGTTCCATGAGACTGACCTTGAGGTTTCCCCCCCTCCCCCTTGCCTCCCACCTTAGCCTGCACAGACAGACCTCCATTTCTTTGCTGTCCCTAGTTAAGCAGATTTTGTCTGGCAGAGCTGAATAGGATCCAGCCTCCCTGGTCTTCAGGTTACAATGGCTACCTGGTAGCCCCTTATTCTGGGCCATAAGTTTGATTTTTCCTGTGGGCAGAGAAATCCATGCCCAGCCAAAGGGGTGATCTGTACCCCAAGCCCTGATTCAGTTTCACCTCTGTTCCTGATCCCTGATCCCTAAGGACTATTCTTCCTGTTTCTATTCCTGCCCTTTCTCCCCAGGAACCTCTTCCAAAAGTCAGTTCTGTTCCAGATTTCTCAGTCTCTCACACTTTCTTCTCCAGCTTCTAGAAAGTCCCTGCTTGCTTCTCTAAACCATGTTGTTAGCTCTTTATACCCCTTCCTTCCCTCACCCTATTGGGCCTTGGCTGTGCTTAGAGGCCAGCTCCCCATTTTTCTGCTTTGGTCACTCAAGCCTTCCAAGGAGCCATGTAACATGAAACACACCCAAAGGTTGAACAAGACCTTTACTTTGAACTGGCCAGGCAGGGTCCTCACTTCAGGGAGCTCCAAACTAGAATCACCAGTGGGCCACCCAGTAGAGTATCCCAAACATAACTCTCTCCCTCTCCATCCCCAATCTGTAAAAGTGGGGAAAAGAAAACTAGCTTCATAGGCTCATTACCAGGACTGAATGAATTATCCCACTCAAAAGCACTTGCAAACTGAAGCATCATGCTGTTTTCACTGTGAAAGGCAAAGAACAACTGGGCCTGACATTATGCTCCTTCTACCAACATTGCATTTGCATTCTGTCCTTCATCCCCTTCTTTCTACCCTCCTTTCTGTGAATATTATCTTTAAAACAATAGAATGTTGCAAATTTGTGCTGTCTCCCTGGAAATGCATGCTGAGGCTCTTGGGGGTCTGATGCCCTCAGCCCTGCATCAAACTGGACAGCCCAGCTGGACTAGCCAGGGACAGAGCTAACTGATAACAGGCCAGATGCCAGGAGGACTTTTTGGGACAGAGGCAGTGTGCAGAGGAGTGGTCTGGGTAGCCTCCTCTTGGAGGATTGAGTTAAATGGCGCAAGAGGGTGGATTCAGTACAGCCGGGCTGTCCTGTGGCTAACCTCAGTAAGGTCCAAGTGGTTGTCTCCACTCCCAGCCTGCAGTAACCATACAAAACCAAGAAATCTTGAAGTGCTCTTCCAGGAAAAAGGAGGTGGAAGGGCCCTCTCTGTGCTGGAGGCCTCCTTTAGTCCTTACTACTACCTTCTGGTGAGAACATGCAGTCAGAGGTTAGCTACCCTCAAGGCCAGTATGTGGGCAAGCCTCTCTCCTTGTTCATCTGAGAGGCTCAGCTGCCTTCTCTACCTGTCCCCTTAAACCCATCAGAGAAACTCATTCTCACTGGGTGCCAGGAACTGACAGCTGTGTCCAGGAGTGCCCCTTCCAGCTGGCTTTGCATCTTGACAGGGCCTGAGCCAGGGCCAGGTTGCTCAAGGAATGCATCCTGATCGAAAGGCTGCTGTTTCTCAGTTTGAGCTGGGTGTCGTGCTAAGTGCTTTGACATCACCACTTAAGAAATGGCTTTTTTTTCTTTTTCTTTTTTGTGTGTGACAGAGACAGAGAGAGAGACTGAGAGAGGGACAGATAGGGACAGACAGACAGGAAGGGAGAGAGAGATGAGAAGCATCAATTCTTCGTTGTGGCACCTTAGTTGTTCATTGATTGTTTTCTCAGATGAGCCTTGATGGGGGGGGGGGGGTGACTACAGCAGAGCAATTGACCTCTTGCTCAAGCCAGCAACCTTTGGTTCCAGCCAGAAACCTTGGGTTTCAGGCCAACTAACTTTGGGCTCAAGCCAGCTACCATGGGGTCATGTCTGTGATCCCATGCTCAAGCCAGTGACCCCGGCTCAAGCTGGGTGAACTCGCACTCAAGCTGGCGACCTCAGGGTTTCAAACCTGGATCCTCCATGTCCCAGTCCAATGCTCTATCCACTGTGCCACTACCTGGTCAGGCAGGAAATGGCCTTTTAAGGGAGGTGTAATTATCCTTTCTTTTATTTATTTATTTATTTATTTATTCATTCATTCATTTTAGAGAGGAGAGGGAGAGACAGAGAGAGAGAGAGAGAGAGGAGAGACAGAGAGAGAGAAGGGGGGAGGAGCTGGAAGCATCAACTCCCATATGTGCCTTGACCAGGCAAGCCCAGGGTTTCGAACCGGCGACCTCAGCATTTCCAGGTCGACGCTTTATCCACTGCACCACCACAGGTCAGGCCTTTTTTTTTTTTTTTTTGTAATTATCCTTTCTACAGATGAGGAAACTGAGGTTCAGAGATGGGAAGGCCACAGTTGTCAGGGGTTCCAGCCCATCTTTGCCTACTTCCGGGCTTGAACCTGCTCAAAGGGTCTTACGGTCTCTGAAACCCAGACTCAGGGCAGTACCTCCTCAGCCAACCTTTACTTTTTCGTCATTTGCTTATTGAACATTTGTTTCCCTGATAACATGGAGTGAATGAGACATTCATGGCCCCCTCACCTAGCATCTGCACTCCATGGGAAAAGACAGACTGCGAGCAGGCATCAGGGCTATCCCCTCTGAAGGGATGACATTTAAACCAAGGCTTGGAGGGTGAGGAAGAGCCAGCTGCACCAAGAACTTTCAGGCTAAGGGAACAGTACCTGCAAAGGCCCTTTCCTGGGGCCAGAAAGACACTGTGTCTGAGCAATAAAAGGCCACCGTAGCTGTAGAAGGTGAGCAAGGAGGAGAAAGGAAGAGGTGAGGTTGGAGAGACTTGGAACAGCCAGGGCCTACAGGTCCTTAAAATTTGTAAAGGGCCTGACCAGGCGGTGGCGCAGTGGGTAGAGCGTAGGACTGGGATGCCAAGGACCCAGGTTTGAGACCCCGAGGTCTCCAGCTTGAGAGCGGGCTCATCTGGTTTGAGCAAAAGCTCACCAGATTGGACCCAAGGTCGCTGGCTCGAGCAAGGGGTTACTCGGTCTGCTGAAGGCCCACAGTCAAGGCACATATGAGAAAGCAATCAATGAACAACTAAGGTGTCGCAATGCGCAACAAAAAACAAATGATTAATGCTTCTCATCTCTCCATTCCTGTCTGTCTGTCCCTGTCTATCCCTCTCTCTGACTCTTTCTCTGTCTCTGAAAAAAAAAATTTGTAAAGGGAGTGAGGCTGTCATGTCCCTGCCTGCAAGGCCTTGCCCCAGCCCCCTCATTCTCAAGAAAGTAGCAGGTAGGGGAGGAATGAGGAAGTCCCAGAACAATTCAAGATGGAAATATAGTAAGAGTTAACTTCAAGCCTGACCTGTGGTGGCGCAGTGGATAAAGCGTCGACCTGGAAATGCTGAGGTTGCCGGTTTGAAACCCTGGGCTTGCCTGGTCAAGGCACATATGGGAGTTGATGCTTCCAGCTCCTCCCCCCTGTCTCTCTCTCCTCTCTCTCTCTCTCTGTCTCTCTCTCTCCCTCTCCCTCTCTTCTCTAAAAATAATAATAATAAATAAAATAAATTAAAAAAAAAAAGAGTTAACTTCAATTGAGCAGTTGCTATGTAGGCACCAAGTGCTGCTCTCAGGAGTGTGTGTGGATTGACTCCTTTACTTCTGACATGCAGGCCCAGAAAGGTTAAGCAACTTGCCTAAGGTCACACAGTTAGGAAGTAGTTGAAGCAGGAATCAGACCCAAATGGTCTGGCTCCAGAGGCCACACCCTACCACTGCACCACTAATACAGCTTGCCCAGGAGAATCCCTGGCCATCAGGCTGTGGCTGTTGAGATGGCAGACTGGAGCTGAGGACTTCTTTTTGGAAATGGCCTTCTTGGGGCAACTCTCCATTTATAATCAAGCTGAATCCTGGGAGTGGGCAAAATGCAAGCCAAACAGGAAACTAATACTCTTGAGAGTACTGGAGAGATGGGCAGGAATTAGTGAAGAGTCTCCACCCACCACTTCTGCCCTAGAACACACTGAGACCAAGGTACAAACCACAGCCCACAGGTATGTGGGCTCGAAAGGAGGCAGCAGTTGGTCAGGCCGGGGTACTTGCTATGTTTGTTAGTCCAGGTTTGACTATGAAACACAAGGACTGTTATTTAATGTTAATATCATTCTAGATGTATATGACTTGGCTCTGAAAGGTTTTGTTAACCCTCTTACTAGCACCAACAACAAATAAGCCAACAAATATTTACTGAGTTACTACCCAGAACAAAGCTTTGTACTCTCCGGCATTTGGTAATGGCAAAGCACACAGATAACTGGGCTTTGTTAGGGTTCAGTGGAAGCCTTATCACTCTGTTCTTAAGCATACCAGACTTATACTGCATATTTCAGACACTAAATATGTGGCCAAAGAGATCATTATGAGGTTTCTTGCCACAGGCTTCCATGCTGGAGTTTTAGCTCCTCTAAACTTCAAGTTTAAATGATAACACTCCAGCCCTGGCTGGATAGCTCAGTTGGTTAGAGCATCATCCCAAAGCAGCAAAGGTTGTCAGTTGATCCCTGATCGAGACACATACAGGAACCGCTCAATGTTCCTATCTGTCTCTCTCTCTCCTTCTTTCTCTCTTGCTAAAATCAATAATAAAGCCCTGGCCAGTTGGCTCAGTGGTAGAGCGTCGGCCTGGCGTGCAGGAGTCCCGGGTTTGATTCCTGGCCAGGGCACACAGGAGAAGCGCCCATCTGCTTCTCCACCCCTCCCCCTCGCCTTTCTCTCTGTCTCTCTCTTCCCCTCCTGCAACCAAGGCTCCATTGGAGCAAAGTTGGCCTGGGCACTGAGGATGGCTCTATGGCCTCTACCTCAGGTGTTAGAATGGCTCTGATTGCAACAGAGCAATGCCCCAGATGGGCAGAGCATCGCCCCCTGGTGGACTGCTGGGTAGATCCCGGTTGGGCGCATGCGGGAGTCTGACTGCCTCCCTGTTTCCAACTTCAGAAAAAAAAAATTTTTTTTAAATGATAACACTCCAAATTGGTATAATAGCTTAAATGAAACATACTTGTTCTGCATATGCTCAACTGAATGGAATTAAGTTTTCAACTTGAGTTGGTTAGCAGGGGAACATAATAAAATTCTTTTTAATGTTTATTTTATTGATTTTAGAGGGAAAGGAAGGTAGAGAGATAAGGGACAGGAAAATCTATTTATTCCTGTATGAACCTGAACAGGAATCAAACCAGCAACCTCTGTGCTTCAGGTTGAAGCTCTAACCAACTGAGTTATCCAGCCAGGGCAAGAGTAGAATTTGAAGCCATAGCATAGCTCTAGCATAGATCCAGAGCCCACCCTCAACCACACAGCCTTGTCCCCACACTCCAAATAATTCTATTTCAGATGCACCACAACCTGAGTGGAAGCAGAAAGGTGGAGGCACCCCCATTCCCTGCTATACTGTTGCAAGTGGGCACTTGACATTGCTTCTCACACATAATCCTCATAACCTCTCTGTGAAGTAAGCATATCCATCTCTGTTTCCAAGAGAAAAATAACCGAGGCTTAGGCAAGTTACTTGCCCAGGCCATGTGGCTGGTCAGCATCTGAGGGGAGATTCTACTCATGCCTGCCTCCTAAACCCACAAAGCTGTCCCCAGGACTATGCTTTCCTCAAGAAGTGGCTGCATTCAAACCCTATTACTAAAGAATGCTAAGGTACCACTTCATACCTTTAAAGTCTTAACCATGTAATAACATGTCCTTTTCATGGAGCTTATTTCTTTATAGGGCTCACAACACTGTGGAAAAGAGCTAATTACTTCTCACATTTATTTCTCCACTAAAAGAAAGGCACGGTTGTACTATTATTCCCACTTTACTGACAGGAGCTGGAAGTAGAGAGAGGTGGCTATGGCTCTTCTCAGGTCACCTGGAATAGGAAGACTAGAACATAATGACTCCTGCTTCTGGAATGGTGTTGTTGAAGGCTGCCAGCCAGCAATATAGCTAACCTCCCAGCTTGCAAGTAGGCACGAGAGAGAACATGTTTGTAATGTTCCTGCTATGTTTGTGACACACCATTTACCCTGTGGTTATCCAGAGAAAAAAAAAAACCCTCTCTGGGGAGTGTCAGTACATGAACAGAGAACCAAATCAAAACTAACTTTTTTTTTTTGTATTTTTTGTATTTTTCTGAAGTTGGAAACGGGGAGGCAGTCAGACAGACTCCCGCATGCGCCCGACAGGGATCCACCCAGCATGCCCACCAGGGGGCGATGCTCTGCCCATCTGAGGCGTTGCTCTGTTGCAACCAGAGCCATTCTAGCGCCTGAGGTAAAGGCCATGGAGCCATCCTCAGCGCCCAGGCCAATTTTGCTCCAATGGAGCCTTGGCTGTGGGAGGGGAAGAGAGAGACAGAGAGGAAGGAGAGGGGGAGGGGTGGAGAAGCAGATGGGCGCTTCTCCTGTATGCCCTGGTCGGGAATCGAACCCGGGACTCCTGCACGCCAGGCTGACGCTCTACCACTGAGCCAACCGGCCAGGGCAAAACTAACTTTTGAAGCCCTTACCTGCTTGCCTTGCTTCTCAACAGTGTCATTTGCCTGGTAGGTTAGTTGCTCCAGGGTGGGTGATGAGTGAAGTAGGCATTTTCCCCTTTGGATAACTGTAACTTAAAAAAATATCTAATTCTACTTCCCCTTCCTACATACTACCTTTGTTGTAAAAAAATGCTATAACTTTCTTTTTTTTATAGAAGATTTTATTGATTCAGTTTAGAGAGGGGAAGGAGAGAGAAAGAGATAGAGAAGGGGGGGAGGAACAGGAAGCATCAACTCCAATATGTGCGTTGATCAGGCAAGCCTGGGATTTCCAACCAGCAACCTCAGCATTCCAGGTTGATGCTTTATCCACTGTGCCACCACAAGTCAAGCTATAACTTTTCACTGTTATAAATCCTCCTAATAACTTGAGAATTTTTTCCCCTTCAACAATGTCACATTAGTCATGAAAATATACATTTGATTCTAATTCACTAAGAGAGCTATCGACAAACTAGCCATTAAAAAAAAAAATTTTATTTATTGATTTTAGATAGAGTGAAGAGAGAGAGAGAAGAGGGGGAGAAGTAGGAAGCATCAACTCATAGTAGTTGCTTCTCGTATGTGCCTTGACTGAACAAGCCCAGGGTTTCGAATCAGTGACCTCAGCATTCCAGGTCAACACTTTATCCACTGTGCCACCACAGGTTAGGCAAACTAGCCATTAAAAAAAAAAAAAAAAGCTTCATTATATTGTTTTAATCTATCTCCTTGGAAAGTCCATTAAAACTTGTTTCCAAAAACCTCTAGGTCAGTTTTACCTAAAGATAACTTAGACACATACAGAATTCCCACTGACAACTCTGCAACACAACAGATTCTGTGTACACAATCTATACTGTCTCCACCAAATTGAGAGTGACATGGGCACTGTACTAGCCTCCAGGATAGTGGAATCAACAGGCGGTGGATTTGTACCCATTCTTTTTTTTTTAAGTTTTAGAAAAATTACAAAAACTACCATTTATTGCAAGTTTATGATTGTGTGTTTTACATACATTGACCTACAGAAACACACAAGGTAGATTCTTGATATATAAAGAAAGGAGGCCTGGAGAGGTGAGGCAATTGGCTGGAGGTATCAAATCAGAAGGTGACTGAATTCTAATGAATGGGGGCAGGAAACTTGAGTCTTGAAGTGTCAACGTAGGACACTTGCAAAATTGTAAGAATTTGCCTGACCAGGCGGTGGCGCAGTGGATAGAGTGTCGGACTGGGATGCAGAGGACCCCTACTCGAGACCCCGAGGTCACCAGCTTGAGCGTGGGCTCATCTGGTTTGAGCAAAAGCTCACCAGCTTGGACCCAAAGTCACTGGCTCAAGCAAGGGGTTACTCGGTCTGCTGAAGCCCATGGTCAAGGCACATATGAGAAAGCAATCAATGAACAACTAAGGTTTCGCAATGCGCAATGAAAAACTAATGATTGATACTTCTCATCTCTCCGTTCCTATCTGTCCCTGTCTATCCCTCTCTCTGACTCTCTCTCTCTCTCTCTAAAAAAAAAAATTGTAAGAATTTTTTTTTAATTTTTTTTTTTAATTTTATTTTATTTATTCATTTTTAGAGAGGAGACAGAGAGGGAGGGAGAGAGAAGGGGGAGGAGCAGGAAGCATCAACTCCCATATGTGCCTTGACCAGGCAAGCCCAGGGTTTCAAACCGGCAACCTCAGCATTTCTAGGTCGATGCTTTATCAACTGCGCCACCACAGGTCAGGCTTAATTTTTTTTATTAATTTTTTTTTTTCTTTTTCTTTTTAGAGAGGAGAGAGAGACAGAGAGGGAGAGAGAGGAGAGAGAGACAGAGAGAGAGAAGGGGGAGGAGCTGGAAGCATCAACTCCCATATGTGCCTTGACCAGGCAAGCCCAGGGTTTTCAAACCCGTGACCTCAGCATTTCCAGGTCGATGCCTTATCCACTGCGCCACCACAGGTCAGGCCTGTAAGAATTTTTTATGAGTTGATTTGAGCCAAATTGTCCACAATTGCCGGGAAGCAAAGTCTCAAGGAATTGAGAAAATGCCCCAGAAACTGGAGGTTTTACTACTTACATTACATATCAGTATCAAAGGAGATGATGTAAGGGAGTGACATGAAATTGATTGGTGATAGATTAGGGAAGCAGAGAAAGCAAAGGGGGGAGGGAACCTCTGGGACTGGGTAAAAAGTAAAAATGTATATAGCAAATTTCTTTTACATAGGCAGGACTAAGACAACCATTAACAATTAACATGGTAACAATAACAATGAAGGAGTTCATTGGTTCCTGCTCTAGTGTGATGGGATGCTTGCCTTGAGGAGGGCAGGAAAAGAAGATTACCCTTGTATTTCAAAGACATGTTACCAGATTTGCTATTGTAGATGCAAAAGACAATATGCAGGCCCATTTAAGCATTGACCTTTGTTTAGGGAAAAATACCCCACAGGACATGATTATCCACCATGAACTGCTTTTAGTTAGAAAGTTTTAATTTCAGACCATCATCCTGTGTGGTTACTTTAGTTAGGTCTCTGAGTTTACAAGGCCACCATGCAGGTCTCCCCTGAGCTTGTCAGATTTAATCTGGGGACACATCTTTTTTTTTTCTAGTCCACAGGCATCTGACTCCAAAACCCTGCCCAAACCACCACCTTTCCAGGTCTGGTCAGGAGCCCAATTTCTTTTTAAGATTTTATTTATTGATTTTAGGGAGAGAAGAGAGGAAAATTGGGGGAGGAGGGGAGCGGAAAGCATCAGCTCATAGTAGCTGCTTCTCTGTGCCTTGACCAGGCAAGCCCAGGGTTTAGTACTCAGCGTTCCAGGTAGATGCTTTATCCACTGTGCCACCACAGGCTAGGCAGGAGCCCAATTTCTTGTTTCTTCTCAGCTCCCAGCAAAATTCTAATTGCATCAGTTTGACAACTTTCAGCTAGCTGGGTATTGTGGTCACACCCCTATTCAGTGACCCCAGAGCTCCCGCCTGCCATTCCTGACTCCCCGGCCTTTGGCAGCATACAGGATAAACAAGCCAAAGTCCCTGCCCTCTGGGAGTTTAGGCAGGCAGACTCATGTATTGATGAGATTCAAAGCAGACTATGATTTGTGCTACAAAGAAGGGCAAAGTTCTGGGCGCTGTTTAGGAGCGGCTTCCTGTAATGTCTCCACATTTGTGTACCCCCCTCACAGTTTTTCACATTTTTGTTTCTGGAGGAACTCCCCGGGAGTGTTTATATTTTAAGAGAGAAAGTGGTTCTCCCACAAAATGTGTAATCGGTACCCTATATACAGGAGTTTGATCTTTTTTGTCCCTAGGAAAAGAATGGAAAGGTCATAGAGAGGAACAAAGTTTCAATGCCGTTTAGGACCTCAGAGATTATATCCTGTCCAACCCTTTAACGAGGAAACAGGCTCAAGGGCAGCAGCTGGACTTCCCCAAGCTCACAGTTAGGTGGGAAGATAAAAGCGTGCGCCCCGGCCCAGGGCTGGGCCCATTCTCTCAACCCCACCCTACCCCGCTCTGGCCTCAAGAATGCTTCCTCCACGCTACAGTTTATCTAGCCGCCACGCTCACACCAGAAACCCGGATCAGTGAGGAACCTGACACCCACGTCAGCAGCGGCTAAACCTGCTCTTCTCGGGCCATCCCTACAGAAAGGGCAGGTCGTCGACCAGCGCGCCCTGCCCTCAGGCAACCTCTAGGTCGCCGGGTAGGAGAGGCACAAGATTGACTGTACTAGCTGGCCCCGAGACCCTGGGCTGAGTTCCAGTACAAAAAGGCCCGCCCAGCCCCTTTCCTCCCCTCCCCGCCGCAGGCCCACACGTGCTGAGCCTCGTGCACTGACCTGGGCCCCGCCCCCGCCCTCCATTGGCTGCTCCTCTTCTTCCTCGGCTTCTCCTCCTCCCCACGCTACTAGACTCGGCTGGGGCTCCATGTGACCTGGGAGGGCGGGCCATGCGACCCGAACGGGCTCTCTGATAGGCTCCTCAGGCCGCCCTCAGCACCGCCTCCCTTCGGTGGCATGTCTCGAATGCAGAGAAATTGGGAGAGGGAAAGGAGAGGAGGCACGGTGATCTGGGAGGAGAGCGGAGGTTATGAAGAGAAAGGCGAAGGTGAAACCTCTGGTAGAAGGGAAGGAGCTGCCGCGGAAGAAGGCCTATGATACAAACTCCTGCAGGCGCCAGTCAGGTGACCCGGGCGGACGGGGCGGGGCCCCTGGCGTTGCTCCTCACCTGGCCCCGCACGTGTCTCACATATTTCGGCAGCCTAACCAATCACGGCCGGAAAGGCTGCTCCCTTCCTCCTCGCAGGGCGAGCCAATCCAAGGCCGCGATCTGGGGAAGCTGGCCTGGCCTCATGAATAATTAATATGTAAGGGCCTGTCCGCAGGCGGGGTAGAGATGGAGGGAGGCGGGGGAGCTGTTCAGCGCCTGCGCAGTAGCTGCCCCTGTAGGTAGCTGCGGCGGGTCGTACGGCTCTGGCCCTTCTCGGGGGGCAGGCGGGGGAGGCGAAGCGCGCAAGCGGAGCGGGAGGCACGATGTCCGACGCAGGCGGCGGAAAGAAGCCGCCTGTGGAGCCGCAGGCGGGACCAGGCCCGGGGCCGGGCCGTGCAGCTGGAGAAAGGGGCCTGCAGGGCTCCTTCCCACTAGTCCTGAAGAAGCTGATGGAGAATCCCCCGCGCGAGGCGCGCCCCGGTGAGGGCGGGGGTCCCGCGCACCGGGGGGCGGGGTTTTTTCCTGGGCGGGGCCTTGTGAAGGCGGAGCCAGGGCGGTCGGAGGTCTGAGAGAAGTAGTGCAGCTGAGGGAGATGGGGTAGGGGTTGACTAGGGCCTGGTGGGCGAGGCAAGAAGGTTGGGAGAAGGTCGGGGGGAGGGGGCTGAGAGAGGTTGGGTCAGAGGGGGCGTCGGCAGGGAAGGTCTGGAGGGAGAGGATGGGTGTGTTCACAATGAGGTTCCTTGAGGCCGTCCAAGCGAGCTCGAGGTGGAGGGGTTACTGAGCAGCCTGAATAGGGACGAAGCAGCCCCTTAAATGACGCTCCAGGACGCCTTCTCCGGGGACATCTTCATCAGAGTCACTTTGGATGCTTGTTTAGAATACTGTTTTCTGGGCCCCACGTTTCTCACACCGAATCAGCAGCTCCTGGGATGAGCAGGAGTCTGCATATTATGCAGCACCCGCCCTCCACCCCTTCCATGATTCCGAAGTCCACTAAAGTTTGAGAATAGCTGATTTACATGGCAGATTATCTTCGCATATGGCCTTGCCCCTTCTGGGAGGGGACTTGTCTTCATCCCCACTACTAGGTACACACTGGAGATTTTCTGAAAGTGTGCCTTAGGGTTGCTGTTCAGGTGGGGGAGAGGTGTCAGGAGAAGGGATATGGGAGAAGGGATATGAGAAAAGGGACACACTCCTGAGGTGGAGAGTGCAGCCAGGCAGGTGGAGGGATGAAGATAAGAATAAGGCCAATGGCCCTGGCCGGTTGCCTCAGCGGTAGAGCGTCGGCCTGGCGTGCGGGGGACCCGGGTTCGATTCCCGGCCAGGGCACATAGGAGAAGCGCCCATTTGCTTCTCCCCCCCCCCCTTCCTCTCTGTCTCTCTCTTCCCCTCCCGCAGCCGAGGCTCCATTGGAGCAAGGATGGCCCGGGCGCTGGGGATGGCTCCTTGGCCTCTGCCCCAGGCGCTAGAGTGGCTCTGGTCGCGGCAGAGCAACGCCCCGGAGGGGCAGAGCATCGCCCCCTGGTGGGCAGAGCGTTGCCCCTGGTGGACGTGCTGGGTGGATCCCGGTCGGGCACATGCGGGAGTCTGTTTGTCTCTCCCCGTTTCCAGCTTCAGAAAAAAAAAAAAATACACACACAAAAAAATAATAAGGCCACTGAGGCCCTTCACCTGGTTTTTTTGGGTTGACCCAATACTTTGGGGCCACAATGGCAGAGCTGGGCTACATCTTGTTTCTTAGGCCACAAAGGTCCCCAGGGCCTATGTGGAAAGCAGATTGGGCCTTGTTTTTTTGGCCTGGGAACGTGAGGTTCAGGGAGCAGCAGAGTACCACCCATTGTGCTTTTAGATGCACAGAGGTATGCTTTCAGTCTGAGACCTTTGAATTACCAAGAGCCATCAGTGTAGTTTAGAGAGCTGGGAAGAAATAGGCCTTCTGTGATTTACCTGTCTTGGAGAATTTTCTTTTTCAAAAATGCCATCTCTTTTCTTTCCTGGGTGTGTTCTGAGGCTTCCATTCCTATGGCTTGTCACCATTGAGATATAAATAACTTCAGCATATCAGGTGAGGCCAGGCTTTCTCCGCCTGCTTGGGGATCTCATGCTCAGACCCTTTTGTTTGTTTTTTAATTTATTGATTTCAGAGAGAGAAAAGAGACAAAAACAGTCTGTTTATGTGTCTCACTGGGGATCAAACCAGAAACCTCTGCATATCCGGACAATGTTCTAACAACCAACTGAGCTATCCTTTCAGGACCCCCTTTTGTTTGGTTGGGTTTTTTGTTTTGTTTTAATTTAAAGAACTTTTTATTTATTTATTTACAGAGTCAGAGAGAGGGATAGATAGGGACAGATAGGAACAGAGAGAGATGAAAAGTATCAATCATCAGTTTTTCGTTGCACATTGCAACAACTTAGTTGTTCATTGATTGCTTTCTCATATGTGCCTTGACCGCAGGCCTTCGGCAGACCGAGTAACCCCTTGCTGGAGCCAGCGACCTTGGGTTCAAGCTGGTGGGCTTTTGCTCAAACCAGATGAGCCTGCGCTCAAGCTGGTGACCTCGGGGTCTCAAACCTGGGTCTTCCGCATCCCAGTCCGTCGCTCTATCCACTGCGCCACCGCCTGGTCAGGCCCTTTTGTTTGTTTTTAAGGTGCTGCTTTGTTCTGAATCTGGGGCTGAGACAAGCTGCTGGAAGAGGTGTACATGTTTGTCAGGTTCTTGTTCAAGATTGCAAAATAAGAGCCATCCATAACAATAATCCTACTTTACATTAGCGGAGTGCTCACAAAGCACTTTGACAGAATCATATTTTATTTAGTCTTCCACAGCAGTACTATTAATTATCCCCCATTTTTCAGGTCAAGAAAGTTGGGCTCAAAGAGGTGAGGATGCTTCCTTAAAGTCACATAGGTAGGCCTTATAACTCTCAGTCTGGTGCTCCTTACTGTATCACTGACAACTGTTAATATCAACCCCTGTGACTTGAGTGATGGGCCTAATTCTTTATCATCTTTTACAATTAAAACTCCATCTTATAAAACTTTTATTAAAAATACCTTAATTGCTTAGGTCAGGCAAAATCTGGACTTACTCTTGTTCTTCTATGTGGCTGTTTTTTATCTTCTGTCTCCTTTGATCCCGCGGCCCCGCCCAATATGGATCTGAACAGAATGTGGAATCAAGACCTCTGGGAGAACAAGGCCATCTGGCCCACCTAGCCCACCAAAGCTTGGCTTTCTAACTTGCCATATGGTTTTCAACCAAAGTCTGGTACCGAAGGTAGTTGCAAGAATTCAGGTTAATTTGTATTAGAAGCCATGACCAAATTCTATTTGTTCGTTTCCTTTTTTGTTTGTTTTTTTTTAGGTGAGAGGAGGGGAGATAATGATCCAGAGACTCCCGCATGTGCCCCAACCAGCAACCCCATCTGGGGCCAACACTTGAGTACCAAGCTATTTTTGAGGCTGATGAGCTCCAGTGGAGCTATCCTCAGCACCCAGAGCCACACTTGAACCAGTTGAGCCACTGGCTGTGGGGGAGAAAAGGGAGGGAAGGGGGGAGGAGCAGATGGTTGCTTCCCCTGTGTGCCCTAACCAGGAATTGAACCTGGAACGTCCATGTGCCAGGCCAACGCTCTATCTACTGAGCCACCAGCCAGGGCCTGTTTGTACATTTTCTTCACACACTGGGTTTATCCATTTTTATTGAACCAACAGGCTTTTTGGCCGGCTATGGTCTGCATGTTCATGCATGATTGATTTATTTCCAACATAATCATATTTAATTTCTCTTTTTAACTTCAGAATCCAGAGTTCAAAGTTTTCTCCCTCGATTTGAAAACCCATTATGAACTTGTCATTTTATCTCCCACTTCTCCCATTAGCCACCCTGTCACTTTGATTTCTTTCTAACCTTGTCACATTTCTCTCTCCTCTTTTTTTCCTAATTTGCTCTTTCTTGGATAGCCACACATGTAACTTTTTGACTGCTAATTGATTAGTTTTGCTTTGAATGGTAGCAAGCTTTCTTCTTTAGCTCCACTCTCTCCTTCTCAGAAAACCCACCTTCAGTCTTCTCTGCTTATTCAGGGATAAACTTCTCTTGAAATTGTTCCTCTGAGCCCTGACCAGGTAGCTTAGTTCGTTAGTGTCAACCTAATACGCTAAGGGTGCAAGTTCAATCCCCAGTGAGAATCAACCAATAAATGCATTAAAAAATGGAACAACAAATTAATGTTTCCTTCCTATTCTCTCTCTCCTTTACCTCCTCCCCCCTTCTCTCTCCCTCACTCTATCCCTACCTCTTTTTTTTTTCTCTCCCTACCTCTTACCCCTCTCCTTCCTATCTACCTCCCTTTCTCCCTTCCTTCGTCTCTTTCTCTAAAAATCAATAAATAAAAATCAGAAAGCATAAATGCCCTGGCTGGGTAGCTCAGTTGGTTAGTGTCATCCTGATACATCAAGATTGTAGGTTTGATCCCTGATCAGGGCACATACAAGAATAAAGCAGGGAATGCATGAATGAGTGGAACAACAAATCCATAATACTCTCTAAAATCAAGTAAAACAATTTTTTTAAATCTTGCTCTGAAAAAGGTCCTGAAAAGAGAGCTTCGTACCCTCTGTATCTAATAAATTTAAAGGTAATCTGTGTGCAAACCCAGCATTTTCCATTCTGTGTACAAATTTTCCCATGGCCCACAGTTAGCCTGCTCCTGTGGTGGCCCTGAGATCTAGAAATGAATCAGACACAGTCCCTGCCCTCAATGACTTTATAGTAGTAATGTATGCTTGCCATTTTCCAGGAACTCTCTACTTTTTTCCTTTATTTTTTGAATTTATTGATTTTAGAGAGGTAAGAAGAGAGAGGTACATTGGTCTGTTCCTGTATATGCCCTGATCAGGGATCAAACCAGTAATCTCTGTGCTTCAGGACAACTATCTGACCAACCAAACTATCCAATCAGGGCTAACTGTAAAATACTCTCAAGCCCTGGCTGGAGAGCTCCATTGTTTGGAACATTGCCCCGAAGCGTAGAGGTTGCCGGTTCGATCCCCGATCCCCGGTCAGGGCATATACGGGAACAATCCAATGTGCATGTCTCTCTCTCTCCCTCTCTCCTTCTCTCCCTCTCTCCCTCTCTCTTAAGATCAATAAAATAAACATGAAAATATATGTATATATACTTTCAAATGTTATTTCTAGTCTACACTAAAGAGGAAGGTTTATTTTTATTTACAGTGGATGACACTGAGTCTGGAAGAGGTTAAATAACATAGTTGTACATCACAGCAACTGAGTGGCAAAGCTGGGATTCTAGCCATAGGCTGGGTTGCTATGGAGAAGCATAGATGGAGGGGGATAAGAGAGGAGAACACAGAAGTTCTTGGCCTGAGGAATCACCCTTTTTTTTACCACAGAGTAAGATACCAGTAATTAGAATCAGAAATTCTAGTTCCTCCCTATCCCTTTCTCTTCCAGGTGCTAATTCCACAGGCCATTCTGAGTTAACCATTTAGGACTTAGAGCTTGTGGTGAGCATTCTAGGAAGCCCAAGTGTGAATGAGGACATGCTGCCATTTCCAAAGGAGACCAGTGGGTCTGGGCCAAGCACCAGGTTATATCTGGAGAACACAGTGGGCTCTTGAAATGCAGGGGATGGAAAAGGACTCAAGAGAGGTGGGCCAGCTCTGTGAGGTTCACTGCTCTCCTCCTGGGATTGAATTACTCTCTTGCATGGTGTCTTACCATAGATTTTGTATCTACAGATAAGGAAAAGAAGGAAAAGCTGGAGGAAGACGAGGCTGCAGCAGCCAGCACCATGGCTGTTTCAGCCTCCCTCATGCCACCTATCTGGGACAAGACCATCCCATATGATGGCGAATCTTTCCACCTGGAGTACATGGACCTAGACGAGTTCCTGCTGGAGAATGGAATCCCCGCCAGCCCCACCCACCTGGCCCAGAACCTGCTGCTGCCTGTGGCGGAGCTGGAAGGGAAGGAGTCGGCCAGCTCTTCCACAGCATCCCCACCATCCTCTTCCACCGCCGTTTTTCAGCCCTCTGAAACCGTATCCAGCACAGGTTGGTGATGGGCCTTTGGGCAGGGCTCCCTGTCTCATCTAAGGAAGTCCACTTCCCACTAAAGACATCTTATATCCATACACCCTATGAACCCCTTCTCTGGGGGGGGGGGGTCCTGGTGGGTCTGCTGTGTGCTGAAACTCTCTGCTCCCCACCCTTCAGTACAATCTCCAAGACTGAAGAAAAAATAGTCCCATATGTTGTGGAAGCCTTTCTGTTGGTTGGCATGCTGCAGATAGGACAGGGGGCAAGAGCTTCCAGTCTGAGGCTTTGCAGGAGAGAAATTCTATTCTGCATTTTTTCCTTTTTTTTTCTTTTTAAAAAATGTTTATTGATTTTAGAGATACAGGAAGGGAGAGAGTGACAAGAACATTGATCTGTTCCTATATGTGCCCTGACCAGGGATCAAACTGGCAACCTCTGTGCATTGGGATCATGCTCTAACCAAGCTATCCCACCAGGGCAATATAAGAGTTCTTGTAAAAAATAACAAAAATAGCGATTTTACATCTGAACTTGATAATAAGTTTATCAGCATTTAAATTTCCAAAACGTTGCATAAATGCTACTGTTTTAGTTTGTTTGAATCAGGAGCCAAACAAGACTCACACGTTTCATTTAATTATGTCTCTTAAATCTCTTGTAATCTTTTTTTTTTTTTTTTTTTTTTTTTTTTTGTATTTTTCTGAAGCTAGAGACGGGGAGAGACAGTCAGACAGACTCCCGCATGCGCCCGACCGGGATCCACCCAGCACGCCCACCAGGGGGCGACGCTCTGCCCACCAGGGGGCGATGCTCTGCCGCTACCAGAGCCACTCTAGTGCCTGGGGCAGAGGCCAAGGAGCCATCCCCAGCACCCGGGCCATCTTTGCTCCAATGGAGCCTTGGCTGCGGGAGGGGAAGAGAGAGACAGAGCGGAAGGAGAGGGCGAGGGGTGGAGAAGCAAATGGGCGCTTCTCCTGTGTGCCCTGGCCGGGAATCGAACCCGGGACCCCTGCATGCCAAGCCGACGCTCTACCACTGAGCCAACTGGCCAGGGCCTCTCTTTTTTCTTTTTTTTTTTTTTTTACAATTTATTTGTTGAAGAAACTAAGTCATTTATCCTGTAGAGTTTAGCACATGGCTGGATTTTTCTGTTTATAGTACCTGTAGTACCATTTACTATGCTTCTCTTCACCATGTTCTTCTGTAAACAGTTAGGTCTAGAGGCTTCAGCTGATTCCAAGAAATTTTTGTTTGAAGATAGCTCATTTTTGTGCTGGTTGGGTTGTCCTTAAAGGCTGGTTTCATGTGTGAGTAGGGGCAGAGTTGGAAATGAGCCCCCATCTCTTGTACCTTAGATCACCTAGGTGACATTTGCCTTTGATTTTGTTTTTACGTAAACCTTAATTAACTGTGGCATACAAAAGTGCCCATATCGTAAGAATGCAGCTTGATGAGTCTACACAAAGTGAACCCACCCATGTGACTTTAACGCAAATCAGAGTATAGAACATTATTAGTGTCCCTAAAGTGCTTTGTGACCTCACCCAGTCATTACTCTTCAGAAGTGACCACTCTTTATTTCTATCACCAAAGATTCTTTTTGTCTATAATTGACATTGTATGAATTGGATTGTATATTATGTCCTCTTTTTTGTTTTTAACTGTTATACATTGATTACATTTATACTCACATTTATAGGTTTCTTTTTTTTTTTTTCTTTTTCCAAGTGAGAAGAGGGTAGATAGAGACAGATTTCTGCATGTGCCCTGAGTGGGATCCACCTAACAACCTCCATCTGGGGCTGATGCTCTACCCATCTTGGGCCATGCTCACAACTGAGCTATGTGTAGCACCTGAAGTGGAGGCTCCAGGGAGCTATCCTCAGCACTTGGGACCAATGCTCTTGAATCAATTGAGCCATGGCTACAGGAGAGGAAAAGAGAGAGAAAGAAGGGAGAGAACGGCAGGGTGGAGAAGCAGATGGTCACTTCTGCGTGCCCTGACCGGGAATTGAACCTGGGACATCCACATGCCAGTCCAGTGCTCTACCGCTGAGCCAACTGGCCAGGGCCTCATTTATAGCTTTCTATAGCAAGCTGTGTAGTACGCACATAAATTATGTGGACATCAGAATCTCTTTACACTAACAACATAGATTTACAGAACATACTTAGGAAATACTGCTGAAACAGAGAAAAGCCATAATACAGGTGAAGTAAGATTTATATTGAAGAATTATGCGCCTGACCAGGCAGTGGCGCAGTGGATAGAGCATCGGACTGGGATGTGGAGGACCCGGGTTCAAGACCTCGAGGTTGCCAGCTTGAGCGCAAGTTCATCTAGTTTGAGCAAGGCTTACCAGCTTGAGCCCAAGGTCACTGGCTCGAGCAAGGGGTCACTCGGTCTACTGTAGCCCCCCGGTCAAGGCACGTATTAGAAATCAATCAATGAACATCTAAGGAACCGCAATGAAGAATTGATGTTTCTCATCTCTCTCCCTTCCTGTCTGTCTGTCCCTATCTGTCCCTCTCTGTCTCTGCCACAAAAAAAAAAAAAAAAAGAGAGAGAGAGAATTATGCACATGGCAGAAATAAAAGAATTCCTCCTCTTAATTTTTAAGTTTCTTCTGTAGGAAAGACATAAGTAAGTAATGTGCATTCTTTTGTGTCTAGCTTCTTTCCTCAACTTTGTTTATGAGAATCATCCATAATTTTTAAGTTTCTTCTGTAGGAAAGACATAAGTAAGTAATGTGCATTCTTTTGTGTCTAGCTTCTTTCCTCAACTTTGTTTATGAGAATCATCCATAAACCAATAAATGGTTATACCATTTGACATTTTTATTGTCAAATGGTATTCCATTGTATGACAATACTACAGTTTATCAATTCTACAGTTGATGGATATTTTAGGTGCTGCTAGTTTGGGGTTTATATACAGCAATGCCATGAACATTTGTGTACATATCATCTGGTAAATATATGTGTTCATTCTAGTTGGGCATTTACCTAGGAGTAGAATGAGTAGTAGGTCATTGGACATGAATACATTCAGCTTTTTTTTTTTAAATACTTTATTGATATTACAGAGACAGGAGAGAAATGGGAGCATGGAATGGGAAGTAACAACTCATAGTTGCTTCATGTTAGTTGTTCATTGCTTGCTTGCTGTATGTGCCTTGACCAGGGAAGCCCAGGGTTTCAAACCGGCAACCTTGGCATTCCAGGCCAAAGGTTTATCCACTGCGCCACCACAGGCCAGGCCATTCAGCTTTTTTTTACAGAGACAGAGAGAGAGTCAGAGAGAGGGACAGACACAGACAGGAACAGAGAGAGATGAGAAGCATCAATCATCAGTTTTTCGTTGCAACACCTTAGTTGTTCATTAATTTCTCTGGGGCTACAGCAGACCAAGTAACCCCTTGCTCAAGCCAGCGACCTTGGGTCCAAGCTGGTGAGCTTTTTTGCTCAAACCAGATGAGCCCACGCTCAACCTGGCGACCTTGGGGTCTCGAACCTGGGTCCTCCGCATCCCAGTTCGATGCTCTATCCACTGTGACACCGCCTGGTCAGTCTACATTCGGCTGTTATAGATATTAACAAATAGTGAACAACGTGGTTATAGCTGGACTCTACATTATAGGATTGGTTTTTTTGGTTTGTTTTTTACATTATGGGATGTTTATTTAGCAGCATCCTTGGCTTCTATCCACTGGTGCCAATAGAACTCCCTTCCACCCCACAATTTTTTTTTTTTTTTAATATTTATTTTAATTGATTTTAGCAAGAGGAAGGGAAAGAGAGAGAAAGAGACAGGAACTTCTATCAGTTCCTGTATGAGCCCTGACCAGGGTTGGAACCAGCAACCTCTGTGCTTCGGTACGACACTTGAACCAACTAAGCTATCCAGCCAGGGCCCACAATTCTTTTTTTTTTTCTTTTTTTTTTAATAGTTTCTAGATTTGGAGGGGTTTACTATGTGGGCAGTTAATTTTCTACGAAAATTGACAGTTTTATTTCTTCCTTTCAAATCTTTACACTTTTTTTTTTTTTTAATTTTAAAATTTTTTTATGTGCCTTGACCGCGGGCCTTCAGCAGACCAAGTAACCCCTTGCTTGAGCCAGTGAGGTTGGGCTCAAGCTGGTGATCTTTTTGCTCAAACCAGATGAGCCCTCGCTCAAGCTGGCGACCTCAGGGTCTCGAACCTGGGTCTTCCGCATCCCAGTCCGACGCTCTATCCACTGCGCCACCGCCTGGTCAGGCAGGGCTCACAATTCTTACATAGACAAATATCCCCTGCAGAACAAAGTCATCCCCTGTTGAGAAGTACTGCCTTATTTTATTGGGATTAAAGGTCCTATATTTTCTCTTTTTCACCTGTTCTGTCACCCCCTCCCTCTCATTCATTTGCTCCAACTACATTGGTCTCCTTTGCTGTTCCTTGAAAATACTAGTGCTGGCCTCTGCACATAGCAGTGTACTTGATGTTCACTCTTTCTGAAATGTTCTTCTCTCAGATAATCACATGACATCTTACACTTTGTAGGTATTTAAAACTTAGCTTGTGTAATGTCAGCCTTCCTCACTAGAATAATATTCCATGAAGGCAAGATTTTTGCTGGTTTTGTTCACTACTCTTTGTCTTTTTTTCTTATTTTTTAGAGAAAATAGAGAAGAGAGAGAAACATCGATTTGTTGTTCCACTTATTCATGCCATCATTATTTGATTCTTGTATGTGTCCTCACCAGGGATTGAACCCACAACCTTGGTGTGTTGGGATGGCGCTCTAACCAACTGAGCTAGCCGGCCAGGGCCTTACTGCTTTGTTTTTGCCAAGACAGTACTTTGCATATAGTAGGTGTTCAATAAACCTATTGATTGAATAATTATTTTATATGTTTCTATCAGTAGCATTGAACAAGTAGGCCAGAAGTCTAGGTGTTTTATTTTGTTTTTTTACAGAGACAGAGAGTCAGAGAGAGGGACAGATGGGGCAGACAGACAGAAAGGGAGAGAGATGAGAAGCATCAGTTCTTCATAGCGGCTCCTTAGTTGTTCAGTGATTGCTTTCTCATATGTGTCTTGACCGGGGACAGGGAGGCTACAACAGAACCATTGACCCCTTGCTCAAGCCAGCGACCCTTGGGCTCAAGCTAGTGACCACGGGGTCATGTCTATGATCTCACACACAAGCCACACTCAAGCTGGTGAGCCCGCGCTCAAGCTGGTGACCTTGGGGTTTCAAACCTGGGTCCTTCGTGTTCCAGTCTGATGCTCTATCCACTGCACCACCATCTGGTCAGGCCCAAAAGTCTAGGGTTTTTTTTGTTTTGTTTTGTTTTTTAATTTTTTTTTTTTAAGACTTGATTCATTTTAGAGATGAGAGAAAAAGAAAGGAGGAGGAGCAGGAAGCAACAACTTCCATATGTGCCTTGACCAGGGCAAGCCCAGGTTTCAAACCGGTGACCTCAGTGTTCCAAGTCGATGCTTTATCCCAGTGGTCCCCAACCTTTTTTGGGCCACGAACCGGTTTAATGTCAGAAAATATTTTCATGGACAGGCCTTAGAGTGGGACGGATAAATGTATCACGTGACCGAGACAAGCGTCAAGAGTGAGACTTAGATGGATGTAACAGAGGGAATCTCGTCATTTTTTAAAAATAAAACATCATTCAGACTTAAATATAAATAAAACGGAAATAATGTAAGTTATTTATTCTTTCTCTGCGGACCAGTACCAAATGGCCCACGAACCGGTACCGGTCCGCGGCCTGGGGGTTGGGGACCACTGCTTTATCCACTGCGCCACCACAGGTCAGGCTAGTCTAGGTTTTTTTAAGTACTGTAACTTATCTCTAACAGCCTTTGAATTCTGAAAGTGTCTTTAATCCAATATCCACTATAAAGAAGCAGCCAAGTAGGGCAGAGAAGAACCCTAGACTCAAATTTTATTTTATTTATATATCTATTTATTCATTCATTTTTTTTAGCGTGAGAAAGAGACAGACAGATAGGAAGGAAGGGAGAGAGGAGGAGCATCAAATCATAGTTGCTGCACCTTAGTTGTTCGTTGATTGCTTTCTCATGTGTCCAGCTGAGCTAGTGACCCCCTGCTCAAGCCAGCAACCTTGGGCTCAAGCCATCAACCTCAGGATTTCGAACTTAGGTCCTTAGTGTCCCAAGCTGATGCTCTATTTACTGCGCCACTGCCTGGTCAGGCTAGTTTCAAATTTTAGTACAGTCATATATCTTCTGATTTGGCCCTGGGAAAACCGTGTCCTTTCTCTGAGCCTTAGCTTGTTCACCTATAAAACAAGGTTAACATTCATCTTTCAGAGTTGTCATAAGACTTAATGAGCACTGTGACTAATAGGTCTCTAAGGATTCAAAAGTGGAAGCTGTTTTATTGTTCAGTCTGTGTCCCTAACCCATTATAGCTCTTGGTTATAGTTCATGGAGAGATTTTTAACTGTTTCTCCTTACTTGAGAGATTGAAACCACAAGGAGATAGTGATTTAATGTTTTGCTTAATATCTATGGGAGGGAAAAATCAGAAAATCCTGTTTCCTTTTGAGCATTTTTTTTCCTAAAGGGAAGGATTCTTTCTGTGTTTGTGTTGATTTGAATCACATATGCCGATCTGGCTCAGGGGCTGGTGCTATATGGTTTTTCTTCCCTCCAGGTGGCAGTGGCTGTGCAGCACTGAGATTCAAGCGGGTATCTGGGTGTATGACATGAGTCTTTGCCGTCCAATTGGTGCATCAGGACCACCTGCCTCTGTGTCTTTCAGAATCCTCTCTGGAAAAGGAGAGGGAGACACCCAGTCCTATCGACCCCAACTGTGTGGAGGTAGATGTGAACTTCAATCCTGACCCTGCTGACCTGGTCCTTTCCAGTGTGCCAGGTGGGGAGCTCTTCAACCCTCGGAAGCACAAGTTTGCAGAGGAAGACCTGAAGCCCCAGCCCATGATCAAAAAAGCCAAGAAGGTCTTTGTACCCGATGAGCAGAAGGTAATCTGGTATCTGTGTAAGTGAAGGTACAGCATTGGTTCAAGAGCCAAGAGGCTGTGCTTCCTCATGTTTGATTTTGTCTGGACAATCTTCCTGTGTTGTGGACACCATTTAGAAATATATGAGTTCAGTGTATAGAATCATATCCTACAGCAGTTGGTAGAAAGAAAGGGAGTTAGGTGGCATTTGGCCTCAGCATGACTTCCTGTAGCTTCTCTGTTTCCTTACTGGCTGGTGGCTGTGTTTATGTCCTTGCTTTTCTGGCTTTAGCCCAGCCTTTGGGCAAGAGCTCACTAGGCCACAGGAACTGGGCCGAACAAGCCTTCGCTTTGAAGGACAAAAGATAGTTGTATGTTGCCATCTCCAGGGATGAGAAAACAACTTTCAAGCTAATGGTTTTATAGGAGTTGGAGTGGGGAAGGAGAGGAGGATTTTGCAGTTTTCCATCCTTTCCTGTGGAAAACTCACAGGAAGGACCTTCCATTTAAGCTTTGGAGTTAGGTAGAGCTGGGTCTAGACCCTACTTTTTTTTTAGATTTTACTTACTCATTTTTAGAGAGAGAGAGAGAGAGAGAACAAGGGGAAGAATAGGAAGCATCAACTCCCATATTTACCTTGACCAGGCAAGCCTAGGGTTTTGAACTGGCGACCTCAGCATTCCAGGTAGATGCTTTATCCTCTGTGCCACCACAGGTCAGGCCCAGACCCCATTTAGCCATGTAAAACTAGCTGGGCCTCGGGTTCCTTATTTGTAAAATGGGAATAACTGTACCTGCCTCTCAGGAGGTTTCTGAAGCTTTCACAATAATGGCAATGAAAATGGTAAACCTTTATGTGGTCCTTAGTATTGTTAGCACCTTGTATATTAACTCATTTAATCCTCAAACAACTCTATGAGGTAGTTGTTATTTTCACTGAAAAGATGAGGTCCTGAGACATTGAAGGGTTAAGGAACATACACAATTCCACTGCTTGTCAGGGCCAGAGCCAAGATTTGAACTCGGGACAGGACCTTAGCCATAACCAGAATGACATAGGGCAGCATGGTGTAGACAGTGCTTTATTTTGGAGCAGCACAGAGCAGGCTCCCAGTAAATGGAGTCCTCTTCTTCCCTCTACTACTTCCTACCAAGGGGCTGTGTTTCTCCTCCTGGGGAAAGGGCAGGGCTCCTTGTTGCCCTTGGCATATACATTTCCTTCCCTGGGTCCCAGCTTTCATTCTGGCTGCACAAGATGAGTGATATGAGGAATCTGGGGTGTGGAGTGCTGGCTGGAGGAAAAAGGTTGGGTTCCCTTGTGGGGAAAGTGGAGAGACCAACAGAGGACACTTCCCCACAGGATGAAAAGTACTGGACGAGGCGCAAGAAGAATAATGTGGCAGCCAAACGGTCCCGGGATGCCCGGCGCCTGAAGGAGAACCAGATCACCATCCGGGCGGCTTTCCTGGAAAAGGAGAACATGGCCCTGCGGACGGAGGTGGCTGAGCTACGCAAGGAGGTGGGCAAGTGCAAGACCATCGTGTCCAAGTATGAGACCAAGTACGGGCCCTTGTAACCTGTGCCCACGCCCAGGCTGTGCTGCCTGCACCTCAGCCCTCTGCCTGGGGGCTCTCTGAAACCCCACCCACGTGTGGAGACTTATGACTCGTCATGGGCAAATGGCCACGCACCTGCTCCAGGAGCAGTCACGTTCAAGCTTCATTATCACATGGCCAGAGCACGTGGCGACTTCCCTGGGGGGCCAGCCTCCTTACTGGCAGGGCCGTGAGAGAATCAATGTAGATGGGTGCATCAGCCTTAGTTTCTATTCTTGGATGTCCCAGTTGAATCGGAAGGGGACCTCTGGAGTACAGATCTCCTTTCCCAAGGCGCTCAAGCTGCCCTGACTTCCTCAGCCTCCAACCTGGGCCATGGAGGCCCATCTCCACAGAATGAGTCCATTGTTGTCGCACTTATGTCTTCTCAGGTAGTGGGGTGTGTTTCCAGATGGGCTGCGTCTGTGGTCCACCTTACCTTCCCCAGAAAGTCTGAGAGGATACATCATTACCATCTTCCTGAGGTAGAAAGACACACCAGCTCCTCAGCAGTGTCTGCATCGGCATCAGGCCGCCAGAGCAGGGTCTTTGCACAGCCTGGGATAGGGTTTTGGTCTGGGGCCTGCAGCAAAAGTTCACCCGACCATTCTTAGCTTCCACACCCCTTTACTCTTGTGGCTCTGAGGCCTGGAAGCCAGGGAGGAGGTGCTGGCAATCAGCTCTCTCTGTGTTTTGTCTGCTGTGAAGGAGAGACTCCCTGGTCGGCCGGTCTCTGGGCTCAGATCACAGGGTAGAGGGCAGCCTTTGTATCTCTTCTTTTCCAGGTGACTTGTGGACATCATCTGCATCTCGTTTGTCCCACTAGACTGGGCCACTAGGCTTGTTCCTTTCCACCCAGTGACCAATCTCAAATCTTGGATTTAAAAGGAAAACTCCCCTTATCTAGGAAGGTTAACTTCCTGGAGGTAGGTAGGATGCACCTTTGTTCAGAAGGTAGTGTTCAGAAAAGGGCCTCCACAGCTCCTGACACTGGGAGGGAGCTGAGGCATGTGTCTCTCTTTTGTCTTGCTCTGCTCTCTGATATTGGCCAGGCCAGAGGAAAGCAGAAGAGGACTTCCCCATTCTTGCTTCAGGATTCCTCCCTTGTGTAAGCTGCCTAGAGGATACCTGCTGGGCATGGCACCTGGCCAGGGGTCACCAGGATCACAGCACAACTCATGGAATAGCAGGTTCTTGGGACATTTACATGCTGGAGTTCCTCAGTCTGGGTCCCTGAAAATGTGGGCCACCCACATAGCCATGATATGTGGAGGGATTCTTGCAGCTGTGGCTTCACTGCCTCACAGCTGCTCTTCCTTGTCCAGTGGGACTCATTCTTTTGCTCTGCTTGGGAGATTGAGGAAATCCGTGGAACTCTCTGCTCACTGGTCAACTGAGGAACCTGCAGATGGGCGTATTTATTGGCTGAGGGCCAGGCAGCTTGTGGTTAAGAGGGGTCAGAGGTAATAGGCACCATTTGTCATGCTTACCACTGGCTTTAAAGTGGTAGCTCCAAGGCCTGGGCTCTGACCCCTAAAGAGTTTTTATAACACATTAAGACCTGGGAAAGTCATCCACTGTCCGTGGACTGCACCCAGGGGAATGCCACGGCCCTCTAGATACCTGCACACTGGCCTCTCTGGGGGATTTGACAAGGGTGCCTGAGGCCAAGGGAGGTCACCGCCTCCCTCCAGGCCCCTGACTTTTACTTTGTGGTTCTATAAAAACCATGTTCACACTTTTCACTCTATTGTAACCACAACAGGGCAGTTGCATCCAGCATGTCAGTGTCCTGCCCTGGGCAGCTCGCCCGCCCGGGCACTCTCCCTCTGGTCTGGCTACCCACCAAAAGGGCAGTTCTCATTTTGTTACTGGTAGAAGAGCCTCCAGCTTAAAAGCTCTTCATTTTCTTTGGCCTGAAAGTATATGGTTTGTGTTTTTTTAGTTTTTTTTTTTAAAGGATGGAGACTTAATCTCTGAATGGCATCTATGTTCTGACCCCAGCAGGTGGGATAATGGCCTGACACTCATCTTTGTCCCACCTTCTGCCTGTTCAGTGCCCTCCCCTCTTCTCTCCAGGCACTGGGTGTCTGGTTCCTTCCCAAAGTACTTACTGGGAAAGAATGTGGTTGCTGGCCTCTTCTAGAAGAGGCTGTTTGAGTCAGGAGCCTAGAAGGGACAGGAATGAGAAGTCCATGGAGGTTGATGTGTTGGGGAAAAGGAGTGCTCAGGGAAGTGTGTCTCCTTCCCAGGCCCAAGAATTGAGTCTTTGCAGAAGAGGTTTGATACCTGCTAGTTTCCATCATGGAACTAGGGGAGTCTCCGTGACCCCTCCCCATCTAGGGGCTGACAGTCAAAGACTGTGGCTCCTGTGCTCAAATCTTCGACATCTAAAAAGCACTGGAGGCCAGAGAAGCCAATGTAATGACTTTACATGGGTTTGTGATGGGGCGGGAAACACCATCCCTTCCGAAGCCTCCTGTCTTCAGTTTCTTGGCAGCCTCATTGCAACCTCAGGACAGACAAATCATGAATGAGCTAGAATATTGCAAGAATATACATATAATAAATGTATATTTAGATACAGAAATATATATATTTAGAGAAAGAGCTTTCACGGTGGCCAGCAGCCTTGTGGAGGACCTGGGTAACTCTTACCCTTAGCCAAAAGGGAGAGGTTTGCCTGGATCCTGAGGTTGGAGAAGCACTGAGCAGTGAATCTTGCCTGGGTGTGCTGTGGCCCTGGATGGGCAACTCCTGCAGTCCTCCAGCCTGCAGCAGTTTGGCAGACATGGGAGCCATCAGAGGAGGGTCCCTTTGTGCTGGGCAGCTCACCATCTAGGGCCCTGGGAGCTCTGCCTCACATAACACAAATGGTCAAAAGCCCTTGGTTTTCGTGGCAAAGCCCCACCCCAGAGCTCCTTTAACATCTATTAATTAAGTGCAATAAATTTTTCTAGAAAATGGCAAAGATGACTTCCAGGTGGATATTGCTATCTTACGGTATTGGGGATGCCAGATCACCACTTGGTTTTATTTTTCTAAGTGCATGTGATATGTTAGAGTGTGTGGGGCTCTGCGTCCTCCCCTGGGAGCTGGCATTCCAGTGAGCCCCTCTTTCTTACCTTTGTTGGGGAAGGAGACAAGGAGAAAATTCCTTCTTCCCAGCTGGCGAGGGCAGAAGCAGACCGAAGCCCATTGGCCTTATGTGCGTGTGTGCGTGTGAGTGTATCACTGCTGGTGGGCCGGAGTGATGTAGGGAGGGAAGCCGGGAATGTAACCTTTTCAAAGCAAAATTAAATATTTTGAGAGGAGAATGTGGGGGCTGTCTTTTCTGTCCTATTCCCTTCGTGTTTCCGCTGTGTGCATGTTGGCTGAGGAGCCTGAGGATCCTCCCTGTCACCCCTGCATCACTAGCCAGGCCCGTTTGCCAAATCACCTAACCACTCTGTGCCTCAGCTTCCTAATTTGTCAGATGGAAGTGATCCCCCCATATTTACCTCAACAGTTTACTGAGCGAAGAACACTATCAGACCAAATGCAGTTTGAACAAATAAAAATGCTGTACAACTGGAAGAAAGACACCATGAAAATATTCCCAAATAGAAAGCACTGGGCAACTATGTAAAAAATAAACTAGGCTGAAAGACTTGTGTCTTGGTTGGGGGGGGCGGTTCTGGGGCTTTGCCTTTTCTCCTTTTGCCAGATGTTTTGCCTGTCTATGGCCATGAGACCTTCACAGTTAAAAAGCAAATTTATACATGGGTGTAGCCACTTGCAGGGTACCTGTGCTGTTGTTACTGATCATTCAGCACTGGTGTTCTCAGGTCCCCTGCTCAAACCTGGCCCAGACCCCCATGGGCTTTCATCCAGGTGTGGAGAGGAATAAGGTGCATCAGCCTCGGCAGTTCGTCTACAAGTCCCCCACCACCTCCTCTAGCTCCACCATCTCTTCATCTGTCTCCCTCTGCTGCCTGAAGTGTGGAGCCAAGGTACCTGCTTCCTAAGGGAGGCCTGGAAGGGCTGTTTTCTTAAATCAAGACTGCTGTAGGCCCTGGCTGGTTGGCTCAGCTGTAGAGCGTCGGCCCAGCCTGTGGAAGTCCCAGGTTTGATTCCTGGCCAGGGCACACAGGAGAAGCATGCATCTGCTTCTCCACCCTTCCCTCTCTTTTTTTTTTTAAATTTTATTTATTCATTTTTTATTATTAGAGAGGAAAGAGATAGGGAGAACAGAGGAGGAGCAGGAAGCATCAACTCCCATATGTGCCTTGACCAGGCAAGCCCGGGGTTTTGAACCGGCGACCTCGGTTCCAGGTCGACGCTTTATCCACTGTGCCACCACAGATCAGGCCACCCTTCCCTCTCTTTATCTCTCTCTTCCCCTCCTGCAGCCAAGGCTCCATTGGAGCAAAGTTGGCCAGGGCACTGAGGCTGGCTCCATGGCCTTCCCCTCAGGCACTAGAATGGCTCTAGTTGTTGTGGCACAATGCCCTGGAGGAGCTGAGCATCACCCCCTGGTGCATGCCAGGTGGATCCCAGTCCAGTGTATGCAGGAGTCTGTCTGTCACCATGTGCCCCTCCCCCCAGCTTTTCACTTCGGTAAAATACAAAAAAAAAGACTGCTATGTCCTGCCTCCCACGCTGCACAATATTTGTGTTCAGGCTCCCTGTTGCTTGAAGGGCTGGAAACCATTTGTAATTTTGTTTCTAAGGAGAAAGACATACATTTGGAGTTTGGAGACCTGCTGGCAAGGTGGACTTTTTTAAAAATGGTCATTTTACAAATAAACATTGAGGCTCAGAAGAGCAAAGTGATATGCCCTAAATCACAGCAGCAGAGCTAAAATTCATACCCAAAGTGGATTTTCAATTTTTCGAATTGCAATTACCAAAACAGTAACAGCAGGCAGACTATTCCCAGCCTGGCATCAGGGCAGTATCTCACTCCTTGCAGCTTACAAAGCCTCCAGCTCAGCCTCCCCTTTATTCTAGCTCCTGTATCTGGAGCACCTACTACCTTATCTGTAGAATGGGACAGCAGCCCCCAGGCTCAGCACATGGCAGCTGTCATTGTGGCAATGATGTAGGTACTGACATACATGTAGATAAATCCTCCATTCCTAGCAGCTGTGGGGTCTAGCCAGAGTCAGACCAGCTATGTGACCTTGGGTAAGTTACCTCACCTTCTTGAGCTATCTCTACAATGTGTATTTGCTACTCAGTGAGTGCCTGACACAGTTCAGCTCTCCTTCCCACCTCACAGCTCCCTGGAGGACAAATTTTCCAAAGTTAAACATAGGCTCCCTTCCTTGAGTGTTCCCATCTACCAGACAGCCTGCGGCTGTGCCAGGCTGGCCCAGCTGGCAGCTCCTGACGTCAGCAGCTAATCCGGGAAAGCTGCCAGCCAGAGATAAGGGTGAGCAGCAAAGGAAATCAGAAACAGGTTTTGAGGTGGATGCCCTCAGCCAGCTCCTCCTGTGCTCTCATCAGCTTCCCACTTCAGTGAACTCTTTTTTTTTTTTTTTTTTACAGAGACAGAGAGTCAGAGAGGGATAGATAGGGACAGACAGGAACGGAGAGAGATGAGAAGCATCAATCATCAGTTTTTCATTGCGGCACCTTAGTTGTTCATTGATTGCTCTCTCATACGTGCCTTGACCGTGGGCCTTCAGCAGACCAAGTGACCCCTTGCTCGAGCCAGCGACCTTGGGTCCAGGCTGGTGAGCTATTGCTCAAACCAGATGAGCCCGCGCTCAAGCTGGCGACCTCAGGGTCTCGAACCTGGGTCCTCCACATCCCAGTTCGACGCTCTATCCACTGCGCCACCGCCTGGTCAGGCTCAGTGAGTTCTTTCATGCGCACAGGCTGACACCTCGACCCCGTGGAGCAGGAGCCTTCTGTGGGTGGTTTCTCTGTCAGAAAGAGCTGGGGCCGCACAATGCACCACACTCGGCCTCCCCCAACCTTGAGGCTGCAGGTGTCTCCAAGCTAGGTAGGGGCATCCACTTGGGCCCAGATTCCAGGCTGACTCCAAGTTCAGACTAGAGGCAGAAGGGTCAGCAGGGCCTTGGTGCTGCCCCTAGCCTGTGCTGTCTCATGTCAGACACAGGGAAAACAAAGGAAGAAGGACCAGCCGGTCCTCAGATCCTGAGCTGGATTCACTATTCCCCACTGTTCTGTTGTCCCAGCCTCATGGCACCCAAGGATGGAGATTCCTATTTTACAGGGAAAATTGAGGCTCAGTACGGTCTTAGGTGACTTGCCCAAGATCTCACAGCTGCTAAGTATAAGAGCTAAGATTCAAGCCCAGGTGTGGTGACTCCTAAGCCCAAGCTCTTTCTGCCATCTCAGTGATCTCCTGACCAAGGTGCTGGTGCTGCTTACCCCTGTCCACCCTGGAAGGACACCTCACCCTCTACCTCCCTTGGGCCAGTAGAGGTCAGCCAGCCAAAGCAGCCAGACCATTGCCTGATCTGGCATCTTTCATGGGCTGCCCAAGCCACCCTGGTCAGCAGCAACTAACTAGGTCCAGTCCCAGCAGTTGTTGGTGGGCAGGAAAAGACTTTTGTTCTACATGCTGGGCCAGGACCTTCGCAGTGAACACATTTGACAAATGTGGAAACAGAGGTTCAGAGGGGAAGTGTCTTCCCTAAGGTCCCACTTCTTCACCCCCACCCTCCATCCAACCTCTTACTTGGTCGCCACCCATGCCTGGACCCATCACTCCCTCTCCTTTCCTCATGGCATCTCCTTTCTTCTTGGGTGTGAGGATTGGAGACTTTGGACAACAAGGACCTTAGAAGTTATCACATCCAGATCCTCCCTGAACGGATGGGGAAGAGACCCAGAGAGGGTAAAAAGCTACCCAAGGACACACAGCAAAATAAGACTTGGGCTAAGGGAGCCTGCATCTCCACACTTCCCATCTCCCTGGAATCACACTGAAGCTAGGTAGCCCTTTCCAGGAAGGGCACTGGCTGTACCTACTCCTACTGGATCATGAGCTGTACATAGAAACCTGGGCTCACATGGAACCAGAAATTGGACCTCATTGCCAACTTGCTGTGTGACTTTCTGCAAGCCATATCCCTTTTGGAGCTTCTTATTCTTCATCAGTGCCATGGAGATCAGGATCCCTCCCCTGCCCACACATCAGGGTTGCTGTGAAGTTCATATAAGATGCTGAACAGAAGCCCCTTGTAAATTGCAAGGGATGAGACACAGGACAAGACATGGGTCAATGTCCCAGGCCAGCACATCTGGGACCCAAATGGGATGAAGGGTGCCTCACCCCACCCTTCCCCCCACATCACATACAGTTACCTTCCCCCACAGACTTGCCAATGCCTGCAATTCTGTTAGAAAAGCTGGCTGGAGGGTCAAGAGTGAGGTAAGTAGCCTGACCAGGCAGTGGTGCAGTGGATAGAGCGTCGGACTGGGATGCGGAAGACCCAGGTTCAAGACCCTGAGGTTGCCAGTTTGAGCATGGGCTCATCTGGCTTGAGCAAAAAAGCTCGCCAGCTTGGACCCAAAGTCACTGGCTCGAGCAAGGGGTTACTCGGTTCTGCTGAAGGCCCGCGGTCAAGGCACATATAAGAAAGCAACCAATGAACAACTAAGGTGTCGCAACGAAAAACTAATGATTGATGCTTCTCATCTCTCTCCGTTCCTGTCTGTCTGTCCCTATCTATCCCTCTTTCTGACTCTCTCTCTGTCCCTGTAAAAAATAATAATAAAAAATTAAATAAATAAAAAAGAGTGAGGTAAGTAAAGGAAGGAGATAGGGCTGGAAGTTAGTAGGGCCAGGCCACTCAGGGCTGAAGAACATGGCTGTTCTCTAGGGTCTGAGTCCAGAACTGTTTTTTATCCCTATTTGTGGCAGGGCTGGGCCATGCCCCTGATGCCAGAACTCCATCTGAGAAGCTGTGGGACTGAGCTCAAATTGCTCTGAAATCTAACCGTAGAGCCTTGCTAAGGCCCCAGTGGGAGCTGCAGGTGTGTGACCAGAAAAAGGGGAGGTGTCGGATGTGAGGGCAATCTGGCTGCAACATCTGTTACCCCATTGATCGCCAGGGTTGATTCGGCTGCTCTGGCTGGCTAGGCAGGTGTCCCCTTCCTCCCTCACCGCTCCATGTGCGGCCCTCCTGAAGCTGCGCACTTGGTCGAAGAGGACGACCTTTCCAGATAGAGGAAGGCCGTTCTTTGGTCAAGGGTATACGAGTAGCTGCGCTCCCCTGCTAGAACCTCCAAACAAGTCTCAAGAAAAAGGGGAGGTGTCCAAAGCTGGGGAGTCCTGAACCAGGAACCAGTACCCAAACCACCAACGACTCACTGTGCTTCTCCTTGCTCTGGGCCTCAGTTTCCCCATCTGTCCTCCTCACAGCAGCCTTTAAACCATCCATCATATCTTGTGGCTCCCATCACACTAAAAAACAAATCCAAATTCCTCACTGCAGTCTACAAAGTCCTGTGAGACCTGGCCACCGAACCGATCCACTTGCTTCTCCCCCTCCACCGCAGCACTCGGGTCTAGCCACATTGACTGCTTTGCTCTTCCTGAGTCACGCCCTACTCCTTCTCTCTCAGAGCCATTCTACTTCCTGTTTTGTCTTCCTAGAGCGATGTCCCCCAGGTTTTCTCAGCCTAGTCCCATTCTCAGTGCTTGGTCCATCCAGTGCTTGGCATGTAGCTGCTCACTAAACATTTGCTGAATTCACAGGGATAGATGACAGGACCAGGGCTGGGTATGACAGAACTTCCCCATCACCACCAGGTGGTGTTGCAGACACGTCCCTGAGTCATGACCTTACTTGCATTCAGCCTCCAGATTTGTCCTCTAAGCAAAGCCTCACAGGGCTGTGCCAGGCGGTGCTTTGGGGCACCAGCTGACTCACCCCTACCCTGCCTGTCCCCAGTGGCTACTGGTAGACATGGGTCCAAGGTATCCACAGAAGCCTGGAAGGAACGGAGGGCTGGCTGCCTCCCGTGGCCTGTACTTCTAGGCTCATTCTGGGAAGAGAGATATGCAGGCAGGAGGAGGTCCAGTAGGGAGAACTGGGATGAGAGACTCTGGGGAGGCCTTGGACTTGGAGTCTGTGCAGTGGGCCTGGGTTTGTACCCCACCTCCTTCAGACCACCTCATGCCTTTGACAAGCCTGGTCTTGGCTCTAAACCTGTTTCCTCATCTTTCAACAAGGGACAGAAATATGAGTAAGATCTGCAACCCTGCCTGACCGCCCTGTTAGGATGAGGCTGAGGGGCTTTTAGGGGGGGGGCCTCCCTAGTGGTGGGTAGTGTGTGAAGGTGGTCAGTGTGTGGGTTTGGGGAAAAGGCAGGTGGATATCAAATCAGCACCCCCCGGGTATCAGTCTCCTGCTTCATCAAATTAACTTCCCTAGGCATCCCTGCCCTGAAGCCTGGGACCTAAAGTGTATGTCTGTGAGTGCTGGGTATACATGTGTCTATGTTTGGATGAAATGCATCTTTATGTGTCCACACCTGGAAGTCCACAGATGAGGACAGGCTGCCTCTCACCTTGGTGGAAGAGAATGGGGGATTCCAGAGAAGAGGGGCCCCCCAGCACCTGGTAGCTAGATCTTCTCTCCATCCCTTCCCCAGAGCTCCCTGTGCTTCCTGATCTGCATTCATTCACTTAAGACCCCTCAGATTCTCCCTCATTCTCATTCCTGCCAGCCTAATATCACAGGCTGTGGGCTTCCTGAGGGTCAGGGGCCAGGGATTAAGTCAGAGGGGCTCAGTACCCAAGCACCCCACTTCCTCCTGTAGAGAGTCAGCCTGACTTGTTCCCTTCTCAAGATATAATTATTAACCACTTACTGTGTGCCAGAAGCTTTATATACCTGTTCATTATGTCCTCATGACAGCCTTGTAAGGTAACTTTACACTCATTTCATAGAGGAGATGAGGTTCTAGAGAGATGAAGTCACTTGGCCGAGACCACACAATAATTGGGATTGGAACTTGCTCCTTCTATCCTGGTTCCTACCCTTCTGGTAACAAGCCATCTGTCCAGCCACCTGGCTCTTCCTTTTTTTGGCTCAAGTGACCCCCCTGAGGAGATGAGGCAGTAGCAGTGGTAGAGGCTGAAGACAGAGAGGTTGAAGTTTGGAGGTTCCTGAGCTGATTCAGCCTTGCTGTACACAGCCATCCAGTCTAGCCAGCAGGTTTTCTCTGCACTTCTTTCTCCCAGACAAACTGAGCCAGACATCCCTCAGCTTTAAATGGCCCTGCCCAGACACTGCCTGAAGAGGCCAGCCTTCCAGGCCCGGCTTCAAGGCCACTTCTTCCTGGAGGCCCTCTCAGATGCCCCATCAGACGTGGTCTCTCCTTCAGCACTGCCCCTTGACTCTCTGGACTTCTGAGCCACCTGCAGGCAGATGCCATGTTTAATTCCCAGGACATGGAACTGAGTTGTCAGGGTAAAGATCCAGTGAGTGCTTGTTCAGGAATAATAACAATGATAACAAATCTACTACCACTTGAGCGCTCAGTGTCCGGCCACTGAGTGTTTTCCAGGGAGTTTTTGTTTTTTTTTTTTAATTTTTATTTATTTATTCATTTTAGAGAAGAGAGAGAGTTAGAATGAGAGAGAGAGAGAGAGAGAGAGAGAGAGAGAGAGAGAGAGAGAAAGGGGCAGGAGCAGGAAGCATCAACTCCCATATATGCCTTGACCGGGCAAGTCCAGGGTTTCGAACCAGGGACCTCAGTGTTCCAGGTCAACGCTTTATCCACTGCGCCACAACACGTCAGGCTCCAGGGAGTTTTTGCAGCAGGTGTTCCTATAGCACCTCCATGTGAATTGCTTCCTATTATTATCCTCATTTTACAAGTGAGGAAACAGGCATAGAGAGGTGAAGTGACTCACCAAGGTCACTCAGCCAAGAAATGCCACAGGTACCTTTGCCGGGCAACTCAATTGGTTAGAGCATCATCCTGATATACCAAGGTTGTGGGTTCCTGGACACATACAAGAATCAACCTATGAATGCATGGGTAGGTGGAACAACAAATCAATGTTTCTCTCTTTCTCTTTCTCTCTCTCTAAAATCAATAAGTAATTTTTTAAAAAAAGAAAAGAAATGCCACAGGCAGGTTTCAAACTGAGTCTCTCTGGGCCCAGAGTCAGTGTCGCACTGAAGTGAACTATTAAGAAATAGAGATTCTAGGCTTGACCTGTGGTGGCGCAGTGGATAAAGCACTGACCTGGAAATGCTGAGGTCGCTGGTTCGAAACCCTGGGCTTGCCTGGTCAAGGCACATATGGGAGTTGATGCTTCCAGCTCCTCCCCCCCCCCTCTGTCTCTCTCTCTCCCCCTCTCTCTCTCCTCTCTAAAAATAAATAAATAAAATAAATAATAATAATAAAAAAGGTTGGGGACCACTGATATAGAAGATTTAAAAAAAAAAAAAAAAAGAAATAGAGACTCTAGCCTGACTTGTGGTGGCACAGTGGATAAAGTGTTGTCTTGGAATGCTGAGGTCGCCGGTTCGAAACCCTGGGCTTGCTTGGTCAAGGCACATATGGGAGTTGATGCTTCCTGCTTCTTCCCCACCACCCCTCTCTTTCTCTCTCCTCTCTAAAATGAATCAAGTCTTTAAAAAAAATAAAAAGAAACTGAGATTCTAAGGGCTTGTCCTCACTTGGGCTGTGCGCCTTGGGGTGTCTCACACTACCACCTCTAGGGTGGGCTGGGCAACATAGGTCAATCACAATTGTCACAGGGCTGGAGGCCAGAGCACTCTGGATTCCAGCCACTGCACAAGTCACTGTTCTCCTTCAAGCTTTCATTTTCCTATTTGCTGAAAGAAGATTATGGCCTGTGCCCAGCCTCTCAGGGCAGTTGTGAGGATAGAGGAGTCAAGGCACCATTTTCAAATGGACTTTTCCAGGAGAACCTCATTTTCAGTCACCATCTTATCTAGAAGGCCACCATATGAAACTGATAAAAGAGCATGTTTTATCAGCATAAATTTCTAAGCTCAGAGTGCTGACAGGTCCTTAGCCTAAAGTCACTTGAGAGTGTGTGTTTCAATTGTGATGGGTGTAGGTGAGAGTGGGGTGCCGTTGAGAGCTACTCCAGAAGTCAGTCTATTTCTGCAGCTTACCTGAGCTTCATGACATCAAGAAACGTTGAGGCTCACAGGCATAATTATGTTTTTTGGGTTTTTTTTGTTTTGTTTGTTTTTTTTTTGTTTTTTTTTCTGAAGCCGGAAACGGGGAGAGACAGTCAGACAGACTCCCGCATGTGCCCGACCGGGATCCACCCGGCATGCCCACCAGGGGGCGACGCTCTGCCCACCAAGGGGAGATGCTCTGCCCCTCCGGGGCATTGCTCCGTCGCGACCAGAGCTACTCCAGCGCCTGGGGCAGAGGCCAAGGAGCCATTCCCAGTGCCCGGGCCATCCTCGCTCCAATGGAGCCTCGGCCGCAGGAGGGGAAGAGAGAGACAGAGAGGAAGGAGAGGGGGAAGGGTGGAGAAGCAGACAGGCGCCTCTCCTGTGTGCTCTGGCCGGGAATCGAACCCGGGACTTCCACACGCCAGGCCAACGCTCCACCACTGAGCCAACCGGCCAGGGCCCATAATTATGTTTTTTTTTTAATTTTTTATTTATTCATTTTAGAGAGGAGAGGAAGAGACAGAGAGAGAGAGAGAGAGAGAGAGAGAGAGAGAGAGAGAGGAGAGCCAGAGAGAAAGAAGGGGGGGAGGAGCTGGAAGCATCAACTCCCACATGTGCCTTGACCAGGCAAGCCCAGGGCTCCGAACTGGCGACCTCAGCATTTCCAGGTCGACACTTTATCCACTGCGCCACCACAGGTCAGGCCATAATTATGTTTTTAAAAACTGAATTCAAGTCAAGTTTTAGAGATAGCTGTAAAGCTCAGCCAGGAGTTCTAGGTGTCTGCAGAGTCCACCTGATGACCCTCAATCCTGGCTGTGCGACCCCAGGCAAGTGTGTTGCCCTCTTTGGGCTTTAGGAGGTACAAGAGTACACCTCCAGGAACCCACCTGTTTACCTTGGCAGGTCTGGATTTGGTGAGGGGAGACACTTGGCCAATGGCCTGGCTCCCCATGGCTCCACAGAAGCCTGGTCAACGTGGGTCAGGCAACAGAGCATGTGTGGAGAGAACTGGCCTAGGGACTCAGCTGGGATGTGGGAGACAGGGTGAGCAGAATGAGGTGGGGTGTGAAAGGGAGGGAACAGGGAGCTGACCAAGCTGTAAGAGTTTAAAAATAAATCCTGAGTGCTGTCAGTTATAGCCAGCTATGGCTCCCAAGGCCTGGTGACATCATTAGGGTACAGGATGTCCCTGGCAGGGGCTGGGGGTAGCAGATAGGACATGGCAGGGTGGTTGGGGGAGGGGGTCCTGATCTGCCCTTTCTGAACCTGGGAGCTATTTGTGTTTGGGGAGAGCCAGCCTGGGTCATACTGGGCTTGAGGGGTTGCCCTGGTTCCTCAGCATTTCTCATTTTGCATCTGAGAAAACTGAGGGCCAGGGAGGTTATGGCTTGTCTAAGGCCCCTAACTTTGAGAAATGTGGCAGCTCCAGAACTCAAAGCCAGAAGTTCTGGCTCTCAAATATTGGTTCTTGAAGCATGGTGGGCATCGGATGGGGGACCATTTGGGGAGAAGTCTCACCTAGATGGAGGGCAGCAGAAGGCAAAAAATGAATAATGGAGCCTGACCAGGCGGTGGCGCAGTGGATAGAGCGTCGGAATGGGATGCAGAGGACCCAGGTTCGAGACCCTGAGGTCGCCAGCTTGAGCGCAGGCTCATCTGGTTTGAGCAAAAGCCCACCAGCTTGAACCCAAGGTTGCTGGCTCCAGCAAGGGTTTACTCGGTCTGCTGAAGGCCCACGGTCAAGGCACATATGAGAAAGCAATCAATGAACAACTAAGGTATTGCAACACGCAATGAAAAACTTATGATTGATGCTTCTTATCTCTCTCCATTCCTGTCTGTCTGTCCCTGACTATCTCTCTCTCTGACTTACTCTCTGTCTCTGTAAAAAATAAATAAATAAATTAATTTAAAAAAATGAATAATGGCTAGCACTTTGCTCAACACTGGTCAGAACTAACAGGCTCTTCCTGCCCATGCATTACCTCTGTTCCTCACTCTGACTCCAAGCAGGAACTGGCAGGGACTAATATTGTCCCCATTTTACAGATGAGGAAACTGAGACCCAGGGAGACAAAATCACCTACTCCAGGCCACATAGCCAGCACATCATACCCAGCTGGGGTGGGGGTCCAGTCTCCCCTGGCAGTCCCCAGCTTGAGTTGCTGAACGAGAGAGACCTAAGGTGGAAGGAACCAAGGTAGGTATATGAGGGTGGGGGAAAGAAGCACTGCCATACGTTTACAGGGAAGGGGTGGGAGGAAGGCCCTACTGTCTCTGCTGTTGTGGTGCCCCATTCATTAGGCTGCCCTCCCATCCCTTCGCTTCTTCACCCTTCCTCCATGGAGCTCTGTCCTCCCTGACATTCCTCTTCCTCCTCCAAGGATTTGGTGCCCTCATGTACTCAGGACAAAGTCCAGCCTCTTGGCCTGGCTGAGACCCGCCCTGCACATCCAGCCTCATTCTCACTACTTAGCACATACTTAGCACACTCTAAGCCTCAGCCTCACCAAACTGCTCACAGATCCCTACAGCAACTGCTATTTCAGGCCTCTGAGTAGCTGAACAAGCTGTTCCCACTGGCTGGAAGGCTCCTCCCGTATCTTCCTGGAGAACTCCTATTCAGTCTCATAATTCAACTCTGAGCCCACATGGCTTCTCAGACCACAACTATGCTTGTGATCGCTGTTTGCTGCCCACCTCTCTTCCTGAACCCACAGATCTCTGGGGGGCAAAAACTATATTGTATTTCTTACTCCCTGCCGTGTCTATCTAGTGCAGGGGTCTCAAACTCAACTCAGCATGTGGGCCGCAGAGCAAGATCACAGCCGTTCGGCGGGCCGCACTAGGTCTACAAAAGGCAACTGTTACGCAACACTTTTCTCACTGCAGTTGAAAACAAAAAAAAAATCAGTACAACAAGCACAATCGTACATGCAGTTTACTCAGTGTCACAAAACGACCAGAAACTGTAGTTCGCATCACAACTGCTGTTAACTAAGCTAATATCTAGCTAGGATGCTAGAGAAATGAAAAATACAAGTAGGCCCCTAGGCTTACTTAATTTTTTTTTTTTTTTTTTTTTTTTTCATTTTTCTGAAGCTGGAAACAGGGAGAGACAGTCAGACTCCCGCATGCGCCCGACCGGGATCCACCCGGCACGCCCACCATGGGGCGACGCTCTGCCCACCAGGGGGCGATGCTCTGCCCATCCTGGGCGTCACCATGTTGCGACCAGAGCCACTCTAGCGCCTGAGGCAGAGGCCACAGAGCCATCCCCAGCGCCCAGGCCATCTTTGCTCCAATGGAGCCTTGGCTGCGGGAGGGGAAGAGAGAGACAGAGAGGAAAGCGCGGCGAAGGGGTGGAGAAGCGAATGGGCGCTTCTCCTGTGTGCCCTGGCCGGGAATCGAACCTGGGTCCTCCGCACGCTAGGCCGACGCTCTACCGCTGAGCCAACCGGCCAGGGCTGGCTTACTTAATTTTATCCAAAATATTTTG